>NC_142707.1:45639530-46264530 GCF_055471065.1 Atractosteus spatula | reverse complement strand
ATAAGACTTATTCATTGCCCTCTGGGTGTAAGGGATTATGAATTGCAATTATTCTAAATATTCTAGTCATCATAATTTACATGCATTTCCATTCCACCAAAAAATAGTATAGGGTTCAGAATGTCTTGTTAAGCAACTGGATTACACAAATGCACATACACCTTAAAGCATTAGCAGCCTGTAGGAGTGAAATGTGAATTAAATGGACTCGGAACTTGGTGATCAGCATCACCCGTAAACTGACTATGAGACTGGTGGGGCAACAATGGGAAATAAAAAAGCAACAAAGGCCAAGTTAACTGTACGTCACGTGACAAAAATAAACATTGAACCACATGGAGGAAAACTAGGCACAAGCAAGGAACAAGCCGATACGGCTGATTTTATGTGAACATGACACGTGGCTGTGCTAATATTATTACTGCAGTAGGGCTCAGTATTTGTCGTGTTAAAGACCTTACACCATTGGGCTCAAAGATTACTGCAATACATCATGAATAAGGTTATTTAGGCAACATAGTAATATTAAATTAATCACTATTATCACACATCAAAATGACACCAAACCAAACTACTGCCACTCTGAAAAAATCTCAGAATTGCCTTTTCAGCTGTTGGTGATACTAAGCTTTTTACACTTGGACACATCCAAGATGATCTTTTTGTGCTTTGACTCAACAGTCTGAGCAGTACGTCTTCAGTACAACTTCCAACACTGAGGTAGTTGAAGATACCAGTACTGTATCAGACAAATGAAAATGACCTATTGGACCCTGGGGCAATGGGCTTTAGAGGTCTTATGCCTCACTTTAACAAGATGAAAACAGCTCCAGCCCCGGCTTTTAAGAAAAGCTTGTCAGGAGACATCAGGCAAAATAACCAAAAAGAAAAGCAGTTAAATAGTGTGCTGTCAATATATGTCAGTCTCTTTAACCACTAAAAAAAATCTTCAAACAGCAGTAATATCAGTCACAGCTTATAAAGAAAAAACATCAAACAAAACTTCCCTATCATATTAATTACAGGAAAGACCGAAAGACCACATGCTCATAATACTATACTCTACTGATACACAAGACTTTTACAATGTTTTAAGTAAAGCTCAGATTATTTTTCATATGAAATAAAGTTAATACATATGAAATAATGATAAAACATGGTGTCCAAATAAATACATTATGGGGAGTTCAAAAATATAGTGTACAGAGTTAATTGCTATTGGACAATTACATAACCTTTGAATTATATAACACTATAGCCTGAAGTATAATGTACAAATATAACATTCTTTTCACTGTACTGTATTTCTGTTTCAACATTATACAGAGGACTTACCAAGTTGTTTTTTCAAAAACAGTCCTCCTCATTAGTGCTTAAATAAAGGCAGATCCTTTCACTTTGCATAATATTTCTTAAATGTGCAGTCTAGAAACAACCAATTTTTTGTTATTTTAAAACTTTGAAGTTGATTAAGAGAGGGGAAAAGGAGACCACATGTGTATACAAAGTTAGAGTATACAGGATTACTCTTTCTAACTCAGAGCTGCATGCGCTCTTAACATTGCCAAGCCTTTTCATTGTAGTTGTGTCAAACCATACCGACCCAGGGACCTGTATAGTGCTTAGACAACACAGGCTCTATGAGCTGCACTCAAAACTTATAGCTCTTTTTTCCCCATCGGCAATTCAGCACGAAATGAAATTTCTAATCAAAGCAATCTTGCTACACCACCCCAAGCTGTGCAGCAGTACTGATGAGAAGTCTATCTGCACTGCAGCTACCCGTAGGAGAGAGATCATTACTATGCAGAGCTGCAACCTGAGATTTCTCTTACTAACACTCCAAGCATTAAGAACTTGCAGTTAATATAGTGACTGGAATAGAGCACCTTCGCTACTTAGGATACTTTCAATGTGTTATCTTGATTTAAATAAGAAACGTACAGCATTTTTTAGCATTTGGCAGGCTAACAAAGTAAAACAAATAGCCTGTTTGTCACACATTTGTGATACTTCATATTTAAGAGTAAATATATTAATAATGTCCCTCTGAACTACATTAACGTTAGTATTCTATTAACAGTAGACTACAATTAAATATAATTAAGTACATCTCTAACACCCCACTCATTCAAGTGTCCCTCAGGACAATTCCAGATCACCCAGACAACCTCTTGTACCTTCAGCAACCTCATTTACTGTATCTCTTGCAGGAAATGCCCAGCTATACGTTGGGGAAACCGGTAAGAGACTAGGAGAACGCTTTAGGGAGCATGTTAGGGCTGTGAAGATTAAAGATTTCTCCAAGCCCACAGTTTCTCATTTCACCTCAGACGGCCATGATCACACTGATCTCTCCGCCTGCGTTCTCAAAGAAAGGTTTCTTAACTCCCATAGTATAACCTCCTTCTCTCAATGACAGACTTGTTTTCATGTGATCTTCTCTATTCACATGCAGGTTTAGACTTCACACCTCTCTTCACTTCGCACCACCTCAATGGCCTCTCTGCCTCTCTCCTGCTCTCGCCTCCTTTCCCCTCTCCTGTGCTATTTAATCTTTGCTGTCTGCCCTGTCTTCTTTCTCACACCCGAAGAAGGCTCCACAGCCGAAACGTTGTGTTTTCTTTCTTCTCTTTTCAGTATGGAATAAACCTATTACTTGTTCCTTTACAAATTAAATACAGTCTAATTGCCTATTTACTTGAGTATTGAAAGAGAGGTGGATCAAAGAGCTGCTGATAGTAATGTAGTGAAACCAATAGTGCAATTCAGGATAATTAAAATGGCCTCACCATAATAGACAATGATACACAATGTAATACAGCACAGGTGCAAGTGAAGAGAAGTTATGAAAACATGAATAAATGAAAGTACGTTACAAGAAACTTCTGTGTTAAAGTCAGACATAAAAGTAAAGGAAAAAACTCCAAGAAAGTGTGATTCATCTGGTATGGAAAGTCTTGCATTAATTTTACATTTTTAAATTAATATATTGAAGATACAGGTATTGGTAACTTGTGAATAAACCCTTTATGTCTATTTCTAAGAAGTGCAATGAATAGTATGTTGTTGAAGATTAAATAAGCATTACTCTAGGGAATAGATGTATTTAAGATTCAAGGAGCCAACAGTCACATTTGCATCTCTACAGGAATACACCTTGGGAGTTACAATTAAGCAGAATTGTTGATCTGTATGATTTAAGATTCCTCCTCAAAAGCAGATGCAACAGATTTTTTTCTATTTTGAACATTAACATTTGTCAACAAAATACCTTTCTAAAATGAAAGGCTGTGGGGTGGATTGGACAGAAAAGTGAAGAAGAGTGCAACATGTATAAGTATTACTTGGAAATGTTCAGTGTGGTTTTCGGAACATTCAAGAACAAAGACTGTGAGACGAAATGCCCACAGTACGTACAGGTCTGAATCCTAAGAAAGAGGTACATTCTAATAAGAAGAGTTTGCAGTAAAATGTCAGAACACCCTCTACTGCATCTCAGCCTGAGAAACTTAATACATTTTCTGTCAGTTCTTACTTTTTTAGTATTTCAATGATTTTATCCATGTGCCCCTATAGTTTTGCCATAAGTATTACAGGATGACAATAACAATAAATAAGAAGAATAAAACAATAAATAAGAAGAATACACAAGATAAGACACAATTGTCATCCTGTAAAGCGCTTTGAGAAGCCACCTTTAAAGGCGCTATATAAAATAAAGTTTTTTATTATTATTATTATAAGTATTAAGTAGACTTGCATTTATGAGAGAAAGAGCCATAAATTGCTTATCAGCTGTCATATCCATATAAGCATGTCAGAGAGATCCAGTGTTCTCTGAGCAGAGCAGGGTAGGCTCTTTTGATGCTAGGCTTTTTATAGAGACACCGAGTGTCCTGCACTGGCATACTGGCAGTCTCAAATTGTGATTTCATTAGATACAGAAAAAAGGCTTGCACAGGTAAGAGAGAAATAAATTATTCTCCCAAACTGTCACTTTATTGGAAAGCTAAAATGTATTTTTATAACATGATTACCTGATGCATTGGAGCAGCATTTGTGGTTATTCACTTAAATAAGAGTATTAGGTGCACACAGGACTTGAAAAGAAACAACTCTTTTCAATTTTGTGTAAATGACATCTTAAACTTCAGAAGTAGGTCTGCTAAATTGCCAACTCTCAAAAAACAAGAAGCTGTTCTCATGAATTCAGCAACAGTTACAACTGTAGCCATTAACATCAATCACAACAGTTAAAAAGCAGCCGCTTAACACGATTCAGTGCAGCAATGCTGTTTCACAGACCACTGATGTGAGACCTGATCTGCATATTAGAAATCTTTCTTTGCATGTTCTCAGTCTACTATTGTCCCTGTGTTTTAAACCTTCTCCTAGCACACAGCCATCGGAACTTTATGGACTGTATATGTAACTGCAAAGCAGAAATGTTAAGAATTAAAAGCTGATTGTGTCAAAGCCACTCACTGACCGTTTCCCTCGTATACCCACAGCAAAACACATAGCATTCAAGTGCCCTTTAAGCCAATGTGGATAGGTCAATGTGCGAGCAATACTAAAAGCAACACATTTAATTCTACCATTCGAGTCACATTTCTTTTTTTGCTGCCACCTGGTGATTCAACTCAGCAGTCGTGTCTCTGGAGAGTTTCCATCAACATGCTGAGTAATTAATCTCACAGAAAAGTTACATCACATTACGGAGTAATCTGACCAAATGCCATTATGCAAAAGTTACTGGTGTGTATAATACTGAAACAAATTAGAATTCCAAAACATCCGTAAGAAAACAAATATTTAGATTTTTACAAGCGCAGCATATTACAGAACAAGAAAGAGCAATAGCAATCTCAATCTGTATGCAATATAAAGAGTTTAAGAGAAGCACAGCAAAGAAAAAATATTACTTGCTTTTTAACCAGTAATATAAATACAACCAGATATAGTCTAAGGCTTAAGGGAATGTTCTACATTGACAGGCTGAAGGAACTGACCTTTTTTTAGTTTTAAAAGTTTTTAACATCCTCAAAGGCATTGACAATGTCAACCCATTGTCAGCTCCCTGGATTTCTTAAAAACGACCAGTGAAAAATGAACCAGAGGGCACAAGTGGCACGACATGGAAGTGTAGTTTAAAAGAAGAGACGCTTCTTTACCCGAAGGAGTACAGAACAAACTAGCCAGCCATGTTGTTGGGGTCAGTGCTTTGGCTTTTTTCAGGAAACAGCTGTATGAGATCCTCGGATCAATTAGGTACTAACAACCAAAAAAGCGAGATGGGGGAAATGACCTCCTCTCATTTGTAACCTTTCTTATGTTCTTAAAAATTATGGACAAGATACATGTATCCTTAGAATGAATGAATAACATCGCTAATTCAAGGAGCACTAATGCAGTGTACATGAGTGCCTTACTGCACATAAACACACACTAAGGTATTTATTAATTTAAACTGCAAACTTATACAGTTACAGTGGATAAGCTTTGGTCAGGTCAAAGTAACAGTTTTTACAAACCTGCACAAAATACCAATTCATGACTACTAAAAACCCAACTTCTTTGAGATGAGATTAGTTCCAAACATCTGATATCCTAAAGCACACAATGAGCTACTTTGCATCCTTCACAAATCTGTCCTCTTTCACAGACCGCTGAGTCTTTACCCTCAGAGGGCTGCCGTGAGCAGGAATTTAAACGGGAAGGACCGTCCCTCACACACTTGGTGTCCCATCCAGGTGTAGCACTTCTGTGTACCCTGTGCTTGCTGGACCTTCGGGAATCCACACGTTGAAATTTAGCACTCCATGTTTCAGTATGTTCAATATTTTCCCCTTCTTTATAAATACAGTATACAGTATTGGGACAGTGAAGTCAGATCGGTCATTTTTGTTATGTGCTATTGAAATCCGTATTTCAAAAGATAAATACAAGGCTAAAGTTCAGAATTCCAGCTTTTGTTTCTGGATATTTTGTGCACATACGTTTAATGGCCACCTGACATGTTGATAAGTATTGGGTCAAATGGCTGATGGGAGGTTCTAATTACTGAGGTGTTACATTTCGCATTAACTGTAAAAGCATGTTTAACCTTGATTCCAGGAGTTTACTTTTTTTTGTTAGAAGGCATAAACTGGCATGAAGACAAGAGAGCTGTCCATAATGGAGAAGTAAGTGATTATACAGATGTGAGCAAAGACAATTCCCATTACAACCACTGCAGAAAGATTGGCAACAAACAAAATATCTTGAAAACGAAAAGCTACAAGTCTCACAGCTCATGGCTGCTGGGTTTGAGTGAAGTTTGCATGTTCTCTGTGCTTTTCCTCCCACATTTCAATCATATGACTAGGTCTGACTAGGTTTTTGCTGTTAAAATTGTACTCTAGATTAATAGGATAGTCTTATCACAACCCTTACCAGAAATAAGTGGCTTTCTAGAAATGATGGATAGACAAATTAACAAGTTTTATATTAACTGTTATATACCATTTTACAATTATTGATATATATATATAATATGCATAAACATACTGTATATTAGCAGCACTGTCTCTTAGCCACACTTAGGCTTGTCATTTATACCCTGCTGTTCATCAACCACCTCCCCAGGTTGAAACTGACACTAATTCCTAAGGATTCGTTAAGTTTTCTTATTTTTTATTTTAATTTCTAAAAAAATTTAAATAATGTGAATTAAGTTTCTTTGCCTTCACACTTAAGTAAACTGCTGCTTTCCCACATATATCTCTAAAATTTATCTTTGCTATTGTTCTAGGTGAAAACAAGTTGAGTGCTCTTCTTTGAACTTTGCACCACATTCATTTCACATAGTTCCAACACACGTCCACTCTGTAGCACACTCTATAGCACAAAAAAGCTTCAGTGCTGTCACTTACCTCTTTATGACATATTTTATGGTATCTATGGGATTGTGTCTGGATAAAAATAAGCAGTGAGCTACATAATTTTGTCTATAACACTCTGCTGCCAGGCAGGAACACTTAGCAGCAGGCAGGCAGGGAATAAGTTGAAATTCATGAAAATGTTTCACAGAATGTTAAAAAATATTATGACACATCACAAATTTAAGACTTTCAAGCTCTGAGTCAAAAAACAGGAAATTTCAGCTACTGCCAAGACCGTGAACTTGCAAATTAAAAATTCAAATTCATCTGTGTGAACCTAAATGGAAGATACCAGCATAGGAAGTGGCCTTTCAGTGTTATTTTTTAAAATATTTTGCAAAGCTTAAAGAAATTCACCCAAACTAGGTCATGCATTGTGCTGGTGCATGTGACAGTATCAAGGAGCTCTGGCCAAAGACAAAATGATCAGTGAAATGAACAGTGCCACACTAACCTGTTTCTGTGTCCCACAGTTTGAGATACCGGTCATATGCTGCACTAAGGAACTGTGTGCCGGCATTATTGAAGCAGATATCACGTACAGCTTTACTATGACCTGTGAAAAACAACAAAAAAAAGACAAATTATTAAAAAAGCTGGAAGAAGATAATAATGGTTATTAGAATAAAGACCCAAGACTCTTTGAGTGACAGTTCATCACAAAACTAATGCAACAAAAACAAATATTTTAACTACACATATAAGCAAAATTAAAGTTGTATGTAACTTACTACATATGTATATTTTTAGGATTATTATTAAATACTTAAAAGTTGCTGCATCTTCTTTTGCTTTGGTTTTCAACCAGTCTAGGGGGGGAAGTAAGGTCACCACCACTTATCCTTATTATCTGAATACTGCTTTTAAATGACTTACAAAATAATTATGCAAGTGGTTTGCAAATGAATGGAAATCCTAATACAAATCTTGAAAAATAAAATTCCTATGCTTTGGTTTTTTGCCACAGCACTAAAATTGAATAAAGAAACTTAGAAACTGTTAATAGCACATTGAATGCCATTTGTAAACATCCTGTGGTTAATTAGACATAAGCACCAATAAGTAAATTTTATGCCAAAGCTCATTTAGTAATGTAGCACTTGATGTTAATTGTCGGCAAAGGATTGCAGGCTGTTAAACTGACTAACATTTACAAACATACTAATTGAAGGTACAAAAACAAATTAAACGGTTCAGACTTTTCAAACACTCAAATGTTAAGCCCTGCATACCAACAGCTTTTAGGCTTCGAGCATTGAAATTTGCAAACTGAAAATTTTGTAAATGACACTTCCTGGAAAACTAGAGCTGTATTTTTAAAACTCGTGTATAATTGATGATTTCTAGAGTAAGAAAGGTCAATAGGAAGGCGGAGTCTTGTCATGTTAAAGCAACCTTCTCAGATGTCTTGGTGTAACCCCAACAAGCGGCCTATCTAAGTGACCAGAAGCTTGGATAATCTCTGTGATTGAAAGACTGGTGCTTAGTTCTACACTTGATTTTGGCAAAAAAGCTGAGTTGTACCAAAGAAAACTGTTCTTCAGCACTGAAGAAAATAGCATTACTTTTAATGAAGATATCAGGTGCTGTATTTGTATTCCCAGTCAATGAAACTTTAAAATTTACCCCAGTCACTGGTAGAGTGATATACAGAGCAGTCCATAAGTATTTGGACAGTGACACAGTTTTTGCTGTTTTAGCTCTGTACTCCAGCACACTGGATTTGAAATGAAACAATGACTATGAGGATAAAGTGCAGAATGTCAGCTTTAATTTGAGGGTATTTACATCTATATTGGGTGAACCATAAAGGAATCACAGCCCCTTTTATACATAGTCCCCCCATTTAAAGCCGACATTCTGCACTTTAACCTCATAGTCATGGTTTCGTTTCAAATCCAATGTGGTGGAGTACAGAGCCAAAAAAAACAAAAATTGTGTCACTGTCCAAATACTCACGGACTGCACTTTATATCTGACCATGAGACAGCTAAAATTAATAGATTCAAAGGGCAGGACCATTATTTTGACATAAATGAAAATGTAATACATTTTTGCAGATCCTTGGGGATTACACGCTTTACACACAGCTTTTTTTCGTTGGCTTGGGATTGCCATGTTTTGTCTCCAACAGATGAATTTCCCTGTAATACTGCTATCACTGTACAATGTAATCCCCTTATTCCCTATATTGTTAATTTTTATGGATTATGTCAGTCCCCTCCAGACAAACTACTGATGAAGCTTCAGCTTTAAAGATCTACTATATCAACCCAATACAAAGCTGATCTATACAATATACAAAATACTAAAAGATTCTTCAGGGGAGCAGGAAGAAAAACTAAGACGCTGTGATTGATAGAAACTATATACAAAGAACTTAAAATGAATAAGCACAAGGAAAAGCTACAGTTGCTTTGCCTCCCCAACAATTATATCTTTATAGTGCTGCATAGCATTCTTGGGGCTCTTATTGAAAACATGAATGTACTGTATTTATTGGACATCAATCTATGTAAATTCACCATTCACTTTTTTGCAGCTACTTTTATGTTACACTAACTTATATGATTAGAAGGCTATCAATCTTTAGACTCATGACCATTGGATCCAGTAAAATTGGGAATACTTACCAATAAATGTTCGTAAACACCTTCTTTCATTGTACACCTCCCACAACTAAAAAAAAAAAAAGATTTTAGTAATCAAATCAAAAATGCATTGTTTCCTGTAGTGTCCCATCATTTCAGTACTCAAAGCCGAACATTCTCACTTTACAGATTTGTGAGGTAGGCAGTAATGAGGATGACGAGTTTTAGTTACATTTCTAATATGGGTGGAATAAACACATTCATTATGGTTGTAATAAAGGTACAGTGTTCCAAAACATGGACTACAGTATTTCAGCTTTTAAAAAAAAAGGTTTTCAACATAAGTCACCAGCAAGGCACCTCATTAAACCTGACAATAAAATAATGGCAAAGAGTTTGCTGGTTAGAAAAACTACTAAAGGTACTTCATCTTAGGAATCTTTTGGCACTCTAGTTACAGATTTTCTATTTCAGCAACAAATATTAAAGAAAAGTAGTGCAAACAGAAAACGTGCAGAGACATCCAGGTGTAATTCCTGAAAAACACAATCCATGAGACAAGGTTCCTCATTTTTTGGTGTAGAATTTTTTGAGCAGCCAGTGGCAATCTGTCCAGCTGTCCTTCAGTCTAAATGAAACGCACCCACGTTAATTCTGGGCATGTCCATGCAAGGGAAGATCAGTTATCACCCTGATGGAAAAGATGCTTTTTTATGGACTTCATGTCTGAAAAGACCAGCTTTTTGATCAAATGTAGGATAGAGTGTTCTTTAATAAGATCTAGGTTAATACTTTTTAATTACCAGTAACACATTTTCTTAAAAATAAAAGGTCAGCTGTGTTATCCATAATAAAAACCGGATGACAAGGAGTGCAAGAGAGTTAGAACACTATAAGGACTTTAAAAGCTATAACAGACAGCAATGAAAAGGAGAAATAGAACTTTTAGCTTGCAATACATCAAACATACCTTGATTTTGCAGTCCATTGAGCAAGACAGCAACAGATGACCAGAAGTGGGAAACAACCTGATGGCACTGACACCCTGGCAGGAGAACCAACAGCATATTAGTGGAGCTGGAATGAACCAATTTATGCAACAAGGATTGTGCTAACACAATTGAGACATCTTCTGTCTTGGTTACATCACTATCTGTAACAGCCAGCCAGCTATCTATCAAGGCGTACATTTAGCCAGTGCTAAGGTCATGTTTTTCAAAGATAAGCTAGAATTGCTCAGGGAATGAAACAGCAGCAGAGGCAGAAGGGGGGTACTTTTGCCCTTACTAAGGATGAATGCAATAAGGAAATATTATTCTACCTGCAAATTACATGACTTAATGGGATCCGTTATCACTTGATTGTATTTCTTGCTGTAATGTTGTTTAAAGTCCGACGCTAGCAGAAAAAGGTGCCTAAGTTTAATTAAACCTTACTCGGGATACATCCTTCCTTGCTATCTCCCTGCTTTGGCCCATAATTATCCCTCATACCATGAATATAAGAAGGCGAACATTCACTTTTCCTCAACTCCAAATGGGGCTGGTTGCTAAATCTATACCTCACAGTCATTGCAGATTAGCTTGATAAGCATCCTCTTACATCTTTTGGAAAAGTGGTTGTCAGGTTCGGGATGGCCCCATGATATGTATACCCCATTCAAAACGGCCGCAATTAAGTCTGCTCTGTTGAGTTAGGGCAGCGTAAGAGGCATTCGGATGACCCCACTCTTCCCTAAGGTCTTGCTATACGTTTTGCACAGCAAACCTTTTACTTTTATAAATTAAAACTAAACATCTGAAAATAGGTTGAATATGAAAGCAATAACATATCATAAAGATGTGATGACCTTCTACCAAAGGTACATTATATTCTGCAAGAGATAAGGATGTGACCAGATATGTTTCTTATTTTTCCCATGCCTTATTCTACCGATTGTCATGCTGCAGTCAGTCTTTATTTAACCTGCTGTCTACCATGCACTGCTGGAGCAGCCTGTGCCAGACTGAAAGATCAAACAGCCTGGATTCATTAATCTGCAGTCTGTTGCTGGAAGGGGGCACGGAGCTGAAACCAGTTGAGATGCCAGGGAAAAATTCCCACTGGCAAGATTATTAAGTGGAATTAATTCCCTTCAAAAGATCTTGGAACCCACTTTTTGGGAGCTCAAGCAACATCTCAAAGACTGTTTATATCAAGCAAGAAGAAGGCTGCCAAGTATAGATTAACTAAATATGCAATAGATATTCATATACTGGAGTGCACAGCAAGAAAATCTAAGACCCAGAAACCTAAATGTTGTTAGATGTTCCAAGATGTACTACCACAAAATTCCTCAATACAATCCAAACTCCATTTCCATTTCAAACAGTGCCATGAGACCTTTAATGAAAGTAGTCTGTGGGCAGACCTTCTGTTTAACATCTTGTTTGAAGTATGGCACTAGAGCACATTGTCCCCAGCCACAATATCAGCATGCTGGTTTGGAAGCCTGGTCCAGAGGGAGGAGTGCCACCTACTGGTTTACCAACACCACTCACAGAAGCAACCTGGCTTTCCATGGAGGGCTCCCGTCCCAGTACTAACCAGGCCAGGCTTTGATTAGCTTCTCAGATCTGACAAGATGGGGCTAAGGCACTGCTGTTGATTGCATGATAAATAATATGAATAGAAAAGAGTTTTTAAAATGCTTGTTTGTTTGAACCTTTACACATATAATATCCTTAATTTTATTTTGCTCTTTTATCGTATATGGTATATTTGGTCTATAACAGAGGACAGACCCACAAAAGTTGGAAAATACAGCAGTTCCCCAGGACCCAGGCTGATCTAAAAACTATTGCTAAGAATTGCAGTATTGTGTGTTATAAAGTCATGAGGAAGGATTCAACAACCAAAACAGGTTTGCTGACACTGTGATGTAACCACAATTAAATTCTGTGGCTGGGAAATTCACAATTTCAAGAACACAGAAGGCTATAAAAGAAAGGAGGCCATTCAGCCTATCAAACCCATCTGGTTGCGTGATACAAGGATGTTCCTTATCTAGCCATTTCTTGAAAGGAGCCAGAGTGTCAGCTTCATCACGAGTTTATAAGTTCTAAAATACAACAATATCCTATAATATGAAACTACTGTAGGCAATAAATTGAAGGCTTTAAAAGCTTTCGTGTGTGGGTGTTCTGCATGCCTCAATGCAGAGACCTACCATGTGTTACTGCAAGGACTCTCTTCAGAAACAGATTCCTGTTAAGTGGTTAAGGCATTAAAATCTTTAATGAGCAGCCCCACCTTTGTGTGTCCAGACCAGACGTGAATCTGCTTTTTGGGTAAGTAGCATTTCTCTGGGACATCAGCAGAGCGCAGGTTGATGCCAACATCCTGGGGGACATGAAGGTATGACCTTCCCTGGTAGTCGTACATGTCTTTGACTAAAGGAACAACAAAAGAAAACAGAAAAAGGAATACACCTTCTATTACACAATATTACCATACGGATAAACGCATGTTCTATAACACTGACTGCTGTCATTTTTCTTTAATATCACAACTTTTCAAATATCCTATACAAGAGAGTTACAGTTATGTATTACATGCCGGCACAGAATATTCCACACGTTCCTTTGATCATTTTGTTACAAATTTCACTTTGCACATTTAACAGGAATCACTGAAAATTAGTGAATCCTATACAAGACTATCATCATAAAATGAAAATAACTCTGCATTGGTTAGCTGAAAGATGATCTGTAGTTTCTGTAGGTGCATGTAGGCAGAAACTACATAGACACAAGAAGGGAAGTCTCAGGGGTGCTTTCTGCAATTCCACTGCATTTTTACAAAGAAAGCCAAGCATTAGAACAAGAAATAAAAACTATATTAAAGACAGGAAGCTCTAAGACTACGTGCTGTAAAATTATTTTTTAAAATCATTACTAAAAGTTGCGATTTGCCTTTTTCTCAGCAGGGTCTTTTCCCTTAAGGCACATGTATCAGCTTTAAAGCTGTTCCTGGCAGTTATTAAGGCCGGCTCCTTCAGACGTCTGTAATATGTTAATTTTCAGAGGCTGCTGGTTACGTCTGACGTTTGCCTCAGGCAGAAACTGACGAGTGAGGACAGACATTCTGAACTACCTGGACTCAGTACCCAACCTAAACCACAAATGAAGGTGTACTTGTAACCAACGCTTCTCAATACCAGGTTATCCATAATCACAGAAAACCCAACAATGAATGTTTTAGCTGCTGAAGTGTATTTAGTGAAAATTTCCAAAACTAAAAACTCAGTGAGTGCAAAGCTGCTCAATTAATCAATTTTGGTATTTTGCAAATGCATTATTTCTAACAAAAAGTCACCGTTGGGTAAAGATATTGTCATCCATCATCCAGAATTATTACGCATATTTGAAATGTGTAATTTATGCCCCTGTATAAATTGCAAGATATTTCAGTCTCCCACCCTGACTCACCAGTCTTACAATGAAAGAAAATGTCCTCTCTGCTGTCAGCCATTCTGAACTAATGGTGTAGCAAATTCACACTGTGAGTGTGACAGCAGCCACGGATACTGTGGAATTAGCATTTGCCATGCAGG
Organism: Atractosteus spatula; assembly: GCF_055471065.1. Classification (NCBI taxonomy): domain Eukaryota; kingdom Metazoa; phylum Chordata; class Actinopteri; order Semionotiformes; family Lepisosteidae; genus Atractosteus; species Atractosteus spatula. Next base: position 46,250,419 of record NC_142707.1, on the reverse strand, counting down.
GTTGGAAGCAGGACATCCTAGCTTACCGTGAAGGATTGTTTTTTCGTCTGCAGGTGCCTCCTCCTCATGTTTGCCTTTCTTCTGTCTCTTGGCTGTTATCTCATCCAGTTCCTTCTGTTCTTCCTAAGGAAAAAAAACAATTGTTAGTCTTTGCATGAATAAACATTGAAAACAGATCTTTCATTCAATTCCTTAAAATCTGCTCAATGGACTCTACTAACACGTGGAAAACTCACCAGAAGCTCATGAGCTCTTTTCTTTCAATGCACAGGTCTATTCCCACTTTTAGTTTGGATTATTGACAGGACTCCTGGACATCAGCCTTGCAGGACGTGTTGTACCAGCGGATATTTTCTGACTTCTAACACTCTATTCTTTTAAACATACAGTAGATGGCTTCCCTTTTTTCAAGCCCATGACCGTTCAGTTTAAATTTTAATTATCAGCTGCTTCTGAAACCAGTTTTGAATAACCTCCTATTACACACTTCATCCAACTGCCTATTTTCTTGGGAAATTTTTCTGACAACTCTCCCCATCATGTGTGCCCATTAGAAACAGAACCTGGATCTACGCAACTTTTCCAAAATATTTCTTCATGCCATTTCCAAGCAAAAATTATTAAAAGCATATGTTTTATTATGTATGAAAGGCGAAATAAAGCAAGTAACTGAATAAACTTTGCACTGAAAAGCTACTGTAAAGACTGGCAAAGGGGAGAGACTCTACCCCTGCTAACTATCTGAGGAGATAGTGCCATCCAGTGTTAGTTGCAAGAATCATTTAGACCCCAAAGGGTTTATGATCACATTAGAGGATTTGCCTTGATGAGTATATAAAACAATGTTAAAAAGGGGAAAAAAACACTTAAGTATAGTTTTTAAAGTGAAGTCTCATTTAATTGTTGCATCTACAAAGACATAATGGCAACATCTCTACAGCATTTAGCCAAAATGTAATGAGATGATTAACGCCATTTTACTAATGAGCTAATACGTTTTTCTTCCAAACATATTCCAAACTCTTACATACAATACTCAACACTTCAAGGAAAAAGCACTGGAAACAAATTTTCCCCTTTAGAATTCATTTGTGTTTTCTTTGCTCATTGTCATCTGAAGACGAATCACTAATAACCTGAGAAACCAATGAGAGCACAGTTGGGATTTTTGTTTCTAACTGAGTTTAGCTCCTGAGTGCACGTTTTATGCTAACTGGAGCTGGGTTTTACTCTTGTCTCTGAAGGACTGTGCATGGAAATTAGTTCTTAGAAGTGTATATATTGACCAACATGCCTGTTTCTGCTGCAACTTGGTATGGCTTCAAGATTAACAGTTCTGTAGGCACTGTCTTTTTATAAATGAAAAGCACACAGTAGACAGTTTCTTTTCCTTAGCATCTTCAGTTTGGAAGGTGCTGGATGTCACAGTCCTACAGATAAAAACATTGAAGCTTAAATTCATGGCCTCTCAGTCAATTTTTACTGTTAATGACAGACATTTCTATTACAACCAAAATGTAACTGATCAGAGCCTGCGCATGAAATAAGATGGCTATGCATTTTAATTCACATGTGTTTTCATCTACTTGTCTGCATCAAATATTCCTGCATTTCACTGGATTTTCAGACAAACGACACCTGATGAAAATCACACACAAAAACACAACTGTGTTTGTTAAATGCCTTAACAAAATAAAAACTCAATTTGTTGATCATTAAGCTGCAACACTCTGGCAGCAGCTCTCATTTCACTTGCGAGACACCCTTGTGACACCCCTCCCTGCAGAGCCATTTACCATTTGACACATTGTGAACCGCACAGTTTTTAAAAAGAAGTGGGAGAGGAGGCACTTCTCTTACTGAAGTCATTGCAAATCTGGCCCAGGGTTAACTCCACTTGTGTATTGCTACATAACACTTTGCAGAGTCCCAAAACACTTAATGAATGTGCGTTGAATATTATTACTTTATTTGGCTGAAGTTTATCCATATCAGTGATTAACCATGAGGGGGATCTAAGTAATGTACTTTGTTCAAGCGTAAGCACCCTCACCTGGGATGTGAACTCACAACTCCCTGGCCAAGAGTGCAGAGCCACACCTGTTACTCCCCATTGTAGCTCCTAGTGTGTTACCAGCTAAGTGTAAGTGGGAGTCCCCCAACAGTGCTCTACTACTTCATCACAGCTTTCTATCCAGTCTCATTTGCAAACAGCTAGTTCTACAATCCAGGTATCAACAAGAGACGGCTTGGCCCTGGAGCTCCACATGAGCCCAGAGAGAGTGCTTTTGCCGTTTGCGCTACTTGTGCGTTCTGAAAAAAATGTGATTTATATGGCAGAAATTAGATTTAATCACTTGTTGGCAACCACAACAAGCATCGCATTCTGAGGCTCAACGAGCAAGTTGCACAAAAACCATCAGGTGAGTTGGAACTTTTCACACTGCAATCCTCACACTGATAAAAGACTGAGTAGACACCAAGTGCCAACTGCAAACCAAACGTCATCAAAAAACGAAATTGCTCAGTCCCACAAAACCCCCATTATTACTGGAGAATCCTTGACAATTTCCCAGAATCTTCTACAATTCTGTGTTGAGGACTAGTTTTATTTTTCTCAGAAACTGGAACAAAATCCAAACAATTCATGAGTGACCAAACGATGACTTAAGGCAGATCCACTACACTAATTTGACATTGAAATGTTTTGCAATGATGTAGTATGTTTTACATTTTAATTCATATACTTTTCAAAAGCTTCATATAAAAAACAGAATTATATCTGACTTCCTGTTTCAGAAAAAAAAATGGCTACAGCGACTTTTTGGTTTAGGCACACAGTGGACCACTGTTTCACGGTTAGTGATGGGACACACTTACTTCCGATGGTTTGGCTACGTCTTTTTCATCCACGTATTTTGCCCACGGGCCTAGAAAGCCATCAATGTCAGAAGCATCGCTCCCTTTTACTTTTTTCCTCTTCTCAGTTTTCTTTGCGCCTGCCTCAAACACAGTCAATCCTGAAAACACAAAAAGAAAAACAATCAGACAGACTCGCCTTCACATTTCGGGGATCCTGCGATCACTTTTACTACAGATACCCACATCTTGCTCTGATTCCCTTTCACCGTTTGCATGTGCACTCTGTCATTCACAGTGCACACTGCAGACGGTAATACAAATGACACTCTAGAGCCAAACGGAATCCCACAAGTGCTCTATGGTACATGTACTGCTTCAGACAGATCCCACTGCTCCTTTATAATTCAATCTAAAATTCAGCTCCAGACAATAACAAGCACCTGTGACATGTGGTATGAAAACAAAGGAAATGGCCATAACCAGGTGGCACTGTCTCATTCATAGCCGAGATTGTCAACTCCACCTGACAACAAAAACACATGTAATTTAATTATTTTTAAATCGGCTTGAGGTCTTTATCTTCTCACTTCAAATATCATTTTGTGCGACACATGAAAACAAACAAAATAGGGAGGCAGCTGTATTTCTACAGCAGGGAACACACCCAGGACCGAGGAATCTAAAACTCTAGCGTTAAGACTTTTTTTTTTAAATTCTGTTGATACAGTTAGGAGTTGTTGAGTCTAATTTTAACACTTCATCAGGATTTAAAATTAAAAGTGTAAATTAATTCATCTACAAATCTGTTTAATTGCAGTATGATAGTGCTGGCTGGTATTTTATGTGGTGATACAGTACATGACAGAGGTGGCTTCACAAAAACACAGCAGCAGTTTGTATTAAAATCCAAACAGAAATTTAACTCAGATCACAAACGCCTCTGCTCATCTGAGGATACCAAAAACTGAATGTAATAAATGAGGCATGTTTCAATAAAAATGCATTTATTTAAAAAAATCTTTTAAATCTGCAATATAAATAAACACAGTACGATTCTCTTTTCCAGTACTGGGGGGGAAATGAGGGATACCGGTTAATCCAGCATGTCAATTATCATAGAGTTACACCCGTCTATCAGCTGGTCTCAGAAATTTACATGAACTAAAGTAATACGGGTTCCTCTGTAAAGTAACTCAGACATTCAGTGTCATTTACGTGTCTGACCTTCGCTAGCGACACACTTGGAAAGCGTCCTGCAACCTCAGAAAACAACAGGTACCAATACAACAGGAAGCACACAACAGATGCTGGATGGGTATCTGAATCTGTTTATTCATATCGAAGCATGTAACGGACGTTTGTAAAACATTCTGGTAAAGTACGAGATAAGACCGATTTGAAAAATCAGGTCTAGACAAAACCAGACATACACATGGAACAAGATATAAAAGGAAACCCGAATTCAGAACACTCTAAAAAGCCCAAAGAAAACAAATGAGAGAAAGAGAGGTCATTTGGCAATAATCGTTACTTAACGCTTCTTTTATTATCGATGCTAGCTTTTAATACATTGCTGTTACCGGTTTCAGCAATTTTAATCCGCATTTTCATTTAATGCAGATGTTCCTTGTGGTTTTTTTCCTCTATAAAAAGCTCCAGAACCGTCTTATCTGCTACAGTTCATGTAGGCCGACCTACCTGATTGTCTCTGCAAGCTGGTAGCATGTCCATAATGCTTGGCTTTGTCCTCTTCACTAAACCTTCTTTTAAACTATTTCTTTCGTCTCTATCCCTCAAGTTTCCCAGATTTCCCCGTCATTCAGAAACCCTTTTTTGTCAACTCTCTTTCGTTTGCTAGGGACTGAGATTTCATGTCTGGTCCACTTCATTTTCTCCCTTTGATACTTTGTGTTCTTTCTCTGTTAAATCCATAATATTCTTCACTTGAATCTGTGTATTAATGATGGATTCCATTACATGTTAAAAACGCAGAAATACTGCCCTATACATGTTTAAATACGTTATTTAAAAATATGTAAAAAACATATTTAAGCAAAAATGTTAAAATAGATATCTCTAGTATTGTGCCTGTTAACAGAAATATTTAAGTATGTGTAACAGGATGGCTTCTTAAGAGTTTATCAGCTCTTGAATTACACAACTATTTATAGGAGGTGAAAAAAACACTTTCTTCACAGGTTCCCACAGCTCTTGACAGACCTGTTTTTACAACTGTTGTACTAAGATACCAACTGCAAATTAAATGTAATCTGAAATCATTTTCATTTTGGCCTAAAGATGCACGAAGCGCACGAGTTATGGTTGTAACATTATTCAAACCAAATTACTTTGCATAACTTTAAAAAAATGAAAAAGAGCATGAGCTGCCCTGCTACACCCAAGCAACATGGACAGAGCCCCAAGGACCTATGTAGCACACATATCATTCTATTTATACTAGATTTAAAATATTTTTTTAAATCCTGCTGGAGTTGACACAGATCCTGTGGATAGAGGTCTGAGTTTTTCTTTCAAAAAATCACCTAGTAAACTGAAGGTAGGTTAAGGAATGACATTTTCTTTCTTAAAAGTAAGTATAATTCTTCTTGTTTTTGAAACTGTAGTTTCAGAACATCAGAGAGTCTACTAATGAGAAAGGGCCATTTTGTCCCTTTTTATTTTAGTTGCATTTCTCTTCAGTAACATTGCCAGTGCTTCCCGGTACAACCCAAGATAAAATCTCCTCGCACCCCACAATCCACAGTTTAAAGCAATCATTCAAACCTAACCTGCATGTCTAGGAGCTGGGAGGAAACCAAAGCACTCAGCAAAAATGAAGAAACCATGCAAACTCAACACAGAAAGTTAGGAGCATAATATGTAAGAAAGTAGTGTACCCGTGGTGAATATTTTGCCAAAACCGCTTCAGAGAATAATTAAAGATAAATTTCAAAGTAATTACAAAATCCTCTCCCTCAGCTCCCTTCGTTGCTAGCTAAGGTATCAGTGGGACGGACTTAGGTAATAAAAATATATCTTAAAAAATGCAATGTGATAATTTTTTACATGCATGACTATATCGTCAAAATAAATGAAAATTACTGCACACAAATTACAAAAATTATCACAACAGTTCTTTAAGTACAATATTTTTGGTAAAAGTTCTGTTGTCTTGTAGAAGTTTTCCCTGATTGGCTGCATTATCTATGAGTATTTTCAACTCGTTTTCATCTCTAGAGCTGGAAACGGCTACGTAAAGTTGCCCATGAGCAAAAACTGGTTCCAGTAAATGCCAACTTTATTGAATGTCTGACCTTGAGATTTGTTGATTGTGATGACAATTTTATAGGAAATTGTCTTCTCTTCAAAGTATACGGCAAGTTAGTTTCACTGGGGGCTAAATCAATTCTCAGGATGAAAACTCTTTCTCCTGTGTTGCTTCCAGTTAAAATCTCAGCATCAACGAAATGTAGATGTAGTGTCTTCAATCAATTTGGTTCCATTAAGCAGTCATTTTTTCAGATTTAGATTTCCGATAAGCATCACGATAGCTCCGACTTTTAGGTTTAGTTTATGAGGAGGCATACCAGAAGGTGTTTGCCTTTTCAGTTGGGAAGTTTAATAGTGTCAAAATGGTACCCACACTTCGATATTGCTTAGATTCTCCAGAAATAAGCTGTTAGACCTTATGATTTAGCAATAAGGCATCATTGTTCTTGGGAGTTAAAATGATTTTGCTGGAGAGCTCTGAAATTGATTCTAAGCTGTTGACACTAACTTCACTGCCATAGACTGCAGCGGATTTCAATCAAAGTTTCATCAAGGCCATCATTGTTGCTTATTTGGCCATCTCTAATTGAAAGAATCCAATCATTGAAAGCTTCTTGTCCTACAGAACGCATGTTTAATGTGAGGCATATTCCTTCTACGTACCTCCATAACGGTAAGCATGCTTTGATGACATCAGTATTAGATCCTCTTGGCACTACATTTGTTGTCTGTCAGAAGTTTCCTCCCAGCAGTAATACCTTACCACCAAATGGGCGATCATCTCTCATGACTTCTTTTAACAGGAGATCGATGCGTCTCAGAGAATTTGATCTCATGGATGCTTCACCAATGATAAGCAAGCAAGCATTCCTTAATTTTTGAGCTTCCAAGGGGTTCATCTTCATGCTGGATACAGAAGTTTCAAAGATCGGAACCGGTCATTTGAATCCACTATGTGCTATTCTTTCTCCTTTCAAAATGTCCGCTGCAATTCCAGTTGCTGCAAATGGAAGGACAATTCGACTGTTCCTTCTTAAGTAGGTCATGAGTGTGCTGTACAAATAAGTTTTCCCAGATCCTCCTGTTCTATCCCAAAAAAAGAAATGACTCTCTGCTGTTCTGTTTTCGATAGCAGCTACATTTTTTTCGAAAGCAGATCGTTGCATTTCATTAAGATATCTAATCCTTTCTACTGCATCTTGAGCTTCCGTCCCTGCGTTGAAGTCATGCTGGGAATTCATGATTGGTCCTGGATCTGGTAAACCAGGGGATGCACAACTGCAGGCATGAATTTTCCAAATTTCCTCAATGTCTTGCAATGCTCTGTTTCTGGATATTTGCTCGGTGAAATCTCAGCCGTAATTTTCCCTCATATCATCCGGAAACTGTTCCCATAAAACCAAAGGATCCCTTGGTTGATTAAAAACGCAGATCAGGGCAAAAGCGTATTGAAGCTGAGCCAGCATCTGAACAATAGCTGCTCCTCGTAAACACTTGAGCCATTCTCTGTCAACGAGTAAATTCAATCAGCAAGCCGCTTCTCCAAATGTTGAACAAACAACTCCATCAATTGTTCTTAAGCTGACAACACTTTGAGCTCCTTTGACATGTAGACGTTGAAGACGAAGGTAAAAACGCTCAGCATCTTTTGGACTTACCGAGTACAGTCTGTACTGCAAATTGTTTTTTTTTTCCTCTCACTTTTACTACTTAATAAAACCTATTACAAAAGGAATCAGGTCAAAAGCTTGTTTAGTCTTTGAGTTATTCAAGTTCAGAGAGCATTCCGGACAAAGGGACATAAGCATATTATTACATAGATTTCAAGGACCATATATATGACATCCAGGATGTCCAGGGGGAATCTTAAATTGTTCTTGTTAATCCTTATTCTTACCTTCATACTAAGAAAAGTACTGATAAGACATTTTCACTTCACTAAGAAATGAAAATATCAATATTCAGCAAAGATCATTTCTAAAAGTTAGTCAAGTAAAATTAACACACGCTCCCAGCTGTGTAAACGAGATGCACTCTTCATGAAAAATAAATCCTAGCTGCACCTTAAACACCCCATTCCTAATCAGCTACTGATTACTACTAGTCAAAACCCCTGACAAGCTAAGGACATCCTGAAGTACAGGCATGACATGTCAAACACAGCAAAAGCTAACATGATAATGCAAATGATGGCAGCATAATTTGAATTTAAAACTTAGCGTTGTGAAGTTTTTAGTGGGTCACCTAACTAATTTGGGAAAGATTCAGTCTCGACTGAGTTAATTATTAATTATAATTTCCAATATTCATTTTTTGGCATTAAGTTTAATTATTTTAAATACAGAATATGTGTATTAAATACATTTTACTAATAAAAATCTATTTATTAATAGTGTATATGATAAGATCTTCCTGAGTAATTCAAATTGCTCTTACAATAATTTGCAAAGATGAGTCATGCTAGAAGACTTAATATGAGATGGCATATTTTTAAAACACTAAAAGGACCAAGAATCTATTATAACTTTCTAAACCTTCTTTAAAATAATCAGCCTGTACGGTTGTTCAGAAAACCCCAAGTGCTTGGAACAACAACTCTACAGCAAAACAACACCCTGATGCCACACAGATTAGTAGAACATTTATTTTGTTAGGTGGTGGCTAATAAAGAGCAAAGAAGCAATTACTGGTGAGATTCACGAGCCCTTACAAATCACAACATGCTAACACTTCAGAACCATTATGCCCAATGGCCTCAAAACTGTTTTATAGCATTTCTTGCACTCAGGCACAGTGAGCAAATTTAAAACACCCCTGCTTGCAGTGCCTGAACCCAGCCACCCCGCTGCAGACGGGCTTCAAAGCAAACTGCGCTCCTGAGGAATCAACACGAAAGAGATCAAGGGCTGACTGATAATTGCCCCTTGCTGGCTTGCCATTAAAGAGCTTACAGAGCTGGATCATAAACACGTGTCTCACAAGTCACCTGTCCCCCCTTATCAACTGACTCTCTGAATCACAAAACATTACAGGGGATTCAGTGAACAGTGCAATTGTGGGCACTTATGTACTGTAGCATCACTTCCCCAGGTGTAACCCCCAATTAAACATTATCAACCAGCATAATGGTTTACTCTACTACTGCGGATCTCCTTGGATTCAACTCGACAAACACATTCCACAAACAGTACAGTAATGTCCCTGCATTAATATCCCTCAAAGGAACTGCTTCGTCGCAGTGATCTCGACACTGGCATGTCCAAAGTCAGAGACATTTCTAGTGCTCTGTGCAAGGCACACACAAACGTTCAGGTTATTGCTAATGAATCAGGACTTTAGCTCAGAGATTTGAGGGTATCTTCTGATAAAAATAATTAACTAAGCTTTCTCTTTTTTTACCATTAACATCGGCAAATATGATCCTTGAGTTCTTTGCCCATCGTCTTAAACCTCTACACTAGAAAAAACTCTTAAGAAAAACTAACTCCATATACTTTTGATAAAAGGAAGCACATGGCTGAATAAAACGAAACATTCTGAGAGTTCTGAACATTTCTGCTCTAACTAATACAGGGTCAGCTCATCCAGTTTGAAGATTATATCCTTGATGGTGCCATTATGAAATTTAGGTGGATTTTATCCTTTACATTTTAGTCTTAGATTACATTAAAGGGTAATTTCATGTCTCAGGGACGACTGGAATATGTACTGCTGAAACAGGTGGAAATGTCAAATCTGCCCGCGATCACTTAGATTTGGCTTGGGTAACGTCAACAAGTAAAGTGTCCTTTCCGAATTATAGATCAGTGCTGCAAACACGCTACCTACCACATTCTTGTTTTAACAGGCCAACACACCTGACAACTGATCAAGTTTGCTGTCATGAAACCACTTGGCCCGATTACACACCTTTGTTCTTTTCAGCCTCCTCCACAGCTCCGATGAAGCTGCTGCCTGTGACCTGACTGCTGTCCACTGATGGGTCCAGAGCATACCCTGAGAAAGAAACAGCAAAGACGGGACATCAGCTTTTCGCCCCTGAACACCATGAGAACCTTCACAGCAACCCAAGCCATTCTATTTCTTCCCTTTCATTAGAGTTGGGCCTTTACAATCATGCTAATGTGGTCATTTAAGATGTCAACGTGATACACATTAAAAGCCCCATTTAATGTTACTTATTTTTTTGTTGGATTTGGTACAAACATTACTTCAAGGAAACAAAGAAATCAAAGTGATGTGCAATATCTGAAGCAATTTTCTACTCTAATAAGCACAGTCATCTTCATTGATCATGGCTAACGTTCTTGAAGGAAAACTAATCAACAGTGCGCAACAGAACACTATGTCTTAAAAACAACAACTTTTTACCCCTTTATATGCATGAAAAGAAAATTAACTTCAGGAACATGTGTGCTTATACATATAAAACATTTATTTTCATGTGATGTCTGCCTACACAAATTTAGTCAGATATAGCCAATATCGAGTACTTGCTGTAGCCCTTAAAAAACTATGCTATGCAACTCGTGTCTTAAATGTAAATAACATACCAGGTTTTTATGACTGTTATTAACTTATTTGGCTAATGCTTTTATTCAAGGCAGCTAACATGCAGTTACAGAGCTGGGGTTTGTTACTGGAACAATGCATGTACTTTACCAAAGGCTACAGTACTGCTAAATAATAGCCCTCCCAAATACAGCTCAGGAAAAAAAGTAATTAAATTATCTTTCCTATAATTGTAAGCTAAAAATTTACATTTCAGATTACTAATTACTCTTTTCTCTTACAATCACAAAGTTCCATTTTAGTAGCGTAGCATTGTACCAGAGTTTTTTAAGAAAAGGACAAAAAAAGGAGATCAATAATTTGTTTTTCTGGATGTGAGCTCATGCATGCATGCCTGGTGTTTGCAAACATTTGCCACTTTGTATTATACGATTGGATTTCTAGTTTCACGCATTTTTGAGAATTTCAGCTTGAAGGATTTTACATCAATTATATGTAGGGCTGCTTAGAAAAAGAGACAAGAAAAAAACAGCACCCAGCTTCTAGTCTGAAAGTGCAGCAGCAAAGACCAATTGCAGTTCATTTTTTTTATTTTCCCATTTTGCTCTAATATATAATGTTTTACCCCGTGCTGTTTTAACATAGAATATAATTCACTGGGGGGGGACAATGTTACCATGTTACATTGCTTAGCATTGCTGCCTCGCAGCACTGAGGCCCTGAGTTCAACTCCTGGCCTCCTAACTGCTTGAACTTTCCATATTCATGTAGGTTTCCTCCCACAGTCCAAAGACATACTGGTAGGATCACTGGTTTCTGGCAAAACTGGTACCAGTGTGAGTGTGTTTGTGTCTGTGAGCGCCCTATAATGGAGTAGCTTCCTGTCCAAGGTGTATCCTCCTTTGCGCCGGTTGCTAGCTGGGATAGGCTCCAGCTCAAACATGACCCTGAACGAATGAAGCCGTTAGAAAATGGGTGGATGGATAACCCTCTTAGAAACTGCCATTTCATTTCAATTTCTGCAGGTTCTAAAAATAAACAATGGAATGCTGCAGACTGTACTATATACTTTATGTTGAGATGATGTACCATTCAGCACAGACGTGATTTCCATTGTTCCACATTTCCACTGGTCACATCCAGAGCTTACCAAATGTGGAGAAAGTCCTTCTTTGCTGCTCAAACATAAAATCGTTGACGTGGGCAGGCTCTGCATAGCCAGACAACATGTTCCTGGGGGCCAACATCTGCTGGGTTTTAAATGGATTCACCGGACCAAACTGCAGTTAAAAACAGAACAAAATAAATCTTCGAAAAAAATAACATGATTATACTCCATGCATTTTAATCAATCCATCTTTGTTTGAAATCTACGGTCTTTAAACAAAGGAGGAAAGTTGTCAGAGATGCACAGAGACTTTTTCTCAGATACCTCTTGCAAAAGTAGAACCAAAATGAATTCCTAAATTAAGGCATTATAAATTGGTATACTGTTACCTTGCACAAACAGCCACAGCTAGGACAATGTTAGGACACCAGTTCTGAGCTTTCATTGCAATTTAATTTGAAATTCAATTAGATCTCACCTCCGGTGCAAACATGGTGTCATATGTAGGGTTGTAAGTGACCTCCTTGAGGGAAGGATCCAAATGAGATCCCGTCTCCACATCTTCCTAAGAAAAACACAGCTCAAAGTTATTCATATTCGTCTCTATCCGCTAAGAGGAACATTTTAACGGAGATGTGCGAGACAGCATGAACTGTATTCATATTGTATTAGTGCTTCACAAAGAAAATAAGCTCTCCAAAAAGCAATTTTTAACATAATAAAGACGTTTCTCATGACATTAATTAAGACTGTTACTGAAGAACCTTCTCCGAGTATCTGTAATTATCAGCATGTACAAAGAAAGTAAACGTCTAGGACAGAAAATTGCCGCTCTAAGCTAAGCACGCCCCCATCACATATCGGAGTCTCCATTCTGCGACTCTAACAAAAGCTATTAGTGAACCTCTTTTAAGTGAACGTCTCCTGTTAGGAAAAACGCTGAAGCATAATCTTATCTGACTAAAGGCCTGGTCCTGCCATCCTCACCGCAACCTCCTATGGCAAGATCGTCAGTGTGCGCTTGTATCACACGAGTACGCAAGGGTAAACACTGCACTGAAAGCTGCCACTTGTTCAAATGCCAGTACCTGCTGCCCCTTTCCAAACTTTCTACAACCGCCGTTTGCCGCATCAGTCGGGGAGTCAATACGCCGCAACTGAGAGACACTCGTGCCGCCTTTCCCTCACCTTGACTGCGACCTCCGGGGCCGAATTCAGAACCTGTATCGATGTTTTCCCAGGACCCAACGGATGGAGGTGAACAGTAGCGTCAGGGTCATTCTGGTCGGGGCTCGTTTTGCTCTCCTTTTCCGAATCAGAATCAGAATCGGAGCCGTAAGAAACGAGGGACGAGATCGCCGCCGACATCTTGTACTCAGTGTAAATATCCGGCAGTCAGGTCCTGACAGAGACGTATTAGTGAAATACAGGCACTGCCAGTTAAGAGTGGAGCGAAATACACAACGAAAGACAATTGAACACAGTCAGCGAGTTTTAACATTCCGTTTACATCACACATCAGTAACATAATTTAAAAAATAAACACTGAGGTGAAGTATTTCCACTTAAAGGTAGTGAAGTATGTACCTTAAAGGACATGTATAGTTTCTTAAGCCCCATTGGCTGGTACGTTTCATTCTAAGAAACTTGTAATATCAGTTTAAATAGCAAAAAATAAAATAAGCAACACATAATATTTTTCACCTATACTATAATTATCTTACTTTAAATATAAAATATTTAAAAGTATTATTCTTTTAAATATAGGTTATGAACTAAGCAGTTTACGAAGTAAAGCTATATTTAAGAGTGTTGCGCACATTATTTCATGAGAATATGCATTGTTTTTACTTTGCATCTGACTGTGCCCACTTTAAAATGCACGAGTGTGCATTTCATTAGAAGAAGAGTTTAGATTTCTAACGCGTTATATATATTATTTTTGAGAAAGTAGGTGACAGTTAAAAAAACAAACATGGGTTCGTTGTGGCTTTATATACTAATGATACTAAGTGGAAGCTTGTACCTTCGACTGGACAACTTTAAGAGACAGCAGAAAAAAAATAAGGGATTAATTAGTTGCGAGCAGAGCTATGCAAGCAGTAATTTAACTAAGAAAGCAGACTGAGACCTCTAGACCTGCCTCTTTTACTTTGGATTGGACACTTTATCGAAGTGGGCGCGGTTATATAAAACAGACGAATCACGGCCGCCTTCCAAATGTTGTTCGGTTGCGTCCTCATTATGTTCGGTTGCACAAAATTGAGCTTCAACAATGAGAAGTGGTCGGTACCACCTCGGAAACGAGGAGGGGTTACCTTTGCTGTAATGTTAAGTATATTCAAAAGTTTGCAGAAAGAATTAAAGCTGCGTAGACATCGTTTTATCGTCGGTGCTATTTTAATAACTTCTCCGCGAAGGGTTTGACAAAAACGCAATGTGTGTTATTTTATATCGTTGCATTCCCGTGAGCTCCCTGCGGTACCGGGGGGCTGTGTGTCGCCCCTCCGTTGTTATCCAGGCAGGATTGTTATCGCATGACAACAGAGTGGAGTGGGACTGGGAACTCGGGAGCGCGGAGCGGCGGCTAGCTGGGCTTGCAAAATTACGGACATGGCGAGAAAGTAACAAGAATCACAGGTACGGCGGGTTTCATTACTGCTCATCATTCGGAAAAGTGGGTTCATGTGGATAATACATTGTAGTGCATTTTTTTTCCACGTCGAATTGTGTGTACTGATGCACTGTTCCCATTTGGTTTTTGGTGCATGTGTTCTTTTTTGTGTTTGGGGGACAAATTCACATTACAGTCTTCTGTATATAATAGATCTCACTTGCTTTTGTTGCCCACAGCGCGTGGTAGATATTTTTTATTGCCTGTATTAATTATTGGGCGCGACTCATTATAATAAAGCTACCGGGGACAGGTGTTGAATAAATTAGCGAAAACCATGAAATAATTATTAACAAGCGGGCAGTTTTCAACGCTGGCGAAAAATGTTTTCTTTGTTGTGAATGCTAGCAGAAAACACACGTAGTAATTTGAACGGCAGCTGCATATTCATTCTCTCTTGAAAGTTTCATTGGTTATCGTTTTGTCTTTTAAGACATGCAGTCGATTCTTGCAGGTCACAAGATCAGGGCTGTCGTTTAAAAGAACGTCCATTCACCCGAAAGATCGTGGTTGACAATAAATGACCTTTTCTAATTCGTGCAAGTGTGATCTAATTTCGTTAAAGATGCCGTGAGCCGCTAGCATAAAGAAATACTCCCAGTGATGCCCCTGCTTGCAACATTTCAGTTTCTTTTAAAATGGGGAAAAACGTGCAGCACAAATATTAAAATGTATTAATAACGTGGAACCTTGAAGGATCGAAAATCTGTGCAAATGCATGTTAACAAAAACAATTGTTTAATGATGTGAAGTGTCTCATCCTGTGCTGTATTGACTGCAGTGATTTTAAGCATCCCTAACTGTGTTTTTGGGAAGCGAAAGAATGTTTTTTTTCCAATGATTGCACAAATCGGAAACCCGAGAGCGGTTGTCTTCGTCGGATCGAAGTAATCGCACTTCTTTTATCTTATCTAGGCAGCCAGGTACTGTTCAAAACAACTGCAAACGTTGCCGTTAACAATTAAGTCATAAAGATAGTAAAATAATGGAATAGGCGGCTTTATTCGGTGTGGAAATGAAAATCTATCCACCTTTCTGCTCGCCTGACAAGAATAACTCTTCAAATTGTTCTCGTATATACTACTTTTCAGTACAACCTTTACTAAAGGATAAGTATTAATAAATATGCTGAGTTATTAGTGTTCACGTACAATCGCTTGTGTGACTTCTGTGAAAGATTTTTCAGGATTTCTTGAACATCGGAGTTTTTTTAGCGTGGATGCTTATTTGGCTTGTGGTGCATTGGCACCAAAACGATCTTGACCTGTCAAAAGTAAAGATTGCATCGTTTCTTCAGTGGTATTGTATTCAGTTATGCAGGTATTTTATATAATGCAACGTGATTTAACATTAACATCTATTACATTCCTACATAAATACGGGGTTCTGTTACAACGTAGTCAAGGGACGATACCTGTATTCCTATTTTACCGAATCAAAGGGTCGCATTTATTTAAACCTTGTGTGTTTGTTCGATCAGCAATTGTAATTTTCCTATGTGTTCACAAAGTCCTCTGCCTTACCTGAAGATTGTCAGGATGTCAAAAGACGCCTTGCAAGGGGTTAATATCCATTCACGCTGTAATAGTTTTGTCTGGTCTCTGCGTCAGCAAATGATTAAGTCTGCTGTAGAGAATGTTACGGACTTGCTGTTACTGTGCTGAAGTGGGTATTTCATACTAAAGAATCTGCCTATCGGCAGCACTCATTGACATTTTATGACTCAGTGGAATTATTTATGTCTGTTTATATATCAATAATTTGTTTTAGGGGGTTGTTAGAAGACTCCATCTGGTTGTCTCCAAACCCGTCAGTGCTGTAACTGTTCTATGGTGGTTGTGCTACAGATGTGATCAGGTACTATACACCCCACTGCAACTACTGAACGATTTTTGAAGCATCCTTTTTATAAATATTCATTAAGTGGGGAAAGAGTACTCGGTGGATTTGCTATTTGTTGGGTTACACACAGATGTGTTGGGTACAGTGTAGGTCTCGGTGTTGTCTGGTTTGAAGTGCACAGGGATCAGGGTAGGATTCCTACAACATTCTAGTGATTCTTGTGAAGACAAGGTGGCTGCAGCTGCCAGGTCTGTCAGTCTCCAGAAGGGACATCTGAAACCAAGAATGACAGGATGCCGCTGGAGGCCAGTCTCCCCCATTAAACGTGGTCCAAAATAATTTGTTGACCATTTTTCGTTTAATATTTAGCACATGGAAGTGAATGGAGTAGATAACTCCATCACAGCATCAACCCCAGTCTCCTTTTTCTATTTAAATTGGTGAATTATTGCACACTAACATATGGAATAGATGCGTAATTACTCAAATGTCTATTTGTGTGTGGTCATTTTTTAAATATGGGCTGGTATCCATCAAAATAGGTTAGAGATAAAGACAAACATAACTTTTCTTGCAACATACCAAGACATTTGGCAGCTATTTCTGAGCCATAGCCTTTGCAATGCCTTATTGAATGAGGCAAACGCTAATTTCATGGTTAAATTTAAATGTCAGCCAGTAGACGATTCAGTGCTATTATGGTGAGTAAAAAGCTCCCTATAATGTAGCGTGTGAAAACATTTTTAGAGAATGACATAGTCCTTTTTTTCAGAATAAAACGTGGAGGCTGGATATTCTTGAGGGTGTAGTTGTTTATCAAGCGATAAGATGGCAGCTCTTGTCTGAACTACGTTCCCCAGAAAGCAGTGGGTAATGACCTGCTGCCCATAGTCACCTGACCAGTTGGATTAAGACAATTGGTCAGATGATGATTTAAAAAAATGGGAATCGGAGGCTTCCAGTGGTCAGTATGCCTGTGGTCAGTGCTCTCCTTTCAGACAGCAGATCCTCTGCTGTGCACCTGCGCCACAGAGAATGGAAAGCAACCAGCCATGTGATAGTGAAGCCTGGGACTTATGAGTCATGATTTTGAGTCTGAAGTTGTTGGGGAGCTGCACCGGGGTGCTTTTGCCTGTTCTTTTGCAGTCAGGGTTAATGATGTTCTGAAAAGGAGAAGTAAGAAATGCAGCATTTTAGCTGTTGAGCCTTCTTCAAAGTGTGAAATTTGAGTTGGAAGTGTTTGTTTTTGAAAGAATCTCTGAGAGAGATTTGGTCAAGGAGAGAGACTTGTTTTGGATCTAATGAATGGGTCCGTTCCCCGGATGTACAGGAAAGGAACAGAAGAAGTTGAGTTAGAGCTTAAATAAGAGCTGGACTATTGTTTTGTGGGTTTGTGTTATTCCCACACTGAATGCCACGTATGGTCGTTTGAGGGTTTTTTTTTCCCTTGAACTGTAGAATAAAGAGCACTGGTTCTTTTTACCTTACCACAGTGTGAGTCTGTTTTCTTCTCCCTATTTAAGTATAATTTTATGGCAAGCCACCCATGGGTGTGTCACAATATTATTACTCATGTGCCTGGAGTTTTAAATCGCTATCTCGCATCGCATAAACGAAATATAGAAGTGTGTCCTTTTTATCTCGCAGCATGACGAGCAAGATGCCTCACTATCCTTGCAAACAAAGGAAGTATGTTCAGATGGCAGATAGGCTTTTGGGAAGGACAAGTGACATACCAGCCATGAAAGCAAAGGATGTTAAAGATAATATAAACCCAAGACCGATTATGCATTGTACTCCCACTGTTATTTGGAATGGGTTTGATCAATATTTTGTTCAAAGATGCTGTGAAATGTGTTGTACGTGTGTAGTACAAAAGATAGATAGATACTTTATTGATCCCGTGAGGGAAATTGCAGTGCAACAGCAGCTTTACACAGACAACACAGCCACAGTGTAACGAATGATACAATAATAATAATAGTACAATACATACAATACAATCAGTACAGTGAGGGGTGCACTGAAAGAGTTACAGTCCAGGACACACAAAGAACAAACTAGAACAGAACAGTATGCAGAAAAATCGTATTGCACATATGAATATAGATGTAATATAAATATAAATGTATTGCATGGGTCCCTGGCATATATTGCACAAAAAACGGTTGTGAATGCGAAAAGAAAGATAGCAGATGTAGCAGTAGATGTGTTTAGTCCAGAAACAGGTCACTATCAATGTTGCCTCTGCTCAGACGCAAGGTGGATGCGTTGTACAGTCTTATGGCAGAAGGCAAGAATGACCTCCTGTAGCGCTCCCTGTCGCACCGTGGATAAATCATTCTATTGCTGAACGTGCTCTTCATTTCTACAAGCCTGTCATAGAGGGGATGGGAGATGTTGTTCATGATGGCCTCTAGTTTGGACACCATTCTCCTCTCAGCCACTATCTCCAAGGGGTCCAGGTCAGACCCAATGACAGAGCTTGCTCTCCTGATGAGCTTGTTCAGCCTTTTAGAATCCACTGCTCTAATCCCAGGGCCCCAGCATACCACTGCGTAGAAAATGGCGCTCGCTACCACCGACTGATAGAACATATGTAGCATCTTACTACATACATTGAAGGACCTGAGCCTCCTCAAGAAGTAAAGTCGGCTGTGGGGAAGCCGACTTCTTGAGGAGTTTTTTTTACAAAAGCCAGTCACTGTGGGGAAGTGCACAGTGAGAAAGTCCAGCAGGTGCAGGGGATTTCTGTAGTCCTCAGAAATCATTTTGTGCCCCTGACATGATTGTCTATTGTAACAAGCATTTATGAGGACATTCAATGATTGGTTTTGAGTTACTGTTCAGTAAGTGTGTGGAACAGGCATGCTGAGAGGTATTCTTCTCGATTTTAAGTGGAGGAGAATTTGTAATTTTGTATGCAGTGATTCATCCTTGGATCATTGTTGAACGGCTGTTATAGCTGGTTCCATAGCGTTGACTGTTTTTTTTTTTCCTTGCACTGTGGTACACTACAACAATTTGAATAAACCACTATATATATGTTTTTTTTTGTCCGCATTGGTCCACCTAGCAATGGTGGTAATTTGTGCAAGTGCCTCACAGTGGCGTCAGCAAGTTTATCCTTGTCCATGGAACGAGTAATAGGTTTTTTCCATGCTGAAAAGAGAAGAAAGAAAACACAACAGCCTTCTTCAGGTGTGAGGGCTCCACACTTGCTCACACCTGAAGAAGGCTGTTGTGTTTTCTTTCTTCTCTTTTCAGCATGGAATAAACCTATTACTTGTTCCTTGCAGCCTACGCATGCTGACGCAGCTACTCACCTGACCTACTTTTCCTTGTCCATGTCCGGTTTCTCCGGCACTTGTGTGCCCCGTCCTTCCAAGACACAGTCCTACTTTGTGCCCTGTGCCTGCGTGATCTGGCACCTGCTCGCCACACTCTCGTTGAGTTTAAGTGATAACGGAAAATGAAGGGACTCCACATTACGTCACTCAACATTAGGCATCGGTGGCCAAGTGATCTGTACAAGTACATTAGCAGCAGTGAGAAGTACCCTAGAACACTTTTTCTCCAGATCTTAAAAGGGTAATCTGCTGAACCAGATCCATATTTGCACTGTTGGTAGTTTCAGAAATGTTTTTTTAACAGGGTGGTCTACTCTGCCAAGTTCTTGAAACCGATCCCTGGATGAGATCCTTTGGTAATTTACTGTAAACTAAATTAACTAGATGGGCCAAATGACCTCCTCATCACGTCACTTTTTGAGACTTTCTGGATTTTGTTTACTTGAAGTCTCATCAAGAATTTAATCTTTGGTGGTTTAAAGCTGTCCTAAATGAGTGCACAGTTGTGTACTAGTATTTCTTTGCAATCCAGTGTATTTTTTTTGTTGTTTTTTAGATGGTACTGGAACTGTTCTGGATTCTATGTTTATATCGCAGCTGTTCTTTGTTTTGCTGCTGACATCTAGGTTTATGGTCTGAATACTTTTCTTTATTCTGTGATGGAAAGTCATGACAGGAGGCCATAAACTTTGAGCTATCCTGGCTCCAAGTTCATACTTTATTAATTTTTCACCAGAAGCAATACTGTCTGCTGTGAATGCCCTCTCTGATTCTTCTTAAGTCATTTTGATATTTTGTAAGTGATGACAGCTGTTGAAGTTTTAGGTAGCTCAGTCCAAAGGATTAACTGCTTTATCTGTCTAATTACAATAAAGTCCTGTTTTTATGAAATGGTTCAAGGTTGAGTTTATTTTATAAAAATGATTACCAGCTCACCATTAGAATTATACTAAACTGTACAAAGTAAAGGGAATATAAGCCTACATGATACATTTCCAAATTTTGTCAACAAACGCAGAGCCTACTGTAGGTGGTTGTGTAAATTACAGTAAGAGATTGTATACGTTATATCGTAGGTGGGAGTATCCGAGCAGCAATACAGTAAAAAAAAAGATGAATTTATTTCACAATGCAGGACCTTGCACAAAAAACATTCAAACCTGCAAAAAGCTGGATGAAACTTCCAGAACTGAGCTCTGTTGTACAATGTGGTAGATTCAGTGCTCTGTTCTCAGATTGAGTTTGCTTTACTTGCGTCCATATAACATACTATTGACAACTGTAAATTGTCATTGAGGCTCATTTCTTTGTAATAAGCAATATGAGGATGTTTTTGTATGCCATAGGAAATACAATAATAATATGCACTAATATTGATTTTTGATCAGGAAAGCATGTGTTCATGAGATCTTGTGGTTGTGAGGAGCAACCAGCGCCACAGCATGAGTAACAGTTTATAACCCAGTCACCGTCATACTATTAAAACTGGCATTTCTGGTAAGATGTGCTATGTAAATTCAAAATTTTACTGCATATGGCTTTCAAAACTGCATAAGAACATATAGGTTGCAAATGAGTGGAGGCAGTTGGAGCTACGTAGCGTTTTTGATAGCAGCTAATGTTCCCAAGGATCTCATCCTGCCATTACTCAAAAGAAACCAGGGTATTGGCTTTGACAATGTGGCTGGGTAGCTTGTTCATTCTCCTGCAATCCTCTGATAAAAAAATCCTGTTTTTTCTCAGTTTGAAATACCCTCCTGCAGAGTTTCCACTTGCGTGCTCAGTTTTGAGTTTCACCGTTTGTGCTGAAGAACTCCACTGGGTTGACTTTGTCAGTGTGTTGAACTCTTGAATTAGCCACCCTCATAATCTTCTTATACTTAAACTGTACTTAAACTGGGTATGAAATCTTTGTAACAAATTCATTGAAGGAATAGCAAAATTTCAAAAGCTTAAAATTATTAATGAAATCGTGAACTTTGTTAAAGTACTATATGGTCGCCAAGTTGTCACAAACCACTGGTTTCACCATGGGCAATGGAGCAAGAGCTCTGTTGCGAATTATGATGTAAAATGGCCCTTCCTGCTCACTAGTTGCTGTAAGCGAGTGGGAAACGTGGTCTCCTAACAACATTAATCCTTTTTTGTCTTTTTGAATTCGCACAAATATTTTAAACAGTGCCTTAAGTGTTGACCATTTGGTTGTTCAGAACATAGTGTGTATACAACACAGACAATTTTTGCTTATAAAAAGCAACTGATGAAAGGAGAACACCATGAGAGGGCGATATCTGTGCCTTTTTTTTATTTTTAAATCTTAAATTTAAGTGATCCATTTTATTTATTTATTTATAGTTATTCAGATGTGCATTAAATGTTTTTATGACTAAGAACAATATTTCTATTGGTTTAAAAGAGATGTATTCACAAGCCTGCTTGTTTACAATTTAATAGGGCCAGTTCATGTCACCGGACAGTTTGTTGCCTCGTTCTGAATTGCAGACAATGACAGACTTAATGTCTAGGTATACACAACACGATATTACGATTTTGTGATGTAAATTGGAGGTTTTGCACATTACCATGTTCTTTCATTGTGTTTGAAAAGCACTCATCAATGCTGATTCCTCATAACCCCGAAATGTAAAAATAGTGTTGCAGTCCCCCTTTAATACGTCACCCCAGATGTAACAATGCAATTACAGTAGGCGAAGAACACAACTGAGTATCATGTACAACTGAGAAAGACGAGAAAATGCTTCTCAGTGCATGTTGTGTCATTCCCGTTCAATTACTTGTCTGGCATGTTGCTTTGCTTTACCCTTCTGTAACACTCCCAACAGGTCCATTTGAAAGCTGAAAGTCGTTTGATTAGAGGTTATTTCCCCAGAATCCAATAGCTTGGCAGCTTGCACTTAAAAGGTTGTATGTCAGAAGACCAGTTGACTAAGTGAGAAAAGCAAAGGCCATTTATCTTTGCTTAGTATCCTCTCCTTATGTAGGGTTTTGTGATGAGTAATTAGCATTCTTGCTGAAGTAAAAGGGAGAAGGGGCAGTGGCGGGACACTGGGTTAAACTAATTTAGAGTGTAAATTAGTAAGAGATAAGTAAGCGACTAGGCTACTTTTAAACTCAATTTTTACATGATGCATAATTTAAAGTAATCAGATGCAGACATGTGCAAAATTAGTTTCTGGTTTGGCTACTCTTAATTACTTTTGTTAAAGAGGAAATCTGGCGCCAAACAAATATCAAATATAAACTGAATTACCTAGTGTATTTGTTGGAATGTACCATTACCAACACCTGTTCCTTTTGTACTAGAGGAAGGTGTGATCTAGAGGCGGAGGCTGACGGAGTTCATTTGATTTTTAACACCTGGTTTCCGCAAAAGTGTATTGGAGTATGTGTTCTGAACACCATGTACTATACAGTTTATTTGTCTTTGTCCGGAAATCTTTTAATTCTGGTATTGTACTTGCTCAGCTTTTTGACAAGAAAACAGGAAACTTGGAATCTGAGAGAATTTCTCAAAGTCCACACTTGCCTGCAGTTTACACCTGTATCTGAAAAGAAAGCCAGGCACATGCATACTAGCCCCCATCTTCACATTCAGCTTTTAGTCTCATCTTTCTACAATCATGATTTGTTTCCAGAAAGTATGTCTCTGTAAAATAAGAGCATTTCTCCTCACAATTCTGTTAACTTCTATACTTTAGATTGTTTTTCTATTTCAAAGAATCGGAACAGGTCACTATTTATGTAATATTTAAAACCTTAACAAGTGTTTCATGACTTCATAGACATTTAATTTTGCTGTAGAAATATCAGTTTGTTGCTGTCCTTGATCTCACTGCTTTAGATGTATTCATTCCACGTTTAATTCCTCCACAATGAACAGAATGGTTTCCTTTTAAATGGTTTCCTCAAGTCAAGAAACAGAAGTAGTACTGGTAGAGTAAGGTCTCAACATTCATGAGAGTTAGGTGTTTAAAAAATCTTGTGGAAGCCAAAATTGCGAATAACCCTGGGGCTTAAAATAACTCCTTATTTATTTTTTCCCCCATTGGATGCCGATACACCTATTTAGTCGATTATTTTCCCTCTCCACTTCCAAATAAATGTCATTTCACATTTCTCACAATGAAAGAGAATTTAAGAAGCGCTGTTCTCTCCGTGACTCCAAGTTGACACGGGGGCGGCGGCGGCGGTGGCTGATCAGGAGGCCGCAGAGTCGTTTCCCGAGCAGCCGAAGGAGCTCATCGATGAGAAGGGATATAGGCCTGAACGAGTCTTCAACACTGATGAAACGGGTTGGTTCTGGAAGAAAATATATTCCAGGCCAACACCAGGATTTAAGGCGGCAAAGGACTGAGTGACGCTACCGCAGAGCGGTGACGCGGCCGGTCACCTGGTAGAGCGCGGCCCGCTGACCCGGGCTGCGAACCCAGGTCTCTACACAGCAAGAAGAAGAGCTTCCTGCCTGACTCTCAAGAAAGGGGGGACGAAGCCTTGCGTGACGTGGCAAATCTTTCTGCACTTGCATAAGTGTTTTGTATTACGGTGGGTAGGATGATGCCTGCTTGCTTGTGCAAAGATCTGAATTTCCACCGGCATGGGAAATTTGAAAGTCTCTTCGCAGCCTCTCAGCCCCATCCCGCCGATTTTTTTTTCCATATTGCAGCCCACCGCTGTCCCTGTGTCCAAAATGTTTAAACTTTACTATTTTCCAAGATATGTAGGGCAGAAAATAGCAGTAGGGATACAAAAACAAATGCTTTTGGATGTCTGGTTTCAAAGGTCTGTAAATTTTTGGCTCAGTCTTTTTTTGGTGATGGGTGTTTTTTTTTCCCTCAAGAAAAATCTTGATACATTTCTTCGCCAAAGGGAAAGGGGGTATTTTAGAAACCCACTTGAAACTGAAGGTTTCATTTTGAAATCGTATTGGTTAACTTGTACAGTATGCCCTCCATAAAGTACTGCTCCTATCTTATAGCTGTTTTTTCCTATGTGGTTGGAGAGCATACACACCCTTATTGAAATTGCAGGTTTTTTGTGATATGAAGCCAGAAATCAAATCATGTCAGATATTTTTCATTTTCAATGCAACCTTGCAACCAACACAATTCAAGAGAAAAACAAACAGATAATTAATAGGAAAAATAATTGAAATTAAAAAACCTACAACACCCTGGCTGCATAGGTGTGCACATCCCCTCCTCCCCCCACCAACTAATACTTTGTGGAAGCACCTTTTGCATTTATTACAACAGTAAGTTTTTGTGAATAAGTCTCTATCAACTTTGCACACCTGGACTTTGCAATTTTATCCCACTCTTCCTTGCAAAAAAGTTCAAGCTCCTTCAAATTGCCAGAGGATGCCACTGCCACAGCCCTCTTTAGGTCATTCCACAGGTTTTCTATGGGATTGAGGTCTGGGCTCTGACTGGGTCATTCCAAGACTTTGATCTTCCTTTTCTGAAGCCATTCCTTGGTTGACTTGGATGTGTGCTTTGGATCGTTATGTTGGAAGGTGAAATTCCTCTTGTCTTCAGCTTTCTGACAGAGGCCAGCAGGTTTTGTGCCAAAATATCTTGATATCTGAAGCTCGTCATTATCCCATCTATCTTGACTAGAGCCCTTGTCCCAGCTGAAGAGAAGCAGCCCCAAAGCACGATGCTTCCACCACCATGCTTCACAGTAGGTACGGTGTTCTTTGGATGATGAGCTGTGTTGTCTTTGCGCCAAACATATCTTTTAGAATTTAAAGCCAAAAAGTTCAACCTTTGTCTCATCAGACCATAAGACATTTTCCCACATGGTTTTGGGTGACTGGAATGTATTGTTTTGCAAAATTAAGACGGGCTTGGATGTTCTTTTTTGTGAGAAATGGCTTCCGTCTTGCCACCCTACTCCATAGCCCAGACATGTGCAGAATACTGGAGACTGTGTCACATGCGAGGAGTGACCAGTACCTGCTAGTAATTCATGCAGCTCATTCAATGTTGCTGTAGGCCTCTTGGTAGCCTCTCTGATATGTTTTCTCCTTGTCCTGTCATCAACTTTGGAGGGTTGTCCTGATCTTGGCAATGCCCCTGTGGTGCCCCATTTTCTCCACTGATTGATGAGTCTTCACAGTTTGATATTCTTTTATACTCCTCTCCTGATCAGTACCTTTCAACAATAAGATCCCATAGATGTTTTGTCAGCTCTTTGTGGACCATGGCTATCCCAGTAGGATGCAACTATGAATATTCCAAGGAAATCCTACAGGAACACCTGATTTTTATTTGGGGTTAATCAGAATCCCTTTCATTGATGGCAGGTGTATGCTACTTACCTTTGGACATGATTGTGAATGTGATTGGTTAACTCTGAACACAGCTTCAGCCCCCTATAAAAAGGTGTGCACACTTATGCCACCAGGGTGTTGTAGGTTGTTTAATTTCAATTATTTTTCCTAATAATTATCTATTTGTTTTCCTAAAATTTTGTTGGTTGCAAGGTCACACTAAAGATGGAAAACTATCTGGCATGATTTATCTTGATTTCTGACTTTACATCACAAAACCCCACAATTTCGATAACAGTGTGTAGACCTTTTATACCCCCTGTAACGATCCTTTCCCAAGCTATATTGTAGAAAGTATTTTTACTTCAAGAATTTTTTGTTAGAAACTGAAAGTAATAATTCTGCTCAAAGCATTGGCTAATTATTGTTTGATGACACATTAAATGCTTAATCCTCTTTCTCTTTGACCTAACACAGTCCTACCATTGTTCTCTCTTTTAATGCTGTTAAATGCTGCGTATAATACAGCCTCTGTACTGGTAGCGATAGCACATCTATGACGAATACTCCTTATGTCCCCACGTCCGCCTACCCTTAGGCTTAGTAGTGTACCAAAAAGATCTGCTTTCTGATTCCCTGTCTTTTCATGACTATTTTCTCTCTGTGCAGGCAGGGCACAGATTCAGAATTACAACCTATTGATCCAGTCAGTCGAGACACACTAAGGCCCTGTGCTCAGTCAGTGCACCTGCTTTCACTTAAGCCATAATAATGAATGTGTTTGAACAGGGACACCAGCGCTCTGCAGACTCAGATAGTAGAACGTAATGATAGTTTTTCTGTCTGCCTTAAAATCTTGGCATCTGACGCGGTACAATGGAGCTGTCTTAGGGGGTGTATCTGACAGTACATTTTTTAAAAAATGCAAACGTGAGAATATTATAAATGAAAATCGTCGTGTAGCCTAGTTGTTAATGTCAAACCGTTGCTTCAGGCAGGTAGTGAATGCACATCTTTTGGAAATGGGATATATACTGAAAGAAAGATGAGGATTATATGAATTCCCATAGGAATGATGTTAAGTGTCTGGTTTCAAAGGTGTGGCAGCCCTTTGTTTAAACCGGGCGAGAGAAGAGGGGTTCTGTGCCCCCTTTCTATACAAAGAAACCCTTCAGAAACAAGAGAGCATAGATCACTGAGTTTTCTGTGAATCCAGAACCTATGTGAGGTTATTATTGTGCTTTTCACATTTACTAAATGTGGGCCTGGCACTGTTTACTAATTATCTTGAATATGACTATTGTTCTACATAAGCTTCAGTGTTTAAAAGCAGTGTGCTGCATATGTCAACAATCATGCCTACCTACAGAGTTTATAAAAGAGGCATTTATTTCATTAATTGGTGGTAACCTTATTTGCCCCTGTTTTGAAGCAGTTGGATACAGAGGTGAAGTACTGAAGTTAGAAATGATTGGAAAATGTGCTATACACTAATTTTCCTGTCAGAATCAGGTTATTGTAATTATGCAGCTGAATGAAAAGTGACAATTAGTTTTACATTTAATTAGGAAAATAAATTGGAAGACATGATCTAAAGAATTCCTTTTGTTTTTTCAATTGAAGCATTTTTTACTTTGGCCTACAGGTGGCAGGTAAATCAACACTTTCTTTTGATAATTTTTGAAAATCTTGCCTGTTATGCGCCTAGTTATTCCTTGCAGTCAAGGTAGAATTATTAAAATATTGGACCAGCAGGGTTCCTGCTTAGATTCAGAGCCTTATGTAGTTGATTGCTTAGTGCATCAGAGAATATTCACAATAGAATAAGTGAATTTGTTTTTTTTTTATATTCAGTGAAGCAGCAGCAGCAGCTGAAAAAACAATGGTATTTATTTTTGTCCCCCTATTGCTAATAGAAAGTAAGTGTTCCCTGTCAAAAAAAAAACAAATGAGAAAAACAATGCTACCACATAGTATCAATGTATTACATTTCATGTGAGCTAGAGTTGCCTAAAGTTTAAAATTTGTAGTTTCAGTATCCTTCTAGCTGTAGTAATTGGGCACTTGCAGGTAAGTGGCGGGGAAAGTATTTTTGAATCTTGAGAAATTTTAATTTAGAAGACATTTCTTTTCATTCTTGACAGTATAGAAAGAATCGTATACAGTATGGATAATGACATCAAGGTCAGATTATAGTACCTTGCTCTCCAGCATATACAAGTGTTTCAGTGCTCCCTGATTTATTAGTCTTGAGTGCTTCTAGTACCCGAAACGTGTGTCTCTTCATGTTAATGCGACTAAATATACGCTAGACGTTTTCCTTTGTTTTTGACTTTTCAATGAATACCTAAGTAAAACATTTATTTGGTGTATGAACCATTTCCCTTGCATTGTCTAGATGTTTTCCGTTATTGTCTCCAATACATTTTACTTCCTTTGCAGTTCTTTTGCTGTCATAGTACTGAAGAGTTTTTTTTATTTTAGCCTCCATTCTAGTATTTTTTTCTCTCTCTCTCTCCAATCTTTTACAATGATATCATGTTAGCAATTAATTGTACAGATTTTCTTTTAGTGGATCCTGTTTTTAATTATTTTATAAAGTGCTTTCCTGTTCCTTATTTGTTCTAATTGATTTGCTAAACCATTTAAGAATTTTTTTTAGTTTTTGATTTGCCCGCTCTTGGGATAACTCTTTTATGTTTAAACCGGATTCTATTTCAAACTGTTGCCATCTCTTCTCTAAACAATTCGCTGTTCTGTCCCCTTTTTCTTTACTCATGCTCTCTCATTCCATCAGTGTCTGCTTTCCTGAAATAAACTTTTGATTTGGGCTCGGTTTCTGGACTGTTAGAATGTTTTCTGTGCTCTGACATACTGGGTAAATGTGCCTGTATTAACCATATCTACCATTTCTATTTTTGCTGCGGACTTTCCTTCATATATTTCCCAGTCTGTTGGAAAAGTTTCTTACATGAAAACCTCTTCTATTGCACCGAAATTCTAATTTTCGTATAATCCAAATCTGCATTTAGTTGTATACTGGTATAACCTAACATTATACCTTTAGAAAATTTTTGATAAGTCTGACCCACATAGATTCAGACTTTTGATTTCTCTAAGTCTAGCTCCTGTGCCTGAATGCTCTTTCCTGTGTAATCTTACAGTATATCTTCTCCTCTCTTCTGTCTTTCCTGTCTCTCTGGCGTTGAGTGTATCCAATAATGTTGTATTCTTCTCAGTCATTTTCATTTTAGCCATGATTCTGTGATTCCCATAACTTTCTGGAGTGCTTTGCAATTACACTTAAGTGTTTAGCACTGAGATCACCCAAAGTGCATTGTTAAGGGAAAAGCTACTGCATGCAGTTAGAAATGTTTTTAACCTGAACAGATTTTCTTCCAATTAAGTGTGAAATTGCCAGTTTCATCAGAAATTTAACCTATTAATTGAAAGCTTAATGTGGGGTGCTTCTGCAATTTAGATTTATTTGTTCAAAATACTGTATGCCAAGTGCAGTAGGTTTTTTTTCTTTCAATGTTTGTAGAATAGTTTGTGCTGAACTTTTTTTGTAATATGATTGTCACAGATTACCATAGATTGAAAAAAGCATACATTTTTAAATCAATTTAATACTATAGAGATTAAAGCAAAACATCTTGATCTCCAGGTAACCTTTTAGAAACGGATATTCTAACGGTAAGTAAACCTACTCCAGGTGCTATAAAACGGGAACAACAAGACTTCTGCTGTGTTGATTAAGGAGCAGACAAGCTAAACTGAAGCCAGTGAAGCTCAAGATTAAAAGTGACTTTAAGTTTTAGAGCAGGAATTGGCGACCTGTGACATCACTGGCACACCAAGGGATTAACACCAGGCACAATGAAAGTAGCATGTGCAATAAAAGCAATTAAGAAATTAAGTTCAAAATTAAGATTAAAACTGGTTGAGTAGTCTGTAATTATCTACAACATGCTACTCTATGAAAGCTCTTTGGCACAGGAAAAAGATTGACTTGGTTCGTTTACTCCATTATTTTTAGTGGGGTTAGCGTATTGTTTTATCAGGCAAGCTCACATTCCATGCCACTAATGACATTTTTCACATTTAAGTGTAGAATCAAACATTTTGGGTAAAATGGCGGCTGGTAAGAAAGCAAAGTTAATGTTCGCTCATTTCAGCCTTTTTGAAGAGATGAATACAGATTTGTTCAGCATAATGACCATGGGCACAGCTATCCCAAGCTGCAGGATGAAAAATGGGTTGCAAAACTAACATTTCTAGTCGGCGTTACTATGCACATGAATGAACTCAACCTCCATCTGCAGGGTGTGGATCAAAATGTTATGGGTCTTTTTTGAAAGATTCCACAGTCCGTGTTGTTGAGTTTTCAGTGTACATTCGGCAACTGGCATCGGTTTCCTGTTAGATTTCAGGATTTCCAACACTTTTAAACCAGTGACGTGGATTTTTCAGCATTTCAGTGGATGAGTGTTGAGGATTTAGAAGTGCGGCTAATTGATTTACATTTTGCACTTTGGTCTGATGACTGGTGTGTTTCTGCTTACTTAAGATCCCTAACCACACAACCCAGCATGGCGTCACATTATTTATATAGATGAATAATCGGCTCAATTTGGCAGCTTGCCTTGAATACCGGACATGGAGAACCGGCGAGACTGTGAGGTCTGGGTGCGAAGGTGGAAGCTTTGAGTGGATGTGAAGGTCGCTGGGCATGAGAGAGGCGCACCAGCAACTGCAAGTGCACATCCTGGGGCCAGAGGTTGTGAGTGATGGCAGTCTGGGCCATGAGATTGAGGCACTGGAGATGGAGTTGTGTAGTGTTGAGTGGTAAGAGAGTAATGAGACTGGCGATGATGCCATTCTTTTATTAGTGAGGTCACACCTTTTCTGATTTAAAAAGTAGATTTGGCAGGTTATCTTCCTGTAGTATTCCTTTTTGTTTCTTTGTATGACCAGTAGTTTAACCCCACATTAAATATTCTGAATTAAACCCCTTTTAAAATAGGGGAAGAAGGATGACAAACCCTCCTTCCTTGTCATGTAGTAGTGTGCACCCCCCCCCGTATAGAAGCACCATTTGGTTTTGAACAGAAATAGCAAGGAGCTGTCAAAAGAGCAGCTCCTCAAGCCGCCTGTGAGAAACCCTAGATGACGTGATGTTTTTTAGCGAGCTGTCAGAAGCGATTGTGTGGGTTTGCCTCTTGGCACTGTCAACAGTCATGAGATGTCTAAAGGATTAAGTTTCTTCTCGAGTTAAGATGGAGTTCTGCAGATTACATATCCCTTCTTCTTGCTTACATTTCTTCCTTCAGGCTTGATTTAGGTGACTGAATGGAAATAGTATCCTCTTATTGTTAAGGTTCGTGTTGAGGAAAAGAAGGGGAAAATCCAAAAACATGCCCTCTGTACCGAAGACGTTAAGTGCTGTTATAAGGAGGATACTAGCACAATGCCAAGAGTGAGGCATTTACAAGATTTAACCGAATCTGTGCTGAATTTATCATTTATATAGTAATTGATCTTCCCCATGCATCTCCAACCCTGCTCTGGCGGAGCAGAAAGCTTTATAGGTTACCATTCAGTCTGCAGTTTCTAAAGACGGGGGTTTTGCTCTGTTCTCCTATGCAGGTGATTTGTTACATTCTGTGAGGTGGGATAGCCAGAATCTGATTTAACCTTCACATACAAGCTCACCTAGTTGTTCCTAGTATTCTCCGAACAATTTACTTGTGTACGTGTTGAAGTATCTTTAAAGTTACTAGAACAGAAGATGAGAGCCATGAATGAACCTAATTTCTGTTACAGTCTACAATTGCAAACACAAAAACAGCCAACTTACTGACGTAGTACAAATTAATAACCTGCTTAATTATTAACCGTTATTGGGCAGTTTCATTTTAATGTAGTTTAGTATGATCATTCTCAGATTTTAATGTATCTTTATTTTTCTGTGGTTTAGCAAATATATTAAAACTACATTTTCATACCCCCTTGGAAGTGTTTTGGGGATGCTATTCCACTATATATATATAATAAAGACCGATTTGATATTTTTAATGGTGGCACTAGATGCAGTGGTTATCATTGCTGCCAAGCAGCACTGGGACCCTGGGCTCAATTTACTGGGGTGCTGTTTGTGTGGGTTTCTTCTTGGTTCTTTGCTTTCCTCCCACAGATGTGGTTAATATTGTGCTCTTTTATTGTGTATGGTAGATAGCTGCTTTGATAATATTAGAATATGAATAGTTTTAAGATGTTACTGTATAACTTCTTACATCACTGATTGATCAAGGACACGTAGTGTAAATCTAAACAATTAACCTGGGACATTCCATCAAACGTCTACCCTGTTGCAAGCAATGTTAACACATCAACACCAGTGACCCCAAATGTACCCCACATTTTCTTACCGTATTACCTGCAGATTGAATGGAGTAGTTTCTGGTTTTCTGCACTTTTTATAATTTTAAAAAAGTTATCTCCAAAAAAGGTTTGTAAAATGATGCATGGAGGTGCATATTTTTTTATCAGCTTTTCAGTGAGCTGCTGACTGGTTATACGGGTTTTTGCAGTGCTGGTACTGATGACGGTATTTTGTTTAGTTTGATAATGAGTTCAGGTGGAGATCAATTCAGTTATATTTCAATGCAGTTTTGTCTTCAGTAGGTTCCTTTTCTAAAGCTTTGCTATACATCTAGGAATAAAAAAAAATACTTCCTTCATATAATTACATTTTAATGCCAAAGGATTACCAGAGTGCTTTATATATAGGGAGATATCCGAATGACCCACCACTGAAGTGTGACAATTTCCTGAGTGTCAGCCCTACTATACCACAGATCAGGAAAAGCGAGAAATTGAGTTGCATTAAAATTCAGAGGCGACTTAAGGTCAGCTAGATCATTCTGAGTGGAATTCATCGTGGACCGCATCCTACTATACAGGCACGGTGAAGCCTCTGACTATTGAAATATCTTACCACCTTTTATGATTTTGCCATTGTTGCGGGTTGTATGGTTCCTTTTTTCCCTTCATTAAACTGACACTTCTCGTCTGTTCACTTAGAAAATGCGAAACTCACCTGCCACAGCAGGGATCCTAACCCCTGTGAAATGTGAAGACACATTTTTAAAGTCTGTCACTTGTTATAGGCAGTGACATTGTGCAAGGGGGATTGTCTCATGTTGGTACGTCAGATGAGGACTATTTATTATATTTATATTACTAATTAGTAATAGAATATTAGCCAGTAGATATAATGGAACACAATAGATGTAACAAACCAAATGTGCCTCCAGATCTTGAATAAATTTATCATGAGAAGGTTTAAAAATCAAGTAAAAGCCTTTGCATGATCAGCCTGCTTTCTACTTTTCCTCTATGGACTTTTTTTTTACATTTCTGTTCTGCAAACAATATGCCTTCAGCCAATTATCTTCATTTGAGCTTTCTGTAGCAGGTTATCTTCCCAAATGTTCCTCATGTGCAGTGAAAAATTATTCCAAGTGAGCATTATGAAGAAAACGGAGAAGACTGGAATACATATGAATCTGCGCTACTCAACGCAAGCGAGATACGTTATAGGCACACATATCCCCCAACATTGTGCCAATGCTGAAAAACATCTGAAACTTAACATCGAAAGTGATGGCAAAATGGTACTGATATGATCATGATCCTTCCTCAGCCTTTCCAGATTTCTTATCCGTTAAGTTTACGCTCAACAGTCAGCCTAGATTCAAGAGCTGCTTATTTCTGTGTGATCTGAATGAGTGCACTAGGAAAACTGAATAAGAGGGTTCACATTCTGGATTAACATCACCCTGACATATTTGTGCATACTGCCTGGGCTATTTGATTTTGCATTTATATGTAGTTACTAAGAATGCAAGACCAGTAGGACATTTTATATAATGACTGCAGGTAAAAAGCTGACCTATTTTTATGTTTTTATCCATCTAGTCTAACTAATTGCCAAACATTGCACTTTATAATCGACTGAGGAATCTGCGTTGCTATTTTTTACTCCCACTGCTGGAAAGCCAAGAATATCCCTCATACACACTTAGAAATGTGGAACACACCTGTGTCAGCTCAGGTATTGTTGGTATTCATCTTCCTTTTTTCTGTTTCTTCTTACAACATTTTTATTTGAAATGAGCTAAGAATGTAAAATATTCTGAATGTTTTACTACTAGTGATTCTTTGGTAATTTTAATCTCTTAAAAGTTCCAAGCATCTTCAAACTCTGTTTCCTGTCTTAGGTCAGTGCTGCTTGTACAGCACTGTAGAAAAGCTTCACTTGGATTAGCTGAAGTTCATGAGTCGTGCTGAAAGACTTGAGTCAAAGGACAGGTAAAATGTGGTTAGAGCCTACACTGCTACCTCAGCTTAAACGTGACTGTTCAGACCCAAAATGATAGCTGTGGCCTTCAGACAATCTGTAGTCGAGTATACAAAGAACTAGGGTCAGAGTGACCTGCTGCTGTGTAGTGCTGCTGGTCTTTTTCAATTATCAGTTTTATAGAGGTCCTTGCAACAGGAAAGTCAATTCTGGGTTGGAAAAAAGCTGAAAGAAAAGTACAAAAGAGGAGGAAATTGTGGCCAATATAGGAGCAGAAAGTGAAATGATTATGGCTAAAAGGAAAATTCTGATATTTCTAAAATATATGCTCAAAGGGTTAAGTTCAGCACAGTTAAGTGCTGAATTGTAGAAAGCTGTAGTGTATTGCTATTCGGTTGCTGAAAGCAAGCCTGTCTGCTGCTGTATACCTTGCTTCCCCTTTCATTCATAAATCCGACCTTGGCAGAAAAAAGGTATTTTCAAAAATGTATTGAGCTGTAAGTACATCAGAAAGAATGTTAGCATTATTTAATTGTTGCAACAGCAACTGACATACCCTTTTTCAAATGTTTTCTGCATGCCAATGTGTCTAGTGCCATTATAACTTTTATTCCTATGCTTACAAATGATTAGTATTTTAGCCTTTTCAACTTGGAGCACAGCAGCATTTCTGTTTTCAGGTGTTACAGCAGTGAGATGACCAGGATTTCTATGTTCTGGAAAAGAAAGTATGTTTTTTACCAACTTTGTTCTAGTACTACTGATTTGTGAAGCACTACTCTCTAAGCCTAAAGTTTTCCTGTTGCTCTTTCCATTCCAAATTTAAGGCTATAGTTGCTATCTGCACTGGATCCAACTTGAATGTTTAGGGAAAAAATTTTAAGGGGAGAAAAACTACAACAGTGTCTTGGGTCATTGTTTACCGAAACTGAAATAACCTTTGTGAATTGTGCTTTTTTTTCTAAAGTAGCTCCTTACGCTGTTTGAACCCTTAATTAAAACTAAACAGAAAAAGTTTCACTTAAATAGTTGGATGGGGTTAGAAACTATAAAGAATCCCTTGCGTTCATGAATGTTTTTTTAAAATGATCAGTAAGCATTTAACCCATGAGTGTATACATCTTGAAGTCTTAAGTAATGAACAATTGCCACAAAGTCATTCCTAGGTGTTTCTGTACATCTGTAATTGGTGATAAATTCAGAGCTCTTTAGAAAGCAATAGGAGAGCAATGATTTTAAATCTGTTTGAAGTAGATCCTCTTGCTCTATTTCTTGGGACTAACACCCATAAAAGTGTATTTAGCTTTTCCTAAACAAAGCCCTGAGTGTAGAAAATCATTAAATCATGTGAAATAAATGGACCACTTTAAGCCAGCAGCCATATCACTCTGCAACTCACAACTGGCAACCCGCTGAAGCTAAGCAGGTGTGAGCCTGTTCAGTACCTGGATGGGAGACCTCCTGGGAAAAACTAAGATTGCTGCTGGAAGAGGTGTTAGTGGGGCCAGCAGGGGGCGCTCACCCTGCGGTCTGTGTGGGTCCTAATGCCCCAGTATAGTGACGGGGACACTATACTGTAAACAGGCGCCGTCCTTCGGATGAGACGTAAAACCGAGGTCCTGACTCTCTGTGGTCATGAAAAATCCCGGGGTGTTTCTCGAAAAGAGTAGGGGTGTAACCCCGGCGTCCTGGCCAAATTTCCCATTGGCCCTTACCAATCATGGCCTCCTAATAATCCTCATCTATGAATTGGCTTCATTACTTTGCTCTCCTCCCCACTAATAGCTGATGTGTGGTGAGCGTTCTGGCGCACTATGGCTGCCGTTGCATCATCCAGGTGGATGCTGCACATTGGTGGTGGTGGAGGGGTAAAGCGCTTTGAGTGGAGTGTCCAGAAAAGTGCTATATAAGTGTAAGCAATTATTATTAATTATTAAGAATTCAGTGGAAACAAAATGCAGGGACAAGTTTGGGGAAACCCTGCCTGAGGTATTCAAATTAAACTGAACACAATGTACTGCTCATTCTGTATTAATCTCAGTAGAATTGCTTTTTGTTCAGCAAATTGTGATAAAATCCACTTTTTAAAGTGTGCATAACCAGGCTTTGTTTTGATAGACTCCTTTGAAGTTTGTGAAAATAGTGATTCCCAATCAACATTAATTTTTCACCTGTTCATGGCCTTGAAGCTGTATTTAATTTAGCAATTAAATACAGTAGAGCTCCATTAATCTGGGGCAATATATTTTCTTTGGGTAAGATAAGATCTTTTGAACCTTCAGTATTTTACTGTTCAATTATGATTTAAGATTTCTGTGTTTTAAAAGAATTTAAAGCTGGTACAGATTTGTAGCTCATTTTGTAGAAATCTTAAATAATAAGATTTATATTCTTGTTTAAGATGCGAATTCATCAGGTTCATTGCATACCAGTTACCTTTTTTATTTAAATTATATTCCTTTAATTTTAATTTTTTTCTTTGGAGTCAACTTGTTTGCAAAAAAAATGTGCCAAAGATTCGTAAAGGTAATACGACCTTAAACAGAAGTTATGATAATGAATGAAATATCAGTAGCTGTAGAGACCCCTTTTCATTAATAAACCTTGTGACTTTAAATAAGGTTTTAATTGCCTTCTTTCATAAAATATGCTTTATTATATTGAAACACTTCATTGTCACTGGAAGAATAGCTGTGGGTATCGGATACTAAGTATTGTCTGTACTTCACTAGACTTATAAGTGGGGTTGTCCATACTGTTTATATGGTAATTTCCTCTTTTGACACTTATTTAATTTTGCACCCATAGCATGATTTTCTGTGGTCTGTCAGCTGAAGACATTATCACAACCCACCAATTTTATGGACGCGTAATTTTTTA
The DNA here is from genome assembly GCF_055471065.1 of Atractosteus spatula. Taxonomy (NCBI): domain Eukaryota; kingdom Metazoa; phylum Chordata; class Actinopteri; order Semionotiformes; family Lepisosteidae; genus Atractosteus; species Atractosteus spatula. The sequence goes on along the minus strand of NC_142707.1, from coordinate 46,213,264 downwards.
TTTTCACTATCTTTTGTGTAATCGGTGATGTAAGATTGTTCCAGTACCTGTGTGACACACGAAGGGCAACAGGAATCAAGCTGTCAAGATGCATTTATCTACAGTCAAGCCGAGCTTTTAGCTTTTTCTGTCGAATGCAAGTAACATTTACTCAACTAAGAGTATAACGATGGCCTGTTAACATCAATACCTTAGAAGAGAATAGCCTGTCCAGCTGACCTTAATTATCCCTCCTTTCACTTGTTGTCTGCAGTTTTCTGGTGATGGTTTACTCCAGTTTCACAGTATACAGAAGAGCTGTGCACTGTACTTTAGAAAATTGAGAGTGGGATGGGGAGTTCAGTTTTCTAGCTTTGTGTCATTTTAAGTTTGTTCTTTTCCCTCCTGTGCTGACATGGTGTATTTGGGATTACAGATGCAGACTGGGCAAATTTCCAGTTGCTGAGACTGTTGAAAGCTGGGAGCAGTGTTTGAGTGGGCAGATTTATCTTAGCAAGAATAGTTTCTGGCTCATTTCCACCTTTATTTCTTATTAACCTGTGTGTCTAGTGGACTATTAGTGACCATCTAGCAGCGGAGACATTCTTTACAGTTTTTTTCTGTTTATTATTGGAATGAATCAAGTTTTGGTCTGATCATACCATAACTTAAAAATAAGTTTTTTGAACACCTTTCACAGCAGTGCATCTCAAAGTGCTTTGCAATTTAGGCTGCAAATCATCGGGATTCCCCCCCCCCCCACCTCCCACCAACAAGTTCTATATCAACAGTGAGATTTCTTTACAATAGAATTCCCTTTTCAAACCGCTTTAGTAGACTGACAGGGAAGCTTGTATAGTCTCAGGTAGATCATCAGGCACATTTCTCTAGAAAGCCCAAATGCCTAGTCTGTCGTGTTGTCACAGGGACATAGCAAGCCACAATTTAGAGTTTAGCTGTCAAGATGGAGTTTAATTGTTCAGGAAGTCTTTGGACTTGAAAGAGGCCTTTGTATTTTTGGGGTCAGGTGACCGCTATTGAAGTCAATCTTATCTGACGCTGAGAACGAATACAGGGAGGCCTGTACAGGAGTGCTATTCATGTGGATCTTTGATCTGATTAGTTTGTAGCAGCTGAGTTTAACAGACTTACATCTGTTGATAGTATATTTAGAAGTGCCAGCAAGCAGTTAAAATAGGCTCAATATAGAGAAATATTAAGAATATAGAATTATAGAGAATGTAGAATCAGTAAAGGTATGAATCGGTTTCTCTGTACCCGATTGTGATATGTCCTAAACGATTAATATTGCGCACAATGAAGGCTTTGTCACCTGAGGCTTATGCCAGAAATGTTTTAGTGTTCAAAATTAGTACTGGATTTTTTTCACCTTCTGGCTGAGCTAATCTCCAAAGCATTACTGACCATGCTAAAGGCATCCGTGCTGCCTAGTTTGTATGACTCAGAAGCTGCCTTTAACATTTCTCTTTTGATCTGCAAGGTTTGTTGCATCCAGGTTTTAAGACCTTATATCAAACCTGTTCATGTATTTGACATCTACCTACCAACTTCTGTAAGGGAATTTTATTCTTCAGGCACAATATTTGCACTCTTAGAAACTTAATTTACCTGGGATCCTAATTTTGTCTGGGAGGTCATAGTGTACATGGAAATTTTCATCTTTTCCGGTCTTAAAAGTCAATTGTTTAGTTTTGAACTATGCAGGATTCTGATGCCTTTTTTTTAATAAGCTTTTGCTTTTTGTTTCTTTGTTTAAAATCTAAAGTATTATCCAGCTGAAAACCTTTCTAATGAGCAATAGCCAAGCTATCATGAAAGGATCAGTGTTTTGGAGACTTCATGTCTACAGTATAGCCAAGTAGAAAGTCATTGAGTGTAATTAAATAAATTCTGTGTGACCTCAGAATTTCTAAGTTGAACAACATGCCCTTGGGACTTTCTCAGTCCTCTGTTTTAAATCAAGTTGAGAGCAGATCTCGTTGGCATGAAAATAAAATTGTATTTTTAGTCTTTTGTTTTGTGCACAAAGAAACAACACTGTGTGGTTTTTAAAACTACTAGTTTTAGCGGGAAATAAGTGCTGTGGCCTTTCAGTGTACTCCCTTATGTTAATCATGCTGGTGTGCATGGAATTAAAATTAAGGATGAGCAGTATTTTCATTTTATTTTTGTCACGGATTGTAGTAACTCTAAAATAACTGTACCTTTATTGCTCTATCGCAGCAGTATTGATTACATTACAAAGGCTAATCTGCAAGCCTTCAAGTTACTTTGGAATTGCTGTGTTCTATCCTAGATGGCCGATGAGAGGTGATTCTAGTCACAGCTAAATCGGGAGCAAAGACTGCTGCAGGTAAGCCTGTGGCTCATGGACTTCACCTTCTCTACAAGGAGTCTGTCAAAATGGATATCGTACCTTGTGGGCTTAGAATGCACTGGTGTCCAATACTCACCACAACGCTTGATGGAAATTCTTAGAAAACATATTTTGGTCAATGTGCATTGATATTTAGTGATATTACACTTAAATATGTAATTGGTCCTGAAGCACTAAATAAATCTATTAAATACATACAAATAAATTAAATATTTGTCTATATAGTTATTACAAACAGCAGTTGGAATTGAACTGTCTGAGCTGTTCTGTTGCCTTTGTCTTTTACCTCTTTTATCTAAAGTTTTCACTAGTTTTTTTTCTAATTTGCTTTGGATCGCTTTGAATGTCTCTACAACAAATTTTCAAAATAATTTGAAATTGCTGTCATCAATGTGGTCCAGACAGCAAAAGACTTGTCTAGACTGAGCATGTCTCACAAGATGAATCTGAATTATTTCAGCTAATATTCATTTTTAACTGCACCGTACTTTTATTGAGAATCTCTTCATTCAGTGTTTAATCAAATGTTTAAACTCAATAGTCCAGGTACGCATAGGCTAAATATATCCTACTGAATGTTACTGCTATGCAGTTTTCTCAGTATTGTTTTTTTTTTCATTGTGATTGTCAGTTATTACTCAGTGTTAAATGCATGGTAAAATGATTGAGGTCACTGAGTGCTCTTGGACAGTAATGTTTATCTCAAGAAAATTCTAAAAACCTCCCCATTTATGGATAAGGGGTAGAAAGTTTTTAATATTATATACTGATGAAGAATAAAAAAAAGTGGGTTGCAGTGAAGGCTGGTTGTAGATTTTAAAATACTAGTTTTCTAATGTTAATACAACAGATATTGTAGAGTCACTAATTTTTGTTTGATTAATATCATACTAAACAAAAAAGCTTTTGTCAGGTTCACTCACAAAACGTTTACATTTCAGTTGGTTTTGTTTCAGTCTAATTAAGCTTAATTATTGTTTTACCCTTAAGATCAAGGCTAAACAATATTTAGTATTTTGGTATATGTCAGGTTGACACAATTCTAGGTTTATTGTACTATTCATTCCTTTATCATTGCACAGCAGCAGTTGAACAAAATGGCAGTCATCAACCCCAAGAGGAAGAGTCCGAGTCAGTTTCAAAATTGGAAACTGAAAAATTGCACACAGATGAATTTCTTTAAAGCATCAGTCACAGGCTTATAATAAGATTGAGCTGTGAGAAGTAGTTACAGTACATTTATTTACATCTCTATCTATGAGACAGTCTTCATTTTATTTAAAATAAGAAACATTTTTAGGTTCAGTGACAAATTGCTTTCCAAATAAAATATGTGTTTTAAATAATTTGAAGAAACTAAGATTCACTGAGATTTGAGCTACCTTAAAATAGTTTTAACAAAGTAGTGCTGCAAATATCGCATTAAATGTTATTGCACTATAGCAGAATAAATTTACATTCTAATATATGAAAATCCTAACCTTTGCTCAGCTTGGCATTTATAATAGAGGTGGGACATGATTGTGATTTTTTTTATTATACTGGCCCCCTACCCCCAAAAGTCTTCTAGCATGTTTACAGAAGTGTGACAAGCCAAATTCCCACTTGTTTCTCTAAGCGGTTGTTACGTCCCCAATATGTCTCAGTCTAGGGGCGAATGGGGACTAACACAAGAGCAAGGGTTTAACGGACAGAAATATACAAACAAAAACAACGCTATTCTACAATTCAATACCCTCTAAACCTGTCTCCCAAGGAAGGGGTGGCAAAGTCTTCTTCAAGACATCTGTCTACTCTATCTAAACGAAGCTATAACGGAAAACAAAAAAAACACGGACACAACAATCCCAACCCTAAACCACAGCCAAGAAAACAAAAATGATATTTCTCGCGTTTTCGCCTTTTCTTACACCTCTCTTCCACACAACTCTCCGGACGTCCCGTACCGGCATTTAAAACCAGACCACTCTCTTCAACCAATCCAGATAGAGACCCAATTTAGGGACACACCCACCTCCAAAAATGGACCCCCCGCACGGGAGGAGAGTAAAAAAACCAAATAAAAAAAAACCAAAACGTAAAAACGGTCAATGGAAATTCTTTGGCTGAAGTACTCAACTGGTTGATGAACTCAAGAGCCAGGTAAATAATAAGGGGTGTCTTGGATCCTGTGGTGTTTTAAGTGAAAAGTTACTTAAACATATTTTAAAAGATTAATTGGTGAAGTATACAGCTATTTGTAATCCTCTGCAGTCCTTTATGCAATGACATCACAAAAAGAAGTGGTCACCATTTTATCTGCATCTTATTGGCCTCTATTAACCTGTAGTTAGCTGGGAAAGGTACTTCCCTATTATAAAGGGCTGTTTTTAACTTTCCCCATTTAAATTTTCTAGGTAATGGATGTAAAGAGTGTACCATATTCTGTGCTCATAATGGACACCTCCTAGAATTTCACCTTGCATTTTGTCACAATACAGATAATTCAAGTAATCTGTTGTGACTCCTTTCCTTTACTGAGAAGTAACAAGACTGGGGCCTTGTGACTTCAAGCATTGACTGAACCAATTTACATGTTTTGAGTCTTTCATTTTTGTGTCTGTAGCCTCTGCAATGACTGACATGTTTGAATCAAGGAATCATGATGCACTTTACATTTTAAAATCTTAAAATATCACTTTTCCAAAACCCACATCCTGGAGGAACAGTGCTTTTTCTGGCTTTTGCTCTTATTGAGTTCTTAATAGCAGGCTAGTTGATTTCTGTTTTCTATTTGGGTCATATTTGTAAAGTTGCGTTTAGCTCTCTGGGTCAAATGGGGTTTGTAATTGGTATCAACCCTGTACAGATTTCTGCATTTCAGAAGTGCCCTCATTTCAGGGCCTGAAATGTAACCTATTGGACACCTGCAGCACAAAACATTATTTTATCAGCTGATTGTAGTCTAGTAGTAAGAGCCGTTTCATCCAAAATAATGGCAAGCAAGGTGAGAGGCTGTGTAAAGTTCTGGATGGTTAAGTTGTTGCAGAAAGTACCTTTCCCCTTTCTGACGCTTGATACTGGTTGAAGAAACAACTGATCTGACTTAATTGCTTGTTTTGACTTTTTTTAAGTCTTCAATCCACCAGAGATTGAGAGCTCAGGTGGAATTAAAACTAGCAGCCAGTTTTCCACCATGACCCAGGCTAGGCAACCCTGATAGTGCTTCCAGGTGACTTGATTGACATTTCATTTTTACATGCAGTCTTAATAGTAAAAGACTTAATAGTAAATGGTCAGAATCTTAAAACCCCTGTATTTAATATGTTTAGAATCAACACATTTTGTTTTCTGCTTTGTTTACGCACCAAGCTTTAGATCTGCATGACTTTCAGATTTAGATCTGTTCTTCATAGGCACCTTAGGCTAAAATGAATAGAACACAGGATTTAATCACTTTGAATAAATCTACAGTTTCACAGCTCGTGCAAGCTTCTAAAATCGTCTCATGATCATCTTAAAGGACAGCTCGCTTTAATTTAAAGTTGATAGCAGTACCTGGATATAAATGAGATCAGCAATGAATAAATAATTCAAAATATTCCAATTTCTTTAGAGATACATTGATGAATAAATCTTTTTTATGCGTTATTGCATAGTATGGAAGTTGCCCTGGAGAAAGGCATCTACTAAGCATATATACACAAAGTAAATGTGTTAGAGATCACTTTATTGGCCATATACAATTTCTAGTATTAGGAATTTGTCTTTTCGCATACCCCAGCTTGTTCTCCATGAGACACACAGACAGTGAGAGAAGCCTGGGGTCAGAGCGCAGGGTCAGCCATTTATACGGCGCCCCTGGAGAAGTTGGGGTTAAGGGCCTTGCTCAGGGGCCCAACGGAGTAGGATTCCTCTACCGGCCACAGGATACGAACTGGCAACCTTCCAGCCACAGGCGCAGATCCGTAGCCACAGAGCCACCGCACCGCCCCAGTGTGTATATGCTCTGAAAGCTTCTGCAGGTTGCAGTGAAAACTGAAACCCAAGATTGATTAAACTTAGACTGATGACCGTTCTTTTTGGATCTGCTGCTGTATAACTGATTTGCCACTGTTCTGTACTGTTACTGTGTTATTTGGTTTTTAGTGTTTAGCAACATGTTTAACAATGATGGTGACATCATAAAATAATTCAATTACATTGCATCAGCAAGTGACAGGATATGACAGGGGAAAAAAGTAAACCTTCTACTTGTGTTGTTTTGCAGGCTTGTGTGTTATAAATGCACACAAGTCAATTAGAAATTGTGGTGTTCCACAATCCACGGAAACATTTCTGGTGGAACTCTTCAATAGCAATGCTCACTCCCTCAAATAATGCAAACCACAGCAGAAACTATACTAAGTGTTTTATAATGTGCCTCTCTGTAGTGATTAACATAATGTAATTTATTAGTCATACAATTGCATCTGTTAATTTATTATTCAAAGTTGCAAAACGGAAATGTTTTTTTTCTTCTAAATGACATGGTATCATAAACTAAAACAAATGACAGGTAATATTTTTCCCAGTGAATGATCCTGAGACCTGATCCTTACATGCTATTGAATTTTTTTTTGTGACAAATTGTACCTCAGTCAAAATGCATCTTGTGAAATGCAGTTTAAAATGTGACCTCTTCCTTGACATCTTGTTGGGCAGACAAACCCTTCTTTGTTTTCAAAGTGACGCAGGCATGCTGTCCATAACCACTGTGTCGTCTTTGGTGGAAATCTTGTAGTGATTTGCAATTTGCCCTTGACTTGCAGTCTGCTCTCAGGTGTGGAGACCCTTGAACCCTTGAAAGAGCATGACACTATGAGGATCCAGAAGGATCCAATCCAGAAGGAAGTGGTCTATTCCTTGGAGGTAGGATTTTTTAATAGCTGGGCCAAGATTCAGTGCAGCAGACATCTCGGACAGTAGAAAGACATGAAGCTGTTCTCCAGTTTAGTTTTATGACCTGGAAGAACTGTGACTGACATGATCTTGAGAGTAGATATCGAATATCTTAGGTGCCTGTGCAGAGTGACATGAATGATGCACTTTCCAAACGACTGCCAAGTAGCATGTTATCTGCAATGACATTAGCAAGGAGGTTTGTATTCTGAATCTGAGAAGGATGTGTGACATTGTATTTCTAGTATCTAACAACACCTAATGGTGTTGAGGATTCTTGGTTTTGGGGTTTGGACATAGTATGGCTGAGAGCAGTGTGTCTTAACTGCTAATTGAAGCTAGTGATGCCATGAATAGAGTTAGAAATGCAGTGTAATTGATGTTCAGTGTACGTGCAGAGACCTTTATTCCGATTAAAACGTCTGCCTTTTAAAAATAATTCAGATACTCAACTTGCCTATGCATGCACGTTAGAAAGAATGGAGGCATGAGAGGAGACCACTGGACTCTTTACTCTGTTTGGTTGCTGGTAGCTAATTGATCCTGCTGTTTTCTATCCTCTTCAACAACAGCTGGGTTCCATACTTACACAACCGTTTGTGTAACGAAAATACCTTGTAGTTTGTAGGACACTTGTATCCCCTAGCTTGTATTTCCACATACCCCAAAATACCCGTTCCTGAAAGAGATTAATTGTGGACATGTTTTCTAACTACTTGGATTTGAGCTGAAGAGTAAGTCTCTTTAGGCTCAGGAAAAATATAGAAATTTGGAAAACGTAAGGATCCTAGGGAGTGTTTAAATGACATAGATCCCAGCATTCTCCTATACTGGTATCGTAGATGTTTTCTTGGTTTTATTCAAGCTAGAAAACCAAAAGTAGCTCTTGAAATAAGATCTAAAATGTACACATTTTAGAGTGTTTAGTCTTCTTTTGTGTGCTGCTCCCCAGTGTTGTATCCACAGTGCCATCTGGATGCACTTCGGTTCATTGATATCTTCTCTGTTTACACTGAAGCTTTACTATAAAAGTTCTTTGGTTCTAAATCTGTTTATAATTTGTTTTTAAGACTGGAGGAATTGACTCAATCTTTTATGGGAGCTTAATTTCATATTAAGACGGGCAGTAGACTGTGCCTTCTTTCCCTTATGAATTGGAGCAAGGATCCATTGTTGAGTTGTCTCAATGTATTTATTATTCCATTAGCATTTAATTTCTTTCTTCATTGCAATATTGCGCAGAGTGTAATGAACCAAGCAAGCTGCCTGTACTAGGTTATTCAGTTGCCTTGAGTACAATAGGCAGCCTTCTATAGATCGTCTTCATGATGTGACCCAAGTGTCTTGTAATTTTAGAGTTTGGGCGTTACGTCGGAGAACCGGAGATCGCAATTGCTTCTTGATCTCGGTGCCTTAAGATGTCTCTGTGAATGATGTAGAAAATGTGGTCACAAGGGGGCCGATGTTTGTGGTGTTATCCATGTACGGTGTCTCTGCTGTTCCAGAAAGCCGTGCGCTGAATCCTAATGGTACTGTGCCTGGGCCAGGGCTTCCCGGAGCACTGCACTGATCAGAAGCTCTTCACTGTCAGTGCTCAGAATTTCCACCAGCCTCTGTACTTCCTGGGGACAGGAGGCAAGTGCCTGTGCTGAAATGTGATTAGTTTGTGACCAGGCCTGACTAGGAAATGTACAGTAGCAGAGGTAACAAGGGATTGCTAAGGTACAGTGCTTCACGTTGCAATGTTTGCTGATCATTTTGTAATGTGATGAATTTGTCTATTAACAGGTTTAACTGATTTGAATGTATTGTGAAACACCTTTGGATTAATGTTTTTCTTCTTATGAAATTGATTTTTTTTTCACATAATGTAAGTACCTTGGAAGCAATTAGAAAGGAGGCTAATTTTTGTTTACAAGATAACTAATGGGATAGTAAACAGGTGCTATCTTTTGGGCAACCAGATAGGGTTTTGTGAACTGACAGGATAATAAACTGTAAACTATCTTTTCTTACAAAAAGCAATACACATTAGTTACATGCTTTCATTTCTTTTGTATTTTCTCTTGCCCTAATTATAACATCCTGTGGACTATGATAAGAAATAAGAGACTTACTTTGATAAACTATGATAAGCAAGAGTTACAAAAGATTTAGTGTCTTTAGTATGACTTTAAAGAGTTGAAAGCAGTGTCATGTTTAATGGACCTAGAAATGAACAGGTTCTGCTTTTGAAAGTCTTAAGTGACAAAAACTCTGAAATCTTTTTCTTCATTATCTTGTTATATATAGGGTTAAGTTTAAAAAAAAATCTTCCTTAATTTTCACACTGAGTATTGTCTGATGAATTCACTGCTTTCCACAGGCATTATACGGTTGTATTTTAAATATAAGCATTTGGAAATTTTCTGATACGCTGGTATCAGATGGTATACACTTTACCATCAGATTTACAAAAATCTGAAATTGAAGTCTGAAAAAGTCAAAAAAGAATACTTTTAGATTGGCAATTTATGTATGAAAAGTTATTTTTGTGTGACAGGTCAAAGGACGAAACGGCAAGTATTTTACAGTATGCTGTGGCTGTAATATCCTGTGCTTGTCAGAAGAGGATCCTGCACATTATTTTACACCCTTATTTATTTTTGTACTTTAGTTTTTAGTGGTCCATGCCTCCACCATTAGTCTGGAGCAATACATGAACAGCTGTGGGTGGAATATCAATATCTTGAAAGATGTTTAAACATTGTGGAAGACATTTTAAGAACAGTCTCTTTATGTCAATATTGATTCAATGGAAAGCAAAAATGAATACATACAGTAGCATCAAATATCATTTATTGCTTGTAAAAGGTTTGTCCCCCTACAGCCTGAAAAAACATTGCATAAACCTGTTATTGTAGCAACAGTGCTCATACCTGGTTCGCACAGTACAGTAATAAAACTGCCCCTTCACTTGCCACTTCAGACAGGACAACCAATTTTAAGAGCAATCAGAATCTATAAAATTATAATCGCCCTATAAAATGTCTGCTTTTTAAGAAAACACAATTTGACAGTAGAAAAGAGATCCTGATACAGCATTGCCCACAACAGGGAGGTTATTCATCCGGCAGTATCTTGGCTCTAGCACAGACAGTGGCATCATTGTGCAACCTGCTGTATAAACCACTCACATAAGCCACTAAATGCAAATTAAAGTAAAAATCCGAAAGACTGTCCTTGTTTTCAGGTGAAAATTCTTTCTGCTTTTTGTTTTCCAATATTATAAAAGGAAGCTTACGTTTTCATTGAGGTTATCACAGTAAATTAAAAAGGATTTTACAAGCAGTAGACTTGCAAGAAACAGCGATATGCAGTGTTCACATGTTTAACCTGTATGAGTTCATCAGAGCAACTAACACACTTTCCTGTCTTCTCAATGCTTTAATTCGCATTGACATTCAAGTTTCTCACTACCTGGAGTTCTGAAATTTCTTAAGAACTTCTTTTTTGTGTCATTTCTGATTGTGAATTAGAAAATAGTGCAAAATACAAAAGCTTCCCAAATAACATCCCGACGTTTGTTTAAGGAAGTGTTTTTTTTTCACAGTGCTAAAAAATAGAGAACCCATGGGGAATAGTTTGTTTTAACCATATGTTATTTGATGTTGGGGTTTGCATTGAAAATGACTGACTTTGGAAAGAAACGCAACGTTAATAAAGTCACTGTTCACCTCATGCAACGGGTTCTCCTAAACCAGTAATGCTCCATAGGAAGGCCGCATTAACCACCCAAACTGCAGGGAATCTCTGAGCCAAGATGAGCCTGAAGACACCCTGGTGTATTAAAATCAGTGTCCCTCCTTAATTAGGTCAATAACTTCCTAGCCTATCTACTGTAGATGTGCCTTTTTTTTCCTAAAACTTAACAGGCTGCCTTTAGGCTGACCACACAGTAGAAGTTACCCATTTGATGGGCAAGCACCAAGCTTCATCACTTCAGTGCCAACCAGAGACTCAATTAGTCCTAGATACTTTTTTCAGTCTTTACTATTAATTATTATTCATTAGAGAAACCTAACGAAAACCAGCTGTATTAGATTCCTCTCACGCTCATAAGGGAAGGTCAATATTTTTTCTCTAGAATGTACCTAAACTGCCCTCTGGTGGCTTAAACCAACGCAGACAGATTCACTACTACACTACGTTCATACAAGTTTTGTTTCATGTTTAGTATCCAGCTTGTGAACTATTGTGGTGAATGTCCTGGTATTATCCTGTCTGTTTGCAGCACTAAGTAAACTTTAGTTTTCAGGTAACATGAAATCTGGGTTCTAAGCTGAACTGAAACATTCGGTTAGGTTTTTTTTCCCCTCTATTATGATTAAGCTATAACTGTTCAGTAGGTTACACATCGTGCTCACAATCTTTTTTTTTTGTATGCTTTGTTTTGAGGGATTATATAGTGCTGAGAGTTTGAGAACCCCTTAGGATTTCAACATTTATTCTCAAATAAAGCCTTATTGGACAAAGTTCAGTACCTTGCAGCACCCCCTTGAGTTGGCAAGGACTGCAAATAAATGTTTCCTGTCACTGTTGATCAATCTCTCGCATCAGTGCTGAGGATTTTTTTTTTTAAATCCTTCAGCTTTGTGACACTTGAGGGCTACATGGCATGAACGGCTCACTTCAGGTCCTGCCACAACCTTTCGATTGAGGTTTAGATCCTGACTTTCTGGCTAGGCCCTTATTAAATTAAAACTCTACACTAAAAAAGACACTTCTGCTTATGTACTGTACATTATATATTTGTGGAATGGGTTATACTGTATATGTATTTACAGAACAATGTAAACATGCTTCATGGATTTTTCATCTCCTCTGAATGCTGACTTATGACTTTAATCATTGGAGCAATATATTTGCAACGCAATGGGCAGTGATATGATTAATATTGCATTTTTAAAACAGTGGATAACAAATTGACATTGTTATATAAGGTATAACCAAGTATTAGTCAGAGTTGGAAAGGAAATAGTCTGTCAGTTAGTACTGAAATCCTTGATTTTTTTTTCTTCGGTCCTTAAGAGATTGTAGTGCTTGTCAGTTCTTAATTAGATGAGTTTACTGAACTGCAACATAAGACTGGAGTCAGCAAAAAATCAAAAATAACACCCAGACCTCTTCATTTATATGTAAAAATTGTGAATTTACTACATGGTTAAAGTGAAAAAAACAAGACGCGAATCTTGTGAGACTGCCTCATTATTTCTCTTCTGGTAATCATTATACGCACATATTGTAAAAAATACTACAACTGACATTCACGCTGGATTTAATTTTTCATTACAGGATTCATATATGCCTTTGCCTTCTGTTTTCCTAGTTTCTGGGTAGGGGAAATAGCTAGAAGTGGTGCTCATTTGAAGAGGTCCTGTGGATATTGCTGAAGTCATATTAAGTTCCCTAAAACCTAGGAGACTGGTGTGATCTGATCACTAAAATTGTTTTGCTCCATCTGACAGTTCAAATCAGAAATTAAAACTGCATATTTCTCCTTTAATAAGAAGGATACTTTACATACAGTACCACAGTGCATTTTTCTAGACTTCATGCCATTACTTTTTAGGTTTATAGCATGCATTATAGCTGTAAACCTGTGTTAAGAATCTGAAAATTGTCTTCAGTTTAATTTTGTTGTATTACAGTAGGCTGCTCTTGACTACTGATTTGTTCAAATGTGTGGAGAATCAAACAAATGTATGCAAAACAAGGAGTGGAGAATACTGTACTGTGATAAACTTGGAAAACTGCACTAATTTGCATATCTTTCTGATGGCCCCTCATATTAATTTTGGTACTGGATCTGAAATCTTTTTCTCTGTAGTTTCTCCATTAAAACAGTAGTATAGCATTTTGACATATTGGAAATGCACTGTAGGCTGTATTATATTTGAATGAATGGTCTCCACCTCACTGCTATCTATGAGAAGTACTGCCCCTACATTTGTATTCTGTAGAGGGTAATGTACCAAATAATCTTTGGAGTCCAGATATTGCTTTTGAAGTGATGATGCAGTCACATTTGGTTCTGTTAGGAATGTTTTTCACTTCATAATCTGATTTAATCTGTAGCAGAAAGTGAAGTTCTTGAGTTGTGCACAGAGTCATGACAATTTGAGATCTGACACCGTTGTAATCAGATGCAAGTAATTGTTCATTAATAGAAAGAATGTAAAAATCCTCATTGATCAATAGACACGTCTCTGAACTCTGCAACCTAAATTGAGTAGGTTATTGATTTGTTGAAGGTTATGACCCGTTAAATAAACTCCCATTATAATTGAAGTGACTTCAACCTGATAGCATTTCAAAGATGTGAGGAAAATAGAAACGATCTCGGAGATAAATTAAAGCCTGAGTTTAACATAGTAGTACAGAATTTTCCAAATTGACCAATTTAGAATGCAGAAGAAGCTCAGTGTCAGAAACGCTTATTGCAGTTAGGTGAAAAGGCAGGAAAGCAGTTGACAATTTCAGTATATAGGTAAAAAATGTCTCTTCGGTTGTGAGTTTTGATACTGCAAACAATTTTTATCTTCTGTGATTTGTGGCAAAATTTTTTTGGAATAGTATGAACCTTGTTTTTAAATTTCTAATCAGTGTAAAAAAAAAAACTGGTGAAAGACTTGACAAACCTTTCCTCTCTGAACTTGCTTCCTCGCTCATCCCTTGCTAGGCTGCAGTCGCATTTCGATCATCTTTTCAGTTAGATATAGGTGTATACCTTAAGGTATATAGCCTTTCTATGTGTTAGCTTTTCCTTGTTTAATAATACGCACAATTTTAAGTTGAGACTTCTTCCTTTGCTTACTCCAAAATAACAGGTTGTATTTATCCAGTGCGCTTCATTCAGAAGTGCTTTGTCCCTGGGAGGCAAGCTATTTCATTTTTCACTGCAGTGCAGCACCCATCTGGGTGATGTGCAGCAGCCAACAGCCCCTCTACACTGCAGGTTGGGTGGCTTGAGAAATACTTCACAAGTTGAATTTGATCAGAAATTTAGGGAGACCCAGGCTGTGCAAACCTGAAGTGGAATTTAGCCAGGCCAGTGTGCCTAACAAGTGGCAACATGAGGTTTTCAATAATCAAGCACTATGCTGCAGTGGCGATCCAGAGTGTTTCTTGCCTTGTGCCCATTGCTTGATTGAAAGCTGGATTCCCCCCCCCCCCCCCCCATTCGTAATTAAAAGTATAAATGTTTTTTTAGCATTTCCTGTACCTTGATCCTAAATCGAGCACAGCAGTATTAACTGTGCAGACATGTTTGCCAAGTGACGGGTGTATTCCGTACCTAATGTAAATGAATATTCCTTTCAAGCTTCAATACCATTGCAGGTTATTTCAGACATGCATGATGTTTGAGGAAAGTTCTGTCATTTTTTTACACCTTCCTTACAAGGATTATTCATTTGAATTTTAAGGTGCTCTTTATAAGAAAATACAAAGTGATTTTTTTTTAGCAGGTGTCCATCTCATTCTTTCAAGTTTGTGAAATCCTCTGTGAAATGTAAAAGCTCCGAGCTTGCTGCTGAATTAGATGGCTTGCTCGTATTCGCACTGTAAAATCCAGCTAGAAGTGTGAGGGGTCTTTCCTGGTCTGTTGCACTTCTAACATGTTCTATATTCCACGCACTAGATTTGCCTCTGACGGTTTTCTCTCCCATATACATGCGCAGAGAGATGATGGACAACCATGCACAGCATTAGCTCCCCAGCAGCAACATTAAAATGCCTCACAAATGTATTAAATATCTTCTGTTTTGATTAAGGTTGTAAAACAATGTAATTTCAAACGTTTAAACTGAGTATTTCTTTAGAGATACAATAGCGGTCTCCTATGATTTTAACCTGTTCAAGTCAAGGGTATGCCTACTATCATGTCTTAATGATATATAATGGTTTCTAAATTAATCCAAATCAAGGTCATGTACTTAATGCATTTTGATAACGCAGTTGTCTTTTCCATATACAAAGAAACACGAACAGATCCAGAAGACCAAGATGCACAGCGAGGTATAAAATGAGTCGTTGAATTAGAAACTAGAATACATTTGAAATTAAACGGAAACAGTCTTGTTTTCTGACCATTACTGGAAACCTTCAGGGAATGGCCAAAGGCTTTTTTGTATCCTGGTTATACACCGTCATTCTGGATTTCAGCCTACTCATTTAAAATAACATATAAGGTCCGGATAAAATGTTTTACATGAAATGACAGCATGTAGACTGACTGAGTACTCAAACTTGTATTTTTGGTAGTGAGCTGAGCACCTTGTTTTTTAATGTGTATGCACTTGATGCACAATCGCAGTAATAGTTTTTTAAACTATTTTCGTTTTCTGAACATAACTTTGCAGTTCAACCATAAAGCCAGCACGGAGTTTGCTCTAGTCTGTTCTTAATTGGATTAATATTTCTAGTTGGGGTCTGCTTTTCATTGTAAGGGCTACCAATGTAAAATGCAATACCATTTTTCTGGCTTAACATTCGACCCACATGTGCAGCATACTGTCAAAACATCTTTTTTTCACCTTAGAAATATCACTAGACTACGCCCTATGCTATCATTAACTGTGGCTGAAAAGCTGATCAACACATTTGTGTTCTCTCGAATTGACTACTGTAATGCTCTACTCGCTGGAGTATCTAAATCTACTCTGAACAAACTGCAGTATGTCCAAAATTCAGCAGCCGGAATCCTGACCAGGTCTAGTGCAAGTGTTCACATTACTCCTATCCTGGAGTCCTTGCACTGGCTTCTGGTCAAATTCCGTGTAGACTTTAAAATCCTTATGCTCACCTATAAGGCTCTGCATGGCTTGGCACCTCAGTACCTGTTTGAACTTTTATCGCCCTACTCCCCACCTCACAACCTTCGCTCTTCTAATTCTGCTCTCCTTACTGTCCCCCAAGCTCACCTACATTGTATGGGTGACAGGGCCTTCTCCTGTTATGCCCCCAAGCTCTGGAACTCTCTCCCTAAGGATATCAGAGAGTCACCTTCTCTAAACTCCTTCAAATTCAGACTCAAAACCCTCTTCTTCAGAAAAGCCTTTACTTAACTGGTTCCATTCTTCACCCCTCTGCTTTTCTTAATACCACCATCCACGGTCTCCTCTCTATATTGTAATTGTGTTTTATCTTGTGTATTCTTATTTATTGTTGTTGTCATCCTGTAAAGCGCTTTGAGAAGCCGCCTTTAAAGGCGCTACATAAAATAAAGTTTATTATTATTTTTATTTTTTGATGCTCATAAGATGTCCTGATTTTTTTTTCCACTGTAGAAATAAGAATATGCAGGCCATGTTTTTTGCGCAAATTGCTGAAAGCTTAGTTTTCAGAAAAGTATAAAATCCAATGAAATATTATACTGCAGTAAAACCATAAAAGTACATAGTTCATTGCAAAGCATTTGAGTGGCGTCTGTAGTAACACCACGATAACTGTGGTTTCTCTACATGTATAATCTAATTTGAACTTGATTAATTGGCTACTTTTTAAATAGGAACAAGTAATAGGTTTATTCCATGCTGAAAAAAAGAAGAAAGAGAACACAACGTTTCGGCCGTGGAGCCTTCTTCAGGTGTAGGGCTCCATGGCCGAAACGTTGTGTTCTCTTTCTTCTTTTTTTCAGCATGGAATAAACCTATTACTTGTTCCTTTGCAGCCTACGCATGCTGACGCAGCTACCCACCTGAACTACTTTTTAAATAGGCCATCTCCAGTGTGTTGATTATCGCTTGTGAAGAATGAAATGTCTTGCTGCATTGTAAGTTAATGACGTGGCTTAAAATAAGAACATTACACATTTAATGTGACTGTCATGCCTGAACAAACATTTACAAGATGATGATCAAGACAGCGAGGCAGAAAATATTCACGTGTGTGTGAGAATTAGGCAGGGGGAAGGTGAAGAAGGAGACTAATAATTTCTTGCATTTGTGAATATTTGTCATCCCAAAGGATTCCAAAGCTGTCTGAGTGCTGTGCACCGAGTTTCTCAAAGCTCTCTCTCTCTTTCTAGGTGCTTCGGCCTTTAGACTGATCCCAGAATGCCGTTGGTGAAGAGGAACATTGAGCCCAGGCACCTGTGTCACACAGTGTTGCCTAAAGGCATTAAGAACGAGCTGGAATGCGTGACCAACGTCTCCTTGTCAAATATTATACGGCAGCTCAGCAGCCTGAGTAAGTGTGAATGTTTATTATTTTCCCATTGATCCATCTCCTGGCCTGTTCTCTTGCTAGGATTTTAACGGGGCAGTACCATTGTCAATTATGTTACTGTCATGCAGCTTTAAAAAAAAAGACAGTGGTAATAAGTACACTCCTGATTATACATGTGGCCATGTGCAAATCAAAATCATTTATGAATTCTGCCACAGCTCTAACAGGTCACTTTACTCTAAAGGTTGAACAAGAGGTGTTTGTATTGCAGCAGCCTATTTTCCCATTTCATGTCACGGTATCCTGCGCACAGAAAACCTGACCATGGTTTTCATGTTGTTGGTCATTACTGCTTGGTTTTTATATTTAGGCAGTCTAATTAGGCTTGACAAATTTCATTTTTTTAATATTTGATTTGGGCTTTACACCCAAGTTAAAATGTACAGTTTTTTGTTCCGGGACATAATATACTCCTGAAATTATGAATTTGGGAAAGCTGAAAGGTGCAAAACCAGATACACATCTAGTTAAGTGCAGTCTTACCTGGTACCCTATAATTTACATAAGACAATTTCCTGTGGTCAGTAGTGTTAGTCATACACAGCACGATAATGTTTTTCTAATTCCCAGGACCTAATGCACAAAAGAACTGTAATCAAACCTTTTTCATAATGTTTGTCATATTCATAAAACCCTGCTAAGTGATGTAGTACCCCATGTGTGTACTTGGAGATACAAGAGATTGCTTAAAATATTCTCATGGTCTAGATCTGCCCCCCCCCCCCCCCCCAAAAGCAGAAGGCAAAGCCAAATATTAAAAGTTGTGTACATTTCTACAGTGAAATCTCAGGCTGCTTTGAAACACATTCAAGAGTTTTGTTCAAGAAAAATGCTGATAAAGTGTTTAAGGTTTGTGGTTGTTTATAGGAATGCTAGGGTTCGGAGCAAGGACTTTTTGTTTTCTTTGAACTGTTTTGAAGGGTTGTTTCATGATTAGTTGCTTAGTCTAAATATAACTTAACACTTGCATAATAAGCTATAACCAAATAACATCATGCTGCAAAATGCTGAAATCCCAATATTGTTATATTATGTACTGAACATATACAATGGAAAGGACTGTTCTAAATGCAGACACCTAAAGCCTAAAATAACATGGTAAACCCACAGAATTGGTAGTATGTAAAATTAAGAATTACTATACAGATGGTCAAAGCTTCCACAGGTGGGACTACTTTAAATGTAAATGACCCTGCATTCATTTTTCTTTTCCATCTCAATATTATCAAAGCCTAGTGTTTTTTTGTTGTTGATCTGGGTGAACACTTTCATAATTGCTGTAATTATTTGCGGAATTGTAATATTTCTCACCAGGCTCCAAGTTCTTATGTAGTTAACTGTACCTGTAATGAAGTGAATGTTTTGAGTAATCAACTGTAAAAGGCCTCAAGATGTAACTAAGAGATTAATTAGGTTAATTGTGTGTTGGA
The DNA here is from genome assembly GCF_055471065.1 of Atractosteus spatula. NCBI lineage: Eukaryota > Metazoa > Chordata > Actinopteri > Semionotiformes > Lepisosteidae > Atractosteus > Atractosteus spatula. The sequence continues at coordinate 46,194,268 of NC_142707.1, read as the reverse complement.
ACAAAAACCATAAGACACTGGGCCATCTAGGAATTGAGTTTAAAAATCCCTGCAGTATAAAGAGTGAAGTATCAGCCATTTGGGGAGAAGGCTGTGTTTCTGTCTTATTTGGTCTCATTAGAGCACAGCTTTCCTACAAGAGGACATCTATGCTTGATCTAATTACTACCCTGTTTATACTTCTCTTGCAGCAGCATCTTTAATTAGCCTATTAGCCTCTTTAATCATGCTGTTTGAGAGAACTAAAAACTTCAAGACAGGAAAAATCAAATGGCTAGTCCCGATTTCTACACCACAAAGACTTCTTGTGGTTCTTTTAGAACTGATGTTCATTGATTTGTCCAGTGGTTCACGATGCTCTAGTACTACATCTTTCAATAAAAAAGTATGTCTGGCTCATTGGGAAGGATCCATATATTTGGTGGTCACAACCTTGTGGGGAGCTTTGTAACCTTGGATCAGTTAGTCGTGAAATTGCCTCACTCAGACAATTGGTTCATTTGAATTCTGTGTCTTTTTCTGTTCTTTAGGCAAGTATGCAGAGGATTTGTTTGGGGAGTTGTTCAATGAAGCACACTCGTTCTCCTTCCGGGTGAACTCCCTGCAGGAGCGCGTAGACCGCCTTTCCATCAGTGTCACCCAGTTGGACCCCAAGGAGGAGGAGCGTAAGTGTCCTAAACAGTCCATTTAAGACTAGTACCAAGAAGTTGTCTTGCTGTTTCACGGATGCTTGGAATTGCATATTGCTGTTAATCCCAAAGGATTAGGACGAGGGGACCCACTTAGGTCCAGAAACTACCCCACAACACTACACAGCACATGGAGAAGTGAAAAGCTGGTTTCACCAGTTAAATTAAAGGGAGGCTTTAAGGAGGCCAGAATTCTTTATATCCAGAGTGGGATCAGCCAGGGCGTCGGGATTAACGTCCCCACTCTTGATAAGAGTGGAATGTGATCTTTAGTGGTTTGCATTATCCAGCTGGAATATCATGTCTCCTCCTGGGAGGGAAAAATTGGGGTCTCGTGGATGCAATGACTGAAGGCAAGCGAATTGTACAGCACACTAGTGGTCAAATCCAATTTCTGCTCAGTCTGTGACACTTAGAATTCCCTATCACTTGGTCTTCTGTGCACAAGAATTAGAGTATCCTATATGACCTTGCGTCAAGGTGGTCTACACAAAACCTTGGTAAAGAGGGCTCTACTGCGGGTGACCTACTCCAGCCTCCTGGCATATTCCTGCTTTTTCTTTGATGCCAGGCTCAACATTCAACAAGTTAAATCACCTCAATCTCGTGCTCCGACCTCCCTCATGCTAAGGTGTTTTTCTAAACTCGCTAAGAAGGTGTCATTCATGTGTGCCGTGGTCAGTAAGTATCGATCAAAAAGACACAAATCAATCAATGTCCAAAATTTGAGTTCTTTATTATTTTAAAATTATCCATGCACAGAGTAACTCCTTCGATGCTCACCACTTTAAAGTGGTAATGTCGTTTCGCACTTCAATGGCTGTTTCAGACAAAGCATGTTTTAATAAAGGCATTTTTGGAAAAGTTGTGTGAAAGGAAAGGGGATCAAAATGGTCATACACTCTTCTAGACATCTTTTAAGATCTGTAGCATTTTCCAGTGGAAAAAATAACTTCTTGTCTTTTCCAGTGAGAATATTAAATTTTTATATATTTTAATAACTCCTCTGGTAGAGTAATTACAGATAAGTGGTTAGTAGTACAGCTTTTGACACTGGCGTGTTATTGCCATGGCAGCGGTGAGACAGTGGTTAGAGTTCTGGACTCTGGTAAAATACCCAGTTGTATAAATGGGTGCAAATGTAAGTTAATTTGGTTAAAAGCATCTCCCAAATAAACTAGTTGTAGTTTACCCGAGTTTTCATGTTGTCCGTGTAAAAACCGTGGGCAGTATCAGCCTGTGCATGTACTTTTCATTAGGGTGCTATGAGAGTATCTTTAAAAGCAGCTCCTGCTGGAGCAGGTAGTTGTAGTGAGGTGTCCATTGTTTGTCATCAGGTAACGTATCATGTGGCCATGCTGTGTTGAATTACAATTTAACATGAAGCTTGTTTTTTGTTTTCATTTTTAAGTATTTGTGATTTTACCTTGTTCTTTTTTGTATGGTGTGACGTAATGGACTTGTTTAAACTGATGGGCATAAAGTTTTTTATTTGGGGTCATATTACATTATCATGTTTGGGTTCTGATCAAGTAATTTACACAAGCAAAAAAGTCTGTAACGCTTTTCTTTAAATAAGATATTTTACATTACCCTGTTCAGTTGCCATGGCAACAGTCTTGTTATACTAGTGAGAGGAACACACTAGGCTCCCCAGGTATTTTTGGAAGAAGCTATCCATCTATTTTTAAAACTGTTTCTGCTTTTTGAAAAATAGAATAAATAGGGTTAAGGATGGCTTTTTTGGGCGGTGTTGATATGCTTTGTTAGCAGGTTTGGGGACAACATACATCCTTATGAGATATTAAGCTTATGCTTCTTTTCTTTTAGGATTTTAAAATTCAAGTTATGGAATGAAAATTGGGTAGAAAATGCAAATCACTCCTGGTAGAATTCCATATGGTTTTACCACCTGTCCGTGAAAGTCATGGGTCTTGATATCTTATTATCTTATCCGGTTATTTTGCAGTGCATGTAAAGCAAGCTCATTAGCAGTCCACCTTGGTCAGTGCACTATACTTGTGTGCACCACAAGTTTTCAGCTTTGACAATGCACATAAATTTACCTTGTAGGGTGATAAACGTAGTTCATATTTAAGCATGGCGTGACTAACGTGATTTATCGCCAAAGAGGACGTAGGCATAGAAGCATTGTTCTCTTGATAAGTGGGACATCACTTACATCCTCTTCATCCCAATCAGCTCTCACTGAGGAAGCGATTTACTGGTTAGGCATCACAGCCTAACAAGTGTCACAAGTGATCAATTAAACCAAACACTTAATCAATATTCCAGTTCTATATAAGGTGTTTTTCTAAAAACCTGCATGGAATGAAGTTTAATTCAGACTGTAAATGACTCTTTGAAAAATATATGATTTGAAACAGAGGCAGGTGAAATTTTGCACTTGCCACTTAAGACCTTTGTTTTAAGCAGTACTGGTTGACATCAAACAATTGTAAAGGATAACTTTACAATTATGTTTTCCTTTTAAATGATTCTCCTTATTGACCCCAATTAAAGACACCACTTTTAAATCATTCAAATTCTCATCCAACCAACGTTTAGTTTGGAAACTTCAAAAGCAAATCCCAGAACCCTTGGAGTCCAGGAGTGCCTCCTGTTGTCAGTTTTAAATGAACTTCCATGAAGCTTCCATTTGTGTCCTCTGGTTCATATTTTACAGTTTATTTTGAAGAAGCCCACTGGGATTTTGTCAGTGCCTTTGAGTATTTTTGAATACTTGAATTGGGTGCCTTTATCCTCTGTTCAAGAGAAAAATAGCACAATTCCTTCAGCCTGTCTGTGTAGGACACTCCCTTAAACCCCAGTGTGTATCTCTGTGTTGCTCTGAAATATTCTAAATGCATATCCAAGTTGAAAACAAAAAAAAAAAAACCTTTGCCAAGAAATAAACATTGCTTTATTTTTTCTAATGTTTCTGATAGTTCACTGTTACTTTTGCATGCAAGTTGTAGGCTTATGTGAATGGTGTTAATTGAAATATTGCTTGGAATGTGATCTTCAACAAACTGCCATTTTGTTTGACACCAAAAAATATTTCACTGCTAAAACAGTGAGGAGTTAATGGGAGACAGCACTTAAGTTTTGTTCATGGCAATAATATTCAGGATAGGGAGGGTTTTTTTTCTAAATACACCTACCTCTTACTATATAAACAGTGAATTTACAATTTCTTTGACAACAAAGCAAGTATTTTAATCCTAGTTTTACACTACAAAGCCACTTTTGCTAAGTGAAGGATCTTCTGTTTGGATCTTGTTTAGCGAGTTTAATATCAGACTTATGTTTGACATGACAACAGCAAAACATGATGTGGCAGTGCTTTAAGTATAACAAAACTAAAGAACATAAGGCAAGCTTTCCACTTGTCGGTGAAACATGAAATAGGGTTGAAAAGATGGGGTCAAGACATTTGCATTGCTTTAAACTTGTGCATGCTTAACAGAATTGTTGCATTTGTCTTATCTGCGCAAGCACAAGAGTATGGGAATTGTCATTAAGTATTCAGTGCATTTGCTTGTATTTTCTACATTTAGGTTGCAATGAAAGATGAAAAATCTTATGGTGCCACAAAAGTCACAAAATATCAATGTTGTATTAACTGTCTTGAAACTCCTGTATTTTTAATGATGCTCTACACCTTGTGGTGAAAGTGTGTAGTTCTTCAGACCATTACTTTGAGATAAGAGTCCTCCAGGAGCTGTGATGTGGAGTACTCCAAATTTGGAGTACTTATTCCTTGAAGAAACTTGATCTTGTTTTAGAATAAGCATCTCTGATCACTGCCAACATCACCTTTTATTTTAGATTTTCCAACATACAATACCTTCAAGTAAAAACAAGAGTGCTTACACATTTCAATCCTATGGTAACATTCGCTGTATTTCTAAACTGGCCTGAGAAGGTGGCAGATCTCAGACTCCTTTTCAATTCCAGAAACACCATCTCACACCTATAAAATGTAATGGATTCTTTGTTCCCGAGATTAATGTGGGTAGAGGCCAGAAGGCAGGGAGTGTGTGATTGCAGGCTCTATGAGGTTTTTGTTTTGAGGGTCTGAACAGTCAATTACTTGAACGGTCATCGAGAGGCTGAAAAGGGAGTATTGGGCAAAGACGGGCTTTATTGCTCAAGCAGTAATTTTTAGAAGTATCGGGCGACATGTTGATGAATTAGTGTGATCAATCGAATCCTTTTGATTCTATCATTTTACATTTATATATTCATAAGCCCTGACCTGTGTCCAAGGGACATGTCCTTGAAAAGCTTTTTGCTTGTTCATTGCAGAAGCTGCTATAATGATGTCCTTCAGGCTTTTAACATTTCTTTGCAGAGCCCGATGGATAGCTTTTTCTTTTATCCTAGCCGAATACTATTTTAGCTCTGTCAAGATATAATATTCTTCCCAACAAAACTAATGGCCCATATCCTATATTTAATGACCATATTATATCACTTAAATGTCCTGTTATAATAATGATTGTAGACTTTGCCAGCCAAAAACCCAGCAGGCTTTATTTTTTTGACATTTTGAAAGGTTTTATGAAATGGCTTTTAATTTTCCGTTTAGCTGAAGATGGCTATTATAAATTAATGCACGTTGTTCCTAGTTTTACACTGCTATTAACTTTTTACAACAAAAAATCCAATTAAAACTTCTTGGAAAAAATACTAAAGGAACATTTATGAAATTATTTTTGGGCACCTTTTTTGCAGTTGGTAAAGGGATCTGCATTAAAGACTGACCCAGCAATAGGGAAATATAAAAAAAAATCAACTTTTTGTAAAGTACCTTGATAAACAGAAAATCAGTTTATTCTGAACTTTTATATTGTATTCTCAAGTAATATGTTTGACCTTGACAAAATCAATCTAAAAAGTCTAAATCTAAAATATAGTATTGTGACTGATCATTGCACATTGGGTCATCCATAATGTCTTTTACTGGGCTCAAGGCCTTCATTTGTGGATTTGTAGACTTAAAATGGGCAGTTATTTGTTGTTCTACCCACCTGATTGGGAATAGCCCTTTGTGTGGGGTCCCTGTCTGGGCTCATAGCCACAAGCTGCAACACAATAAATATAGGCTGGCTCTCCCAGCTCAGTCATTTGAACATGTCACCAGCACCTCGGCACCGGTTGACGGACAAGCATGCTCTTCGCCCATTGCAAATCTTGCTTTTTTTAACGCGTACTGAAGTTCAATGATTTAATGAACATGCAACTCAGCAGTAAAAAGCCATGAATTATAGGAAAAGCTATAGGCAAAATTCTGTTTTTGAAGAACAATAATCCTTCTGTAATTATTTTTTAACTGTAAATAGCACAAAATAAAATGTATTGGGGATCTGGAGAAATGACAGACTTTACCCAGTTGTTCAGAATTTCAGCTAGCTCGAGTGGATTTGTGGTATAATAAACCAGACTTTCTACCCAATTTCTTGATGGGGAAAATCTTAAATTTATTCCTTTGAGGTTTCTGGGCACCAATTCTTACACTGTTCTTCTGCCAGTTTTGTGCATTTCAAAGACATTTGTCTGTCGCCCTTCTGTTCGGTGTAATAAAATACATTTATTAATCTTTGAACATTACCATTAACAAAATCTTTTGTCATTTGCCAAGCATAACACTTAGAAGAACGTGGACTTGGTTTTGTAGCTGAAATCGCAAGGAGGGTTAAAAAATGCATCTCCAATGACCTGCACTAACAGTGACTGACCATTGACAAGGAGGAAGCGCTCTTATATCCATAAGTCTTATAAGTCCAGTTTTTTAAATGCACTAGATCATATGCAAAAATCGAAGAAAGGAAATTCCTCTAGCATTTTGCTCTCTAGCGGACCATCTGAGCTTGACAAAGTAGAATTGTACAGTGAATGAATACCGGCAATATAAAGGACTCTGAAGTCTTGCGCACCTGTCGACGTACATAGCTTCTATAGAAGGTGATCAAAAATAGAGACTGAGAATTAGGCCAATCTAATAGTATGAGCTAAAGCTGGAAGATTGTATCTCCCTGTTCTGTATTCAAATGCACATCTGAAGAGACCTCCTGAAGATGAACATTCACAGCACTGCAGAGTTTCATAATGTTTGAATTACTGCATTTCCAGCATATCGGGGAATAGTTAGAAATGGACATTCTTTATGACAGCCTGCTGACAGTTCGTATTTTCTGGTTGAGATTTCATTTTGGCTGCCCTGTAGAGCCTTGGCATGTTTGGTGATAGTGTGCATGAATGCTTAAAAAAAGGTGTCTAACTTGGTGAAACATTTTGTTTTATACACTCTTAGGGTGGCAGGTCTTATTTTTTTGTAGTCTCTTTGATCGAGTTGTTACTAGGCGGAAAGGCCTGTCAAAAAATGCTATATTTACACTAAAAGATTGTTTTTTTTTAAATAAATTTTTAATCTAATTCTGGTTATAAAGAAATAACCTCTAGCATTTCAGATTTAGTACTGGCGAGTCGGGTGCAGTCATAATTACTTCAGACCGTGTTTTTGCTATTGCCTTGCTGTGCAGCTGTGTGGAGTAGCGATTAGGACCCTGGATTTGTAATTGGGACGTTTGTGGGTCCTCATCATGACTGCTGCTGTAGCCAAGAGCAAGGTGTTTTGCTCAAATTGCTCCTTTAAATCTTGAAATGGCCTGTTGTATAAGTGTATGCTCAATTCTCATTGTAAACAAGAATGTTCTCAATTTACCTTCTCTGGTTTAATAAAGGTATGAGCTTTGTCAAAATATGAATAAAAAATATTGCTGACAAAAAATATCTAGGCCTTGCACTTTTAACATGGTGGCGAAATTGTGGACGTTCATTTTTTAAATGATGTAAGAAGTTTAGATGTTCCCACAACATATGAGAGAGGGCAACCCAGACTAAATCTGCTACTTCCCTGAACTGTTCAGGAACAGCAAAGCAAACGGGTTTTCACCTGAGAGTGCACTCGCAACCTTTTCTTCTCAGAAGAGAAATACCAAGCTCCATGACTTCTGTTCGAAAACTATAAAAGTGAGGTATCATCCACTGTCCGTTACACAGCCGCGTGAAAGATCAAAATATTTTTTGCAAGTTCTTTGGGCATGATGTCTCCAGGATTCAATGGATTAATAATACTTGGGAAAGGCCAATCTAGAGATTCAGGTTCTGCTGTTGATTTTCTTACTGCTTTGTGAGAATGGAAAAAAAAACATGTTCCTGATGTTGGGGCTGGGAACTAGTAGATCCATATGTTTGCGCCATGCACAATACCTAATCCGTTAGCCGAGTCGGATGTTGAGGATTTGTTGTGCGTGTCTGGCATGGTGGCTTGAGGTATTGTTCAAACAGACCAAGTGTTCCCTCAAGACCTTCTGGCTTTCATTGAAATGCATATTCTCTTAATTGAATTACATTTAACTTTTTACAGATTTAAAACAGGTTAGAATTTCATGAGACCTAATAATCCTGCTGAACTGGCGAGCTCTTGAAAGAGAACAGGTATTTGATAGCTCTTTCCATTACCTGTGATTCTTAGAATTGTGTCTTTAAGTACAATTCATAGTTTAATTTTTTTTTGTCGGCCTTGACATAGCTACTGTTCCAACTGACATTTAGCTGAGTACTGAATTATTAAAATCTTGAAATCTTCAATATGTAAATAAACTGCTGGGCAGACATGGTCCTAGCAAGCTGCACATCCCCGATTTTCAACTAAGACTAAATTGATTCAAATTTGGTGCTTAATTAGTCATGTATAAATGTTTTGCTTTGGAGCAGTGATCTTCTCTCCTGATCCGGGGACATGATGCGGTCTTCTGATTTTTATTCTTCATAATCTCTGACTGCATCAGATCATTCATTGACTCGGTTGGTCTTCTTCAACCCATTAGGGGTTTGGAGCTTTGAGTATTGAGTGAAGTTTTTTATTTTAGAGAATCATATCAAAGCTGCAGAAGTGTGACATTTGGGATTACAGTTGGCAGGTAGTTTCAAAAGAAGGGACTAGTATGTCAGATAAGGTGGTAACTTTTGATGTACCCCAGTGGTCTTCAAAACATGTCTTTTGTGTGATGCCTACCTTTTATAGCTAAATTGCCAAGTTGTGGCGCCAGTTCTGACATTAAGATTTCTATGTAATGAACCTCAAAGGAATACTCTGTCCTATGAGGAATGAACGTGAAGTTTCCTGATATGTATGATGGAGAAATACAATAGTTGAAATACAGTAAATGCATTGTTATGAATCTTTTTTTTTTTGCACTGTCTTCCTGAAAAAATGATCTGGGTGAAATGCTGTTTACAAGGACACTTAAGCAGGTCACTTAATAGAATCTGTGTCTCAGAAAAATCTAGGAAAGATGTTAAAGGGGAAAAAGTTATTGAAACAAAAGATATATTCCAGTCACTTATTAGTTTCATCCCTAATATGTCTGGTACAGTGCCTAGTTGATGGCTTCCATTATATTACTCCAAGGATCATCCTTCACATACAGGTACATTTAAAAAATGATCCAGGGATCTCGGAATGCTGTGACAGCACAAGGGTCTGTTTTCCTGCTGTCCTTGCTGCATTGTATATAAAATTGTGTTATCAAATATTGGTTCTAGACTGAGGAATAGTTAGGTTCAAGCCTTAAAGGTCTCTAATTCTTTTTTTTAATGTTAGAATAGAATGTTAGAATATTTGTTAGGACACATATCAGCTCAAGGTAATGAACTGACTTTACCCCCTTCATAGAGTAGTTGTAATAACTGCCTTTAACATCACTAGTGCAGTATCAACAGTGATATATTGTACTTTAAATACTGCTGAAGAATATTGCTGTTTATTTTCGTATTGCTCTTTTTTTGCAATTATGGCTTCCACTCATTATAAATCATTCAGGACCTAATATGTTCTGGTTTCTTTAAGGATCTTGATCTGGGAACTAAGAAGTTTGTCTGCAATTCCCGAAGCATGAAAACACTTAGTTTTGCAGAAAAAGAAGTAGTCCTCCTCTACTTACAAGAAACAGTAGCAGTTTTTTTATGACAATTTACCAGTTACTGTTGTGACACTTCTTCATATAGGCAGTGAGCATAATGGAGTGAAAGGAAGTAGAACATTCTAGTGCGTGTGATGTTTGGTCTTATGAACCTGTGTACCATGCCCACAGCCCAAATCTTTTGCCTAGATAGTGGTTAAAAATAGGTGAAATCGGTGCTGGTGAATTGTAACAAGTTATTTTGTTCTTCGCCAGTCTGCTTTTTGTGGGAGTTTAATAATGTCATTTCCATCTGTGTCTGTGCATCATATGTTGATCAACTAGTAGGATCTATCCATCCGTTTTCAAACCACTTCATCCAATTCGGGCTTGCGAGGGAACCAGAGCCTATCTCAGAAAGCAATGGGTACAAGGTAGGGTACGCTCTGGGTGGGACACCAGTCCATCGAAGGCACACACAGGCACACACTCTCTCACCAGGGTCGGTTTTCCCAGAAGCTAATTTACCTACCAGTATGTCTTTTGACTGTTTGTGGAAACCAGAACACCCAGAAGAATCCTACGGGAACACAGGGACATCATACAAACTCCATGCAGATAGCACCCCAGGTCTAGAATTGAAGCTAGGACACAAGCACTGTGAGACAGCAATGCTTACCACTCCATCGTAAGATCTATTTAATCCTAAAATAGTCGCAATAAAGTTCATGAGAGTCTGCGTAAAGTTCTTTATCTTGAAGTTATTGTGAATAATATATATGAAGTCAGGTATTTTTGACACTCAGGACTGACAAAAGACACAATTGATTGCTTGCTTATGTAAGCCTGTTTACTTTAAGTCCTCAATTTGCACTGGAGATTTAGAGTATGGCTTGAATTGAAACTGGTTGGCTGATCCTCCAGGACCAGGGCTGATAATCTAAACAGGATGGGTATTTTGATCTGAATTTTTTTTCGGTCATGTTCCTTGCTGATCACTGCAGAGACTTTTCTGTTAATTAGTTCTTACATCTTGCATTTTCCCTGATTGAATGAAGTAGTGGAAATGAATGGAAAATTAGAAAGGAGTCCACTGTTCTGCTTAATGTCACAAGTTATCATCTTCATCAGGCAAAGCATGAAAAACAGAAAAGAGAGTCCATAATAATGAGCAATGGTGTTGATAAATTAACTTGGCGGTGTAACGTACACCATTTACACGTCTGTATTCAGTTATTGTTTCATGTTAAATGGCAGGTGGGACAGTAGGTATCCTGGCCAGAGTGTTATGGGTTAAAATCTCAGATGAGATGCTAATGTTGTATCTTTGAGCAAGATCTTTCATCCAGCTTGTGCCATTAAATACCCTGCTTTGTGAAGGTACTTTCTAGGCCATTATTGTAAATGGGAATTTATCAAATGACTTAGGTAATTGAACACGCTTCCCCTTTATAATTAACATGAGTATTACATTGGCTTATTTCGGTTAGCAGTGTCTCCAACAGACTCCAACAGGAAATTCAATAAATGCAAATAATGAGCTAATACTAAGAAAAAGAAACAGCAGATTGCTTGCAAGTATCTGACTGTGCCATCACAGTAGGAATGTCATTACTGAATATAAGGTGTGCCAATGCTCATACTATATGCTGTAAAACGTGTACGTTTAAGTAAAATTTGAGCTGACTATTATGTTCTCCGCTTGTAGAGCACCTGTGAGCTTACAGCATTTTTAGTGACAGCTGTGTTGCCATCCCTCCTACGGGTGATGTGGGGCTCCAGAAAGGGCTGTGTAAAAGAATGGCGGCTGATTCGCAGCTCAGATTTCGGAGGAATATGTGAAAAATTCCACTGTGTGTAAAGACAGTCTAATTCCTTCTGAGTCGTTTCTGCTGTAACAATAAGTAGCCTCTGTGTATCTCTGGACTTTGTACCAAAAAGTTTTGGCACAGTTCTGCTTCTATTGTGTCGAATTTTCTTCAAGGCAATTACTTCCAGTTCAGGTGATTAAAATAAACATATCCTGAGACATTGTCAGAAGTTTCTAATTGTGAATAAATGTGTATAATGTCCACTTCTGATTAGATGCAATTATGAACTCTTCATCTTTATTCAAACTGGGAGATTGGAGTAGCTGTAAGACGTTAAAAGCCATCCTTTAAAAATATTTTGAAAACCACTTGTTTAAGAGGAATAAAATAAGGTGAATCTTTTTAAAGGTATTTCTGGTGATTTTTTTGAACACTTAAGATGGGTAAAAGAGGCAGGAGCAATGCAGATTCCTATGATTTTTTCATTGAAATCTGTGCCTTTGATTGTGCAATTGTACATGTGATGGTGTATAAACGCACAAGATCCCTTCATTGCAACAACCACCTTTTCAAATCATGTTTGTAAAATACACAAAAGTGTAGAGCAGAAGACTCGCTTGACAAGATATCAGCACTGGTGGGGTTTGTGATTATATGGATGCTATTTCTTTCTGGTGTTGCACTTCAGATCATTGGCGAAATGCCACAGCACTCGTAATCGTCTATATAATTTGTACTGCTCAACAAAAAAATCCCAGAGACTTCAAAGACCGGAAGGCCTTTGATAGCTTCAATGAAATTAGTATATCAGTAGAAAGATGTATCAAATCATTCTAATTATTATGCATCTGGATAAAGAGACAGCAAAGCAGTAACATTAGTTTTTAGATGGGCTATCTTTCATCATTTTTAGATGCGTTCTTGTGCATCTAAAAAAATTAAATGCTCCAGGTTACACCTTTTATTACTCACTTTATGATGATTGTTTTGAGTGTAATGAAAATGTGAGGGCTTCATGCATTACTACTAAACTCTGATGCTAATTTCACCATTTCTGCCTTCAGGTTGTTGCTTTTATCTGTTTTCAAATGTTACTTATTACGATTAATAAAGGATCATTCTTATACCAGTTTTGAAATATTTGGTGGCACTAGCGTTGAGTATTTTTATTTCTGAAAAGTACCTTTAAGAGGTCTTAAACAGAAAGAAATGGAAATTCCCTTTCAAGGGATATCTGTTTTAAGTTTATGCATTTGTTTTGAGACAAAACATCCCTCAGAGTTTTGAATCTAAGCTGCTCTTCTTGCACACCACAGCTGCAGTTGTTTCGGCTCGTCACCACACCATTAATGTTTTTTTACTTCTAGCATGCTTAATCCAATATTTCTATACAGTTGTGGGACTTAAATGTAGAGTTTAACATAACAACAAATAAAAGTAATCCATCAATCCAAAATCTTATTTCCTAGCTATATAGGGATATGTACTGTGGTATTCTGATACTGACAACAGCGGTATGATCCGTGATGAGGGATTGTATAGACTGAAAATGAAGTGCAAGACGTTAAATCTCATCTTACAGTTAACAGGTACCTAACATGTTCTTTCCATTTGAGTTCATATTTATGGGCCTAAAAACAAAACTCTTTGGTAGCTAAAAGTATTTTGAATATTGCTGTCTGACTGATGCACATCAGGTATTTGAAGCTTGTCGGGCTTTGAAACGGATGCTATTTCACATCCACACTTTACGCGCATTATAAATTGACTTGCAAAGCCTCAGATCGAGCCATTGGAAAGAAGATGCACAAAATGAGCTTGAGAGATTGGCCATCTTTTCTCATTTTTGCATGTTTCCTTGGGTTCAGGACTAAGCTTATTTTCCTTGTGTCCTATCAGTTTCCTTGCAGGACATCACCATGAGGAAGGCCTTTCGTAGTTCCACCACCCAGGACCAGCAGCTGTTTGATCGTAGCACACTACCCATTCCTTTACAGGAGACCTACGATCTGTGTGAACAGCCTCCTCCGCTCAACATACTGACTCCTTACAGGTGAGCACAGAACCTCCACCTGCTTCGTTCTCCTTCAGAGCCTTTTCACATTATTTTCTTTGGGATGTCGGGACTCCACTTACACATCTGCTTCCACAGCAGTAATGGGAAAGACAAAGGAGATGAAATGTTTCTCACAAGTAAAAATCATCATCCACGAAATGCAACCCAAATATAGAAGTGAAATGGTTAGGTGCCAAGTAAACCTTATTTTTGAGCTTAAGGAAAATTGATTCTCTGTTAATGGTACACTTTGTAACACATATTGGCTTGTACAGCTTTTTAATCACTAACTCCAGAAACTATTTGAGCATATTTAGACCTAACAGTCGCTTCAGTTCATTTCTTGCCTGCAATAGACTTTTTTTTTAGGTTTTAGGGCTTCTCTGAATTTATGTCTAGAGATATTAGTGTTTTGTGTTTTCTGGATCACAAAAATCTGTTCTTCTTTGTCACCTGTACTTTATTTTTACTCATTCCACTTTCCACTAGAATATAATGCATCAGTATTCCATAACAATGTTATTTGCATCCCTGCCCACTGTTCCTAGTAATTGTGATGACTGAAAGGAATTGGATTGCAAATTGATGGAACATAAGCTGCACACTAGCATGCATCTTGGACTGATTGATCACATACTAAGGTTTTAGAAACCGACAAATGCTATTGGTTCCAATACTCATTTGTTGTATTACTAAATTATGACAGCAGAATGTTTTGTTCAGTCTTTTCCCCAATAACTGATAAATTAATAGCAAAAAGGTTAACCACAGGAAATGTGCCATTGTGTTTATGTATGTTGGTTCCATCAAATTTGCATACTGTTGTCAGGATGTTTCTTTAATCTTTAAATTTCTTTTGAAAATTGAATATGATTCGATCGTGTGAATAAGATGCTCAGTGGGAGGAAATCTAATTGAATCCCCTGTCATGGGGCTCTGAAGTGATAATTACTTTCCATTTTAGTTGGTTGCTGGGATGTGTAATACCAGGGCCATGCTGAGCATTTTAAGCAGACATTCTGTCCTCGCTGTGTTCTTGTAGGTTGTTCTGATAAAAGTCAGGCATTACTGGAAGAAACCCTTAGACTTTTATGTATTGGTCTGTCACATTTTGTAAATATCAGTGTTGCATTTTTAATTTAAAATATTAAAAACTACCCACAGTTGGCTAAACATCTTGGACAAAAAACTGAACAGCACCTTGATTCTGGATCCAAGTAGGAGTAATTTCACTGCTTAAAATATCTTTACTTTGTGAAAAGGTGTATTTAAGTTAAATCAGTGCCTGCTGACATTCCTTTTTTTAGTTAATGTGAGGGTGCTATGCCCCCAACAAAGGTTAAGGGGGGGGACAGCCTCACAACAAAAAAATTTGCCCCTGCGTTCAACAGGAGGCAGAACACCTCACAAAAATTGGATCCGAAAATGGCCACAAAAAATTAACGGGAAAAAATAACTTCTCAAAGATGCTGCAGTGGCAAAATCACAATCCTCAATCCACTGTTCCACTAGTAAATCACAATGTCGAGGAGTGTCTAGTGAGTAACACATGAACGTTGATACCAGACATTTCGAACGTTTCGGGTATGTAATAAGTTTTTCAGAATGCACAATACATTGCGACACGGTTTAGGCAGCTACCTGAAAGGACACACGAGATCTAAAAAAAATTCCAGCTACGGCTTGAACGGGGAGCGCCCAACCACAGGGTAATATCGCAATTTTAAGGGGACAGGTGCCAAATGATCACAATAAACAGTACATATTATTCGCATTACATGTACAGAAGACTGAAAGTATGAATAACTTCGTACTTGTTTCACATCAAATGTAAATGTATAAGATTTATTATAAGTATAAAAAGTGATCGCATTTACACTGTCTCAACTAATTCTGGTGTCCTCCGTTTGCTAATTCACTAATAATGATCACAACAGCTGTACGACAGCTACCAAATGAGCTGTGAACGCCATCTCATTCTTCTTCTCCGTTTTGTACTTTGACATTAAAATGACTGTAAATAGTAATTTGTCAAATTATTCAGTGTGAAAAGGAACCTGTTAGGGGTAATTATTTCCTTACTGTAGGTTGTGAAAACATTAAAAGCAACCTTTTAAACTGAGTTAGTGCTGGTATCTGCCCATCAATATCCCTCATGCCAGATAGTTTATTTTAGCTTCTTGTCGGAGTGCCTGTTCTGAGGGCTTCATTAATAATGTCTTTAATGATAACTTTCCCCAGGGATGATGGGAAGGAAGGTTTGAAGTTCTACACAAATCCATCATATTTCTTTGACCTGTGGAGAGAGAAAATGCTACAGGACACCGAGGACAAGAGAAAAGAGAAGAGAAAACAAAAGGTAAGACGTTTTGTATGAGGTGTTTCTTCAATTTATAATTCTTAGAGATTTTATGTAAACATTGATGTTTTCCCTTTGGATATTTTATGTAATTCTGTTTCAGAGCAATACTGGCTTCTAATTTTCTGAAAATTGTGACGTTTTAAAGATGTATCTATATACAGTATAAAGTAAACTGCAAAGTTTGAGGTTGTAGCAAAGATGATCTTCAAGGTCTGTTGTTTTCCAGCATTGGTATGGAACATGCAATGTATGTAACAGGAAATATTGGATTATAATTTACACCTAAGTAAAGGCTTTCAGTTTTGTCCTCTTAAATGTTTTGCTGTGTTACAATTGATGGAATTCTGACTAATTTTAGCATGTGTATCTAATGATTGGTAGCAGGAATACTTATTGTGTTCTATACTAATAACCATTTCTTACTGGAGAGGATTGTAAACATGCCTAATAATAAGCAGTGAAACCTCTGTAAAACCTCAATTTTCAGAGATCCACATGGCTCAAGGGAGAGAAGAGTTCAGTACAGTGTGAGATGGAGTCTGACATGCTCCACTGTGTCAAAAAGACATTTTCATGATAGTTTACGTTTTAATTATCATTTGGCTTATCAGAGGAGTAAAAGTACTGCCCCTAAATCAGTTCCTATAAATAAGTGTGGTGTTCGTTACCGCTTTAAATTTAATTTCTTGAAGTTCACATCACTTGCTCACTAAGCACCAACGATAAGCAGCTGTAGGGGACAGAAATGGGACAGATATATTATAGGTAGCTAGGAAACTACACTGCCTAAAAAAACTTGATTTCTTATGAAGGAGGTCAGCCAAAGTAGGTCATGCAGTAGACACAATAATAATAATAGCCTTGAGTCTGTTACAGTGAAATTGACCTTGGTCTTTCTAGCTATATAAAAAAACATTGTTAGGGAAAAACCTTTACTAATAGTACTCTGCTATGTTAAATTTCATTTTGCTTACACCTCTGGTGTATTCCTTTTCAGATTTGGAGTACATAGTGCATTTCGCTTTGCATAACCATAGGAAAATGATAGCAAATGCTAATGTTGGCAAGGAAAAGAGAGAGGTCATACAAGAGTAATAACATTGAAAGGCATACAAAATTGCACAGACAATTGGAAGTATTAGTCTGCCATGATGGAAGGCGAGCGCTGATATTTCAGTTTACTGAAATCATGTTACGTAGTTTGTTCTCCATCTGCACTAGAGATGTAGCAGGATAGATGGTCATTAATAAACGGCATTCTTGTACACCACAGATGATTCGATTGACCTTTTCTGTAAGGAAATAGTCATTTTGACTTAATTACCGTTTTGAATTGCTTTTAATTATTACAGAATGGAGATCCTGTTGGAATGAGAAAAATAGTTTAGCTACATACAGAATTCATTGAAACGGCAAAGATACTTCATCCAAACTGTGACCTTATAAGACATCCTCCTGTACCCCCTATGCCTGTTCTATTGTAGTATGTTGGCTAAAGGGATTCCATGCTCACTGCACTTGATTTCACTCTCTGTATGAAGAGGCAAGACATGTAAAGCATACGTGTGTGCCTGCTGGTGAACATTTAATTTCAGGATAAAACTGGTATTACCACCCCCCCATCCCCCCGTCTTGCTGTGAACTTTGAAAGGCTTCATCACTCAAGAAAGTAAGATCCCATTATAAATACAGGATGTTTTGAGTGACTCTTGACTTCAAATGATGTGCCACCTGTGGTGTGCATAATTTACAGTGTTCAACAGCTACCGAGGTGGGGGTGCACACTGAATAGGCACCATAAATCCCTAAATCCAAAAGATACAGTTCAGCGTGGTGTTCTGTAAAGAGTTTTTTTTGTTTTGTTTTAGGTCGTGTACATCTGGCTTCTTTCAAATAGCATAAACCGTGGGCTGTGTTTCAGAGATTTTGAACATGATTTGTCAATTGTCACCCACTCTTGAATCCAGAATTCTGCATGTTTACTATTAAACGTTAATTTTTATTAGTACAAATTTTTCTGAACCATTTCACATTTTTCCACAAATTGATTTTTTTTTTTGTCAAAGTACATCTTTTGTCAAAATACATTCAGCACCTACCGGAACAGGTGTATTTGTTCCCCTTTGGTTTTATGGCACACTTTTAAATGAAGCTCATTTTAGACAAGTTTTTTGTTGAGAAGTCAAATGGCAACACACTGATTTTTGACAGTAAAAGCTGACTCCCCATATGGCCATGGTGCCCTGTAGATTCGCTGGCATCTGTGCTCACAATACACATCTGGGGTTCGTGCTGCTCTGATTATGCAGCTGCTGTTAACATCACTGGTGCGAGCAATACTATGGTCTCTTCAGTTTTCATGCCTACAGCAGCATTTCAGTTCCTCAGGGCAATTAATAAATGGTAAAACAGACAGGGAAATTCCATTGGGTGTTTTATTTAAGTATTAGAATGAAAAATCAACAGCTGAAAATAAATTCAACTTTGCGTAACAATTCCAGCAGAGTATAATAAAGCAATCTTTATTCAAGGTTAATCCAATAAAATGGTTTATTATGTATTTAATAATTGTAGACAACTCTCACGTCTTTAGCATTCTTTGATTCTTTTGTGTATACTAATAAACACAAAACAATAGTCATAACTTTGGAGAAGGAGCTGTTCAAGACCAAGGACAGACTACAGGTCAGCAATATGTTGTGCAGTGATAGCATGTTTCCTCCAGGTACTGTGCATAGAGTGATTTCGGAAGTGGTGGGGATAAATACACACAAAAGCACATGTACATGTTTCACACCAAAAAAGGGGCAAACATTCAGAAACTACCTTTCTACCATGCTATATTTGTTTCCATGCTTTTATTTATGCATGTACTGCAGAAGCCAGTGCATCTCAAAAAACCATTGTGATAATTAGTTCCGTATTTCAGCTAGTGGTATTCTTAACATCGACAGAGGCGTGAATCATCTTTTGCTCGTGCTGTGATTTCTATGACAGATTTCAGGATTCAGAGCCTCTTGGTCTGAAAGTTAGTTGACATTGTGCTGAATTTACATGGCTGCTTTCAGAATAAGCAGTGCAGCCCATCTCTTCATCATAACAATGGCAGACTGGTGTGTGTACTGATGCCTTGAAATTGCACTGTGGCTTTCCAGGGTTTATCCAGCCCCAGATACCTCTGGATGAAAGTAACATTCATTTTCACAAATATGACTGGGCACGCACAGTATATGACTTTGTATTGGAATACAAAGCCATGGAATTCTTTGTATTGGGGAAACATCTAGAATGAGTGTTTTGTTCTCTTATTTCAGCCATTTTTTTACATCTATCGGAAGAGAGATGCCTTTCATTCTGTGTATGTTCAAGTAATAAATGTGTTGCAGTGTTTTTCTTGGTTTCAGATTCCTAACAATTGTTTTTTTTTTTCATATTACTAACTGCTGTTTAAAACGCTTGCTGGTAATTGAAGGGTAGCAAGTCTTTTAATAATAAATGTATGAAGTGTAACAGATGGTCTGGGTTTTTCTAATGATGTGATTTGCTTGTTTAGGAAATAATTGGGTCAGTTAGTTGCTTCTGGATTTGTTCTATATGACATTTGCATCAGAGCTTCTTTGTTTTTGCCCCAATGGGAGTGTCAAGCACAATATGAGCTGTTTAAGGAAAAAAACGTTTGTTGTGCATCTCTAATCCAGTTACTGTTAGAAGAGGTAGCTGTTTATTGAAGGAATGAGTGTTAATTGCTATGATAAGACCTCAGTAGACTGGGTATAAATAAATCTGATCAAATGATGTAGGACGTATTTGTTACAATTCTAAAACAATTGCCCTCAATTTGACAATCTCAGCAGCTGAAGCAAATCTGATGCTTTTTAAAAGTTAAACATTTTGTTATTCTCTCAAAATGTTGTAAACAATTGTGCATTTTAGGATACATGTAGATTGTTAGAAGTAGTCTTGAACTTGACATTGAGAACAGCACACAACGTAGTGGTATTGTCCATGCTTTTTATCTAGAATGTACTCATCACTTGATGTTGCCAGTGTGCTCGTATGGTCAGCCAGAAAAAAGTAAGTAATCTGCATTACTGAGTAGTTACACAGCTATTTAAGATTTTCAAGTACGTTCTAACTAATGAAGCAAATACAACAAAAATGTTTTCCATGAATAAAAAAAGGTTTGTTATTTTGTTAACCATGGGCTTTGAAAATGAGCAGCAAAATCAAAAAGATGCCGCTATTGCTTGTTTGTAGCTCTCAATACCACATTGTTACTTACTGTAGATTCAATTTACACTTGACTACTGCATCAGTTAAGACTTGAATTCTACCACTAACAGTGGCAAGTTAATTTTTCTGTAACCATGGTAACTAGCAGTGTAATACTCTGCTGAAATTTAAAGGAAGGCTACCACACAGATTTCATACTGTAGGAAGATGACTGAAATAGACTGAGGATAAAATAAGAGGAGTGCAGATCACAAGTTTAAAAAAGATAATGAAAAATGCATTTAAGTGCTTTCATTTTACTTATCACATGCAACTTGTGTTATAACTACATGATATACATAAGCAAATTTAATGGGATAAATCTGTCACTTGAAAGTATAGAAGTGTTTTACACAGCTGCTTTATGTCCTCTCCACTCACAAATTTTTAAAATTGAAGGGTAGTTAAATATCCACAGGTCATTTATCAGTTTTATGTCCTTTGTATGTGCAACATGTAACGGGATATTAGGTGTCTGCTGTATGGCTTTTGTATAGCCTGTTCACCATGTATTCATTGGCTGTGCTCCCCTTGACAACCTCTCTAATGTGTTTGACTCCAAGCAGCTGGAAATGCCATTTCACGTTACATCCCAGGGCTTTAACTGTGTCACCACAGAGCCCACCCACACCCTGCAGGAGGTAGGTAAGACACGAGCTGAAGACCCTGACCCAGCTTTGAGCTTGCAGCCCTTCAGTTTGTTTCTGGTTGGTTTACACTAACTTTACTTTCACAGATTTTTTAACTAACTCCTGATAATCTAAGACCTTTTGGGGAAAAAAACAGTAGTTTTTGCTGTTTTTGCAAAAAAACCTGTATATTTTGCTATATATATTGGAATTCTTCACACATTCAGCAATGCTTGAGCTGATTTTCGGTATTGGGTAGCTGCTGCCAATCATAGCTTTGTTCAGAACAGTTGCTTTAGTCAGTTTTTGGATTGATTTCAGATCCAAGGTTTAGAACAAGCAATAGCCTTATCAGAATGCACCGGTCTAGTTATATTTTGTAACTTCATGATTCAATCTGTTACAAGTTCAATTCCAGTCACATGTAAAAAGCTGTCCTTAGCTCTGTGAAAAAGTGAAAACCCAGAATTATTGATGCAAAGTAGCTCTCTGAGTATTCGTTATCTTAAGCTTATTTTTTCCTGATTTGCTGTGCTTTTAAAGACAGATGACAAGGTGTAGTTCAGCTGTTACTCGGTTGCTGTGTGCAGAATTCCAACACTTGCACTGTTTGCTGCTATGCATGAAACCAAGAATCACAATATACAGCCATAGTCAAGCAACAGGGGCTACTCACATACACATACGTTCTAAGAATCTTTTAAAGCATGTTTAGGGAATACTTAATGACAAAGCTTTCTTAATTGGAACAGCATGATGTGCAGCAGGCCATGCTGTCTTGCCAGGATTTACTGACTGGATTTATTGGGTTAATAGACAATACAAAAAGTTATGAAATCAGAAGACTTTCATTCAGATTTAAGCTTCATCAGTCACAGTGTAGAGAGAATGTTTGAATTAGATGGTCATGTTTTTTTCTAGCGGCATGGCCTGTGTAGATCTTAACCATCTAATTGAATCTAATGTGCTCTCCACATTCAATATAGAAATAATTCCATAATCTGACGCAGTATAATTAACTATGAAAAGAAATACAAGATGTATAAACCAGTGCTGGAAAGTTTGTAACGTTAGACACATCTGGGCTTCTGCTATATAAGCCTTTGAAGCAGGATGAGTACATCTCCCCTGGCTGCCCAACCACTGAGTGACTGCTCTTTTGTCTGATCTCATTATGAAACTAAGCAGAATGTATAATTGATGCCATTTTCCCCATGTTGAATGATTCCCTTTTAACATTGCAATTACAAATTCAGAGGAGGCCCAATTAACAGAACCTGAGGTGATGCTGTCAGTCAAACGTATTGACAAGCCTGGCATTCTGTGTTTGAAATGAAGTGTTCTAGCTCTTGGTTTTGTTTTCCTGTAGAAACACACATCTCTTATCTACTCTTTAGCTGATTTCCTTTGAAAGCTCATATGTACGGTACTAATAACTTAATTTAATTTTAAAACAGGGCTACATTGACCCAGTTAATTGTCAGTTACAGAAATGCGGCTCACTGATGTCCATCTATACGGATGCTCCTTGCTTTAAAATTATATACCGATTAATTACTTCAGCTGCACTTCTTAAAAGTGGGAAGTTTCATGATAAGTACATTATTTTCTTAGGTGTGCTTTTAGCAGACAAAAGGTGTCCTCATTGTGTTTCTAAAATGTCTGCAGAAAGCGAGTGCAAAAATAATTCCAGCTCCTGTGAGAATTGGAACATCTGCATTTCCCCATGCAGCAGGCTGACATTCTGAAATACAGAGAACAACTGGCTGTTGAAACTCTTGAATCTAATTTGCAGTTTATCCATTAGGAGCTGATATTTAACAAATTTCATATTAATATGAAAAAAATATGCCTTTCTTGTTTAACTCTGTTACACATTACTACATGTGCTAAAATATAAGCCATGTAACCAGACTTTGCATTCTGTGCTTCTAACATAAGGCCTTTTCTCACGGTGAAGACTAGATTTTTTTAAATAATAAATTTGAGCTTTTTTAAAAGAAATAAAAAGCACTCTTTCTTTGCTTTAATATTTACATTTAATGCTACTTAGACATGAACATCAATAGCCCTCTACTATAATAAATACAGTATTAGACATTTTCAAATGTTTGATTAGTTGTAGAAATCTGTAAGTATTTTTAAACTATAGTTATGTCAGGTGTTCAGGAAGGTGGTTATAAAAATAAAGCAGGAAATTAATCAAGAATATTTAAAATTCCTGTTTAATTCCTGAATCTTAATTCTCTTGTTCTCATTATAGCTTTAAAACAATTTTTCATATATTCTTCATATCAGCTACCTCTGTTAGGCTGTCAGTGTAATTTTATAAATATTATTTTTGTATTTTATTGTTAAACTTAAATGGGGAATCCTGGCTAGAATGCAACATATGGTATATAATCAGAGGTCTGTATGCCGTATATTAGAGTAAAAAGGCCCTAGAAAGAAGTGATTGTTTGTCATTTGTTGTGAGTTCAGATCCCAGGTGGGTCATTTGCTGATATAACCTTGGACAAATTACTTCACCGGGATTGCTTTAGCTAAGTACACAGCAGAATAAATGGATAAATGGGTACAATTTGTACAAGTTGTTTTGGATAGATGCATCAGCCAAATGCCTTAATGAAAGTGGCGTAAAGATCACTGAATAGGCTGGAAAAAGATCTCTTAGCTGATGCTAAGAATTATTGTATTAGCACTGATGTTTTTCACGCAGGGCTCTAAGGATAAGGAAAACTAAAAGCACATTTTTGACATGTGGTCTTTTTTGCAAGTCTATGCCACCATCAAGTAAGGAGGTGTCATCCTTAATCCTGTTAAATGTTTTTACATGCTTTCTTTTAGAATTGTAGAGATTTGTTCATATCTGGTGCAGGATAAAGTATCTTCCAGGCATTTTTCTTTTTCACTGTTTCCCAAATCTTGAGAAATAAAAACATGAAGCTTTCTTGGCATGTCGAGTGTTTATGTGGGCATGTTGGTTTGTTATTTTTATAGTTTGTCACCTTTTACCATTTCAAGTTTTTTCCATAAAACAGTTTTAAGTTTGTAAAAACAACAACTTTAGTTCAACTAAAGATCAGACTGCTTGCTCATAAAATGTCCCCAGGCAATTTTGTTAAAGAGCAAGGATATTATAACTTCAGTGTCCCGGCTAAATTCCACTCTGAGTACATTGTAGTCTTCCTAAAGTTCCCTTTAATTTATCCCTTTAATTGATGTGCGATGTGGGTGCTGAACTTCAGTTGTAGATGAAGTGGGTCCCTTCCTGTGTGGGGATGAAAATCTCTATAAAACTAAAGAATAATTAATATCAACATAAAAGACAACTAAAAACAGCATCTTGGACAGCAGTGTGAAGAGCTGTTTGCCCAATGTAAATGCAGTCAAGCAGTGTGAGCACTGCCACTCTAATCCGTCGTTTTTTCAGGATAGAATGGAGATGTGATGTTGAGCATAGAGAAGCCAGGTCACTTATGACTTCTGTAGTCTCTTTATCAGCCTGCTAGTGTCCTTTTTTCCAGCATGGCCAGGCATTCCTTGCACCCATTCAGTTAACCTTAAGCACCTTTTAAATGTCTCCATTTCCTCAACTGGATTTTGAGGTTCAGTTAGAAATGTGTCAGAGGAATGTGCAGACTTTCCCAGCAGATAGGTGGTAAAGGTAAGATCCCAGGAGTGAATCGGAGGCCTGGGCAGTAATTATTGCTAATGCTTCCATAACCGCAGTGGTTGATTTACTTTTGTCCTTCCCTTTATCGCAGCATTTTATTGTAGCTGCATTCCACCCCATACAAAATGAATAATGGCGTCAGGGGTTCTTTTCATACTTTTTAACCCATAAAGGACAAGTTGGAAGTTATGAACTGGTGAGATAACATCCCTGATGCTGCCCTGCTTGCTTGTCTCTGTTGCAGCTGAAGAATATCGATCGTCCTCAGGAGCCCGAGAAAGTGCCCAGGGCTCCCCATGACCGACGTAAAGAGTGGCAGAAGCTCGCCCTGGGCCCAGAGCTGGCCGAGGATAACTCGGACAATGCACACAAACACAAGGACATCGCCAACGGCTCGGCGACATACTGCGATGCAAGGTTTGCTTCAGACTTTTTTTTTTTACCCAAGAAGGTCCAAGTAAAAGCAAAGCAGTGTTACCAGTTGAGCTCTGGAATGAGTTCTGTCACTGCATTCGGGCCAAATACAATCACAAAAATCTACTGCAGTTTAATAATCAGTCTTGAAGTTTAAAAATAAGCATACTCCATTTTTTTCATTTTAAGTGTTCATCTACTGTGTTCATTAGCTAGTTAAATCCCCCATTGAGAGCTTAGAGCTCTAGGAGGTGGGTGTACATGAATCACACTTCTCTGTAGGAGTTGTACTGTACTCTGTCCTTATTATGCCTGGCCAGGAAATAGGTGTATTCTCTCATCCAAGGGTTGCTAAACTTAATGTTGCCAGGAGGTTACCACTTGTAGGCCACCATGGGGAAAAAACGTAGCCGGTTTTGAACTGTTATCAGGCTATAAAACTTACAGAACCATACTGGACAATGCTGGAGTACAGTTATATTCACAAAATAAGTTTAGGTTAATTCCTTAAACCTTTGTATAGAAATTGCTGCTATCAACAAAATAAAACGACATACAATGAGAAACCACTCAACAAATCATACTTGCAATTAATATACCCAACATTAAATTTTAAATTTATTAACGGCTTGTCTTTCTTAAAATAAAAAAATAAAAATATTTGGAATACATGGATTTACACAAAAAGCAACATGTAGCCAAGCTAATCACAACTGTAAGGAAATTCTTACAGATGTAAAGATGTAAAGATCATGCAACTATGCGTAACCATCTTGCCATTCAGTGCGAATCAGTAAAAGTTTATGGTCTGAGTTGTATTGTTCCTTGGGTTAACAAAATAGAGCTCAAGTCATGTTATTCCAGTAATTGCCAAAATGAGTTGATTTGAAGGATCTGTTTATATAGCCAATCAACTAATGTAAGAACAACAAATCCATGCCCCACTAGACATTGTAGTGATGTAGTAGTTCTTGATGCAAACATACCACCAAATGTAGTGGAGAGAGAAAGCTCAGGACGCTAACAGACGGCACAGGGTGCTGGCCGGTAACAGTTGCACAATGTTTGTGCACTTCTTACAAGCGTGTGCTCTAAGGCAGTTTTGTCTGTGCATGAATAGTGAAGATTGAAATGTTTCAACAAAATGTAGTTAATGGCACATATGCTGATGCTGTCCTTTTTCTGTCCTTCATGCATTCTGCTTTCTACACATTTTCTTCATGACCCTTGCGTGGGAATCCAAAATCAGGTGAGTTAGATATGTTTGTATTCACCTGTGTCGTATATGTCCATTCCCTGTGACTCCATCACATTTCTCTTTATCCATTAGCACCTGATCACAAAATAGTGGACGATCCCATTTTAGTTTGCAAGTGTTTAAATCTTAGTTACAGTTCAAGTATTTTTTTTTACAATAAGGTGAAACAAAATGAAAAGCTCACTGCTGTTTTTCGGTTTTGTAGGCAGCCTGTTTATTTGGATCATATAGACGGTCCCTTTTCGCTGGCAGCCCTGCCATACAGTCAAATGAACGAGCTTCTGAACAGAACCAGCGACAGGATGTACGTCCGACCGCACGAGCCTCCCCCGCCTCCCCCGCTGCACGCCGTTGGAGACCTCAAGGCACCCTCCGTCATCAGGTAATGAGCTCTCCGCGTGCGTTTCTGCTCTCAGGCTCCACATCCTTCACTGACATGGGGCGGGACACACTTGAAGCTTGTGAAGTTGTCTTTCTGAGTACTGGTATTTCTCCTGAAAATCTGGGGCATGCTCAAGAAAAAAAAATGGCTTTATCTGAACAAATTTTAAATGCGAGTATGGCACAGCGGCGCAGTTTGAGAGCAGTGCTGTTTTGAATCACCGGGCCCCTGGGTTACTGACCAAGGGTGCTATCAGTGTGGAGTCTGCATTGAGTTTATATGTTCTCCCCATGTTCGTGTTTCCTCCTGCAACCATAAGACATGCTGGTAGGGTCATTTGCTTCTGTAAAAATTGGCCCTGATATGAATGCGTGCCTGTTTTGTGTCTGTGCGTGCCCAGCAATGGGCTGGCGTCCTGTCCAGGGTGTGTCCTGCCCTTGCTCCCATTGCTTGATGCAATAGGCTCTGGCTTCCCCTGTGACCCTGCATACTGGATAAAGCAGTTTAGGAAATGTATGGATGGGTTTTAGACGTGTAGCATCTCAACACATTTTTCCTTAGAAATAATGTCTCTACAGTATTATTTACCCTCTACAAACCAGGTCAGTTCTTTTTTTAACATTGATTTTAGTTATCTGCAGCCCAGATTTCTAAGTTAATTTCAAAGTATTATGTAATTGTTTTACCCCTCATAGATGAGTCCTGTGCATCATTGCTCACATCCAACATACATGGATTCTTGAAACCACATACTAGTAGCACCTGTTGGACTCAATTTGTATTTCACATATAAGGAAAAAAGAAAGGTTTCAAAAGTCATTTGGCCACACAGTTTTCCTGTCTATAAACACAATAAAGTAGTTGATAAGGATAGCAAGTTTCATATAAACATTTTACTTTGTTGCATTTATGAAAGGGAAAATGGTTCTGCAGCAAAAACAAAATGCAAAGTGATATTAAAACACACAAGTGAGCAACAATGGTTACCTAACACCAGTAGGAGGAATCTGAAAATAAATAAAATGCTCCAGTTTCTGGTCTGATTTCACTTGTCACAAAAATGATAACCGATTTTGAAAATTCTTTGTTGCTGTATTCCACTGTAAGGAACTTTATTGAGCCAAAAGAAAACCTTTTTTGATCAGAGTGCTGCAGAAAATATAACTGGTACCCTTTAAAAAGAATATGAACTATTTCTGAATGTTTTTAGCACTAGATGAACCTAAAAATAAACCATTTGAGAAGCATAGAAATCTCTTCCTACTAAAACACCATGTACAGAATCAGTTATTAATAGAATTAAAAAGTATAATTTCCTATTTAAATATATTTTAAAACGTTTTTACACAAGTATTTGAGACTGTACAGAGTTCTTAATGTAGGTTTAGGAGGAAGACAAACACCAACTCCTATAAGGGGCATTTGACTTTCTTAGCTCAGCATTCCTCCATCAACTCTTTAGTATGTACACTAATTCCTGGAATGTTTCAAGACCTAGTTGTAATACTTGCAAACACTAAGTCTTCATCAGCTAAAAGATCTGTCTGACCTGTTAGTTGCTTGTCACATTTGGCACTGTTATAAACCTCCTGCCTGTTGCTCAGAGAGCATGTTTACACTTACACAATACATACCTTGACTGTTTTTCATCCATCTTTTATGTTTACCGTAACTATAGGAATTTATCCCTTTTACTAGTCAGTAGTTGTCTTTAATAGTCTCTAGTCATTGTTCTGTGTAGTAATTTTAAATTCAGTCTAAACCAGGGAAATTCAGTCAACCAGAGAAAAATGTGAACTCGAAAAGGTTCCCCTCCCAGGGCTGTCATTGATTTTATTGGGATTTTAAGTGTTCCTTTTTCGTTATTTGTTATATCCCTCTAATTAAATTTGGGTCACCATGGTATGGTAAGAGAAAGGACAGTGCAGGCTTACCTCTGAATAAAGGAGTGACCATTTGCTGTTTTACACGCACACTGCAGGATCCACAGTGCCCACAGGAGAGAGGGTGTCAGTCACAGAGAGATGTCTGAGAGAATCTATCATAGATCTGAATATTTAAGTACAATATAAAATCTAAATGTTGATTTATTTCTGTTCAACAGATATTTTTCCATACCTTTTACAGATTTTTCTTCCTTGGTTTATTTAAATATCTTAAATGGATTCAAGCTGAAGGCTTGATTTGTGTGCAAACATATCCAGCTGTGTTTTCATTTTGTTATCAATTTGCTGTTCATTTGACAGATTCACTGGGTAATGTGGACTTTGGGCTACAGATATGGCTGGTGTGAACTGAGTTCTGTTTAAACAAATGCCTTTTCCTGATAGGAGTGACTCTTTCAGCCATGGCCTCCCAGCTAAAACCCTTAGAAGAGAGCTGTGGTTGGGTGGGCTTTTTCCAAATGTTTCCAAGACAATTACATGTTACGATACTGTAATTAAACTGTTAAGCAATTTTATACCATGGTGATTTGTATCAGAATTCAGTCTCCTGGATCTACCCCCCCGGAGAAAATGGTGCACTTATTCATTTTAGTTCTGATTAACCTAGGACATGCCTTGTTTACCCCAGCGAATTTGCTTATAATGCTCTGTTGTATCTGTTTCAGCTCCAGCTCAGGGTTGACAGACAGCCGTCCTCAGTCCCCAGCCAGGACGCCAGTGTTCCTCAACCCCACTGCTCCTCCCCCACCGCCACCACCCTTGCCCCCTCCCCCACCTCCCTTGCCCTCCACAATGCCCGGGTCAGGACTGCGAGCCACCCCACCTCCCCCTGTGCCGCCCCCTCCTCCAATACAGCCCCCTGCTATCCCCCCTCCTCCGGCACCCCTCCAAATTGCCCCGGGTGTCCTGCACCCAGCCCCTCCACCAGTTGCCCCTCCTCTGGCCCAGCCTGCCTCCCCTGCCCGTGCCCCACATGCCCCCGAAAGACCCCCCCCTGCTTCTCAGACAGAGAGCCTGATCCTGCCCCCACCTCCCCCTCCTCCTCCCCTGCCTCTCCCTGGACTCAGGACCTCCTCCCCCTGCCCTACACCCCCTCCTCCTGGCCCACCCCCTGTGCCTTCCTTCCTGTCAGGTGCTACCCCTACCCCCCTGGCGCACATGGGGCATGGTCCCGACACCAAGCGGCACCCCTCCAACCTGCCAGTCATCAGCGACGCCAGGAGTGTCCTTCTGGAAGCAATACGCAAAGGTGAGGAAATTCTAACATCAGTGATGGGCTGGGAATGCTTGTTTTTTTTTTAATTAAAAGCAGTTATCGGAGTAACTAAGTGTATACGACAGTAAACTATAGAGCAAAGAAATGTAAAAGGCAGCACTTTCCCATGGCGCAGGTTCTTGAAGGATGAGCATCCGTGATGATAACTCTTAACTGACTCAGGTTGTAGGGTTGTACTGAATACAGGTGTCCCCAGATTGTTTCCTTTAACTTAGTCTCTTAAATATTTTAAATTTAAATTAAAATTGTATTGCAGCTCAGGTTAGGTTAAGCTTTGAACTTGTGAGTGATGGTATATCGGTTACCCTCTTCTGGGTTTAATTTAATTCTAGCTAAAAGTTTGTTTTTAAATGGCGTAATAATACCCACATATGGCCCTTGTCTAACATACCTTATATAAAGTGTCTCAGTAGAATACAACAGTTTTCATTGAAGACATGAAAAACAGCATGTTAATAAAACAGAACTGTGTAGATGAATGATCTAATCTGCCAGTACCACAAAGGGTTTGGTGACCTGCCTTCCCTTCACTTCACTTACTGTCCCATTAATGACTAATATGATCATTTTATTATCATTTCAAAGCTCTGTGTAAACCCAGACTGGGATGAAACTCTTGGTTGTTACAGGGCATTACAAAAACTTTAACGATGTGGTATTTAGACTACCAGGAGAACAGACGCCACCCCAGCCAAGCTGCATTTAGGATTTGAATGCCATGTTTCAGATGAAAATGTTTTGTTTACCAAAATGACTTAAAACGAAGCTATTTTTGAATAGCTGTATTAGGTACTTGAAAGCAGCTGCTGACTAGGTTTAATTGGCGGTTCGAAGATTGTCTCTTTTCTTCTCACCCTGCAATGGAGTGACATCCTGCTCAGGGGAGAGCAGTCATGAACAGGCCCTGGCTTTTGCTGCAATAAGTTGCTTTCTGATAACGGGGATTGTATTTGGTACATCTCCAATAACATGCAACACAGTGCAGTATTTCCATCAGTGCAGGATGGCAAAGCATAGGTACCTGATCTGGGGTTACTGTGTGTGCCCAAGCACCCCTATATTTTTGATCATATCATGGCTAAAGCAAGTGGTGATTGTAGTTTTACAGTTTTACAGTTTTGTGTTTGGAAGATTTCCTTAGGATTATGCATACAAAGACCTAAGTAACTATTTTGTCCTGTTCAAGACTACAAGTCAAGAAAATTAACTGCGTGACAATGATTCACTTGATTTGTTGTTTAATGAGCCATCACAATGAAATCATAAGGAACTGCCTTTTTATCTGCAAACGTTTAAGCGCAGGATGGCCGCTGTGGGGAAAAAAGCAAACCTAACCAGAGATCAGCATGTCACAAATGTATACAGTTCCAAATATTGTTTTTTGGAAAACCTAGCCCTCTAAAAAAAAAAACACACAAACCCCAGTATCTGCTCTTAATTTGAATTTTGGTTTCAAAAGATTGAACAGTCGGTCACTGCAAAGCTATGAGCTAAATAATGAACTGCAAAAGGCATGTAGAGTACTTTCTGCCAAGAAAATCAAAATGCATTTCGGTGCCCCATAATTCATGGAGAATTTGCTTCACTGGAGATCGACGCATCTATAATCAACTTACTTAGTAGGAGAACAGTGCGAAGTTGCACGTTTCCCTTAATGAAAATATGAAGCCTTCATTAGTGGTAAGAAGTGTTGGACATTTCTTACCCCTTAACGAGTGTAATGGGCAGGGCAGAGATGCTTTGCTCATGTGATTTCATCTTCACATGAGCACCCACGTTTTGGAAGGTAGCAGAGCTGGAACAAGTGTAGCTCAATTCCTCTGCGATGGGGCACTTCAGCGGCTCTCCTTGTGGGGTGTTGCAGGGATCCAGCTCCGCAAGGTGGAGGAGCAGCGAGAGCAGGAGGCGAAGCACGAGCGCGTGGGGAACGACGTGGCCACCATCTTGTCGCGGCGCATCGCGGTGGAGTACAGCGACTCCGAGGATGACTCCGAGTTTGATGAGGTGGACTGGCTGGAGTGACACAACCCGAGTTGGGAAGGATGCTTACTTTTTTTATTCTTTATCGATAAGTGCTGTCCTCATTTGTGGTACTTGTTCAAGGGATAAAACCAGATTTCATGGTCATTTTCCAAGTGTTTTTGCAACTGTTTTGTACTCAGTTTCTACACTACATCTTTAATTTTATTTTAAATATAGTAGTCTTCTGGTGTACAGTTAAACTACCAAATTGCGTTTTAATTTTCCCCATTGACTTGAGAACAATGAAACAAGAACCCAGCCACTCTTTTGGAACTTGCCATTGAGTATTATATAGGAGGTGGTATATCCTTTTATCTCCTAACTTCAGTTCTTGGACAAAGTTGCCACCTTCTGGTTGGAAACAGAACTGAGGA
This sequence comes from Atractosteus spatula, assembly GCF_055471065.1. Taxonomy (NCBI): domain Eukaryota; kingdom Metazoa; phylum Chordata; class Actinopteri; order Semionotiformes; family Lepisosteidae; genus Atractosteus; species Atractosteus spatula. The sequence goes on along the minus strand of NC_142707.1, from coordinate 46,162,129 downwards.
ACTACTGTATATTTTCATTTTAACTGTAATTTTTAATCTTTTTTTAATACTACCAGTTTCTAAAGACTAATCACTTCTGGTTCAAGCCAAATCAAGTGATTATAGTTGCTGAGTATTTCGCATGAGCAGCTAACACACAATGCATTAATTGGTTGTTTCATTGTTTGCACACTTTGTGAGTACTGACTTGAAGTCGTTTTAAAACTACAAGACTGGAGGCAGCTTTTTATTACAGTGCTACACCACATCTGCTGAGCAGTATGAGCCTTATACACTTTGTGATGGGTCTCATGCCTTTCCTTGCAGTAAGAAGTGGAAACTGTTTAGAAACAAAACTGAAGAAGGATCTTTTTACTTTCCACTGCCTGTGTTCAAAATAAATGTTTTTTTTTCCATATACTATGCCTTATTATTGTTTGGATTTTTTTCTAATATGCATTTTATGTTCATGAATGTACTGTGGTGTACTACTTTGCCTGCACTCTTAAGGACTAGCTGTTTCTATGTGAAAAGACCTGGTTTAAATACTGTATACTGTGTAACTTATGGTACTGTTTATTGTAACAGTTTTTGCTTGAATTAATAAAAGCTAATATTATGTTAAAATAGACGATCAATGTTAAGTTGTTTAAGGTGGTCATATAAGTGTTGAACAAGGCTGGAGGATTTTATTTCCAAATACACTTTGGCGAATAAGAGAGCTGCGTCAGAATCAGTTACCACTAGCACTTGCCAGCTCATCATTATTAATCATTATATTTTTTTTCAAATGTGAAACTTAGTTTAGCAGTCACATTTGGCCAAAATTTTCTTTTGACACATGAACTGATAGTTTGGAAATGCAACAAATTTTGAAGTTCCACTTTGGAAGCACCAGTGCCACTGCAGAACAAGGACATATGGTGAATTTGTCTCGGGATGGCCATTGAACTTTTCAGTGGGAGCGTTATTTGCTCAAGATGGTGGAATGCATGAAATAATGATTTAAGTCGTGTGTGCACCCATTCTTCATCCACCACAGGCTTGCTTTGTCTTTATAGACACAGCAATGGTGAACTCTTACAGTTCTCTGGATAGTTCTAATTAGGCATCATAAATCAAGTGTAAGGGCTTTTCGTGCTGTATATTAAAGTAATGTTTCTTGGAACTTCCTACTCCAATCTAAAGCAGCTACAGCAAATGAAATAAGAGCTCAAACCTGATCAATTCTATAAATGTGCTCAGAAAGCAAGGAACAGCACAACACAAACCGACTGTAAATTGCTGTAATAGGTCTCTTGGAATGACTGGGGAGCTGATTGAAAATAACAGGGCTGCTGTATTTTTGAGGAATGGAGCGTGGAACACGTTATAGCTAAAAATATTGTAATTGGATTTATGTGGGAAATGGGTTGTGCTTTATAGAAGTATCACAAATCTTTTTGTATGCAAACCACGTTTTCAGCTCTTCGGAAAGAAAAGCCATAAAAGAAAAGGGAGGAACAATTCACAATATATTTCATCTTCACAGTATATTGTCATTCTGATAGAATGTGTTACCGACAGCTTTTGCCATTAATGAGCACTTACTGTACCTGCACTGCAACAAGAGATGCATTTTGTTTGAATTGATTCAGTCTGAAACTCTGCATTAACGATCGAGTCCTTGTTTGACTCCTATATACTGGCTTCTCTTAGCCTTTTGAATCGCAGTTCTGTATCTGATATCGGGTCTCTGCGTAAAGTAAAGCTGTAGGTTGTGAGACACTTACAGTTTTCTTCGCTATTAAATTTCAAGTTCTTTTGACAATGTCCTTGCTCCAATAACATTTCCAGATGAGCAACATACAGTAGTTCATAACTTACAGTTTAAATGTAGCTTCTTTTCCCTGTAGCTATATCCCAGACATCCTCTTTAAAGCCCCCAGAGGGCCAAACAAGGGTGATTTTTAACAGAAAATCACAGCATCAATATATAGTTAAAAATAAAGCCTTCAGCCCAGCCTTCAGTATGAACATTACAAAAAAGGCAATAAAAACTGGACAAAACATACATCAAAAGTGTTTAAATGTGTTTTCTATTATGGGTGTTACCTAGATTTAGGCGTTCATAACATACAGTTCCCAATATCACATTGTATCTTCTGTTGTCCAAAGATTTGTGATGCAGCGTGTCACATCAGCAACATGTACATAACTCTGACTGGGGGTGTCCCCAGCCACCCTTCGGAAGGAGAGAGTTTCTCCCCTCCACCTGTATCCTGTGATGACCTTCCTCCCATTCACCTGATCACCAGTGTGGCAGAGCTAGGAGGCACATTATAGCTGAATATCATTCTAGTGAAACTGATCACATTTTTTAGTTTGTATGTTTTTCTAATTTAATTGAGGTTAATTTTTTTTCCCCAATTAAAATAATTTAGGTCATATTTGTACCGGGCTTAAGACTTTTCTGCAATGTGGGGGTGGAGGAGAAACCTCACCTACAGTATACTACTTGATTCTCACCACAAAAATGTTGGGGAAAAACAATATCCCAGTAAAGGAATATGTTCTTTATTGTGTTGATGATGATAATTCCTGCTTTTATAGTCTTACTTTTCTTACACTTGTGGGTTATAATTAGGGAATATTTTCATTCAGAGGGCTGCACCATACTGTGGATGATATTCTTGTGCTTTGTCTCGACCTGTTGCCAGTCTTCCCATTGTGGTCCTGCTACTGTATTGTACAACTATATTGTACAACTACATAATGGCTTAAGGAGAAGCTCTGCTTCAATGCCTTAATGTAATGTAAGTGAAGTAAGCCAACACATACATGCTCGTGCAATTTTTATAGTTTTGTCTTATCTTGAGATATTTAATGGGATTTCATAATTAACTTATACATTAAATTTGGCAGTTCTCTGCCAGGTGTATTCTCTGGCTTTTGTAGTGTGTACAACAGATTTGCTGTTTGAACAGATTTCATTCTCATAGTTTTCCACAGGGAATCGTAATTCATGTTCACTGGATTAGGATGCACATTCTTCATCTGTGATTTTGCTGGCACAGATATTTGATGCTCAACCCTCCTTGCCTACTGAAGTGCAGCGCGAACACATAATCAGATTGTTAAAGCCTGAATCGTTTTAACCAGATAACTTAATCCAGAGTTTGCCTTTGTGAAACTGGAGTAATTCTGAAGTCAGTTATCAGTTCAATTCAACCCGACTATTGAATGAAGAATAGGAAGTTATAGAATTAGGTAAATCTGCTTTGTGAAACAGCCCCAGGAGAACAGTGTTCTAGTGTAGTGTTTGTCTGAACCAATGCACAAAAAGTAGCTCCTTTTCCAGCTCTTCACAATATAGTTCCTTATTGTCACACAATGGCCTGAGGAAGGCCGAAGTAGGTCCGTTTTATAACAGAATGGCTCCGCCATAAAAACACTCAAGTAAAATAAGTGCAGTTTATTTACAGTGCTCCCAGTCCCCCACACCAGAAAACAAAACCCCAAAAAGAAACAAAACTAATTCTTCAAATGAAGATAAATCCTCCTTATTGCTTTCTCTCTGTTTTCAGTCACACTACCTGACATACTATACCAACAACCAACACCCTCTTAGGCTGAGGAGCCAGCTTAAATAGTTTGTAAGCCCCTCCCCCTCTTGAACAAGCCATTTCTCCAATTCAATGCATGGTTTTTCCCATCTCCTTAAATAAGCCTTGAGAAGTGGGGCTAGGTTTGGCCTTCTGAGGCCACCATAGGCTGACCCATCCTGGAAGTACCGACACCAAACAAACAGTATCATCCATTGAGAGCGCTCTCCATTCACACTACAGTACTCACTCATACCTGTGTTTAAGTATGTGAATGTATATGAAATTAAGTAATAGCAGTTACTAGTCAAGCCCTGAGTGTGCACCCTCAGGAACTTATCTAGCCACCGCTCAACTGAAGGTGTATGAATATGTATTTCCCGTGCTATCTGTACCTCGTGACAGGCTCCTCTGTCATACTTATACATCCCAAAAATAGTCATAATATATAATTATTTAAATTATATAGTCTAAATGATCTTATAATGAGTTGTATTCAATCAGGCTACTGTTCAAATTGCATGTGCTGAGAATAGGCATTTGGAAAAACTGATTTGAAAGTAAAAATAAAACTTGGTCATCATTAAAGTTGCAATCTGTGAATGTGAAACAGCAATCAAAATGTCCCAATTGCTGTAGTGTTTTTGGTGGCCCTTTTTAGGTATTTGTCCAAAATAGGTTTTAAAGGTATTCAAATGTGAACTGGTATCTCTTCACATGTATCGTTGTTCGTTAACGTTGCTGTACTAAGAATGGAAGCAGGGTTACATTGTTGGTTATGGTTAGTGTTGCATTTAGGAGCAACGATTAAATTGGGCTTAGAGGTGCAGTCTGAGCTCTGGTTTGGGCTTGATGGGAGCTAAGGTAATTTTGCAACTTGAGGAAAATTAGAGGTTAAAATTAAACATGGAGTTGGAGCTTAGGAAGCAGTACAGTAGGGCTAGAGCTTACAAATGAGGCGGCAATATGGCCCCCGTAGCTTGTTTCTTTGCTAGTAGGAAGTTCAGATGGAAATTAGGTGAAAGCTGGATTTGGAGGTAGGGTTATGGTTGGATCTAGAGTTATGTTAAATGTTAAGGTTGCATTTTCATTCTGAGCAGTATATCCTAAGAAAGAATAAGCTGATTGACAGCAACCAAACCAGGATGAACTCAGAATCCTCTGGTTTTGTGTTGAGAGCCATGTATATCTCATTTTACATACTCTTTGTCCCACATAATGGTAAAGGGGTATGAATTATAGAATACAATATTTAATCTATACTATTCATTATGATATTAATCCTAAATTATCTAACAAGGCTTTTTACCATTTTTGTTATTCTTCCATTCTGGCATTGAGTTCCTCCCCTTAGGAGAACATTCATAGTTTTCCTGTGTTAATGTCCTGCTGGTTGTAGCCTTTTCCTGAAATAAGATAAAAAGGAGGGATTAACCAATTGAAATAGGAATTGAGAGTTAACCATTGAGTCTTTAAATAGCACATATCAATTCATAAGGTAAATCAGGAGTTAGAATTAACCATTAAATCTTCATAACCAAATAAATATTCCTACTTCTAACTTCCGTTAAAATAAAACAGCTCTTTCTTATCTCCGAAATACAGTTCTCAGCATCAAAGTAGCTATACATTTAATAGTTAAAAAAATAATGATAAAACCACTATCCAACAGCTTCTGTGACTGCTTGTGGAGCACGCTGGAGGAACTCTGGTGATGTGAATGTTTTTAATTTACTAAAATAAATTAGAGATTGTAACAGTAAATTGCAAGAGTGCTTTGATGACTGTTAAGATTCAATCAAACACAATAACAAGCAGGCGCACATATTAATTTTAAATATGCAATTCACAACCTATTAATACAACACCAAAAAAGAGTTGTAATCCATCACTAACCAATAAGAGCAATAATATACAGTGTATTCAAAACATCTGCTTTGATACAAATGGTTGATTGTTCACTGAAAGATTACAAATGTAATATTTAATCACATTAGGTTTAATATATATTGATTATAATATTTATTGTCCATCTTGCAAGTTATACAAGTCCCATTCTTAATCACATGTATATTCTTAAAGACAAGCATACTGTATATTGATTTACTTAATGTGTTTAAAATAACAGTTCAACTCTCAGGATAGTAATGTGAATATTATGTATATAGTGTTAATATTATACAGAATATATCTTATATAGTATGAGTTATATAACTTATATAGGATACGTTTTATACTCCAACCAAGACGGCTGCCCTAGCGTTTCAGGATGTTTTGAATTTGCCACTGAAGACGGACCTGGCCTGAGCATCCAGCTGGCTGGCTCTGCACCAGGGATAACAGAGAGAGAAAGCTTTGCTTAGCTGGCTGCTGAAGACATATCTCTGAGAAGTTAGCAGTCTGCTAATCTTAAATTCTTAGAACAGTCTGTGCACAGTGTCTGACTCTAGTCCAGCTGCAAAGTGAGACCAGAGTGGAGAGCTCAATTCGTCCCAGCTACAGCATTGTCACTGAATATGCTGTGATATTTAGGATATTGACAGAAAGGTCCAACTGTATTATTTTTTGTTGATCAAGCAAACTAACAATTGGCTCATGAAAAACAAGATTTCTTCTGCTGCATTCTGCTTACATACGGACTTGCTCTCTCAGCCTGGCATCTCGAATTACAAATTGAAGTCCTCAGACTTTAACGGCAATGGCTGCAGTTATGTGGTTGGTGATGTTGCCAGGTTTAATGGCAAAATAGAAGAGGAGCGAGTAAGAAAGTGAATCTGTCGGTGATTGGTGATGAAATCATTCGGTGTAGTATGTCTGTTCACCTTGCAAGTTCCCCATCGGCTGTTAAGCCTTTAAGTGAATGATCATGACTTCTGACCTTTGGTCTCCCTTCATGGGCATTAGATTAAGAGGAGCCATATTGGACCATTTGTCATTAGGAAGTTTGGAAAAAGATTTGCATCCTGGATTGTTAGAGAAATAACATGGAGAAACAGACTAAGAGAGGCTGACCACATCACATCACCAAATAGATTTGCCCCACCCCAAGACCTAGAATCAGATGTGCGAGCTCAATCCCAGAATACCTCCATTGTTGACCAGAAATCTCAATTACTGAATCCAAATAGAGAAGTGGTGGTTGCTGGATACTCCATTCTCTGTAACTGAGATTTGCCCCAGAGACCATTAGACAACAATTTACTGTCTCACTGGAGCCAAGGTGACTGATATCATCCCTGGCGTTGATAGACCCTTACCTAGGGCAGGTGACAACCCAGCTGCTGCTGTCTCCAAACCTGACACCGGAATTAGTACCACACTTCCCATCCAGAAAAAAGTCAGGACTAGATCAGCTGTTTTCTCTGCAATTCTTGGGACCTCGGTGAACTGTGATTATAATATAACATGCTGTGATTAATATTTAGAAACTGTACAGGCTGAGGTCAGATCAAAGGTTTTCAATTCACAGGAAGCAGACTTTGAAGAAATGAGACAGTTTAACAAAAGTAAAATGGTTATGTTTGGGGTTAAAATTACAACTAGACTTGGAGTTAAAGCTGGAGGACGAGTAAGGATGTCTCTAGGGTGAAACCTACTGCAGCAAACCTTGTCCTGGAGGGCCAGTGTGTCTGCAGGTTTTTTTAGATGTCTTCAAAGAACCAGCACCAGAAATGCTGGGGAAGGGTGTTAAAATGTTCCTGCTTTCAAATAATGAGCAGATTTCGGTCATTCCGAACTGGAATAAGAACCTCCAGACACATGAGCCCTGCTAATGAAGGGAAGAACTTTAGTGACTTCATAGCAAAGGGGGGTGATGTCATCCCCTCACAGAAAACATTCAGAAAACAGAAAATAATTTAGGAGAAACTGTAGGACTCCCCCTTAGGTGGCTAGGAACCCCCCTGGACCTCACCACTTAGCACTAAGAAATCGGGCACGTCCTGTCATGTTCTCATTTAAAATAAATTGCAATTCATAACCCTGAAAAAAGCAAACCCTTCTTTTAGTTTGCATAATCCCAAGATAGTGTGGTTAAGGAAAAGGCACATGAAGCAGCCGACCTTGAATCAAACACATCGGTTTCCTTTTACAAAAAATCAAACCATTCAAATTCTGTTGACTGTTGCCCCCTGGTGTTCATCCCACACCTTACAAGGAATTCTATGTACACATCTTCACATTAATCGTAAACAAATATTGAAGAAAATGAAAATGTAAATATAACATGGGTGTGTTATTTGAGTAAAAACTATGGTAAAAAGATTAATGACATGTAATTGTTAAAAATGTACAACAGTCATTTCATGTTGCCTTTTCTTGAACATGATATTGAAGAGAATATCACTTTGTTAAATAAATTAATTTATATTGTTTTCATTTCAAAACATCAAGATGCAATACTTGCTTTCCAGTAGAAATGGAGAAATAACATCAAAAATGCAGAAGTGTGAATGGCATCCCTGCTAATAAGTAGCCCATTTGTAAGTAGAAAAAAATCACCTGGAAGGACTGCTTACAGATATTTTGTTGGAAAATGAGAGAAGATGAAAAAATTCCTCAATTAAAAATCACAGAAGCAAATTTTGAATCAGTGAACTGTAACTGGCTAAACCAGAGAGTCATTCTTTACACTTCCATTAAATTGCTGGTCTTTGCTGCAGCTAATCCTTAATGTTTGAAGTGGCCTGAGGTGATTAAACAATGAAGAATAAATCTAGTTATTAATTTATTGGAAGGTTCAAAGTCATGTGGTGTCATGGAATAGAGATGCCAGGTTTGATTAACAGTATGCTATTAATGTAAAAAACAAAATATACCGTAGATAGTAGAATGACCCTAATCTGCAGAGTACATTTTAGCTGCTAGGCCAACTAACAGTTTTAAGAGTGCTAAGACCCTTTTTTTCTCTTTAACATGTCCTCCTAGAACCACCAGACCGGCACAAGATTAGTACTATATAATTACTCTTTTATTCCTCACAATCACTCAGAAATACATGAACCCTCCTGCATGCCAGTTACTCAAAACCAAATGTTCCAAATGAGAAGTCAAGCATGGCTATTCTCCTGAAACTGCTCTGTCTAGCATGTACCCTAGCACACCTCCTTCCAGTCCCAGGGTAGGCAATCTGTGTGGTCTTTTCAGTTCCAGGTGACCCAGACTATGCGTTCCCTTTTGCTCCCCCCTAATCTGTTGTCTCCAAGTCCAATGTTGGGTAGAGGAATGGAGACGATGCTGGAGTCTTCCTCTACTGCTCACTGCAGAGTCCCGTTCTGGTGACTGAGTCTTCTGCTGTCTCCTGTAGTACAATAAGGGTTTCCCTCAATTCTTCTCTGTCAATCCTCCTGCTGTGTGCTGTATGATGCTAACTGCTCAGGGCTGATTAATGAGCTGACAGTATGCAAATGGCCAAGTGTAAGGGAGCTCTGTCTCTCTTTTGTTTCCTTCCTGCCCCCCTCTGCACAAGGGCAGGTCCACAGTGGCTCAACCCAACCACACACATCAACACGCCACCCCTTACTGTATATTAATCAAGTGGTGTCTGAGCAAACAACGTGCCCTTCAGTCCTTGGCGATTGGACTAGACTAGAAGTCCTCGGACTTAGATTAGAGGAAAGAAATGGACACTAAAATTCTGGCCAATATATGCAGTCCTAAAGTCATTTTTAGTCTCCAGCGCCTGTTGCCCCACATCTACTTTTGTCACTCTGTGACTTATTCTCTAGCTGTTCTGTTAAATATATGTTCAGTTTTATTTGTGAGATTTTGTAGTGTGAAACAGAAAATATAAAACATTGTTTTCTCTTTGCAAAACTTAAAATGATGGAAAACAGTTCAAACCTTTAGCTTAAGGGTAGTCAATACTGATCCTCAAGGACACCAGCTTAACGGGCTGATCTGTTTAAACACAAAAGATGAGAAATTAGCTTGATTAAGCCTCGTTAGAGAAGAGCTCAGTTGAAGCACCAGGATTGGGAAAGACTAGAGCAAGGTATTGACATTTTACCCTATATGAAAACTCCCTCTGTAGAGACTTTATCTTCTACAATGTCACCAGCAGATGGCAGCATATACCCATAACTGGAAATCCTAATAACAATAAAAAAATCATATAACTTTTAAAAGTATTTTTCCAAAGGGCTTTAAAGTATTACAAAAAGTTAACAAAGGGAGGAGATAACGATTAGCACGAATAAAAACAATGTATTAGAGTCCAGTAGAAGATACAAAGAGCAGACAGACATCAATTAAATGAAAGCTTTTCTGCGGAAGAAGGTTTTGAATCTGGATTTGAAAGCACTCAGGAAAGCTGGCTCTCTGATATCCTTGGGATAGAACTCCAGAGCTTTGGGATGCAGCAGAAAAAGACCCTGTCACCTATTGTATAGTATGCAGACAAGCTTGGCATGAACATGAGACTAGAATCAGAAAAACAAAGGTTGTGAGGTTCAGAGTAGGAATACAGTTAGTCAGATAGGTACCAAGGTGCCAAGCCATGAAGAGCCTTAAAGGTGAGCAGGAGGATTTTGAAGTTGACTACAAACCTGATAGGAAGCTAGCAGATGGACTCCAGGACAGGAGTAATGTGATCACTTGTACGTGACCTGGTCATGATTCTGGCAAATTCTGGACATACTGAAGGATTTTAGACACCCCAGCAAGTAGGGCGTTGCAGTAAGCAATTCTAGAAAAGACTAATTTGTTGACCAGCTTTTCTGCTACAGTCAGAGACAAAAAAAAATTGTATGGTGATATTTCTGAGACAGAAGAATGATTTTATAATATTTTTCAGATTTGGATTAAACGTCAAGCCTGGATCAAATATTACCCTTCAATTCTGAAATTTAGATTCAAGTATAGTACCAGCCACAGACAGGGTTACAACATTGGCTTTACATAGTTGGTAGCTGCAGAGAAGCATGATTTCAGTCTTGTCAAAGTTTAATTGGAGGAAATTTTTAACTGTTAAAAATTAAAAGCTATTAAAAATTAATTAGTGCTAAGGCTGGACAGCAAGGCTATTGTACAATCTGTGAAAAAATGTCAGTAAAGTTAAGGTTCCACTTTTGACCCAGGAATTAACACATTATTATCACATTAACACAGGTAATTACATTTGTCATGATAACTTTCACTATGGAACTGAAGAGAAGTAAAAGATTTTGAACTTTTGTTTTTGTAGGATATACTGTAGCGCTATTAGTCTCCAAAGTATGTGAACCAAGTTTTTTGTGGTTTTAAAATGATGGACATTTGGTTTGAGTACATTAAAGAATAAATTAAAAATAAAACAAGATGCCATTAAAAGGGTACAAAATTAATAAATAGTAATCACAGAAACAAAGCAGATAAAATATTAAACAATAATTTGATTAAAATGTGATTAATTTGATTTAATTATTACAACCCTTTCCAGAAAATCAAGGAAGAGGTCATACTAGACAGGCTACAGTTTTTAATCACCACAGCATCTTGTCACTTTAAAAGACCTTCATATCTTCTCAAACCGTTTGACTGAATTGCTTAGAATAAATTAGTGGTGATGTTTTTAGTCTTGGAACAGATTGAACTCAACTCATCCACCACTTCAGACCTTTTAGTTTCTTTGAAAAATTCCAGTTGGATTTTTGTTAAGGATTGAGGCTCCTTTTATTCTCATGGCTAATAGTCTACTGTTAGCCAGTGAAAATTAAAGTTTGACGTTTTTTTTTATTTTACTATATCTTTCAGTGGCCCTTGACACTGATCACAAGACATTTTGACTGTTTGGAAACACTGAATGTGTCTGACACTGCTTCTATGTGGTTTAAGTAAGTTATCTCTCTGGGAGGAAAATGTATATTAATGGGAAAGGATCTAAAATGACTCTGAAAACCTCTGATGTTATAGAGGATTCAGTTTTTATATATGTAATTAAAATGTGTTCTCTGGGAGAACTTGTCTGCAGGCTTAGTTTTAATTTACACTTTCATGTGGCTGACAACCAGCTGTGCTCAGGGTTCAAAGGTCAGCCAACAGATTTTTCTGTGTGGAGCAACAACTTGTTTAGAAGAAATTAAAGTCTGTACACATTCTAGCTTCCTTTTAGTGAACTATGATGAAAGAAGTTAATGTTGTTTGTTAAAAAAATCTTCCTTCAATGATCCGTTTAGACTACATCTCTGTTGATAACTGTGAAACATTTTTGAAGCCAGATGTTGGAAAAACTTTTTATTTTTACTAACTGAACTGAAATTTGACTAGCATGTCACAGATGTTTGTAAAACATTCAATTTCCATGTTAGAGCAATTAATCACCATTGACCTAGACTTGATGACAAGTCAGTATTGACTTTTTTCCATGGATCACGAAGTACTGTACTACCTACTGCATGAAAGCCTTGGTCTGGAACAAAGCTGACAAAACAGAAAGCCTGGTAGAAAAAAATTATTTGATCATGGGGTTTCCTTGAAAAACACTTTGACTCCTTAATAGAATAGTACATCCATTGAATAATAAGTTTAAAATCAAATACAATGTCATACAGTAAATATCAAAGTATGATCTCCTGTCAAGAAGCCCCATGCTGAATATTAAGTAATATACTAAAATTAATGGATATGGACATGAATGAAATGAATAGTTTTTCTCAGAATAAAAGATGTAAAATGTTATGCGCTCGCAGTGTGTGGTAATTACTTCAGATGGTGGCATGTTCAGGCAGGAAGGAACCTTACCATGTTTAGATGCTCAAGGATATTTATTTGAAAGAAAACCATGGCTGGGTAGCTTGTTCCAGAACAAGAAAAAGAAGTGCTTCCTGTTCTCCCTGACGTTTTGGAAAGGCATTGCGTGGAATGGCCAGGAGAGCAAAAAAGACCCTATGCGTAGCGGCAAAACATGGGTTAACCTGGTGCTAGGCGGGTCTCAAGACATCCGATCCCTCAATGCTGAGTCAGGAGGAAAGGGTGACCCAGAAATATATAGCCCCACACAAAGACACACCAGAAGGACAAGCAAAGCACAGGGAAGCTAGGAACAGGACAGAGTAGGAGCGCCCTCTAGCTGTAGAGGGCGTGACATGTCCTCTGGTTTGTGTTTCACTGTTGATTCTGAAGATGTCAACTGAAGAGTTGATTTTGGCAGTGTCTCTGAAGATTCTGAATACTTGTATCAGGTCCATTTGTAGTCTTCTCTTTTCAAGACAGAAAAGGTTCGTCCTGTCAGTCCTGTAGGACCTTCCATTGTTACTTTTCTCTGCACTGATTCCAGAGCAGCAATATCTCTTTTTTTATCTTGGTGACCAAAATTGTGCACATTATTCTAAATGAGGCCTTGTAAAGGCATGGTATGTCTTCATCATAACATCTCTTAAGTTAGTGTGGCATGGTGGTACGGTGGTTAGCATTGCTGCCTCTCAGTGCTGGTGTCCTGGTTTTCCAGTGTCATATCCGCGTGGAGTTTGTATGCTCCCCCCATGTTCGAGTGACTTTCTTCTGGGTGCTGTGGTATCCTCCCAGAGGCCATACTGGTAGGTTAATTGGCTTCTGTAAAAGCTGGCCCTGGTCTGAGTGTGTGTGTTTTTCTGTCTGTGTGTGCCCTGCGATCCTGCTCCGGGTGTATCCCATCTTACACCCAATGCTTCCTCGGATAGGCTCTGGGCCACTGAGACCATGAATTGGATAAGTGATTATTAAAGATGTCGTGATGTGATAATAATCCCTTAAAGGGGACTGTTATTTTTATATTTTGGGGTTAGAAAGATACAGTAGATAAGTACATTTCAAACCACAGTGAAAGTAAAATGTACACAGTGACTTGTCAAACCTCCAATTTACACCACAAAATAAATTTATCTCACTGTCTGCGATTCAGATTGAGGTAACAAAATGTCCGATAACATGAAGCAGCCATATACATTGTAAACAAGCAGGATTGTGAATACATCTATTTCAATCCAATAGAAGTTTTGCTCTCGACTTTGAGAGGGTTTTGCCGATAGATACTTACTGGTTAACTCTGCATGCAGATCATGTTGGAACACGTCTGCGGTGAAATGTCTGCTACACAGCTTATTCACTGGTACATCAGATTACAATAGTCATTACAGTGACAAGTGAGCTGGAAGGGCTGATTTAAGTCACAATGTTTTCAAGCTCTTGCTCTCACAGATCTTTTACATGGAAGGCAATCTAAAGTCCATTTTTTTTTAAATGAAACCCTGGGTGTCTGTTCTATGTAATCTCTTTCATGAAAGAAAAGTTTAGTTGTTTTTTTTTAGATGTTGTTTTTTAGGGACCATTTTTTTATCAGAGGAGAAAAAGGAATCAAATTAATGAAGCAATATTTAAGACAACACTAGTTCTCTTACTTGAAACCTAATTATTTTTTGCAGTGCTGTTTTTAAACCACCATTCTTTTATTTACAAAAAGAAACAAGTCATGATTTACTCCATACTTCAGACTCTGAACAAAAACTAATTCTTCTTCCTACACTTCTATGCTAGTGTACAATATCCAGGGCACCTGTATTTCATTTGATCTCACACTCAACTGATCTATTTCTAATTCATCACACGGGTTAGCTTTGAAGCCCTCTGGTGACATTAGATGGCTTGACAGCTTACTGTTTTGCAGTTGCCTTGTCACACATGTGGTGGACCAGCTTCCCCTCAAGCCTACAGTATATCTTGCCTAGTGCTTATTGACTGCTACAGTATGTTATGCTCTCTCTGACTGCAACCCTGTACTAGATTTAGCCATTACTGAAAATAGATGGCTGTATACTTTGCTTTTGCTACCTGTATGCAAAAATTGCCTTTGTTTACATGAAGTTACATCTACCTAATGTTTGCCCGATCCAGAAAAAAAAATGTCTTTAAGTTGTCTTTTACAATGTTTTTTCATCCTCGTATTTTGAGATCATCTGTAAACCTGACTAGTTTGCTAACTATACCTAATTAAGATCATTATTAAAAATCAAGAAGAGCAATGGACCTAATATAGATCCCAGTAGTACTCCACAAATTACCTCATTTCAATTTGTATTACAGTGTATTGGTCTATAATTACTTGATTTTGTTTTGTCACCATTTTTACAGGTGGACACCTCATTAGCAATTTTCTAGTCAATTCATATTACCAGTCTTGAGTAACTGATGGAAGAATTTAGAGAATAACCTGTCAATAACCTCTCTTGTTGTTTTTTTAACCATCAACATGATTATCTACAAAACATGTATTTTAAGAATTAACACATGCATTAATTAACAGTTAGTAAAAATATGAGCTGTATTCAGAGAATAATACAGTAATACAATAATAAAGAATACAGTAGTTCGTTCTACATGTCAACTGCATGATAACTCCTAATGATATTTGAGTGCAACTAATAGGTAACTGCACCTTTAAATATACAAATATTTTAAATAATGAACAGTAAGGCCAGAGGAAAAATTGTACAGTATATACAACTAAGAAAATAATTAAATCAGTCGTTTAACTGACTGTTCGGGTTGGAACAAAAACCAGAAGACACTAGACCCTACAGGATCTAAATTTACAGCAGTTTTTTTATGAAACCACTTGATTTCTTGATGTTCAGAATGTTTTATACACAATGTTTTCTTCTTTCTTTATTTTTAAACGTGTATGAAATGCCTGGATGAAGACTGATTTAAATGGTTCTAAAAACTTTAGGTGAAGAGGCTGTTTCATGCTAGCTGGTCATATGGACTGAGATCTGCAAAATATGAATCTGAAAATTGTTGTTCTATGAAACCAGACGCAATAGTAGTAGAGATTTGAAACTTGATGGGTTGTGTTAAGACATGTTCATGACAAGGTGTTTGGCCACCATAAGGGATATTTGCTTAGCTTACAGAAAATATACAGAGAGCTGGATAAGCAGGTAACAGTGCAATAATCACCCAACTTCTCATTCATTACGTACAGTATGTCACGAACACGGACTGAAATCCGTGTCAGATCTTGTAGAAGACCCTATGCGATGCGGTAAAAGCTGGAGAAAACAGGAGGTGTGGTAAAAGGGAACACACAGGGGTTTAATAGTGCACAAAATAATAGTGACAATCCGTGAGACAGTGAACGGGGAAGACAACGAACGGCATCCAAATCCAAACGGGTCCAAAGGCAGGTCAGGGCACAGTCCAATAGTCTATCAACGAAGAATCCATCCTGGGACGCGACAAGGTTAAAATCCCTGGGAGGGGGGAGCACACGGAGAGACAAAACATGGAGGTCCAAGGGTGATGGGGCAAGATCCTACAGACCCCGGGCTCAGGAAGCTGGAGGTGTCGGGGATGAGGCCTATGCCCTCAGGAGACAGACGTAGGGTTTCCTGGTGTTAGGCGGGCCTCGCGACATCCTTACCGTAATGATGAGTACCGAGGACTGGAGGAGCTAGTCTTTAAATAATAAAGCTAAGAGGGTACACCTGGGGAGCATAACAATCACAAGGACAATAATGGGAGCAGTGGAGCACCCTCTAGGGAGGGATGTCAGGCGTGACACAGTATACACATGATGGGAAATATGGTGTTGTAACACTCCCTACTGTGAGATTGTAAATTAAAAATTGTAACAGGATGGTGAATTATGAATGTTTAATCGGGACACAAGAAAGCTGAGCTTATGCTTTTTTATTGAACATTCATTGCAAATGAACATTCTGGACTAATTTGCATACCATGAATTATAGCATTTGACAAGTTGGTATTAAATCATTCTGTCATCCACAGAAGTTTACCACTTAAAATAACTGCAGAATTATTAAGTATGTAACGTGGTATTTGGGGTACAATCACATGTACTATTCAGATTTTAAAAAACAAATGAAATGAAATTGTTCTTCCTGTAACATGAATACAAATTGTAATTGCTGTTAAAAATGAATCAGGATGACTTTTAACAGCTGTTATGACAGAGTTCTCAGACTAAAAAATTATATGCATATGTAGTTTCTATTTTGAACTTGGTTGACAGCTGAATACAATGGTCTTGATGGAGAGTAAAATAAGTTAGGGAGTCCTCTAAATGAAAGAGAATGTCAGTTCTATGACAACTCACTACTGTGTCCACAGGCTCACACCATTAAGAACAATGAATAATAATCTACTCAATTTAATTACTGTAACTTAATTATGACTGATGCTCTAAGGGTTTTGAAGATCTGTTCCTTACTTAAAAAGTGCTTTTAAGCTTTCCTGCTATCTAGGTAGGAAAACAGCAAGCTGGTATGATATTGTACAATATTGTCTAGTTTGATCAAAGCTTGCATCCTCTAATGATCTCTGCTGTCGTCTCCCACTGTGACCAATTTGTATGCAGATCTCTTTGAAGACACTGTCAGCTCAGTCTTTATCCCTCCAAAGGCTCTGCTTTGGTCTGCTAATGTATTTTTCATAGCCAGAAAAGCAGGACACAGGACACCCTCTTGATTCTGGAAGTGCTTGTGTGGATACAGATATTAATTTATGTTCATTAGACTAGGGTAACAGTAAAAATGCTGCGGTGCTTCTTAATGACTTCACCACAAATTGACACCTGAAAGTTAAAAATGAACCTTGTTCCTTCATCCCACGATCTCTTTCATTAGGGCAGCATCTCAGAGTGCAATTACAGCATAGACCTTTTTCAGCCCTTCATCCAATTTGAATTTTTTCTGCCCTTTTCTCCCCCATCTTAAGAAAAGCTTGAACTGAGCAAGGACACCAGGGACAGTTAGAGGAGGATTGTGTGTTTTCAAAGACTTTACACAATGCATAGGGATTTTCAGAGGTCTGGGCTTCAAGTAATTTCATACTTCTATTTTGCAAACAGTATTTTAGCAGATGGATTAATGGATGAATAAGGAAATGGATTAATTTTTAATTTCTAAATTAATTTTCAAAGACTTAAGTGGTGCAACAATCCCAAGAGTTCATTGTATTATTATAGATGATTGTCTATGTGGACTGAGCAAGAAATACCATAAGCACCACTGTGGCATCTGTTAAATAAGTGCTATTTCATCCTTTTATACCAGGTTCATGTTCTGACAGTGGTCTTAACTTTTTTTTAGCTTGGGAGCATGTAAAATTTTCTTCTTTCTCTTTTTTGAAACAGTTTACCTGTTAGCTTTCAGGTTTCAAAGATGATTTATATAATAAAGTCTGATTCATAAAATTAATTTTTCAGAAAATGTAGAAAGTCAACCTTTGATATACCTAATGGGTATGCCCAATGAGTCGCTACCTTGTTTTACAATTTTATTTCAAGATTAGAAATTAATCGATTGAATTACAGAATGTTTTTGATGCACTTCTCTTTGCACAGGTGCTAAAAGTTGCAAGTACAAATCGTTTGTTAACAGAAATTTTACAAAAAATGATATCAAGCAGTGGGCTATAGACTAAAGCACATTGTGTAGAACCAGCATCTCTTTGCAGTATGACAATCTCTTTTTGTAAGTCTAAATATGTGTCAGGTATCTCCTACAAATGGTAATTGCTTTTTTCAGTTAAATGCAAAATAATCCTTTGGGTAAACAACCAGAAAATTACTATGACTCACGTACTGTAAACACTCTGGAACAACTTTCAGAGCTGCAGTTTCTTCGTTATATTGAATAGCAATTTTCTAGGTTTGTTTACAACATTCTTTGTTTCATCAGCTACTTTATTTCCTCTTAAGATATTTGAAATTGCAAAAGACATAAAAAACAACTGTTGTTAATAAAATTTCTGTATTTGTTTAACTTGTCAGAGGCAAGGGTTTTGGCAAATATAATGTGCCATAGAGTGTAAGAAAGGATGGAGAGGCAAAAGAAGAGTGTAAGAATGGAGAAGGAATAGGATACTGCTAGCATAAGGCACTGACTAGCATACAGTGTGAGCTATATAATCCAGGTTTGGCTAGTTCAAGCCTGTGGGATTCTCCAAAGGTACTGCAGTATTATTCAAATTATTTCCATTGTTCCTAGCTGCCAGTTAGTGCAGATTTGTAGTATCACAGTCCCTTGCAAAAGTATTCAGACACTTTTTGTGAAATTACAAAATGATGCACACACATTTTTAAACTTAGTGTTGTATTCAAAACCTGAATGCTCAAACTGGAGG
Organism: Atractosteus spatula; assembly: GCF_055471065.1. Taxonomy (NCBI): domain Eukaryota; kingdom Metazoa; phylum Chordata; class Actinopteri; order Semionotiformes; family Lepisosteidae; genus Atractosteus; species Atractosteus spatula. The sequence goes on along the minus strand of NC_142707.1, from coordinate 46,143,467 downwards.
CTTCTAAAGATGAGATAGGCTACAATAAAGCTCAGCAAAAACTAAAGTAAATAAAAAATGTTGATTGTGTAAGAATTCAGACCGATGATTATTATTATCACGAATATTTGGTGGAAAGCACCTTTGGCAGTAATTACAGCTGCAAATCTTTCTGGATGCCTCTGCCAACTTTGCTCAACAGGTTGGTGCAATTTCTGCCCATTCTTCTTGGCACATTTGGGCTCCATTAAGTAGTTGGGGGATCTCTTTTGGACAACAATTTCAAAGTCTTTCTGCAGATTCTCTACAGAATTAATGTAAAAGCTTTGATTGGGCCAGTTGAGGACATTCATTTTTCTTTGTCTTGAGCCAGTCTTCTGCTTCTGACCATTGTCCTGCTGGAAAGGTGAATCTTTGTCCCAGTTTTGGATCTGTAGGTTTTCTATAAGGTTTGCTAGCACATTGCTCCGCCTATGTTCCCAACTGTCTTGACAAACTTCCCATTGGCTGCTGATGAGAAGCAGAACTATAATATAAGGATGCCAACACCATGCTTAACAACGGAGATGGTGTTGACTGAGTGATGCACTATGGTGGCTCCCCGTTAGAGCTTAAATATTGAATTTTGTTTTGTCAGACCACAAACCCTTTTGTTAGATGTATGCAGGATCACTTAAATGTGTGATTTTAGATAAATGTTCCACTCTGACATATATCTGTAAGTCAAAGTTTTGTAGAGTGAGTGGGCTGTTGTTAACCGAAGCACATTTTCTCCCATCTCAGCCAAGAACTGTAGCTCTTTCAAAGTCTGTGCCCTCACAGTTGCATCTCTAACCAGTTCCCTCTTTGACATAGCATTATATGAAGATAAAAATTACCATCTTTGAAGCATTAAATTGGTATTTATAATTTATGCTTCTGTAAGGTATCTATGTTTAGTGCTTATATTGCTAAAATGGCACTTGCTATGAAGTATTGGCATTAGTTTGACTACATCTACACTTGTTCAAATTTATTTTTAACTTTAATTTTTTATACCTAAGCAAAGGAATGAGCTCATTTATTTTTGTTGTGTCATATCCACCTATAGTAACATCATTCTTTTTCACAATGATATTTTCAGTGTAAAGTATGAAAACATCTGTATCTATAGTTGGAACAGAACTTGTCATTGTTTGTAATTTATTGGGGATGTGCAAACAAAGCTTAGTCTATCTCTAAGTGTGGCTTAGCAGAATGAGGTTAAAATAACAGGCAATAATAAGACAGTGTGCTCGGTCTCTATACAAATCTACACATCCCTGCCACTGAAGAACAAACATTTAAAAACACTGTGGAATTCTACTTTCTGCCAGCATTAACCGTACATGTGCAAAATGTAACTGTCAGCATCTGCATCTCACCCTGCAGGATGCACCTGTACAAGCTGCCTGCTCCTGTGTCTTTGTCGGCTCTGATTTATGTTTAATAATCCCCCATACATGTTACCCATCAATCATGTACAGTACATAAGTAATTGAACCCAAAATAAAACTAAATTAATAGTTTACTTCTTAGGAATTGACACTTCTTAATCTCTTGGAGATTTCAAGATTTTTAAGCATCATTTGTCTCTTTGGAGCATTAAAGCAACTGAAAAGGCTTAATTATGAGGTTCAGGTTTTTATCACAAGCTCCTAGGCATGAGATGTCTTCACAGGCAGTGTTAAAAACACCTACAGTAGATTACTTCTGTTTGCTTCCTCTGCCATAAAAGGGCAAAGCCATAGGATTCCCTATGACTTTCACATCATGAACATCATAAACTAATGCAGAAGTCTGTACTGTATTTATTAGAGGGACACGGGTCTTCACTAAAGCTTTTTTCATGCTGAGTTCCAGGAACAGGGAAGTCAGAGATAAATGGCAGAAAAACTTCACATCTTGCCCTGCAAGCCAATTTATTTGAAAAAAGAAAGAGAGCAGCAGCACTCTGAATAAAACATCATAACAGTGGGACTAGGACGGCTACAAAATGAGCCACAGCAAATTAAATTTAAAATTTAGAAAATGCCTGCTCTGTAATATAAATTATGAGTACCTTTAGGGGAAGGAGAATTCTTTAAAATGAGGACTGTGAATTAATCTTTATTATTGTCTATCTGCACCAACAAACACTTCAAAACTAAATTCAAATCTATTTTTTTTCACTGATAACACATAAAGAAAAAAATGAAATAATTAAAATCTTTTCATTACATGGTGAGTAAATGTTTGATTAGAAATATTTTAAGATAATTTGTGTGGTGCAATAAAGAATTGCTTTTCTTGCAGTGTTTTTAAAGGGACACAATTTTGATGAACGTGTAAAAAAACATCCCGTGTACACCACTGGTATCTCTCATGGGTATACAGTTTGAGTGAGAAGGAAAAACCTGGGAGACTTTAGGCACAGGATTTACACAGCAGTTTGGGAGATTGGGAATACAGATTGATGTGGTCTTTGTCCAAACAAGCTCTGCTTTATTAACTCCTGTATTATTTTGTCTTATACTGGTCTTTCCCCAGGGTGCTTAATACCAACAGGTCAACCCCAGACCTCCTGGGGAGTATCACAACATATCTATTCTTTTTTCCAGGTTAATTCTAGTAATTCGATCAAAATGAGGGACAAAATATTTCCATTCTTGCTAGCTGTTCTTTTTTCTCTCAATTATATCTTCATGGTCATTTCACCACAGACCCTTTCCCTGTATTTTTCATTATGGTGCAGTGCTTGATCACACGAGACGCCATCAGCTCCTAGTTTCCTTTGGAGGTCTGTAGAGCAGACCCACAGTGGTGTGTGATAACTTCCACCTTACCTTGGAACAGGCAACCCTACTCCCCTTATGAGATTGGCAAAATAAAAAAATCTGTTATCTAAACAGATTGAAGTGCATAGCCTCTGAAAAGAGGAGGGAATATTGCTCAATGGTATGTCAACATGAAACCAAAGAATGAAATCAATTTTCCTAATTACTGCAATATGTTCATGTAATCCTCCTATCATTTCTATATACTGTACATACAACCCAACAGCATGACATGAAGGAGTTGTTGAGACAAATCTATAGTTGTTGTGGTCCCCCATTGGATGTAGCATCCACAGGTCCAGCTTAAAAGATTTTGTTTAATTTAAAGGAAAATAAATGATGCATGTTGAAGACTTATTTAATCATTACAAGGAATCAGCATACACATTTTATGCTGCTGAAGACCTCTTACCAGGACACACAGAGGGGAGTTCCCAAAATGAATAACATTCCTCTTCATTTATTAAAAGCAAGTAAAACAAATGTTATTTCAGTAGTCTGGCTAGATCATAATAAAGGCAAGAGAGACTAGATATGCAGGGCAGATATACTCTGATATACCTCAGCCTGGCTCAGGTAAATGGTAGCATTGCCACAAGGATGAGGCTTGGTATGCAGAGTATATTTAGTGTGGCTTGACTGGGTGAGGACATTTTGGCCTCCTCGCCATCACGATGAGGCTGCCCAGACCCAGCAAAAGAATCCCCAAAAACACACGATGCAGAATTCAAGTTGCTGAACTAAGAGTAAGTCAGTTCAGCTGCGAAATCGCCAAAACTGATTTTTTAGCTGAAGTGCATACATATAACAAGCGACAGATCCAGCAAGATGCAGGCTTGCACAAGTATGAGCACTTGCATGAGTTTAAGAAGTATATAGGCTGTGGTTGCTGGATCGCGAGTCGGTGAACAGTGAAATAGGGACCACTTGCTGATGCTTGCAGGTGAGTAAGATGTTATTTTCTTCAGTTTCCTGTTTCCAGCTATGCCATATTTACAGTGTTACAACAATGATGTCGTTGTATTTGTGTTGGTTGCCATTGAGACTTGGAGGTACTCCTGTGGAGGTACAGTAGGTGTCGAGGAAGTGGCAAACAGTGCAAGATGCTGAGAGCCAGAAGAGTAGCTTGATGGGAAGTAGGAGGTACTACAGGTAGTTTGGTATTCTGTAGCTGCAGCAGAAGATGCTGTCGACCTGAAGGGCTACTGACCTGGAACAGCTGCCAGATGCAGAGCACAGAAGAGAGATGCTGCTCGCAGACGTTTTCTGGATAGGATTGAATTTTGAGCTAAATCCCCAAAAAGGGAGTAATGTTAGCAACGTATAATAATACTTACACTTATATAGCGCTTTTCTACACACTCCACTCAAAGTGCTTACAGATAATGGAGACTCCCCTCCACCACCACCAATCTGTAGCCCCACCTGGATGATGCAACGGCAGCCATAGTGCACCAGTACACTCACCACACACCAGCTATCAGTGAGGAGGAGAACAGAGTAATATAGCCAATTCATAGATAGCAAGTATTATGAGGTCTACTGCTGCGGGGGCAACTACTAAGAAAGTCTGGGGGTTTGATGACATCAGGAGACCTGAAAGAAAATGTAGAAGGTATGAAGAGTGCGGAGCTGCTATCTTTAAGAGAAGCATTGAGGCTGAAGAGGCAAAAGGGACTCCGATCTTTGATAAGCACAATAAAGGTAAGGTCTAGGAAACACCAAATGCGAGACACGTTTGAATGCGATGGTGGGTGTCAGAAAGTCCAGAGTGTGAGACTTATATAAGCAGGCAAACAGAAGTTCAAAATTAGTATGGTAACCTTCCTCCTGTTTCTGTATAACTTTGTTAAAATTTCAAAGATGGGTTATACAGTCTCCTCCACTTTTATTCATACTATGATACACTGCAGGTACACCACAAGTATTGCTGTGGCAGGCTGGCAGTCAGAGATCCAAGTGCAGGGCTTCGTGTCTCCATGAAGCAAACCGAGTGGAGCTTAAGAAGGAAAGGTAGGCAAGTGGACAGGACCAGAGTAGTGGGTCTGTCCTGAAAGGAAGGTGATTAATTGGCTGGAAGAGGGCTGCTAGGAGGTAGTGCCATAGAGCAAAGCAGCTGTGAATAAAGGTACTTACTGATTGGAATTAGAGCCAGATAACTGGCTGGAGCATAGCAGCTGAGAGAGATGTCTGATCCAGTGGGAGAAGACTGCCAGGAAGTACAGCCTTAGGTCCGGCTGGAGGGAAGAAAAACCACATGTCATCATGTCTCTCTCCCTATGGTATAATGTTATAATGGCCATTGTACCATTAGGGAGAGAGACATGTTGTCATCTAGCTGTCTTCCTGATGCGAGCCACTCCCAGCCAGGGTGTGATAGACCCCAATGAAACAGGAGCAATAAACATCAAATAACAGCAAGACTGGATATAGATTGGATAATGTTCCTTGCTCAAATAATGTTATAAAGTAACATTAATAACTTTTCACAGAGCAAAGTCATATATGAAAGTTTTAAATCATTAAGTCCAAAATACATGACACTCAGGAGGTTTTGCTTCGGAGACAAAGAATTTGATCATTCCTCAATGTAGAATTGCTCAAAGTCCTTGAGGCCCTTCAGTTTCCATTTGTGAACTTTCATCTGGAGTTAGAATCTTAAATATTCTGCTGATTTAACATCAAGAGATTGAGAGATTGTGTGAAAAAAAATGTGTGCAATTAACCATTACTGTGTTGATATGAATGCATGGATCATTGTCATGTTGGAACAGCTATTAGGGACCAAACCTGAGCTTCCTCAGAGAAAAAACAGGAGTCTGGCCAAAATGTCCAGATTCATGTTGGAGTTCATTATTTCCCTATCTTGACAGGGACTCCAGGATATGTAGATGCAGAAGAACCCCAAAGTATTAAAAAAAACTCCACAAGATTTTACATTGGGCTTTTCTCACCAGTTTCAGCTTCAGCTTTTTTTTGCCAAACAAAACATTAATGACCATGTTCAAGAAGCTCAATTTTCATTTAATCTCACCATGAGATATCCCTTAAATGAGACAAAAGATGTTTTGGCAAGTTTGAGTAACCTCTTTTCATGATTTGACCTTAGAAGATGCTTTATACTTGCAACCAGCAATGAATGTCACATCATGCAGGTGACTTTGAATGACAGTGTTCAATACTTTGTATCCTAAAAGTACCAGTGTGTATTGAAGATTTATAATGGACACTACAGTGGAAAGTGGTGGATTCAGCCTTTTGTAATTTTTTTTATAGACATCCCTTACTTTTATTTAGCTGTCTGTACAGTTGTTGTGTTGCACTGTTTTATCCTTGTTTTGTTTCAGTTTTTTTACTTACTTTTTTATGACTGCTTGCCTGTAGTCGTCAACTTGATGATAGATATTATTGACGTGTGTTACCACCTTTTATACCCCAGGGAGACATTAAACCTACAGAGGCCTTTTTACATTTCCAGAGGCTTTGTTGCTCTTCCAAAGGCTAGAATTTCATTGCATATTTGTTTTATTGAGTTTTACTTAAAGGGATACTTAGGGGTATAAACAAATGAGCTCTTGTGTGGCATTCAATTATGTAGAACAGATACAACTTTATTCTGTGTGATGCTAATATGAATACAGTATAGCATTGTGTGAATTATATAAATCACACACATTTTTCCAATCCATAACCCTTTCTGATGTATTGTTTTGTTCATATTTTAGTACTCATAATAAATGGCAGCCACCCAGTATGGGGTTATGTATGATGGCTTGTCACCCATAATGTTATGAACAATGCCCTTGGATCTATTAATAACCACAAGTGGTTGGGGTCTCTCTTTAATGTCTTCTCCAAAGGACTGAGTTAGGGCAATTCAGTGAAAATTCTGGTCCCGAGAGAATAAGGCCACCTACAGGTCCACCATCACCACTTGCAGCTGCCCCCTGTCATTACATGAAGCTGGTTTCTCTTCATACCCTTAGTACACTAAGAAGACACCACTTGGTGATACTGGAGGTACTGATATTTAAGGCCACAGTGGGTCAAATGAATGGAAGGACATAGTGTACAGGAAATGAAAAGGTCCAGTGCCCACTGTGGCAGTCCATAGCAATATGTTCCCATTTATATGTGGACCAGCTTGTTTTGCTTCAGGCTCCACTGTCATCTGAATCAGCCAACTGACTTTGTAAACACGTACCACTTTTATTTAGCTGTCTGCACAACTGTTGCATGGCTCTGTCCTTACTTTGTTCTGTTTAGGACAGACTTAAACTCATCAAGATAAGGATGTTCACAAAAACAGAAATTACTGGGCTCACCGTTTAGCTAGAATCTAATATCACAATGTATTCATTAACAGCTTTAAGTCTAGTGTGTGTATTTGCGACATTTATTTTAGGATTTCATGATAACCTGCAGAACACCTTGCAAGCTCCGTAAATCGAGCTTCAATGAGAATATCTGATTGAATTCATTTCGTCACAAAACAATATTTTTTTCTTTTTTTTTGTAGTTGTATCAGACTACACTACCCCCTTAACGGCGTGTAGCATTCAGGTGTTAGGTATTCCATTCAGGTTTCCCTGCAGATCACACTGCTTTCAAATGAGAGGCAGCGTTCTCAAGCACAACTGAATTCAATATATTGGCGTGGTTATTTTGATATACTGTAGTACGAGTGACTTTGATGCGCTTTCATTCATCCATAACTGCACCTAATATTTTTAAAGCGAATGCATAAATATTCAGCTAAACATTCCTGTCATATTCCTTACATATACAAAGAAATATAAATGTGTACACTAGTGTATCCTCTGACCTCTAATGTTGATGGATCGAAAACATACAGGTATTTGCGTGCAATCTGTGATAAAACCTTCATTCCTACAGTAAATTCGGCACACACACGTTAAACTTGAGTTAAAATATCAACAAAAAAGACCAGATAGCCGTGATGACACCTGTTTAAGATCTTGTGGAGCTACTATACACAGCGATATTTGTTTGCTTCCAAATGTTTAGATGGTCAAGGGTAATTAAAATTCAAACGAAGGTTTCAGCATTTAAAGAGAGTAAATTACACACTCGAGGCAAGGGAATTTCAGCCTTTTTGCTTTTATTTCCGTTTCGTATAAAATATACATATATTAGCAATTTTACAAAATACAAAACGGACCATCAGTATTGGCAAGTACGAAGTACAACGTTTTACAGGTATTCAACACTGTTTTGGCAGTTAAGAAAATAAAGTGCTTCCTTTTTAGTAGTATTTGAGTACATTCACATCGCAAATGTACGATTCAAGAAAACTACTTCGTTCACAGTAATTTTGACCGTTCTCTGCCCTCAGAAGTACACTAAGGTAAAGTGCCAATGCGATACACCTCTTTACACGTTTCGTCTTAAACTCTAGCAGGCACAATGAATCGAAAAGCAGATTGTCGCTGTGCAACACGGTTACAAGCCAACACGGGTCACTTAGACTTCACTTGGAGATCTTGAACGATAAGACACATTAGTTTGAAAACAACCACAGAAGAGAACGAAGATTGATCTTTGGATCTCCTGGTTCCTGTAAGCATAAATTATAGGATTGATCATGGAGTTGTAAGTAGCTGGTAAAAGAGTAGCGTAAGTGTATACCGGTGGATAGTCGCGTTCGCCAACGAGACAGTAAATGGCAAAAGGGAGCCAGCTCGCTCCAAAAGTCCCTAAAATAATGGCAAGAGTCGAGACGCCTTTTTTTGTGGCCACATAGTGCGAAGCAGTGAAGAAGTGCTGTTGGAGAGCAATCTGGTGGGCGTGCCTGCACACTATTTTGCAGATCTTGAAGTACAGATGTAGCATGATCATAAATATAACAAAGAATAAGATTGCCAACAAAGTCACGTTGCTTTTGGTCAAAGGTTTGACAATACTGCAGGACAGTGGCTCGTCCAGACAGTTCCATCCCAGAATGGGCAGGAGGCCCAGACACAGGGACACACCCCAGGTAACGACTAGCATCATGTGGATGTAGAGGACTGTCCTTTCCGAGAAGTAAGTCAGCGCGTTGTAAAGAGAGAAGTAGCGGTCAACCGTAATAGCCAGTAGGCTGCTGATCGAGGCAGTGAAAGAGGCCACTAGAAACCCTACTGTGATGAGGCTGATAGTTTCTGAGGGAATTAAATACTGGAATACGAAGTTCAATATCAATCCCATTCCTGCCAAGAGATCTGCAGTCGCAAGACTCCCGATTAGCACAAACATAGGTGTTCTTAAAGTCGGCGTATAAAATATGATGGCAACAACAATCGCATTCTCGCAGGCAATCACAGTTCCTGATATGCACAGCATGATGTCCCAGGGGTTAATGGCGAAGTCCAGCAGCTCAGAAGAAAGCTCCAAGGTGCTGTTGCCATCGGTAGCTTCTATCCACGGGGCTGGCGCTGCCGTTTCATTTGACGCCAGGCTTTCATTCATCTCTTCAAAGTAAGCCGATCCTGAGACAGAAAAAAAAAACAAGGAACAAGGTTACTTTTTAAATTCAGTTCACCGGGGGCGTGCCAAAGTTGAGATGACAATGTTTCGAGAAACTGGTCATTATAAACAAACATTGTCAATGTTAAGACTTTGAAACAAAGTGACAATGACCGTTTTAAACTGTTTAAAAGTAAAAGTTACGGCAGAGTCGACAGAATGCTTCAAAACTGTTCAGTAGATGATAATGTAATCATAGTAAAATGTAAATAGTAATAGTAAATACTCGTTTCTCTAGATTAAAAAATAATGCTTTCCTTAAATATTATGAACTATATAGTATTAGTACACAAAGTAGATGTAAAGACTTTTAATTTTATTTTTACTTAAAGAGGAAGCAGGAAAACAAAAACAAAACAATGCTTTCTACTATTGCGTGGAATTGCATAAAGGCGTCAAAACCAAACACCAACAGCGCTAGCCATGGTGCTGAAACTGTTCAGCCAGGGCTCCAGCATTTTATAAATCAAAGCTCTCATTTGCAATCGAAACATTAGAAGCAATGTAATTATACGCAGTTATTTTAATATAAAAATACATCGCAAATGCATTTGTTCTACACACTTAAACAATATAACAGATTCATTTCTTACCTGGTTTTGCACATGTAAACGTAGAATTTCATAAAGTTCTTTGATGCTTCAAGTAACAACGGATTTTCTTCATGAACTGCCGTATAGTCTGTTTTTGAGTAATGGAGGCATCCCGCATTCAAAATGCTGTACCCATGCATGAGAGAAGGGGAGTGCGGAGAGTGGGACTGCAGACTCTTCACCGAGTGGAAAGAAGAATGGAGTGTTACTGATGTTGGTGTCTGTGCTCAGACTGCTAATAAACCCTAATGACGTCAAATGCAATGCACGGAGAAAATCTGGAAAGCGCCTTGCGATCACATGGTCGTTAAGAAAAACAGCTATAAGAAGATGGGGAAAAACACGATGAAGATTGATTCTCTGGGGAATTAATTTCGGCGCTGCAGCTGCGGTATTCACATTTTCTAAGAATTTAATTTAGGATTTAGAACCCACCCATCACTTTAAGTGATTATTGTTATCAAAGTCGGTAAATTTGCACAGGAGAAGTCCACGTGATGTAAATACACAAATGGCTGTGTTAATAGATTCAGGCTTCGTTACAGTTGAAGTATATGGCAAAACGCATTACACATTTGGCGTTGCTGGCTGCCCTTAGGACACGTTTCAAGATTGAAAGTGAACTAATGTTAAGAATAGCGCATTTCTAAGTGTTTTAATAATATCTTGGCTATTTCAAATAAGCAAATGCATTGCGGTATTAACTGAATAAAGCTGCTCAATTTGGGCAACTTAACTGCAGTACAAGAGGCTGAAATATTCAGAAATAAAGAAAACCTATAATAACAGATCAAGAAAGATGACAGAATTACACACATTCCGAAAGAGTGCTAATGCTCGGTAGAAACAGGACTTTACTTCTCAAACATACGCTTATCTACTCCAGTGTTTTAACAGAGTGAGGTACCCAGTGCCCCCTGTTCCCCATACAGTTTAAACAATCGGTTTGGAACTGAAAAGCTGGGTTATTTTCAGCTACATGAAGAAGGAGGAAAGCCCTTTCCGTCACTCTGCAAAGAGCATATGAATCTCCAGGCAAGCGACTGTGGGACTGCAAATTCTGTGGGGTACAGAAGGCTAATATTGATTCATCAAATGACACCTCCTACTCCTTAAACCAATCTAAGTTGCCTGTGTCATCTGTATTTTAAAGTTCAGATAGTTGGACATCAGTTGGCTTCAAAATCCTTACAAAAGGGGTCTAAAAATGATGTGGCACAAAAGCAGTAATGACTTTAAATCTTATTCCTATACCTCCACAGGATTCTCTTTGTTGTGTGTCTCCTCTGCTCTTACATCTTTTATACTTTGCTTCTTGGTCACCAAATCCTATGTGTTTCAGCTGAGCCTCTGCTTCCTGTTCCTGCTCTCTGCACTCCAGTTGCCTTTTCCTGTGTACCTGGCATTAACCTCATGCACATCCTGAAAGATCGCTGTTCCTTCTCTGAGACACTCTCACTACAGTTGTTCAGTAGGCGGACAGCTCTTGCCAGAATGAACAGGATGTTACCCAGACAACAGTGAACCATCCTCAGTTTTACTTCTGGGCTATCAACACTGACTACACAGCAATGGAGGTATTGAGTTATGTTACAATGTGAAGGCAAGATTTAGTTTTGCCTTAGCTGGTGGTAGTGGACAGCTTAGGTAAGAAACAAGCACAGTACTGTACTTTATGTATGTATAGTACAGTATTCCTGAATGGCTCATGAAATAATGATTCCGTTCCATGCAAGAAAACTCTACTGTATTTCTTGGAAAACAAAGTAATGGTAATATATAACTTCATTAATAAGGAGCACAGTGTGTGATACAGCAGGGGAAATGCATGGACCAAGTGCAAATCTCAAATCCACACCCACCAGGAAAAAAAACCCACAAGACCTACAATAATTTAGTCAACTCAGACCTCTTATTTTAGAAGTCACACATGTAGAACTGTAGTCAATATTCTTTTTGTTTTAAAACAAATGTAGAGAATGAGAATAATTTATTATCAAGACATATATAAAATTCTAAAAACCTGAGTGCCAATCACTTCCACTTTTGTTTTGGTTACACTGCATCATGTTATAGTGATGATCAAAATTAATAATTAAAAAGTAATTTCTAAACACACTGTCTCACTGTTCACATCTTTTTTTGTGGATACTATCAGGCCTTTTACTATGTCTAGAGTTTCAGTTTCAATATTTTTTCAACAATATATTCTGATGCAATGCAGCCCAAAAAAAATTTCAGTTCAGAATTTAGATGTATTAGGGCTGCTGGGAGCAAACTGCATATAAACTTTGCTGAAAAATTAAAACTCTGTACAGACTCTGGATGACCTGCACTGTCTTCAAGTTTTATATTAAAACATAAGTGCAAAGGAAACAAATATGATGAACAGGTAAGTACAATAAAATAAACTGACATTAATGCAAGCATGAAGTGCAACGCAAGTGCAACCGATGCCTTCTCAATAAACATCAAGCATACAGTATATACATATGTATTGTAGGAAGTGTAAATTCAAAATAGTAACAGACACTCTGTTGGTATGTGCTCCATACTTATGAAGAAAAAGAGAATGATACTATCAATATTAGAACTAAAAACATTAATGCAACCCAGTATAAGAGACAGCGAAGGATGTAGTTGAGAGGTGACAGGTTAGAGCTGCTGTCTAAACAAGTGAGTCTTAGACTCATAAGGTAACAAAGGTGTTCAAGGACTGAGCCGTCCCCATTTCCGACGGTAATTCTGATGTCTGTGGCTACCTCACTCCACTGAGGGGGGTGGTGGAGAATGAACAGGCTTTGGAAGTGGGGAAAATGGAGAGGGGATAGAGAAAGCCTGTCAGGACAGGAGGGAGAGAGAGAGACTGAAACAAGGTACAGTAGGGGCAAGGGTTGGTGACTAGAGACTGGATCACAGATGGAAAATAGGAAAGTGTGGCAAAGGTGAGTTCTGACAGGAAGGATATGAGAAAATTGAGATAGAGGACCAAGGCAGATACAGTACCAATTTAGAGCTCCTCCATTTCTGTTCATTTGAATGCTGCTTAGCTCTGGCCGAGTCGAGCTCAGGAACAGTCGAGGACGAGAAAGGACAAAGATGAGTTGAGGAAATGGTGAAATAAGAACTGAGAAAAAGGTGTAGGTAGCAGAGTCTGCAACACAATTTCATCAAGAGTTCTTTTACTTCAAAATGTTGTGTGCCTGTTCTTGTTGGCAGTGATCTGCAATGCTTGTAAAAAGTAACAATGACATACAGTCTCATATGAAACAAGTGTAAATTAGTCAGGACGATTTCTACCTCATTTGAAGGATTATATATTTTACATAAAACAATATGCTACTGCTTTTTCACAATAGGTGCTAGTGATTTGCTGACTTATTTCCATATTCACATAATTTTCTTGTTGTTTAGTTGTAATTTACAGTTTTGAAACAAACCTAAGCTTCTATCTCAGTATTAGAATTGTTGTTAATGTTTGTTTTAGTACAATACCTCAACCCTGTATTATTTTAGTCACTGTTTCAGATATCCTCATGGTATCCTAGCAACCCTGGTTGCTTCTTGTATGTCCTCTGGAGAAAGGAATTTTCAATATAACTTCAACAGTAGATGTAAATATTCATTTTCATTTCTCAGTCACAGACAACAGAAACATGATTTAGGGGTATTTTGCAAAAATATATTTTGCTTTGGTCTGTGTTAATGTGCTATATTTATATTTCTGCATTTTACACTGAACACAGCAATTTGCTTTACTTTCAACATTACCTTTTCAACTCACAAACCCTGCCATGCATAGGGCAGCTCCTGTTTTCAGATCTGTAAATAATCTCCAAAGTACAGTTATTCATTTTCAAGGCTTCCTTTTCAACTAACATGTCACAATGACACAAGGCCGGTGCAGAATGCAGTTAAAAACCAAATACAAACAGTACATCCCAACCAATAACAGACTGGCTACTGACAATGTTTCACTGCTGGACATAAAAACGGATATGGCTGTGACCAGTCCAGCATTTATGATCTCTAACATTTACACTGCACATCTCCCACAATGGCTTTGATGTACGTGCTCATTTCAGCCCTGTCTTTCATTTTAGCTTCAGCAGGAGGAAAGGAGAGGGGCGAGAATTAGATAAGCTTGTTAGAACAAGATTGACATGTGCAGCACTTGACCACGCTCTTTCTTGCCTTGATGTGGTCAAGGTGGTAAACAAGTCATTGCTAATAACGAACACCTGATAAAATCACTTCTTTTATAAAGCCTCGTATCGAAACTCTGGCTAGGACTGAGTGGGTTTCTAAGCAGTCCGGGAGCAATGAAATACAGGAAATGGACATAGGTGTAATGCAATTGCTTAGCTATACTTTCAGATTAACACGACTTGCAAAAAATAGGATTTGTTTTCTTTCTACAGGCTATGCAATAATTCAGACTCAGTAATGTTTTCTTCAGTGGGAATGAAGTCTTTGAACAGCACAGCATTTCATGGAGGATAAATGTATATTTTTAGCACACTTGAGATAAAAGGGGTAAATAATATGCCTTTACGGCACTAAAAAAAAAAATCTCTTTTGAAAAATTGAGCAAACTACAGTCTTTTTTTTTGTGAATCCTTCTGTTTATCATTATTTTCTCTCTGAAACAATTAAGTTAAAAAATGAAATGCACTGTAGACCCAACGCTCCTCCCGCTATGCTAGAACTCTTACCCTGCCCTTTCATGTAATTCCACAGAAAGTGATCCTTCTGTATCTGTCTCCTTGGCAGCTGCTGCAGCATCACCTACACTTAAGATGAAAGTGGCCATCCATCAACTGCATTTACTAAGATGTGCTTCAGCAGTTCATTCATTAAAAAAGCTGTGCTTTCAAACAGAAGAGTGAGGACCTCTAGGAGCCTGTTTGATCCTCGCAGCTCACGAGGCAGGATGCAATGACTCCTTTGGTGAGGACAACGCAGCGAATTACTGTTAGCAGCATGAGCGTGGAAAGTCATCTCCTCACATTGGCTTACACCTGCTCTCCACAGCTTGCCAGCCAGGCATGAGTTTTGCAAGCCCTCTGAAAGAAGTTCAGAACAGAAACCTGGATGACCTTTCAAAAGTGTCTTTCTCAGCAGTGCTATGCTTGCAGAATAAGTCATTTCAGGGCTAGGAGCAAAGCCTTTTTTTTTTGTTTGCTAGCTCTATAAAACATACCAAGAACAAAACCTTAATTCAAAGACGCCTTCCTGTAAATCGGGTAAATGCTTTCCCAACTGAAGTTTTATTTAATCTTCAACACTAAATAGTCACAAAGAGACACAAAATAGACACAAAAAAGCATAAATTAGTAGATTCGTGAATGCCAAAATCAAATCATCGGAAGCCAGAGGAGTTTGTGATAGGGGTACATGCAAATAAATAGCTAAACAAACATGGTATATACAATACACACACTCATACACCGTATAAGCACTTTTCAATTTTAGTCTTAAAGGATGAACTTTTATTGACATTCCATTTAACTTATAGATATACATACAGTTAAGTGAAATAAATCTTCTTTGGCAGTTTTTTGATACATTTACATTTGTGACCTGTAAAGAAATTATTTACTGCCATTCACAGTGTACATAAGCAATCATTCTTTACCCTGGCTCCAACACTCTACTGACTGCTGAGATTCAAATCACCACTTTCAAAAGGTCCCATCCCCCTGCTGTTTAAACCAACATAAAAGCAGCCAAAATTATAGCAATTACATAATTAAAGTGCTACAACACAGATTAGCAGTTTCTCATCCAAAGTAACTGCTGAATGAATACTGATCTGATGTGCTTGCACTGGGGTGACTTACTGCAAGACTCTTCTGTACACCCCCGTGTGTGGCTTATGATGACCTTCTGTCTAGAATCCAGACATGGGGCACATAAAAACATCCATGGTGTTTAATGTCAAAATAGATGGCATGCTGGGCTGAAGATTCTTAGTCGAGCAAGCATACACAAAACAGATCAGCAGCCTTATGCAAATAAGATGCGAATCGAATGAGCTCGATCTGCTTCTACTCATGGTCCTGTTGCTACATGTATCTGTTCTTGATATACTCCCTGTACATCAGAACATCTTCCCTGCACAGTGTCTGTATCACGCCTCGACCCACCCGGATGTGGTTTTCAAAGATCTCTCGGGACTCTTTGTCCACTTTAGGAAGCTGAACTTCATATAAACTGTCCTGGGAGAAAAAAGAAACAGGGTGCCTGCAAAAAAGAGTAAAGAAAAAAGTTTTCATTATAGAATGGAAAAATAAATTGAAAAAAGCAGGATCTGTTCTCTTAAATATTGTGAGCACAACTTTTAGAATTTCATCAAAAGCACATATACTCCCATTAACAGGAAAATCATATACTGTACAAGGATAAACAAAAAAGTCAAACTATCATAGGATTCACTGTTCCTTTGTTGATGGTCTCTTATAAATCTGAAAAAAAAGGAAAATAATGCTCTTTCCTAGGGATGTACTGCTTCTGCTTTGTAATAAATTTGCACTGAAAGGCCAGGCTATGAAAAAAACTCACCATTACCTGTCTGTTGTGAAAGAAAGGTAGAAAAAGAGAACCAAAATTACACAGAATAAACAGAACAGAATAAGGCAAGGTACCTCTGGATACATACTGTAGCTTCTGAGAGAATATTTAGGGAATTCAAAAGGCTTAAACCATGAAACACAGAACCTAACCAACAGTTAAATGCTTCTCCATGTATTAACATATATAATAACAAATTAAACTCAGCAGACTACAGAATAAAAATAAAGTCATGAATGGAATTGGTGGCACCACAAAGATACACAATCTACTCTCAGGCTAAGCATGAAAAGTTTAAGTTTTATATAACACAATTACAGTCCAGTAGGGAAGTACAACAAAACACTGCTACAAGCTCATCTTTTTTCTACAAACTGTATCATATGTTCTGTTTTATGCCATTCCTTCCAAAAATCCATATCTCAGTCAACTGCTCTACTGGCCATAATGATGACAGTGCAGGCGTCAGCAGGTAGTGCACAACACCACTCACACCAGGTCTTCTCACAGTCTGCATCTCCTGACTCCCCAGATTCTTGTTGTGGCGTATTAACAGAATAAGAGCCCTCGTATTCTGGGAAGATAACGGGTCTTTTCCCTAGATCTCCTGTTTTGCAGGCATTGGGTCCTGTAGCTTCCCGAATTGGACATAAAACCTTCTGTAACGTCCATTTCACTTTGCAGTGTTGAGTCTTTCTTCCTCCCCTGTAAGGTTGCGGTTCTCATTCTGTTCCTTCCTGGAGATTAGACTGGAGATTGGCGGGTATTCAATGGGCTTCCCTCATGATTTGTCTGCTTCCTACCTCCTGTTGTAAAGAGCGCACTCTTGCTACCTGCCTCTCTCTCACTCGGTGGCTGAGCTGGCATCTCCTTTTCTTCAACTGAAGATCTCTCAGAGACCCAAGAACTAGACTGGCCTCTTCCTTCATTCCCAAACTGCTTGTGAGTTTAAGGGGAAGGAAAATGAATCTACCTCTCTGTCCGCTCTTTAAACCTTACTGCAGATTTCCTCACATTGTCCCCTCTTCTGCCCCAGATATATCTGCCATCGGGAGGAAAGCAGTTCTGCTCCTTAACCAAGAGCGTCTCCGTCCACAGCTACCGTTTCCTGGTTCGCCTGATGTCATGGTCAGACCTGGCAAAGAAAACTCCTTTTCAAACCAATCTGTCCAGTGCCAGCCATGTGGTACTCTTGTGCAGAAATGCATCTTTGCACAAAACTGCCATCTCCTTTCAACGGTATGCTGGCTTGGAACATCTTCATTTCAGATGCCCCTGCCCGAGGTTTGGCCGCTCTCTTTCCTGAATGGTGTCTTTATGCACATCCTGAGTGGTTGTGCAGCTGGGGCCATTTCCACTTCAGTATTCAATGAAGTGAATATTCTCAAATGACAAGCCATGGTGCAACACGAGTGTCCTGCTCCTCAGGGAGGTACCGTTGGCCTTGAATGGCCCCTCCTGGGAACACTGCTCTGGCTGCAGGGCCATCCTGCCACAGCATGTTTAATCTCACTGCTAAAGGTTTGTGCCTGTCAATCAGATGTAAGAATGGATTCTCTACAGTCAGACAGAAGGTCTTGCATAGCTGCCACAGGGATTTAACTCTCATTAGTAACATCAGTCTTCACTGTCACTACCTAATATAAGATCAACAAATAGATGGAAAACCAATTTATGAAACAAAAGTCAATTCGGGAATATACCACACTTGCCCATCTGTATTATAAGAATAACTAGCCTACTTACTGCCAACAGCAAGGCTATGCCAAGAGCAACTGGTTTCATAGCTAAATAGCTAGGTATCTTACACTTATTGTGTTTGTAAAGAAGTTTATTTTTCACTTGCAAATTGTGTCTCAAAGACTTTTAGTGGAAGATAATCTATTTCATATATCCTGGGAACAGTTAGCCAAGAGAACAGATGCAGAAGCAAAATCCCACAGAATAAACAGGTTTTCTATATGTGTTTTCTAAAGATAATTACATAAAAAGAGAAACCTGGAAAGGTGTTATTTAACAATGCTGTGAGAAAACCAATCATTTGGACATCTTTGTGGTATAGACTTACATTTTTGTATCATCATATACATCTATTGCAAAATATTGTGTTTTTCAGTGAAGACAGAGGCTAGGTGTTCTATATCAGTTGTCCATATAAAACCTAATGCTCTTCTTGTTTAACTTTAAAACATAATTTGACCATGTCACTTTGACTTTGTGAAAAGCACTTTAAAACAAGGTTTCGCAGGGTAAGGTTAATTGAGCTGAACACACCCAGCCTTAAGAAGTATATTTGTTGAAGTAAAAATTATTTTATAATTTTCCTTCTATATTTAGTTGCCACTCTATCCTTTATTAATACGTAATGCAACTGATTTTGACAAATCATTAAATGTGTACATCCTTAAGAAATGACACTAAATATATAAAATCAAGCAGTTAAAATAATACATTTGTTAAATTAGTTCAGTCTACATTTTTTATTAATTTTACCTTTACCTTTTATAGACAGTAATTTATTCATACTCTCAATACAGTGCAACTTAAAGTTGGTTGCAGCAAACAAAAATTAAAGTGTACATTAGAAATTAATATAATGAAAAACACAGGCAACTGCATGTTAGTCGTCTTCTCTGATATTTCATTTGAACTGTGTGTAAATTATGGCACAACGAACAACGTCTTGTTCTCGGACGTACTGTATTTATATAGTTTACCTATTGCACTAGTTTGTAAAATAGCCACTTATAAACGGAAGCTGCCATGCTACCCAAATTGTGTTGTTATTGGTTTCAAGCACGACCAACTGCTTCCCTATTTTTAAAACGCCAGCTTTTTAAAAAGAAAGCTCTTTCACATTTCATTGATATTAGCAAAAAATAAATCACCCGAAGAAAGGCTCCAGAGCCAAAACGTTGTGTTTCTTCTCTTTTCAGCATGGAATAAACCTATTACTTGTTCCTTTGCAGCTTACACATGCTGACGCAGCTACCCACCTGAATAAATAAATCATACAGGCATGTGTATCTCTTTACACTGCAGATCAGGACAGGGTAACAAAGTTCCATTTCTTTCAAACAAACATACAAAATCAAAATGACTGTGACAACATGATCTTTTTCTCTATTAAAAGTAAATGCTTTGATACCCACTGATGCTCTAAGTTACACTGCAGCCAAGGCAACTGCTGAAGTAAGTTCCAGTATCTATCTCTATAAGGCAACTTTTTTCAGCAGGTCAAAACCAATCTATGCATTTTTGGAACAAAAAGTAATGAGCACAATCGATGTTTTATTACAAAAACAATTTATTGGGATGCACCTCACTGGCTCACAAGAAACACTCGATTGTAAAAACGCTTGCAGCTACAGTATTTACAGTTTGCAAGTCCGCACAGATAGGCAAATAATCGGTCTTGATCACAATCTATGAAGCAATGTCATTCCTTCACAAAGATATATCAGAAGTGTTCCTCGTGATCTGAAGAGCAACACTTCTTCACATGCAGATCTTGGCACAGCCCCATTTATTCACTGGACTTTGAGCCCCAGATAACACACAAGATCCCAAGCTCATTCTGCAAATGGTCAACAGGTTTCAAGTCTCACCAGTAGGGCCTCCAAGGCATAAATGTCACTTTTTCATCTCACGTGAAAGCTGTTGTTACACAAGCTTTATCAAGATGTGTGCTGTCCTGCTGGGATTCAGTCTGAGGTCAGTCTGTAGGATGGGCAGCAAATGAGGTGTCAAAGCTTGACCAATGTAGCACTGTGATTGCACAGTGCCATCCATCACTACAAGTAGAGGTCTGCAGTTACACACAGCTAGACACTCCTGACCACACCATCACACTAGGACCTCCCTATCAATGTGCTAAATAGTTGCACAACTGCAGGGCATCTCCCTTTTCACCTAAAACTTACAGTATAAAGTTTACTACTCTTCTTAAAGGTATTCAGTTTAATCACATTCAACCATTAAAATGATAGTTTGTATTGTATTATATTTGGATTTTTTAAAATACTAATTTTTAATACTTATTTACAATACATTAACATTTTAACATTTTCATTAACAGTCAAGTCATAAAGTGATATTTAAAGAGTAGTCAGGTAGTACTATCCTTATGTGAAGCAAGCTTTCATAAAATATATTGTACAAAATAGACATCTGACAGGTAGTTGAACAAGGTAAATGGAACTAAAACGATGTTGTTATTATTATTAAGTATCAGGCATGATGTCCTTGTACTATAATATACTGTAATGCTTGCAGTGTTGATGTATGAACTCAGACAGCCTCTGGCCAGATTGCTGTGGGACGCTCCTCCACTCTTCCTATACAGTTGTGGACACATGGTGAATTCTGGCCAGTGGCGGTTATTGCTTGTTAATGTCATTAGTAAGCTGGTACCATAGAGGACTTGTGAGGAGTTAAGTGAGAAGACTATTTTTTTGTCGTGTCATTGCATTGTCTAGCTAGAAATTTGAAATGTCTGAGTTTGGATGGCTGAAACTGTAAAAGAAGTAAGACTGACCATGATCCACACTAAAAGTGACCTTGTGTTAAAGTAGACTCATCCCAACATCATCACATTCCCAGTGCTTGATAAGCTGAACAACACAAAATGCAAACGTTAGCACAGAACTCATCATGATGTCTCCAGAGGTTGTTATTCATCGGTGAAAAAAAACATCTGATCAATCTCTTTCCAACTATTTCAGATGTTTTCTGGACCATAAATGATTTAATCTCTCGGCTGACATGAGCTCTTAAACCACCTCTGAGCATTTTCACTGGACAGTAATCCCCGTGGAGTAGACACTGCAGCCTGAAAACAATGAATACGACAGATGTGAAGGTCTTGGGCCGCCATGATGACACTCTGCCTTCCAGAACATGATAAAGAGGCGGGGTACTGGTTTCCCTGGACTGCTGACTGAACATGGTTCTTTTATTGCTGAAGCACAGCATCTCCTCCTAGCAAACTCTCACACAGACAAGGCCCCCTTCAGTCATGTTGAAAGCAATGCCTAAGGCAATATTTATTACATAAGTGGAGCATCTTCATCAAACATCTTTCATTGTTCTTGCATTAATTAAAATTGCATTTAAAAAAAATATTCTTATTAATCTCTCATTGTGCATCAGTATATTACTGTTTGCAACAGAAGAAATCACCTTCTGTTACAATCAAGGCTGCAAATCTAAGCTTTTATGTTTTCAGAATTACATATTTTTCTGCACTGCAATGTTTAAAAACTAGAACAATATTGAAGGCAGATACCCATGCTACTCTAGCTGACACTTACAGCACATCCAGTCATTATGGGTCAGAATTGAGCTAACATGTCCTATTTTCTTCAAATAGGAATGATGGTGTAAAATAAAAACCATTCTCAACAGGTTCATTATATGGTAACCTTGGAATGCAGCCAAAATTGGTCAGTAATACACATTAATTATGACTGTAAGCAGATGCATTAGCAACAGTTATAAATGGAAGCACAGTAGTGCAATTTAATTAACCCTCTCCTTAACTGAGAAGCCTCAGGGAGAAAGAACAAAATAAAATGCCTGAAGTAAAGGCTAAACTTGTTTTTACTGCAAGACATTACAGAACTGCACTAATAAATACTATATCACACAAAAAAATAAAAATAAATGCATGCGATTGATGCACGTGCAGCTTATTCATAGCTGGGATTTGGTCTTCAGCATCTTGAGCACCTCCCAGTCTCACAGCCCTTTGAAGCCACGCTGGAAAAACACATCTGCTGAGCTTAAGGTTCGATTATCTGACCTAAGGAAGTTTGCAATGACTTTCAGGCTCCAGAGGGTGACGACACCATAGCAGGCTACTACTGAATAAACCCTGTTACAAAACCTACTTGACAGTGCAAATATGGCCTTCAGAGTATTTCTAGAATAAAAAGAAATACTCCCACACTAAGTGTATTTATAAGTGTCCTAATTAATCAGAGAAATCATTACATTTTAATTTTAATAATTATCATTGTTAGATACATGGAGACAGCAACTAGCTATATTGTGCATGAAAATGTTATCCTTTTAGTTGAGTGAGAACAAAATTAACTTACCATTCTTGAATTACAGATGATAATATATCAAGGTCTTGTTTTACCTCATTTTGTTTACTGATTTACTGGGGCATGGGCATGTCTGCAGCAGTTACCCATCAAAACTCCCACTGGCATTCTGACTAGAGTTTTAGGACATTTCAGTGGCAGGTTAGGTTTTGACTTTAAAACTTTTGCTTGTGAGCTAAACAGTCACACGATGAAAATCAAGTCAGTTAAGCTGGTGCACCAAAACAACAGCTACCTGAAAAATGTAATTATCATGGGCTTCAAATTCTCTCAACACAGTCTTTACACAAGGGAGGGCTTTTGGCAATTTCAGAAACATTAGCAGACACTAAATGTACTCTCTTTTGAAGCATGAGTTTTGTTTCCTCAGAGACAGCGCTTTACAGGCCCCAGTGGGGATGTGTCTAAGAAGAAATGTGTTTAATTAAGGAATAAATAAAATATTCATTAGAACTTTTTAAATTTTAATTAAGAACTTAGCTTGGAGGCAAAAGTCTTCAAATAAATTAACAAGTATTTATTTCAAACTCATACAGAAGTCTCCAAAATGTAGAGTCCCAAGTATAATTTCAACCCTGTTTGTCTGCAACCCTTGCAGATCATAAACCTTTGATTTCCGTTAAAGCATGCATTGTACAGATGATTAAACAAGACCTCACACCCGACAATACCTAACCTTGGTGTCATTGTCAAATTTCCCCCTTGCCACTAATCCCCAGCTATGAATTGGCTCTCTGTTCTCCTCCTCTTTGATAGCTGCTGTGTGGTGAGTGTACTGGTGCACTATGGCTGCCGTTGCATCATCCAGGTGGGGCTTCACATTGATAAAGCAGGAGGGGAGATCCCATTACCTGTAAAGCACTTTGAGTAGTGTGTCAAGAAAATTGCTATAATAATAATAGCTGATAAGGATTATTGTAATAATAATAATAATAATAATAATAATAAAATTAGTAGTAGTATTTACTATTTTTTAAGAGTTTGCCTTTTGCCATCAATAATACAAGGTGACTTTGTAGTTCTTTCTGAAGATCCTTTCTCTTCTGAATTTCTTTTCAGGAGCATGCCCCTGAATTCTAGTGCTTTCTGTCTGAGTGACCATGCACTCATGTGAACTTGTAATCTGAGTCACAGCTGGTTCTAGTCACAGACATGTTGCAAGGTAATGTGCTTATCAACACCACCAGACATTCCCAGTATGCTCTTGTCACTTTGTCAGCTGCGTGAAGAATTAACTGAAATGCTTTCGTTTCGGTCTTAAAGGAAAATAAGGGCAGAGTGGAACTGATTCGATTCTCGAAAGGTACAAGTTTCTTCTGAGTTTTTCAGAATTAGGGTTTGTAGAGTAAATGGTGTATTTCTCAAGTTGTTTCCATCTTTCTCTTTTACTGTTGATTATGGAAAGTACACAATAGAAATTCAAAAAAGCATAAAGCCTCATTACTGTTTCAGACTGTAACAAGTACAGTATTTCATGGTTTCCGTTCCCTGTTTTGATCTCATTTTAAATCCGTAAAGTGGAATCAAAACGCTGAATGTCCCTATACTGAAAGCAAGACTTCAAATCAAGTTAAAGGAGGCATCAATGTGATCTTCTCTTGATAAATTGATTGAATAAATTATAACAAATAACAGTACGAAAAGAAACAAAGCTGTATGGAATCACTGATACTGGACTATGAGATGATAAGGTGTGAGTGATGAAGACCTTTCTTGAAAAATAGTGCTCACATTGAAACATGGAAACCTAACTTTGACTTCTTAGAATTTGAAACCAAATGTATTTTAAGAACTATTCACTTCTTTTATTTTGCACTTGATTCACATCATATTTTTGCCATTGCCTCTATATTTCAGAAGTGTGGTTTATTTCCTGGCTGAAACCAAAAAGAGGGATAATCAAGCAGATAAAAGAACAAGTGGATGCATCTAATCCCTCTCTACTCCTATGAATTCAGCCTGGATTTAGAAGTGCAGTTCCAACCTTTAGTTTGGGGGACACAAAGAATGAGAGATCAAGTTTTAACAAGCTTCAACATTGCCATTTCCTCATGGGTTTCCTGTTCAGGTTTGTATACATTTGCAACTTTTCTCATATTAACAGCAAACTTCTGATTTTACAAGACACGGTGTGAATTGCATGTTGGCACAAAGGCTGTGAAAAATAAGCTTCGAGTTTTTTAGCATCAGCTGGGAAACAGAGCGGCGCGACAAGTGCACCCACACAGAGCCAACAACACCTCTTGTTACCTAACTTTCCCTGGAGCTCCTCCTACTAAGTCCAGAGAGATCCAAACAACACTGGCTTTCCAAAGACTGACCAAGATCTTATTGCTGCAAGATAAAATAGGTAAGGCCGGAGCATACTTTCCGAAATCAGGGTCACAGACAGGCTTTGACTAGACATTTAGTTAGAGACTTTTTATTTTAAAAGGGCTGTTTTGTGTGCAATGGATGCAATGCATTTCCCTGTTGTAATGCTTACATCCCATAAATATGAGGCACAACAGCAAATATGAACCATTTCCTTGAAGCAACTTATAAACAAAAAACGTCCTTGTCTTTTAACCTACGTCTTAGTATAACATACTGTACAAAAGCCAATATACAAGCGCAGAGATTTTCTCTGCATCAAAACAGTACCAATTTAATTGTTAATAATTGTCCCGAATGATGCTTATAATTCATCGCAGACAAGTTCAATACTGCCTTAATTTTTTGGACTGACAGCTATTTGCCCTTGCTGTTCATTTTCCATTCCCAACTAGTCACTCAACACATGCACTGCCTGAACCCTGGAACCTGGTGTTACTTTAATCAGAAACCAGCTGAGACAATCAAAGGCAAAAGTCACAGCTTAACACCCTGGAATCACGAGCCATGTGTCCTGTGGTAAGAGATTCACTGTAAGTAACTGGAGTACTGGAAAGCAGTTTTCAGTGACTGCTGTAAGCATGAACCTGGCTCTCATTCACCTACTGTATAATCAATGTCCTATTCTCGAAAACTAACCAAATGTGTTGTGCTACATTTTTTTCTGCCAATCTGCTGTTAGTATTAAAAGGAAGCACAACACACTGAGAGCCATATATCCCTTTGTAAATGTGCTATATTCCATCCAGAATCTTACTATGCCGCGAAAGGTGAAACATGAAACCATCTTAATTATTTCACATTACCCTGTTAGAGAGCCATTACTTTCTCCATCCGCTTTAATATCTGGGCCATAAAAACGACACATTGTTCACTTCGCACTGCAAAAAAGATATCTTTTATCAGAGTACGTTATCATCTGGCCAATCATACCATTATGTAATCATTGTCAATAACTCACACCAATGCTAGTTGATGCAATTGAAGAGGATTTTAGTTGTGTATGATCAGTACCATTGACAACAATGAAGACAAGGGCAACAATAATATCTAGACACTACCACTGAGAAAACCACTATATTAACATTTCAGAAAGATGGCCTTACAAACATTGGACCTCAATCTAAGGGCTATCCCCATTCAAACAGTTTGAGCTGCTGAAGCGTTGGGATATAAATGCCCCTCTGCCTTCCAAGGAGGCAACTAGATATCGGGCCTGAACTGTTCGCTCAGGTAGGATTATCATGGAGCATTGTGGATACATAACTTTGACAGAATTTGATGTAACATCAAATCCATCCATAAATTTCTTTTAACTGCTTCATCCAATCCAGAGTCAAGAGGGAGCAGGAGCCTATCCTGCCAGGAACGGGCAGGGGCAAGTCAGGATGCACCCTGGATGGGATGCCAGTCCCCTGTAAGGCACAGACAGGCAGATGCATACACAGCAGGGCAGGCTTTCTAACAGAAACAAATTTACCATTAATTAATCATTTAGACTGTGGAAGGAAACCTGAGTACCTGGAGGAGAACATACAAACTCCACACATACAGCCCCCCAGGTCTGGAACTGAACCCAGAGCCCGGGCACTGCAAGGCAGCAATGCACCACTGTGCTGCTCCATCACATTAAATACCACACAAAATTACAGAAGGTTTTTTTTTTTAAGAGGCTTTCATGGGCTTTGACTTTTTTAAAAACATTGCTGCATGTCTAGTAAATGATTCAGACATAGCTGTAGCAGAAATCTATCCACCTGTGATTCCAACATTTTGCAGGCCTGTGCAAGGAGGAATCATGAGATAGGATACTATAGAACACTAGAGGTCCATGACGTTTTGTACACCAAGAATAAAAGTCTATTTTTTTGGCAAGATTTCTTTTGTATTCAAAATTAAAACTATCTGTTTTCTCACCACTTCACTCAGTTCAGGGTCACAGGGGAGCCAAAGCCTATCTGAGCAAGCAACAGGCGTAAGGCAGGATACACCCTGGATGGGACGCCAGTCTATCGACACAAACATGTACAAACACACACCAGGGCCAGTTTACACACCATTTACAGAATGAAGTTAACCTACCACTACATCTTTAGACTGTAGGAAAAAAACTGTAGCACCCATAAGAAACCAATGCAAACACAGGAAGACCATGCAAACTCCATGCATATAACACCCCAGGAATTGAACCCAAGGCCCACGTGCTGTGAAGCTGCAATGCTACCCACTGTGCCACTCGTATTCATAGTACACTTTAAATTATAGTGTAATTTCAATTGCCACCTTCTCATATTTTTAGTTACACGTTAAATGAGAATTAAAACCTCTCCAGATACAAACTACACATAATCGTTCCAAATGCAAAAGAATATGCCTGTCCATTTTAAAATCAACAGCAAAAACAGTATTAGCCCACATATGCTAGTTTTCAGAAATACATATCAGTTGAAGAATTTTATATGCAGAGAAAATCATCTGTGCAACTACAAAATCTATTGTCATTCCTTCTGTTATTAGGCATATTTTACAGTATGATTCTAAATTATAAAACTAACCTAACCCCACAAGAAAAATAAAATCAATAATGTATGAACGGAGCAGATTTTATTATTCCTGTGACACATATTTCTGGGCAATGAAAGATATTGCTCTGATAACACTTATAGCATGATGAAATTTAATGAAAAACACTGATTTGTTAACCAGAATGACTATTTTAAACTTTATTAAACAGAATTTAATGGAATTGTATTGCATTGAATCCAGTACCATAGCACCATCACTAAACACAGACGTTACCATAGAAACTTGGTGCTCCATCCAGGGGTTGAGAAGTAAATGTAAGAGGTGTGTTTTAGTAGGAATACAGCATATGCCAACAACACTAAAATATCAGAGTAAACTTGAAAGGTTTATTTGCTTTACTAGATAAAAATCTTAAAATGCTTTCAAGTGCATTTATATTACAAATGCATTACATTAACATCATCGCAGTACTGTACAAATAGATTTCCTTGACAAAAATGGCAAACGTTTTCCGGCAAAAACAAAATATTTTTTGTCGTTTCATAACAAAACGATTTCTAGCTTACTGTAACACTGCAGAAGTTACTATTTCTGATTGTTCTATGTGATTTAAAGGAATAATACATAAGAATTTGGATGATCATGAACTGTCATTGTTTATGATAGCTCATTGACAACCCGAGGCCCCTCTGACCTTTCCCCAAGGGTTTAAAATGCAAAGCCACCAGGATCACTGATATTCTCTGCAGTAAAGACATCTTAAAACACCCCAGGGTGCCCGTAAAAACAAGGGATCCAGCCATCCAGTGGTCAATCCTATTCACGCATTGTGAGTTCCTGCCCATTTTTCCTGGGTTGGTTGCAATGAACTATTAAATTTTAGCACTTTGTTTAATAAAGGCAGAAGAGCAGGCAAGGCGAGGTTTCAAGGTACATTACTGACCAAATGAAAAGCAGCATTTTTTATATTTGCCTCAGCTTTGAACAGAAGCAATAACTGAATAAGAAATAAGAGCATCTCATTTATTTCCAAGGACCTCTGTGACTATTATTAGTGGCATACTTATACTGAGCAGGAGCTGTCCTTGCCAGGTGCTGTGAAAGGCAGCAACTCAACACGAAACGCTGCACTTGAGCAAAAGAGTGTTGCGGAAAAACTATTTTATCCATCCTGCTGTGGAAGACAATCTAAACATTTTGAAGCACCTGAGGATAACAAGAAGGTAACTTTCATAATGCCAAAAGGAAAACTGCAGTCCCAAATACAAACACATCATTAAATAGATTCAGAGAAACAGTTATAAATTAAGCCAAGAGGTCCAGGTAAACTCTAATTTAGTCCTGTGGGACATATCTAACACAGATACCCTATTGCTCTTTGGGGAGCACAGGTTATTCCCAAAGGTATCCAGAGGGCTTGATGAGGTGCTGTTCTCTCCATCACCTTTCAAGATGTTCCTGTTTTTTTTTTCAGTTCAATCTCTACTGTTCTTCTCCATCTGTTTCTTGGTCTTCATGTTTCCCTTTCCCCTGTGGGTTCCAAGTGAGGGCTTGCCTGGTGGTGTTAGTTACTGTTATTTTCATTGTGGGCCTGATCCAGCCCCATTTTCTACATTTAATTTGTGTTTCAGTTTTTTCTTGGTTTGTGCCCTTCCATATGTAAGCATTACTTATTATGTTTTTCCAGAGTACACTATGTATAGGATATATACAAATATTGTTTTTTGAAGTCTATTGCTTGAGTTTCTTCTTGTCGTCCATGTCTCTGCACTATAAAATAAAACTGACTTGACACTGGAGTTAAATATTCATATTTTGGTCTTTGTTGATATCTGTTTGGAGTGCCTTATTTGTCGTAGTATTACGTAGCTAGTTAGTTACGTAGCATTTGCCACCATATCCATTGCTTCCTCAAGAATTTTTATGTTTTTCTGACAGAATATGTTGCACTATAAAGTTTAATTAACAGACAAAAGGTTCTGGTGCCACATTGCCTTGTTGATCTTTTACCTTTCTTCTAGGAGATTTTCCTGTTTTGTTTTAGGAATCTTTCATGAGCATACAGTATTAAGTAAACATACAGTTTATTCAGAAAATCATGG
The DNA here is from genome assembly GCF_055471065.1 of Atractosteus spatula. Classification (NCBI taxonomy): domain Eukaryota; kingdom Metazoa; phylum Chordata; class Actinopteri; order Semionotiformes; family Lepisosteidae; genus Atractosteus; species Atractosteus spatula. Next base: position 46,113,852 of record NC_142707.1, on the reverse strand, counting down.
ATAGTAAATGCATTGAAACATTTAGATTAAAAGCTCTTGATAAAACTCAATCCACAAGTAGAACTGTAAGAATTAAATAGTCCCACTTATAAATCACAGCTGTGGTTATCTGGGACCACAGGTATTAATCAATACATGCATGGCCCAGCATGGTTATTTCAATGCACGGATGAAATCTAACTTTTAATCCATAGAAATGGTAGCAAATCAAAGTATCAGTTTTGAGTGCGGTTGAGTCAAAGTACTTATGATATCTTCACTGATATCTCATTTTAATTGGTCATTACATGTAAATACAATTAGCTGCTGTACGTTTCTTGAAACAGGGTGTTAATTTCTCACCATGGCAAAGAAATTGGAGAAACGTCTGTAACTTATCTCTCTGCATGTGAAACCTGAGGTAGCTTCTCAAGGAATTTCAAGCCATGCCAGCTCAATTACCAGTTCGCATGGTGTAAGTGTTCACAGCACTGGTCTCTACAGGACATACTACTATTATAGTATTCCCCACTTAAAATTGTAAATAGATGTGTTTACAGTTCTTTTAAATTGGCAAACAAATCTGTCATAGTCTGTCAGAAAAACATAAAAAGGCAGGAATGGATATGGTGACAAATGCTATGTAACTAACTAGCTATAATGCCATAATAAATAAGGCACTTTCAAACAGATCTTAACAAAAAACAAAATATGAATATTTAACTCCAGTGTCAATTCAGTTTTACTTTATAATGCATAGACATAACTTAAGTCAAACAAAATAAAAAATATGAAATTTCTCAAAACTTTCAGTTGTTCCCTGATACTTTTATGTAGCTGATGAGCATGAAATAATCTGTTGGAGACCTCAAGTCATCAGAGCACCTTAAAAGCCCTATACAAATTAACAAGGTAATTGTTCTCTGGGAATCCTGAGGATTTAGGAAAAAGAGGAATTTGGAAAACAGATGATGTGCGTGGGAGAGCCTTGGATCCAGTACACAAGTATAAAAGTGCAGCCCAGAAGAAGGAAAGTTAGTCTTTGTTCTGTCTCAGCTGCTGAACTGTTTTCCTTTGTTCAGTTAAAGAATTAACAGTGGCTTAAAAGCAGCTCTGTAATTTTTTTTCCTCAAGGTATTACAGACATCGGAGGCTTCATTCATTAAGAACTATCTGACCTTAAAGCCACCTTCCTAAAAAAGCTTGTAAAAAACACCTTTGTAATAAACCACAAAGGGCAACTATAGTGAACCTTTAGAGGCAAGATGGCATCTGCTCATCAGGACAAGACATCATGTCACCAATTTTGAATACTTCTATCAAATGCCCTTATAATCCTCTCTGTTGAGAACTGAAATGATTCAACTCCTTTAAACTACTGTATCTGTATATGACTTGTCATTGAGACCTGAAATGATTTTATACGAATACACTGTATAATCTTACATCACTTCATTTGACTACAATTACCACTATGTTCTTTACATTTTGTTTTGTTTTGGATTTTTTAACTGCTACTCCATATTGTTTAGATTTGAAGAGTAATGAGTAATAATAAAAAGAAAAAAGTTATTTTTATAAGTCATCTCTAGTTCACGGTCTTTCATCAATACTTATAGAGTACATATTTACTACATTTAATTCACCACGTATGTCTGCCAAATTGTTTAGGTCTTTTTGTATTTCCTCAGTTACATCAGAATCTACATGACTGATATGAATTACGAAAAGCAGAGGTACTAGATCTCAGTGATACACCACTAATTATATCATTCTAATAAGAGGTTTATTCTTTTATCACTACTGTCTCTATGAATAAACAAGTACTTCTTTTACTCGGCTTCTCTGAGTCAAGACACAGAAGAATCCTTTACGTTCCTATCTCTGCCAAACTGCTCTTCATGAAACTGAAGAAAGATTTTTTTTTCAAGGTTGTGTCTCTTTTCTTTTGCTTTCAGCATGGAATAAACTTGTACCTGTTCCTTTCCCATTCACTTTGTAGCATCCAGATTTATACAGAGAGAATTGTTGATGTAGGTAATATTCTGTGGGTTTGGAAGGCAACTTTATCTCTCTTGTTGGCTTGTGCAGGTATTGTAAAATATATGAATAATTGGTAGCAGTTGTTCTGGGTGGTCAGGACGTAGGCCTAGAATGCCTTGTTTTGTAAGTTGGTAAATGGTTTAACTTATATGTTGTATGCTTATGTTATGTGTTTTTCATTGTGTATATTCTCATTTTCATTCTTAATAAATACTTGTTTAACCCAGTGTGCCTGGATTAAGACTCTTTTCATTAAAGCTGCACCATAGAACAAAGAACAAAGTTGTTTACAAGTTGGCAGTTATGAGTGATTTACTTATTGTCTAAACTCCTTGGCCTATTTCTGATAATTTCTAGTTTTGTAACCCATATTTGTAACAATATATCAATACACCTGTGCAAGACTAATACCAAGCTAGAGGAAAAATGTATTGTTTCAACAAATCTGTCAGAAATTAAAGTGAATCATGAAAAAGAACATACGCAGAAAGTGGGTCAAGTGTACATTAAGATGTGTGGTTTGAAGAGCAAAATATGATAACTTCCTGTTGTGAGCCCATAAAGAATTACTGCCATTTAAAGTCATATAAACCATTAACCATTTAAACCTTAGCATCAGCAACTATAGTGCCCTATAAAGTTACTGGACAGCAAAGTTATGTTCGCTTTGCAATCAAGAAATTTGTATTGGTGATCATAAGATTAATATAAGTACAATATACATTTCTGCAATTCAAGCATACATTTGATCACATCTGACCAAAGTTCAACCCGGTGATTTCAAGAGGCAATAAGTATTAAGGTATATTCATTTTCAGTTAATTATAGAATGTGAAAGTAGTGAGCATTTGATTTCATATTCCTTTCAGGCAATAACTGTATGACGTCTGTGACACTGTTCATCAAACTTTATTGTATAATTATTTTAGATACTTTGCTAGGCCTTTGTTATAGCCAGTTAGTGTTCATCTATTCTTTGAGTGTTCCGACATAATTTGTTTTGTCTTCAGCATGTAAAATACCAGATTGATTGGATTGCCACTTTGTTCTCTGTTATATCACAAAGCAGTCTCCATGCTCATTGCCAATGTTAGACTGTACAGGCGCAGACTGCATGAATACTGAAGTGGGAGATGTATATATCTCATTTATCCAGCATCGCAATATCACCACTTAAGCACATTGTGAGAGGTGTTGCTGGGGTCTGTTAATTTAGCCTTCAACAAAAGTTACGCTAAGATGCCATAAAGCTGACTTGCTTTAGCAGTCCCAGTGACTTAACGCGGCGTAATAAAGGACAGGAACATTACCCACAAACAGGATAAAGCAGATCAATGTCTGCTTCATATCAAAGGACAGAACCTAGAGCAAGACAGAGCAGGACAAGAAGTTAATTACATATCAAAGAACAGGACAAGCACTCAGATTGTGAAACAAACTTCTGAGTGTATATACAGTAAGAGCTGGGAAACCCTTGCAGTTTGTCTGTTTTGCAGGGCAGACCCAGCGCGCGTTGTTGTCATAATTGAGCTCAACAAAACGGAATCTGCACAAATCTGTGTCCTGCTTCCCTGATGAAGAATTTCCCACAACAATACATTTGCCACAAGTCCACTGTCCATTATGCATCTTACAGAACTGCCATGGGAAGGCAGTGGGCCATCAAGACCCCCTTCGTGCTGTAATGCAGTATCCGCACATTAGCATGACAGTGTCACATGAACTAATACTGTGTGCCGACAACATTCTTGTGATAAACTCCTTGGCTGCATTGGTCTATGTATTGAGTCAGTGTCAAGCTACATAGGGAAGTATCTCCTCATAAGTATGGAAGCATTTTAATCTACATAACCAGATAAAATATTGCTGTAAAATTCAGACTTAATTCTGTTGCTGCCATCATTAGTTACATCACCAACCAAAAACAGCTCCAAGAGTCAGTTCCAAAGACTTCTATGCATACCCAGGTCATGACAATTTCTCCACCATGCATGACAGATGATGTGGTGTTCTTTGGAGAACCTACAATTCCTTTCTTTCTCCATACTTTCCAACCTTTCCATTACTTTTGCATACGTTCATCTTGGCCTTTTCTGTCCATTAAACACTAGCCGAACTCATGTGACCTAAGGTTTTGGTGCTGATGAGAGGTTTACATTTTGCAGAGCAGCCTTTGTACTGTAATTCTGATGTTGTCTCAGTCTTCCATGAATTGTGGATTTTGATATCCCTGCAGATGTTTTAGAATATTCCTCACATGTCTGATCATTTTTCTGTCATCAGCTGGTATCTGGTAACTGTCTCATCAACCTTTCCTGGTAGTTTTTGATGACTAGTACTGCACATATACTTGTCCTTTATGAGCCTTATTACTCAACAACAAACACCTGACCAACAAGGGACACCTCTCAGCCAATTTTCCCTACACTTTGGCTACCCTCAAAATATAGAGGTTCAACATTGTAAATCTGTATTTTTGTAAATCTAACATTGTAAATCTAAGAGGTAGAACTTTCATGTTTTTTTCACGAGATGTTATTATAAGAATTTATAGTGAAGTTTAGAATTCCCAGTACTTTTGGAGGCCTCAATGTACACTGTGTACATTGTTCATGCCAATCCACAAGAAAATGTGTGAAGTCTTCATTCAGGGAACATCATATCTGCATTGCTTTTAAATCACATATACAGTTTGCAGGTTAACAGATAAAACAAATCACCTTGGAAGCTTTCTTAAATAAGAAATGGATATGTTAAAACTTTAAAACTTCCCAAAGATGTCAAGTTTCTTCTTACAGATGAAGGCATTCCATTATTATGAGCTTGGTTACATACTTTTTTTTGGGCCATATTTCATTAGACCCGACAATAACACCTTGGTAAAAATCCAGACATCTCTTTACTATAGTGATTAACATCAATTTTTATGATACTCTACAAATGTCATTTGAAGGGATAACCAAAAATAAAAAGAAAGATGTTATCTCTTTATTTTGGTTTTATTTGTCTTATGTATTTCTGACACAATGTGGATTTGTTTCCTTTTAGTATCTCCAGGAACCCTTTTTTCATTTTACTATATATTTGGAATGGGGAATTATTTTGTTATAAACCCTCCATTTTTAGAATAGATAATTGTGCGTTTACCAAGGATTTGGCACACAGATACAAACCTTGTAACCACACTCAGGGGAGAAGGAGTAGGCAGACTCCTCTGAACAGCCCATGTTTGAATTACTCATCTTTGAACACGTCACTGGTCAGGCAGGTTCATGCTGGTGGCTCAGTGCACGCTGGAGGAGAGGCACATCTCTCACAGACGAGCTCAAAGGAGGGACTTGTGCTGCTGTGAGACAGCCCTGCCAGCTAAAAACAACCCTACTCTTGGTGGCACTCTGCCAACTGTGCGCCACTGCTTGGGAAATCCTGGTCGCAGTTCATCGATTGGATGACCCAGGCTCGATCCCACAGCACCTAGGTCAGAGACCTCAATCTCTGCTCACACAAACACCTTTGTCAGCTCAGCTACTCAGAAATCCTCCACAAGAGCCTTAAAAGAAAGTAAGGTTGCAACTAAGTCTCTTATTTTTCACTCTCCCTAAATCGATTTGACCTATGTGATCTATCACTACAAACAGTGCCCTTTTTAGGTTTATGCACATACACATACAGTAGGTATAGAAAGTCACCTTTGAAAATTTGTACCTTATGTTGAATGACACCCTGAAAATAAAAACAAATAAAATTAGGCTTATTCCATTTTTATTTACATACAGTAACCCATATTAGCCACATGAAAATAAACTTCTAAAACATTCTGAAAATTAATTAATATTACAAAAGTAAAAAACCCTTATTTGGATAAGTGAACACCCCCCCCCCCCCCCCACCCCTTACAATTGTATTTGTAAACTTGCTCAGGCATAACCAATCACCTTACAGATTGCATAACAAACTAATTGGCTCCCACCTGTGAACATCTGTGGTGATTTTGATTAGTTCAGAATAAAAGCAGCTGTTTCTAGAAGATTCCACTGCTTGGAAGTGCATTTCAAAACAAATAATCCACTATGGGCAGAAGGGTACGTTCAAAAGAACTTTGAGATAAAGTTGTGGAAAGAAACAAGTGAGGAGATGGGTATAAAAAGATTTCAAAGGCTTTAAGTATCCCATGGAGCACAGTCAAGATCATCATTAAGAAGTGGAAGGCATTTGACACCACCCAGTTCTAGCCTAGATCAGGTCGTCCCTCCAAACTGGATGACCGAGAAAGAAAGAGACTGATCAGAGAGGCTACCAAGAGGCCAATGGCAATTTGAAAGAGCTACAGGCCATTATAACAAAGACTAGTCATTGTGTGCATGTGACAACAAGATCACAAGTGCTCCACAAATCTGGCCTGTATGGGAAGGTGGCAAGGAAAAAGCCACTCCTTAAAGCCACGTCAAGTCTCGTTTATGTCTTGCTAAAAAGCACCTTAAGGATTCTGTGGCCAAGTGGCAAAAGGTGCTGTGGTCAGATGAGACCAAAATCAAATTTTTGGGCCAGAATGCAAAACGGTATGTCTGGTAAAAACCCAATACATCTTGCCATCCAAAGAACACCATTCCTACAGTAAAGCACAGTGCTGGCAGCATCCTGCTGTGAGGGTGTTTCTCTTCAGCTGGGACTTGGGCACTTGTCAGGACAGAAGGGAAGATGGATGGTGCAAAATACAGGCACATTTTTGAAAAAAACCTGCAGCCCTCAGCCAGGAAGTTGAAAATGGGAAGATGGTTCACCTTTTAACATGACAGTGACCCGAAGCGGTCAGCGAAGTGGCTGAAGGATAGGAAGGTGAATGTCCTTGAGTGGCCTAGTTAGAGCCCCGACCTAAAGCCCATCGAAAATATTTGGAATGACTTGAAGAGGGAAGTCCATCAACGGTCACCACGCAGTTTGACTGAGCTTGAACAATTCTGTAAGGAGGAAAGGGCAAATATTCGTCCCTCTAGGTGTGCAAAGGTGCTAGAGATGTATTCAAACAGACTCAAGGCTGTGATTCAAGCAAAAGGTGTTTCAACCAAGTATTAACTCAGGGGGGTGTTCTATTATCCAACCCAATTATTCTACTTTTTGTTCAGAAATTTAGCTTTCTTTTTTCACTTGGATGTTGCAAGGTACAATTTGTAAATAAAACTGAAAAAAGTCTGATTTTATTTGTCTTCTTTTTAGGCTTTAGGGCAACAAAAGGTGAACATGTTGAAAGGGGGTGGTGACTTTCTATACCCACTGTACATACCACTAGACATTTGCCTTACAGCTTATAATGTAACAGCAAACAAAACAAGTGAGGAAGCAGCACTCACAGATTAATGAAATTCTCAGATTGTCTGGAATCAGTCATCGGTCTGCTTCTCTCCACTTTATGCTGGTTTTGACCAAGATGAACAAACCTGCAAAAGAGTAAACAAAGACACACAGGCACAACAATCATAATAAATCACTCAGCTTAACCGGTTTACTTTCAATAAAAATGTCTTAAATATATGTTTTACAATGAGGAAACATAAAAAGTATTAAGGCAAAGCCATAAAATATATACTCCACTTTCTCATTACTTGCAAATTGACAAGGCTTTCAAAACTCTTCATGGGGACACAAAGAGGCTGAAAAAAAAGGTCACAGGAATTCCAGATGAATTTGTTTCTACATGAAGGAGCACTGAGGCTGGTTTATACCAGAAAGTCAACTATGTCAAAGCAATTTTTATGGAATATTCACTAGTAATTCAAATGCAAACTAGCAATCTGACATTTTTTTCAAAATTAAAACATTAAAGAAACACTAAATGGGTATCTCTTATCAAAAGAATCCTATTTGCTCTAATATCATTATTTAAGGCAATAAAAAGCAATTGCTTTTAAAAATCATGGGGTTCATTAACAGTGATGACTTTTAGCATCTGTTTTACTTACACTTGTACAACACAGGGATGCATTAATTTAAGTACTTCATCTACTTTTATTTCCAAGATTGCTTTTTTAAACCTAATAATGCATAAGGTTTATTCCTGTAACAGTGTCCGCATGACACCAGTATGCTTCCAAAGCAACATAAAAGAAACAGAAAAGATTATTTCAAAAGATGAAGAGAAAACATAATAGATAAGACAATCTTTAATAAAATATTCCAAAAGTAATTTCAAAGCCCTTCTATCAATGTTACTGTATATTTCCCTCAAGAGAACTCAACGATCAAAAAAACAGATGGTATTTTTTTTTCTTTGCCAGCATTGTACCTAATCCTTAAACATCAAAGAGGTATATTGAAATACGAAATACACACATGTACAAGAGGAGTTCATTTACGAAGATAAATGAGGAAACCCCACATTACCTTTAACACCAATTCAAAGCAGTGCTTAAGGAATATGACTTCAAAACCAATTTCCTCTTGGAGAGTTACACTGTACTTAAGGAAAATAACTGAAAATATACACATGCTTTTTAGTGGTTTTATGAATATTCAAACATTTTAAATTTTGCCATATAAATGTAAATACTAAATATTTAGCCACTTTTAGTATTTTTTTCCAAAGTGCAACTTAAATGGTTGTCAGGGAGATTTCAACATGATGTTCATATAAGGATGATAGTTTTTTTCTTAAAATGTATTTTGAGACCAAAAGACAAAAGATGAAACCATATCTGGTAATATTCTTAGAACTACTAATTTACTAATATCATTCATTTTTTAGGCAAAAGTTCTTAAATATAAGGTTTACCCAATATCATTTAAAAAACTTTCATTTAGTCAACTACTGCCATTCACAATCATTAAAAAATAATGTGATACACTTGAAGGAACCTATATCTTGTTATGAATTATCAATTAAGTCTTAGGAATTGTTTTATTGTTTTGCAACATGAAGGGAACAGGGGTATTGGTTTGTTGCCAAGGCTGACCTGAGCTAACTGCCTGACTCTCTGACCTGGTTTACACCTTATTAGGCAACAAACTGTTACTGACCAATCATAAAAATGTATATTTTTGTATGAAAGTTTTGTTCACCTTGAAGAATAAAAGACTGTTGTTCTGTTTGAAAACGTAACCGAGAGACGAGGTTAACCTGTTAATTTAATCTGTCCTCCTTTACTGCAATCAAATGATTTGATTCGTCAGAACCCTGAGTGGTTTTCTTTGTGGAGTCTAACACATTAAAATGTTAAAGTGTTTAAGTCCTTGAATTAAGAGATTACAAGGTTTGACATGTTATAATTTTTCCCCCAGTTACATTGATCATACACAGAACAAATGTTAAATTCCTGTTTTAGTTTTACAGAATTCAAAGTACTGTATGTGCAAAAGCAAGCAATTCATTTAAAGAATTTAAAGAATTAGACTCTTTGCCCCCTTTTGCAAATAATTTCTACCATCTCATATCTGTACAATGCTTAGGAATTATGTGAGCCATCTGGTTTCAGAAATACTGTGGTCACCAGGACAAAGGCAAGCCTGATAGTAAGAGATACAGACTGGCAGATAAGGAATGGATGGAAAGTTAAATGGACTGATGGATATCCACCCACTTGCACACTAGATTCTCTGGATAAGACACAAGCCCATTTACTGTACATCTGATTTCTGATAAAGCATGGAACTGCTCTTGACGGCCACAACTGAAGAAGAAATTAACACAGATATAACAAATCCAAAGACCTGTCTATTTATCTCCTAGCTTTAATATTAATGATAGATTCTGTGGAGTGCAGGCTCTTCCAATCAATCCCTTCACAATATTAAGAAACATTATCATGTGTGTCAGTGTAACTGCACTTCAGACTTTAATCTATTCTCATAACATTAAACATATAGAAGAGTGCATTAGAGTGGTTTTATTTTAAGCTTGTTTGCTCTTACCAGTTTGCTGTACACGCACAAGTGATACATGCGAGTCCACAAGTGTTATTTACATTTCAATAGAGCTGTTCAACTTCAAGTGCCTCATTTCAAGGTTCCTTAATTTGAATTAACAGAGGGAGCAGAGGGGTGGAACAGCAGGTTCAAGGTCTGGGTTACAAACTCATTCTGATAATTACATTACAATTAATCATGGGAGTTTATGAAGATGGAGCTTCAGTGCGACAACATTTTTTCTGCTTGTTATCCCATTCTTAAATGATACAATTTTTACACTGCACCTTTCCAATATGCCTAACATACGTTTCAGAAACACATTTTTAATCTTCAAATTTTGATAATGCCCATATGTTCAAAGTCCCTAAAGCACACAATAGATACACGATTGAAGAGCTCCCCAGCAATTGTGCCATTTTCCAATTCACACTTCAGAAAAAAGACTCCTACTGTATATGTTATACTGGAAATAAACTGGTAGCATTTCCAAGGGTGCCTCTAGCATTGTGAGGAAGACGCATTACAAAATAAACATGTACTATAGTGCCACAGGCTTCCCTACACTCCTCATTTCACATTCAATCAGGATATAAGGAATAAATCATACTGCCTTTTTAACCAAACCCGCTGAAGTAAAATGTTTCCCATTCCCTCATGCAACCAAGCAACTTTCTGGATATGCATTATTACCTGTGATAGATGAGCATATCTTTTTCTTCTGGAAAATCACAGAGGTTGAGTCCATATGTTTCCTTCATGGGGTGCTGGAGAAAATCCTGCATGAAAACATAAGATTTATACATTTACAGTATATAGCAGGGCATTTACTGAAACAATTTGAGAAAATTATCATATTATCACAACAGCACCATCCCACTCAGAATTTGAACCCATTTAAACATATGAATTAACATGACTGTTTTGAGCACTTGGGGTAGGTCTGCTTCATAGCATTCTCTGTTTGAGATTAAAAACGTTCAGACCTTTGTCTGTGAAAGACTTCCATTTAGCCTATACCTGTCTGGTTGCTCTGGTCTGGACTGATTCCAGACCAGGAATATAATCTTTTTTTTCATAACAAGGTGACCACAATATGCTAAACATGGTCTTAACTAGTGCATTGTTTTGACATAATATCCTTTCATTTAAGAGACACATTTAGCTCCTCTTTTCATAAACAGATTCGTCCAGCACAGTGTTTTCTCCCTCTTCTATTTATAATACATGTTTCTGTTACTTGCATGAGATACTCTATGCTCTACTTCCACCCTGATGGAAGGGTTTCGTTTTCCCTGACAATTGCAATATGAGATTCCGTCAGCAGTGGGCGGTGTGGTGGCTCTGTGGCTAAGGATCTGTGCCTGTGGCTGGAAGGTTTCTGGTTCGTATCCTGCAGCCGGCAGAGGAATCCTCCATTGGGCCCCTGAGCAAGGCCCTTAACCTCAACTGCTCCAAGGGCGCCGTATAAATGGCTGACCCTGCGCTCTGACCCCAAGCTTCTTTCCCTGTCTGTGTGTCTCATGGCGTCACGTTGGGGCATGCGAAAAGGCAAATTTGTAATAAAAGAAATTGTATATGGCTAATAAAGTGACTTATCTTCTCTCTCTCTTATGGTGTCCCCTGGGAGAAGGGTTGTCTATACACCCAATGCATAACCAGTCTGAATTGAGCTCAGGTGCAAAACAGCACTATTTCGATTTCAGTTGCAGATAAGGCGATTCATTTAAAATTCCTTCCGATGGTGTGCCTGACCTACTGTATTATAAACAGCAAAGGAACAAGTAAAGGTTAATTCCATGCTGAAAAGAGAAGAAAAGAAACACAACGTTCCGGCTGTGGAGCCTTCTTCAGGTGTGCCACTTGTTCCTTTGCAGCCTACGCATGCTGACGCAGCCCCCTACTTGAACTAATATTACCAACAGGATCACCTGAAGCTACAGTGCCTATAGAAATTCTACACACACTGTCCAGATTAACACATCATATGGCCTAATAGCCTGAAATGAAGATACATTAAATAATTTATTATACCTTTATTTACACATTGTAACACACAACCTCCAAGTGAAAAACAAATGCTCAAATACATATTCGGAAAAATAATTACAAATGAAAACCTACATACTGTAAATGGATAGGAAAAGCGTACACACCACTGAGTTGGGATTTGGTGGATGAACATTTATTCTACAATTTCCTCAAAGAAAAACCCTGCTCTGGACGAAAAGAAAAGTCCCCAGAATGATTTGTTTATTTACGGGATGTCTAGGACATGGCACCAGACATGACAGACAAATGGGAACAGGCTGCATTTGAGATTCTGCTATTTGGTCCAGCAGAAAAGACAACAGAAATACATAAGAATACCAGTTGTTACTTTCCCAAATCATCTGTCCTCATTTTAGTAAACACCAGTAAAATAAATGTAGTTTACATTGTTGAGTCCTACCTACTTTTCCTTTTAGATTTAATTCCAAGAAAATTACAAACCACTTTCATGTAATCAGCAAATGATTTTCTTGACAGTCCCACAGAATAGTAAAGCCTTCAAAATATTTTTTATACTAACTATACAATTGCTTATACACTATAACTTCAATCATCAAAATATTTTTCTTGTTGCAACAAGAATTTAACATACTTATTCTAATTCGGTGTTTTGAAGTGTAGTTCAGAAAAGCCAAAAAAATTGAACTAAATAGGGCATTTCATTTCTTTTGCAAGCTCTTCACAACAATAAATTATTTCTGCATAAAGTTATATGCAATATAAAATTTTAGAGTTCTCTCCAGAGAACAATTTTTTTTCTCCCCTGAAGAATGAAACACTTGCCATAGAAACCAACAGTTTAAAATACAGATGTAAAGTCATTTGAATGCTTTGTTTTTCTGATAAAACAAGGAAAGGAAAAAATATTGTTTTAATCATGAAACAGATCTCCACAAGGGTCTTTTATAAGCTATAATAAATTCAATTAATACATTTAAGAAATTCAAATAGCCTTAACTGCTCAAATGCAAATATGCAAAAATGAGACTTTTTTAACCTCACAATGTAAACAAAAGTGAATAAAGTGCCACCCGAAGTATTGCATTCATGTTTTCAAAAAGTTTCAAAATGAAAAACAGCATTTAGATGTAAATCGAGGAAGGAGACGGACATGCAAGAGTGTGATTCACGTTTTAAGCAACAAAACTTATGGCTACCAAAATGTGTTCTGGATAGCTTAAGCACTCTAAAGATTGCTCCCCATCCCCAAACAAACCAGTAAAACTACTGAGTAAGAGTTTTGTAGTATGTACAGGTCATGTACATAAGCATTTAAGTTTAAATACACCAAATAACTTACCAGAAAGCAACATTCAACCTCAAAGCATTTTTAAGTTAAGACCACAATCTGAATCAAATTAGTTACTTAAACTTGGACCAAATCAAAACCCATTTTGTAAACACAAAACTTCACGGTGGCTTCAGTTTGCAAGAGGCCTTCTCTACTGTATATACCCCTCATATTTGAACGCCATTAAGCCGTAGGTTTGTGTTTTGTGATTAGTGGGTGCATTGAATTCGGATTAGACTAAATCTAAAACATCTTCTGCTTATAGCATCTGTAGAAATCTCTCCAAGTAAGCCACAAGTGTGGTTTATATTTTCATTGCATCAAACTTTACAATGTAGTGAAATCCAGCTATTTCCCTGTTACATGTGGAGCTCATTCTATGAAGTAAGAGCGGAGTCTTGCAAATTAAGAATATTATATAATATTACAAGCTATTAGGCAACTTCAGAATCAATATTGAGACACATCACAGCACCCAGCATATATTGAAACAATGTATTTGTTTTGTATCATTCACCTATAAAACCCCCTCCAAACCCTATCTCTCCAAATGCTCGTCAGTAACCAAAAACATGATTATGCCTTTGACTGAAATACAGTGGAAATTTTCACGGTTATTGAGGATTGTTCAGCTCTGTAACCCATTAGCCAGCATATCCCAGTATGTGTTCTGTTCTATTACCATTGTTCATTTTTCATCAGATCATACAAGACTAATCCACCATCAACAATTGCAATTGAGAAGAGGTAAGCCATGAATTGGCTTGGATTTACGTTACATCAAAACTAATGTATAACTTTGGGCAGATTTTCTTCACAATACATATTTATTAACATGCTATACATCTACACACTCCTTTTCCGACACCTCATTATAAAAAAACTGCTCATTCCTGGTAATGGCCACATCAGTCTAAAGTCTCTCCTGGGGCATGAAGCAGGAGGGGAGGGGACACCAGTCCATTTCAGGGCTTGCACAGACACTTCTTTCAGTGTGTGCAGAAATACGAGTGTCAGCTTTCTTAAGTCTTGTATAAATTTATAGTAATGATTCAACATTGAGATTAAAAATAACAATTGACATCAGTGGGTCAGCAGCAAGCTTGCTATCTATTCCATTGGACAAATTGTATGTTATCACAAATGCCAAGCGTTCAACTTATTACTCATCAGATCCTGCTTTAGACACATGTACTAATTTGAGGTTAAAGGAGTATGGGAACAAGCTACTGATCATGCACTAATGTTACTAGTACAGTACACCTAAGGATTGTCACAACCAGGGTGCCTTCAAGCAGAAAAAAGTGAGCACAGTCAGGTACTGTACCTGCACAGCAAGAAATACAGCCTTATACTTATATATCTGCAAGCCTTTCCTGGATAATTATTGAATGCAATGATTACATACAGTACACATTTCAAATATAAACACCCATAAATTCTAAAGTTCTGTATCTACTGTAACTGCTTCAAAAATTATGCACTACGTGCTATCATTTTGATTAACTGATAATTCATGATGGACCATGATATACTGTACAGTTGATATCAAAAGTCTACACACCCTTATTGACATATCATGTCAGATTATCATGACAGACGTGTCAATAAGGGTGTGTAGACTTTTTATATCCACTGTATCTGAATGACTTTTAAGATTAAATCACCTCATTAGGAAGACAGTTGATATTAACACAGCCAGCAGAAATGGAAACTAAATGGAGGTGCACTTAAATCTGAAAACAGGAGGCACCCTCTCTACACAAAGGATTGTGGGATTATGGAACAAGCTACCGTGCCATATTGGTGAAGCCACATTAATTAGATTGAATACCACATGATTTGTCAATATTACTCAGGTTTATATCTGCAGGTGATTAGGTGTGAATAAAAATATGCCTTGCATGTTTTCTGAAAATCAAATATTTACAATAAGATAAATATGGTTTTGCTCTATGCAATGCTACAAAAAACCTAGAAAAGGGGACAAAGCTACTAAAAATTAAAAATGTATTGTGATGGGTATGCCTCTAAGACAAACCAGTGAAGTTAAATTTCTCAACCATTTCATAAATATTACCTTTTAAATTTGAAATAAAGAGGATTTTGTGTAGGTGTTTAGTATTTAAAAGAGAACCCATTAAGACTACCACATTTTTCTGAAGTCCATGATAAACTGAAAGGTTCTCTATCACTGCAGCTAATTAAACAGAACGAATATCCACTGCAGAGTTCCCATGTAATTTCCGGTCTGAAAGAGAATCAAAGACAACTCTTGCAATTACTGCTAGAGCAATAAGTAAAAGCACAACCCTTTGAAATGGATATTCCTGCTCTTGCTCTTCTGCAGGCTGCCTGTGCTGTGAACCAAAAGCCCTTGGTTCACAGGTTATTGTGACACCAGTGCAGCTCATTTGGGCCATCGCAAGGATCTTGTTGCAAGCAGTTAATAAACTAAGTGACCCACAACAAAATGGCTACCGAAAGATTCCAAAGAAGCAGCAGCCTCAAGTTTCAAGTTTTCTAGCGCAATTTCAATTTTTATTCATGCTCTCCAGCTCTGTATTTTCCAGAAACGCATCTGAAGTCTGGTCCTGCTGAATTCCAAACAGATTCTTCACGTTGCCTGTCTCAACTAATCGGAGTAATCAGCACCATCGTCTGTGATGTTTTTGAAATGATTCTTCATGCACATGATATAAAAAAGCAAAAGCCTCAGAGGAGGAAGTCAACACAACAGTTATGAAAGGGCAGTCCCCATTCACTGAACCATCAGAGCATGTCTGGAGATGTATCCTGGTGCTGATAATGACAGATGTGATGCATAACACTTCCAAAGGATCTGAAATCTGCGGGAAGTAACTGCATACCTCCTGGCCTCGGGTGCTGTCTCCAGAGTCAGCGAACTTGACAGGCGTGGAGCGCTGGGACACCGCCCCCTCCTCTTCCTTGTCTGTGCCAGAGTCATCCTCGGAGCTGCTGGAGATGGCCTCTTCACTAGGTGGGGGAGGGGCGCTGGCAGCTGTCTTCCGCTGCAGGACTGCTTCTTCTTTGCTGCTCTTGTTGCTGAAACAGTGGAGAGTATGCTTTTTACATATGGGATGTACACTGTCAGGTTAGAAGGAGTGGATTGTTGTAAAAATCGATCTACTCCTAACCTAGTATTACCAGGTCTTAATTAGCCTTCTCTGTAATTCCATTTATCACAACTAAATTGCTGAGATTTAATATTGTTTACTTAACTATATTGAAAAACAAAACTAGAAATGTCATCAAATGGGAACATTTGGAATTGTAAATTGGCTACAAGAGAAAGATCAAATATGGACTGCTCTTGGGTGCAAAGCACTTTATTCTTTCAGATTTAACATGATATAGTAGCAACATCCATCTTCTATGCCACTCTTTACTATCATTTACTACTGAGTGCTAACTTTGAGAGCGCCAACACTATTACACTTCAGAGGTGCAGATATCATGGATCACACAGTGGTCAGAGGAATGAAAAAGCAATCGTGCAGCTGCTCTGAAGTTTCAGTTGTGCTCTGTAATGACAATACCACAGTAAAGCAAGACATTGAGAGGACCTTTTTGAGAAGGTCTGCTTCAAAGCTCAAAATACACAGACCAGCTACTAGATATGACATTGACCTTTCTCTTTACTAGCCTAAATTGTTCACAATGCTACAATAAGAATTCAAAAAATGGTGGTTAATCTAGGTTCCTATAACAACTTGCATTGAAAAGGTAATATGAACTTATATTACTTATATTAATTTCTAGAAACAGTCACAGATTATGATTAGCACACTCTGCAAAACTATTTGAATCACAACTGTGTGAATCTTAGTTTAATAACCATAGAGCTTGTTTTGTTATTTTAAAGTTAATATAGTGTGCATATTCATATTAGTATTTACCATATTTATGAATGTATTATTTACAAGGTATTAAAGCATGTGTAATATCAGGAGTCCTTTCTAATTAATTCTACATTTACACATCACAGACACAAGTGGATGCCAAAGTATTACAAAAACTCAATAAAGAAAAAAGTAAAGACCAAGTCTATCATACAACCATTTCACAGTAAAAGAGTGTTTAAGAAGACTAAGTAAAAACTACTTACTTTAAGTCTAAATATAGCTATTGACATTAAGACAAATCTGAACTTCAATTCTAAAAATCTAAACTTTAATTATAAACTTTATTCTATTCATATAAACTTTATTTCTCTTTATTTTATTTGGAATTGTAAACTGATTTATAAACAAGCCTTTTTAAGAAAAAACAAACACAAATCAACTTTAAAATATGTACAATGTGGTCAGGTAAGGGTTTCTGATGTTTCTAAATAATGTGACTCTATATATTATTACCTACAAAGGTAATTACTGGTTAAACTGTGGGAGTCACATAACTACAAGGTTGTGAGTCAAAAGGATCTGACAAAAAGTCAAATTAATAAATTAATGAGTCTTCATAAAACAGGAAGCGTTGCCTGACTTGTACGAGTAATTGATCACAAAAGGGTCTTGACTAGCACTAGGAAAAACAAACTGCCCAGGTCTTTTAGGATCAGCAAAAAAGAAAAGTAACACCTGCTAAAAGGACACAAGGTGATGCAAATTCACATTTTCATTAGTAGGCAAAGCCGACACATGACACTGAATGTTTCATGACCACTGGCTCACATCTGTGGGGACAAAAATATTGTGTTGGGCAACGGATATATATCTATCTGTGAAATATTCATCTTGCAGATAACATGAAAATATTAAAAAGAAAAAGGAACTCAACCCATAGCTACTGCATGGCTTCCCCGCTGAAAAGCTATCCACGTGTTTGCTGTCCATGTGACTCTCCAAGCAAGGAGAACTGAGTGAGCTGGCATGCGTGGAGCACTGGGAACACGACAGATACAAACAACCCTGTGTCGCTCCACAACGCCTGAGCTGCGAGTATGGGCAGCAGCACCACATGAGGAAAGTAAGACAGAGGCTTTACCCTAAGACCGACTTCCCAGTCTCCTCTGGCTTGCGAACGGTGAAGGGGCTCGGATCAATTCCAACGGTCTTTGGCATAAACTCCCTGGAAAAATATTTTTAATTAACCAGATAAAATACTCAAAAGTTGGAGTTCTTCTCATAGAAATCTCTGCACAAGATTTTCTTTTAATGAAATACAAAAGAACATTGATTTGATTTGAATGAAGGTTTATCGACCATTTTTCACAACAGTATCAAGATTATTTTTGTACTGGAATTTTCATGTAATTATGCCCTCTTTTTAGCAACTACATTTTCATGTACTGCAAAACTTGTCATGCAAATATATTACTATCCACACAATCTGAATCATTTCCCAGGTCATATAGCCACAGACATACTGTAAGCATAGGTGCCCTGCATCTATGCAACCAAATTATTCACTTATTTATCAGATGTTGCTGGTATATTTCTAGTGAATTCATCTGTAACTTTACAGACGTAAAGCTTGCAGTGTTGTCAGAGAGGACTGTGTGGCTCCACCAGTCAGTACTAACTGAATTTTAACAAGATTCCTGTTAAATCGTTAAACAGGTTATCTCGCATTAAAATGCAGAGATTAGCTGTGTTGAACATGTGCATGCATTAGACATTCACGATTTGGTGTTATGTTCTGACACTTAATGCATGAACAACAAACATATAACTTGTGTTGAAAATGCTTCCCTCAAAATCTTTACACAGCTGCCATCAATTCCTTAGATTGCAACTGCACTGCATTTTGGCAGCTCATTTCAATTGAAAAAAGTACATTTTGAGTCAGTGGCATCCAATGTAAGGCCTTTCAAATCGACTCCTACTGTACCTTAACACAGCAACTGAGCAGAGATAACCAGCATGCTAACCAAAATTAAAAAAAGAACAGAACAAAAGAGCAGTATTAAAAAAGGCAGTAGGAAGAGTGAAAATGTTGTGTACGAAGCAGTGATGCAAGTCTTTTCAGATTGCAATTCACCTGTGCTATGGATGGAATAGTTCTCAGTGGTATAAGAGGCTGAAATACCAAAGTAAACAACATACCGTGCTGAGTTCGTCATTGCCAGGCAGAAGGTATCGTCAAAACAGCTCAGCTCATAGGGCTTGAAGAACTCAGTATAGGTGTCGATGCTTTCATCGTACTTGTTGAGCCTCTTCACCATTACCTTCTCTCTGTTTTCATCACACGGGACTATGCATTTTGGGAATGAGAGGGAACCCAAGAGAAAAAACACACATCATGCAATGACAGGAGGTCCAGGTCTTTTAACACATCTCATTTAGTATGGGCTTGAGAAACTGTGTGAGCTTGATCCTTTCAAAGTCAGTTATGTTCTCAGCAAAGAG
The DNA here is from genome assembly GCF_055471065.1 of Atractosteus spatula. Classification (NCBI taxonomy): domain Eukaryota; kingdom Metazoa; phylum Chordata; class Actinopteri; order Semionotiformes; family Lepisosteidae; genus Atractosteus; species Atractosteus spatula. The sequence goes on along the minus strand of NC_142707.1, from coordinate 46,094,220 downwards.
AAAACAAAACACTCCAGATTCAGAATGTATTACAGCTTGTCCAGAGAAGGTTTGTAATCACATGGAGCATAGCTGGAATACCTTGATGTAGTCCAGATTTCTATAATAATTTGTAAAATAAAAAGTCATCAGGATTTTGACTTTGAAGGACTGAAGGATTTGTGCTGTGAAACTACTTGTGTGTGCACTTCAGCTCTCTCTCCTTGGTATTATTGTCTTCAAAAATTCATCTTTGGAGACCTCAGGGAGTAAGAATGTGGCAGATTAGTTTGTGGCTGTGTTGGCCATTCTCTTCAAGAAAATCACATTTTAATATTGAACACTAAACAGAGAAATACTGCAGTGCTTAGGTTGAAAAATGTTTTTGGTCTGTACTTCTGGACTGTTTCACACAGTGGAGGAGCACCTTTGTAAGTGCTGCATGCGGCTTCAGGGGCATAATCAAGCTGTTTTGAAGTTGTAAGAAATCTCCTCGGAAATATTTCAAACTACAGGATAAATTTGTGGAAATGCTGACCCCCCGAGCCACAATCCAGATTACAATTGGCTGCTCAGTCTCAAAAAGGCAGTCCATCACTGCAGGATTAGTCAAGAGGTCCTTAGTTCCTCTTTTCCTTTGAAACTACTCTAGACTCCTCTATTGCCCCAGAGGAGCCAGGACAGACCAATTCTTTTCAAACTACTCTTAATTCTCCATCTTTCCTTCTCACAAATTCTAAACTCTTTTTCATTCCCTAGAATTCCTGGCACACTCAGCTGGGCTCTTGCATCCATGACAAGTCTTCCTTTCACTGGAGGATACAGGTTCCCTGTCTCATCAGAGACCTACTTGTACGCCTTACTCGGCTTAACCACCGGCGCGGTTTCCAACTACAGACAGTAATCTATTACTGTACAAAAAACTATGGAGAACACAAACTGGTCCAGGAATACAGTTACACACTAGAAAACCAAATGCTAAATTCTCTCCGGATTCAGCTTTTCTTAATCCAAATTATGACAGAATCCTTGCACGTTTTCATTCTCTTTTTCTAACTCTTCAAACCTAAAACTGGCATTAGGACTGCCAGCTGGTTGTGGAGATTGAAAGCACAAAAGCTGGATTCTGTAAACACTCCTGTGTTATCTAAAGTTTCAACACGTCAGGATGCCACTAACACTCTTGCCCCCCCCCTCCCCGATGCAGCCCCCCGCCCTCTGCACAAGATTGCTCCTATACTGACTTCTGCTGCACCTCAGGAATGTCCAGCTGTGCACAGGACCAATCAGATGAATCCTTGTCTGTCCCTAGAAGGACTGCTCCATCACCAAATTACATTTGCAAGTCAACCAACAAATCCATTTGCTTACCTTCATCATATGGTAAAGGCAGATAGGACAGGATTCCTTCAGTCCACCAGAATGTATAGCTATGGAGAAGAGGTAAACAAAAAAGGTACTATTTATCATGTTTTAACTTGTCCAATATATTCAACTGCATCAGAAAGAGATGGCAATTTAACACTGAAAGCAGCTCAGTGCGAAAGTTACCTCTGTCGGTGGCAGTCTTTGATATAAAAAAAAATTATACTAATTAAAAAAAACTTCTTTAGCAACAGCAGTCAATACAAACATTCACTAAGAAAAAAACATCATCTTTGGAAATAATTAACAGAATGGAGCAGGCAGACACACAGAGGTTTTCCTGGCAACCCCTTAGCCATGTGCTTTCTCTTGTACACGCTACCAACATACAGTAAAAGTTGAGTAGGAAGACGAGTGCTCATTACTTGAGATCTTGAGCCTCTTGAACCTTCAAATCTGCCATGTTTACTGTGCTTTAGAGAACAGATGTTATTGCGTCAGATTCTAACTTTAATTTTTGTCTAAAAATCCATTTTTACTTGTGACATTGACTGGATTTGGATTCTCGATGCCTATGGATAAAGACTATACGAAGTTGGTCATAAAACCTACTTTCTCCGAGCCGACACACAGAGCAGGGTTCAACTATACCCTCTATTAGTTAAAAAAGTAGAAGACTTTCAAATCAAAGGTTGGTTTAGTACTTGTGTGTTTAGTACTTCTGTGAAATTCAGCTTACAATATCCATAAATATCTTTTGTATCTACATAGAAGTCTTATTATGGTTTCTCATCTTTTATCATATTCATTTTCTTTATTATTCAAAAAGCTGGACATTCCATTATGTGCCCTTGACAGTCAATTTGAAATAATCTTTTTTATGCTATTTCTTGCAATTGTGTTTCTCATTATGCAAGCAATTACGCAGTTGATTTGGCTTATTGAACATGGATGTAAAATATAGGTCAGAAGGCCAGACTCCTTTTACTATCAGTTCTTATTTATTATACCTGTTCTTTAACAATTTTCATAATAAAGATAAAAACAAAATATACAAAGGGGAAAACACTGCCATCACATGAAAAGATAAACAAACAGAGGCAGGACAAATGACTCATACAAAGAAAATTAAGGAAATAGGTCACAGCTGTCCATGGTATTAGATAGAGAAGTAATGGAAAGCATATGTGTTTTACATCATGACATGACCAAACCCGACAGGAAGTGTAAGTGACTAAAAGCTTTAAAGGGGTCATCTGTGCCTCTCAGTCAGACAAGGCTAGACTGTGGTCAGGTGGAGTGATGGCTGTCGTATGGCCATGTGTACCTTGGAATACTTACAAGTTAACAATGTAGATCAAAATGAACAGCATTACATCAAGCCTCTTGAGTACCGTATCCTGTCTGCACTGAACCCTGGGAGCCTACACTTTATGCATGAAACCAAACTCATTCAGTGACATTTTGAATGTTTTTGATTAAAATGATAATCAGTACCTCAGTAGATTTCACATCTCCAGACAAATGAACTAACATAAGAAAATGCTGTAATTATAAAATATCACACTGCTGAGTACTATTTATTATTTTAGACGTGCCTCTCCTCATAAAGGGAGACCAGAAATGTCACAGTCAGATCTACTAATAAAAGACAATTCAAATACATCTTCTATTTGAACCAGAAAACATGGGCTCAAACAACAGAAGCAAGGAAATGACTTGCTCATTAAACGATTGCTCAGGTTATCTCCCTTAAACCTGGAAATGAGAAGCTCAGTCTTCGTTAAGGTACTGTCACGTCAAGTTAGACAAAGGGTATCAAGGTTGAGCTGTTGCTACAATTGTAGAACAAAGGTTCACACACCTGCGTCTTTCCTGAGGAAGCATCATGGTGTTCTTCTGATGCAGGTAGAAATCCGTGGGGAGCTCCCATAGATGTGGCTTCAATTCTGAAGGCTGAAACACCTGCAGGAAAAGGTTTATGGCATCCTGCCTGTCGGCATCTGTTTCAAGAAAGGGATGCACTAATTACGATGCTGAAATGTAGCTTTCTGATAAATATGTATTAATACAAAAACAGATCACTATAGGTATCACAGTTATTCAATTAATATTAAGAATCAATAAACATTAATTTTGAGTGCTCCAATGTGAGCTTTGAAAAGAATCACATTGGTGACGGCCATAGTTTTATCGGCTCTATTGAGGCAAAGACACATTAGGAAACTAAGAAAAAAAGGGTCTCTGGCCACAGCACTCTATGCACAAAAAGCCTAGCTGCAAGCTTAAAACGTGCAGAATTCTTTAAAGAAGATGAATAGTGGTTCACTGCATAATAATATAAAGAAAGGTTTACAGAGGGATGTTAGAAAAACAGTTTTTGACATGTGACAGATGTTTTATCAGATCGCCTACAGACCATTAAACTTTCTGCTTTCTCATTGAGCCTCTTCACACCTCTCATGCCACTAGTTATTGGTCACGTGTTCATTAGTCAGCACTATGTATATTTATTGCCGATAGCAAAAGCACATAATTATTGAGTAAATAAAGAGAACATAATTACCTTCTTTGTGACGAACATTCAGTAATGTGTCAAAGTAATTCAAGCTTTGATTTCTTGAATAAACCAGCGCACTAATGTAGACTGACACTGGCACTCTGAAATCACTCACAGGCACACGTGACTTATTTAAAACCCAAAGAACTAATTTAGCTAAGACTCTAAACAACCTTAAAAATTAGTCAAAACAAGGATCAAACAAGTTTTTTTGGAGAAAACAGAAGCACACGTTTTTGTATCCCACTCTAGCTGAATAACATGAATTAATCTACAGCTCTTGGTCATACATTAGGAAGGGTGGATGTTGTTTAATTATCTTGAGGGTTTTTTGTAGGTCTGCAGAATTGCATGTGGTCTAATCTGCACGCGAACCCAGAACACACTTTAAAAATCATTATGAAAATGTTTAATTGAAACACAGCACAGGGAGGTGCAGTGCTTATTACTGCTGCCTCACAGCTCTTAGTTTCAGAATTGCAGCCCCTTCTGTGTGGAGCTAAGAATATTTACCCGCTGTGGATTTGGGAAAAGATCAGTGGAGCAGCGATGCTCACCAGGAGTAAGCAGCTTCCCTAATAACATACAGATGAACTGCGACTTCAGAATTGATCAGTTTAGAGAGCACTCCAAAAGTGTTACACTGTTATCTAAATAAGGATTTTCACCCTGAACTGTACTAATCATTTCGCATGACAAAAAGCAGGAAAAAAGATAAGTATAACTCCTAAATATTTTATGTAATAAGTGAATTCCGTTCTACCCACATGGGTCAATCTTAAACAATTTTCACTGTGTGGAACCTCTCCATTTCAAACAGGTAGAAGTGTGAGAACAATGGGCTGAAAGGTGTTTGTGGTTGAAAATGTTTGTTATTACGGGGTGCTTCAACGCACAGCATGACAATGACCCAAAAACACACAACTAAGAAATTCATCAGAACCAAAACAGTTAAATCTTAGGCTGACTATGTCTCCATCACATTCATATTTAAATCCAACCAAGCAGGCATTTTACATGCAGATGAAAGAGATGAAGTTAGAACGCCCACAGAATGTGGAACAACTCAAAGGAGATAAAGTAAAGGTTTGGAAAAGCATCTAAATATAAATGATAATACAAAAGGTTTGTTAAGCCCAACGGGTGATAGACTTCATGCAGTTATTGTCTTAATGGTATGAGCTTTTACTCTCTGGAAAGTAAATAAAGAGAATGTGCTCCATTACTCATGATCACGTGAAATCATTGGGTTGAACATGAATATGGTTTTGTTCTAATGTGATTTGAATAGATAAGACTTGATTGACCCTGAAGGGAAAATGAGATAAATAAAGCATTATTTATTTATTAAATGCATGCATAGAATTACTCAAAAATGATATATATAAATGTGTATCACTCATATTAAGCTCATGATCACATATACAAATTGCTTGAATGGAAAGCAATAATATTGGACAAACATTTGGAGGACACAGCACATCAGAGAAGAGAAAATGATTCATCATTCGACTTCTGGACAGCTAACTGAACGGACCACCTCAACAATGAAATGGAAAATTAAGAATTTCGGTTTAGGGCTGAGAGCAAGAAATACTGCTTTACACAAATGTCAGAGGGTATCTGGAATAAACTGCCCACACATACTGAAGGGAATCACTTGAGTTCTTTTATGAAATGGCAAGATGTGATCCTTAAAACCATGAACTAAAATCAAACAAGCAAGTGAAAAGATCTAAATGGCCTCCTCTCATTGCTAATCTTTTTAGCAGTTCTTAATAAATCATGGCAACCACATTATAAAAATATTTGCTTTCATAATTCTGATATGTTCTAAAATGCCATAGAGTCACAGCAGCAGATTCAGGATGTCAGACTCTTGCGAGGATCAATATCCCTCTACCTCATCCCACCCACTTGTAGAGCTACACCAGTTGACTGTCTCACTAAAAGCAGTTGGCAATGGAGCAAATCTGCACTTTGAATGATTGTCACTGTCCATCTATATATTATCGATAACAATTTTTCCTGGAACAATATTTACAGATGCTGTACTAACCTGAAGAGAAACTACATGTGGCCAATGTGTACAGGTGTTTAAAAGTACATGTGCCACACAGCAGAAAGCAATTTCCATGAGGAATGTTCTTTTTTACATTGGACAATACATGTTTTTTAGAAAAATAAAGCTTTTAACAGCTAAGTAAAGATAGCAACAACAAATGAATCACCTTGGATGAATGAATCACCTTCCCTTTGGTTACTCACACACTGCTTGTGGATTCAACAAAGAGCCCATCATACTGCTTTATTTATTGGGGTCTGATGCAGTGGTGTACAATATTTCCACAGACACAGAAATAAGGCATTCAAGAATTCCAATAATATGATATGCACTGAATTTCAGAATGTTAATTTTAATGGTAATTTAATGTTTAATGTTATTTTTTAAAAGCATTATTACTACACAAATTCTATAGTACAATAACACTTTTTTAGAAAATTATTTTTTATAAAATGTATTTGATTATTAGGACTGATATCCTATCAAATTACATACAAATCATTGCTATTCATTTACAATCATTCAGATATTCCGTGACCAGTCTGGTCCAGTAGTTTAAATTATTATTGGAGTCCAAAAATAAATACAAAATGATCTTAAAGTAAAGGCCAATGCCACTGTTATCCTGACTCTGGTGGCCAACACATATTTTTTTCTATGTAGAAATTTTAATGTTGTATATTATACATGAGTATAATCAGCGTTTTTGTTTTTCTTAGCACAGTTCACCACTGATGAACTGCATGTTCTTTACATCGTCTATGATATGCACAGCATTTTGTACACCAGCAGCTCCTTCAGCAATCTGAAATCAAAGCTAAATAACTTTTATAGTTATTAAAAAGGGACCCATGTTATGAAGACAAAGTTAGAGTGCTATTATTAGCTAAATTTTGTAGGGAATGGCAGATACCGTACATCAATTTCCACATCAGATCTCTTTCTGTACATTTATTTAAAGTGCAAAAAGAATTATTACATTTTAATTTTAGCTACGACCCATTATGTCCAACCCCCAAGTCTATACAACCGAAAGGAAACAAAAAGGTAAAAGACCTGTGCTTCTTTCAACAAGAAGATCCAGGAGATCACAAAGAAAGGAAAGATAAGTCTCCATTGTAAAGGAAAAAAAGGTCAAATGTGATGATTCCACTCATAGGCTTTCTTCTTTATTTACTTTATATACAGACGAAGAAAGGCTTTCAGACAGGAGACATCTCCCAGGGACTTTCTGTCAACAGTTCAAGCAATGTTTTCCTCCTGCAGTTTGTATTATGACCTCCCCTTTACACAGATTTTCCTTCACTTATTTCCATGCTAGCTCTTCCACTCAGCTCCAAAAACCTGCATGTTACAGTACTTTCTTTTAAAAGATCAAAGCTTTAAATAAAAAATAGCCATTGAAAGCATTGATGTGAAACAAATAAATTAGTTATATTTTTTAAATTGACTTAAACCTAAAACAAAAACACAACAAAAATATGTTTTTGACTAAATTTACCACCTTATCTATTAAGAACAAAATTATCACTTCTTCTTTCACAGAACAATCTTCAAAAAAAGATCTGCAACAATTCTAAGAGGATGTTTATAACAAAGCTCGTGGATAAGGTTGATTGAAAAATTAAGTTAACTGTTCTCTTTACTTCAGAGGTGTTGACAAACATGTCATTCTTAAGAGAAGCAACTGAAAATTATATTTACATACCATTTCATCATTTCACGTCCCTGTCCTGCAATCAAAGTTTCACTGGAGTCAATACCACCTTATCGCGAAAGATCTTTGACATTTTTCTGATGCAAAACTTACCACAATTTTCCAATAAACTTCTTGAGGTCTTTAATCAAGCTGATAATTATGAATATTTTCTTAATCGGTGATTAATTTATGATGATCAGACACAGGCAGGAACGACAAGGTATCCAACATACTGTACCCCATGTCACAAAGTCTCTCTTTTTTCCTTCAGCAAAAGTCCGATTGGATACATTTCAATTAGCATATCTGAATGAGAGACTTTCTGAAACTCAGGAACTGGCAGAGGGTCGAGTCAAATTATAACTCACATACAACTTTTGCAAAAAGCTTAATTAAAGTCTAAAACACACTTAAATCAGAAAACTGAATCGATTTGCAAGTGATTGAAAACTCAGCAGGGGAAAAACCTTAAGGAGACAATGGTGTCCCGGAACCAGGATAGGGGACCACGGTTCAGTGGGTGTTCTAGGTCTCTGTAGCATCTGAAACTGGGAGAAACGGTCCAATCAAGCCAGTAAGTCTGATTTAGCTCGTGAACAGCAGAGTGGAGGTGAGACAAAACAGCACCTACTATACAAAACGACAACCTCTTGGCTATATAAACAAGAGAAAAGTTTTCTTGCAGTGTTTGTCTGCAGTGTTGGAGACTTTCATTTAGTTCCAGCATTGGATAAAACTGTACATGCCAGTACAATTTTTTGCATCTTTGGACTTAGAAGACAACCATATCAACAGCTTAAAACTGACACATCTCAAGAGACTGGCAAAAGCCCTGGTACCACAGACAGGAAAGGTATATTACACCGACAACCCTAATCCAAGAATGTAAGGTCTAGTCTAGATCTAGTCTAGGAGGTGAAAAAACAACATAATACTAATATAGGGAAACTAGATGTAGGTTGAAGACCAAAACAAGGAGAGTTAAGGGAATTAACACTGGGTTGGCCCAATCTAAACCCTGTTGTCACTTCCTGTATATACAGTATATAGTACATATAGTATATATAGTACAAGGTAAGACAGTAAGTGTATATACTGTAGCTCCTCTAAAATACATGACCTGATTGAAGATCTCCTATACTATAAAACAAAGATATCGGCTTAATTTTGATTTCACATTGAATTGCGCAGGAACAATTTCCTCATATGGTCTATACATCAAACAAAACCTGTTCATTCAGTCTTGTGTTACTACTTGTTCATAGGCAAAATATTGTAGCTGGAATATAAGTAAAGATACAGAAATACAAGGGATTGACTTACACCCATTTGGCCCTGTTAACCTGTGTAAAGCCATATAGCACAATAGCTCCTAGCAAATATTCTCTTGTCTGCAGCCTGAAATTCTGGTGACTAAAGAATACCACTGAAACCTTAATGTTAATGAAGTCTGAGCTTGGCTTTACAGCTTAATTGTGTCCTAGTAAAAGTGCCATCTTCCGCTAGTTTCTTTGCTCATAAAATTCAATTTATGTAGAAAATCATAACCTGTGCAGCGTAACAGAGACAACGGTACACAAAAAGAAATGAAGCACTAAGAACTCCGAAACATAATGTCCTCTATCATAAAATTATACTTGTCACCCCCATTTTAAACTTCGGACGGCTGCCAAGATTAGCATTGCATTAAGTCTGCAACGCCATATAAATGACCTGGAAATTTCTGAAAATAGTCAGAGGACATGCTGACAGCAGACAGTCAGACAGAGATTTCCAGATCACAATTTATTTTCTTTTGTTGTTTGTTCTTCTGAAGAGGCGGGGGGGGGGGGGTGTCAAGTGTCAAATCATCCCTAGGAGCCTGTACATTCAGCTTCCTACTCCTTCTGCCTCGCCCGGCCTTGCAAGGACACCTCTCATCTTCCTTTCAAACAGCTGCTTCAGGTGAAGGCATGGTAACATAAGGTGGACATGTGCGTGGCCACGCAGCACGTGAAGCTGGACCAGCAAAAAAATAAGGAAGCTTCCTGGACTACCTTCAATTTCTGGACAAACACATCAAGCAAATATACAGTAGGACTGCAACTCACTCACACTTTAAATTATGCTTTCTAATTAACTGGAAATCCTAAACGTTCAAACTAAATTACTGGGGATGCCCATGAAACTTCTTGGCTGCCACAATAGCCCCGGTCCAGGACGTAACCTTTAAGTCATCTCTTTCTAAAGACCTGGAACAACTTAACCATAATCAATTAAATAGGGGGTTTGTTTAGTTCAATATAAATAATACATTTCAGTCCTCAAGGACCAAACCTCCGTTAATTAAACAGGTTACTTGCTTCATGGTTCAACAGCTTACAAGTGTTCATAAGCATACGCCTTACCAGGCTATTTAGGGAGATATGTAATACTAACTGCACAGTGATCTCCAGAACCAGAGACCCCTCTGCTAAACAATAACTGACAGCTACTGTAGGTCTGTGATGCTAAAAATACAAAGGTAACTAATTTTGGTAAAAATGTTGTTAGAATCAAATGTAAAGTCATTATTATGCCTAAACCATGCGTCTTTGAACGACAAGCAGAAAATAATTTTACCGTAGCTAATATGAACATTTCCTTTATAATTCATTTCACTGAGAATCACACTGCATTTTGTTTTGAGTACTAGATAATTTGGATGCAGACCCTGTGATTAATCTTAATTGCTACAAGGACCTATATATTATTCCCAGGCCTCACAAATTATGCCCAGCATCAATTAAATTCCTTTGGAACACATTTGTAAGCTTAATATTGCATTCTTTTACATCACTGTGAGTCCTATTCAGAATGTCTGAGGTAATGAGGTGATGAATATTCCATCTAAATTGGCAATCAAAAAGGGAGCATCGCACATTATGGGCTGTAAAATTAAACATCATTTCCACATACGTCAGAATTAAAGGTTTTATGGCTCTTTCCGTGAAAAAAAACATTTGTCACCTTTGGCAAAAAAGAATAAACTGAAAATACTTTGACAGGAATTACAATAAGACAGCTCTTTATAAAATACTTATTTCTATATAAAAACAATCAGGCGCCATTAAGAAATTACATTATATGAAGTAGAACAGACAAGAAGTATCTGTAACACTTTACAATAACTGTATTTTTAATACAGTTAGAATCAAATGTGTTTTTAATATAATTATATTTGAAGAAATAAGCAGACTCACATTTTACAAGGTAGTTAGGTTCCTGACATAGCATGTATACCCAAAATCACATATAATCAGAATACCCATCTCCATTAAACAATTAAAAACAATTCTAAGTGTATTAGTATGTCTATATGTGTAGCTTAAAATATTATGAAAACAGTAATACAGCAAATACAGTATACAAAATAAATATCAATTTTAATAATAATAAAATGCAGAGAACACAGCCAATCGATTGCTCTCACAAATAGCCTTCTTTCTGTCCTAAATTGCACTAATCAATTATTTCACTCTTAACATACATACTGTATGTGCCATCATCCCACCACTTCTTAAAAATCTCAATTTTAAGTCCAAATCAGACACTTTTTTTATTTGCCTTTCCCTTCGTACTTGGTTCTTTCACCTCCATACTGGTTTTCAGTTTATAAGCCAAATTGAGGGTGATACAACACGATAAAGGACGCATCAGTAAAGAAAGCTATACAGTAGGCTCCGTAACTAGTTCCCAAAGCACAGCTCAGGTGTCAGCCGCACCAGACTTGAATTTTTGAAATTTTTCCATTTTGGACATTTCCCTCATTGTTTGATTTTTCATTTATTTTTTGTCGGCGACTGCGTTTACAAAAATTCAGTAAAAATATTTTGCGTAAAACATGAGTCTACTGTAGTTTGCCGTAATAACCTGTGACTTTTGTGACCTTAATTAAGAGAGAAGTAGTAATTGCAACTTGAATTTAAGTCTTTTTTTTAACCTACCAAACAGAGAAAGTGATTCATGTCATCCTCCACTTCACAGCAGATTAGAAAGAGACGTGAGCAATTACTTCATCTGTTGAAATATGGGGGAACTTCTAGGCAAGATTTTTTCAAGCGCAAATCAGAATCTTGTGGGGGGAAAATAAAAGCACAATGCATAAACATTACATGGGAAACTAAATTAGCCAAATAAAAAAAACAAAATGAAAGTAAAAAAAAATAAATTTTGCAATCTAGTCCCTTCTCTCTCTTAAATGCGCTTATAAATCCTCCACAAATTTAATTTAAATTTGGGAATTTTCCCTCTTTACTCTATGAATTCAAAAACACTGATGTCTAACCAAGCCATTGAATAATGCTGTAATTGAAGTTGTGTCTTAAAACCAAAAAAAAATGTACATACAGTATACAGTAAGACACAGAACTGTATAACAGCAGTCATATCACCCTGCAACTCACAACTGGCAGCCCACTGAAGCTAAGCAGGTGTGAGCCTGGCCAGTACCTGGATGGGAGACCTCCTGGGAAAAACTAAGGTTGCTGCTGGAAGAGGTGTTAGTGGGGCCAGCAGGGGGCGCTCACCCTGCAGTCTATGTGGGTCCTAATGCCCCAGTATTGTAACGGGGACACTATACTGTAAACAGGCGCCGTCCTACGGATGAGACGTAAAACCGGGGTCCTGGCTCTCTGTGGTCATTAAAAAACCCAGGGCGTTTCTCGGAAAGAGTAGGGGTGTAATGTAGTCTTGGCCACATTTCCCATTGGCCCTTACCAATCATGGCCTCCTAATAATTCATTACTCTCCTCCCACTGATAGCTGATGTGTGGTGAGCATTCTGGCGCACTATGGCTGCCATCGCTGCACATTGGTGGTGGAGGGGAGTCCCCATTACCTGTAAAGCGCTTTTCAGTGGAGTGTCCAGAAAAGCGCTATATAAGGATAAGCAATTATTTATTATTATTATAATAACCTTAATTTGCAGTGATTTCAGATGTGCTTTTTATCATTCTAGCAAACAAATTGTAACCTACATCACGAAATGTTAAACTTCATTTGGAAACCATATAGTTTCCTTGGGTCTATCCCATGAGTCATCCATGTACAGTTTTATGCAAAAGATTGGGCACCCCTGGCCAAATTACGTTTTGTTGATTTTCTAAGTGAAAAGAAGTGAACACAACCTCCGCAGCGAATAAACTTAAAATTGACATACTGTATTTCTGCAAATTTTAATGCAGTTACTATTTATTTGCTAAATTTAATAAGTTGAAAAAAATATAACCGTAAATGTGGCTTGTGCAAAAGTGTGATCCATCCACTAGTGTTATTTTTTGTACGGTATCAGAACTTAATTGACTCGTTAGGCCTTAATTTAAGTCAGGTGATGACAAGTCCAGAGCTTCATAAATTCTCTGACTCTTCGAAACTCTCAGGGTGTTGTTCTTACACTCCACAACCATGGCCTCCTCTAAGCAGCTGTCTGAGGATCAGAAAATAAAGATTGACTCATACAAAGCAGGGGAAGGCTATAAAAAGATATCTAAACGCTTCCTGCTTGCAATTTCCACTCTCTGAAATGTCATTAAGAAATGGAAGTTAAGGGGAACTGTTGAAATCAAGACGATCTGGAAAACCAAGAAAAATCTCAGATAGAACTGCTCATAGACTGGTCAGGAATACAAAGCAAAACCCCCATATCACTGCAAAGGACCTGCAGTAGGGTTTAGCTGTCAGGGGAGTAGTGGTGCACCGGTCCACTGTACAGCCTTGCTTGCACAAACATGAACTGCATTGAAGAGTCATCAGGAGGAAACCTTAACTGCGATCTCATCACAAAAGTCAACGTCTGAAGTATGCAACAAAACACTTACTGTAGATAAGCCAGAGTCATTTTGGAACCAGGTGCTGTGGTCTAACAAAGTAAAAATCGAACTCTTTGGCTACAATCACCGAAGGTACTTTTGGAGAAAAAAAGGAGAAGCATTTGAAGAAAAGAACACCTTGCCAACTGTTAAGCATGGGGGTGGATCCATTATGTTTTGGGGCTGTGTGGCAGCCAGTGGCACAGGAAATATTGTGCGGGTAGAGGGAAGAATGGATTCTACTAAGTATCAACACATTCTGGAAGCTAATGTCCTACAGAAACTGAAGCTGAAAAGAAGTTAGACATTACAACAAGACAATGATCCAAAACATACCTCAAAATCAACCATGAACTACTTCAAGAAACAAAAGATTAAGGTTTTGGAATGGCCTTCACAGTCCCCAGACTTGAATATTATTGAAAATCTGTGGGTAGATTTCAAATATGCAGTGCATGCATATAAGAATATTTCTGAACTAGAAGTGTTCTGCAAGGAAGAGTGGGAAAAAATTCCTAAAGCACAAATAGAAAGACTGTTAGCTGGCTACAAGAAACGTTTGGAGGCTGTGATTTCTGCCAAAGGGGGTGTTACTAAGTACAGACTGATAGAGTGCCCAAACCTTTGCACATGCCACATTTACTGTTTTATTTTTTTCAATCTGTTACATTCAGCAAATAAATAGCAACTGTGCATTAAAATTTGCAGAAATATGTCAAGTTTAAGTTTGTTTGCTGCAGAGGTTGTGTTAACTTCTTTTCACTTAGAAAATCAACAAAACATGTAATTTGGCCAGGGGTGCCCAAACTTTTGCATACAACTGTATTCAAACAGCTCAAACATCATGGAACATGCATCTGTACTGTACTCTATCTGTGCAAATAATTCACAGGACACAGAATCACTATACAGCCAAGTAACAGCTGGGTATTGCTTTGAACTCGCATTGTACTGTATGTCTAAGCAACAGTGTAAGTGACCTAGTTATAAGTTTTCTAATATATTTAAGTGTTCGTATTAAGAGTACGATCCTACAGTATTTACTTCTTCATCACTGAACAGCAGAAAAAAATACTCTCTTAACATGGATAGAGATATTTCAAGTAAACCCAAGTACAAAATCTAATCTTTAATAAAAACATCATGGAAATACGTTTTATTTTTAAAAAATAAAGTAAAAGGGTATGATCACATACGTTTCAAACAAAAACATTGAGGATTTCACCGGAAATCCTGCAAAAACAAGACGATGCATTCCTATCTTGAGAAGAGACAAAAAGAATGAAACTAAAATTGAAGGTTTAATCTTGTATGTCCCAGATTTTAGCATTTAGATCACACTGAATTCTAAAATGCCAGACAGTGCCATTACCCAACACCCCTCATCCACAGACACCAGAGGTGACCTCAGAGAGTGAGAAAACGGACTCGGGACAGTAAGAACCCTCTATGTCTCACCATTATTTACAGGGGGAGGAGATGTATCCCAGCCTCTCCTAAGAGAAGTACAGTACATTCAAACATCATCATTACATAACATACATGTTGCACCTGGAAAGTGGACAGGTTTATTCCTTACTGAAAAGCAAAAGGAAAGAAGAAAAAAAGTACTTTCAGATTTGAGACTGCCTTCAGGTGTGAAGAATTGTTACCCTTCCGAATGGAACACGATTTGTTCTTCAGCAGTTTTCCAACACAGATCCCCACTCTAACCAAATTGTGTGGCAACCATGACTAAATTGTGAAAACTTTACGTTTGCTGCCCACAACACTTCAATATCCCTAGCAGCAGAAGCAGAATGGACATTGTAAAGTGCTAAAGTTTACAGAGCAACCAAAACCTCTACACATACCCAAAGACACCCCTCACGATTCCCCTTAAAATTTCAATAACCTGTAATGCCAGAACTTAACAGATAATCATAATTCTCCCTTCAATTACTTAATTCAGGAGCAGATTTACAGATTCTTGGTAATAAAGTTTCTAAAGATTCTTTTTTTCCAGTATAGACTTGATATTATTTTACATAATTCGATATTTATTATTTAATTAGGTTTCAAATTTCTTAATTAGGAAAGTAATGCCTAACAAGAATACCAGTTTTTTCATGGGTTTCATGCTGCTGTACATCACTATCTAACCCGCAACTCTCCACCTTAAAAACACTGCAGTAAGAAGACTGCCGAAACAAGTCATTCTGCTATTATTATTTATGAGCATGAAAAAAAGAGTGCAGGAGCTTTAGGTCTGAGAACATGAAACGGTCTGTGGAGAATGTAAACGACACTGTAATGTGAATCCAGTTCATCTGGCCTTTTGCCACTCACTGTGCTGTGCACAGGACACAAGCCCTTATTTATTGCACTTCATCAGTACTGCTGTTTCCATAGCAAACCAATAATGCATGGAATATCTGGAGAATGTTGTCCAAGGATATTATCATAAATTAGAAATACAAACTCAATTTATTTTCAGAGCTATTTTTCTATGACCTTCTCAGTTCCTCCCAGACTTACATCTCCCTTGAATAGGGCAAAGGCAGTAATATTAAGAAATAGTGAAAATCAATCCACACTAAATTATATATAACATATATGTGCATACATATATATTGACATATACTGTATATACACATTTAAATATTTTAAACATATAGACTAAAAAAATGCTCACAAATATTTCAATTTTAATGGTAAAAGCACAGACAAAAATACGTTTCAGAAGTATCAGGGACAGGGGCTAATAAACTTTCATGTTTAATCTAAGTAGAAGATATGCACTGGGTTTTTAAAATAATGCCATTCCTACTGTAATTGCTTGTTAAAATGCTTTGAGGGCTTCAGTCATTTTAGTAAGAATGACTAATGAAGATCGATGTAAGCATTTAAATTAGTATACCAAATATTAAATCATGATCATTATAGTAATTATTTATTTGTTTGACTGATACCTTTATCCAAAGGAACTTCTATTTGCAACCTGCTGTTTGTCCAGCTGGGCATTTTACTAAAGTATAATAATTTGAACTCACAAGCCCAGAGACCTAACCAGTACTCCACATTGCTAGCCAATGAGAAAAGATTTAAAGCAGGAGATGAATCAGGGTTTCCCACAGGAAAAAAGCTTAGGCCAACAGCTAACAGCTAGATTACTAGCTTGTGAGCTACAGTAAATAGCTATCATATTATTGTAACTAAGCATTATTGTCCTAAATAAGATGTTATCTGAGCACAACAACTATTTTGATTTCATAGGATTCATCAAAGACATAGGTTACTCATGATGCTCCCCTAAAAAGAGTTTTCTGCTTGAAACTTGTTGCTATTTGTTACTTTCTGTAGGCATCTAGACAAATTGTGTTCTTGTTGCTATTGAGTGGCTGTTTATTATTTTGTGCTTATTGAGGCAATAAGTCTTTTTTCACTTTGAAAATTAATTGGCAAGGGACAGTATGTCTGTCACCTCAACGATTCAGCTGCGAGAAAGCCCTGTGCTGTTTTTTCTTTGTCAATTACTAACAGAGCTCTCAAGGGTCGAAAACCCTAATATGTGAGATTTTTAATAAAAAATAGTGATGGCATACAATTTGAATTGATGTGTTCTTCCATTGATGTGCAAAAAAAGACACTGGTCAATTGCTTAACAGAATTACGAGTCTCTACAACATCTAAACATTTTATGTTCCATACTTCATTATTTTAACCAACCTAAACTTGATCCAAATATGTTAAGTTTGGTTCCAATGCATGAGACTACAAAACACTATTTCAATATAGATTCTGGTGTACATTTTGTAATCATTCATGCATTTGTTTGGCCAGGCGCTGCCGATTTTTGACCAGTAGGCCCAACTGGCCTGTATACAACTGTGACAAACCCTGTAAATACTGAAATACTGATATTTTCTTACATGTTGCAGAGCTATTATGTGCACATAGTATGCAAGCAAACAGCATCATTCCTACCCAACGGAAATTCCATTTCATGATGCTTCAATTTGGAGTTGTTATCCATTCGTTCATTTTACTTTTCATCTCTATACATTTCATCCATTAAACAACATAGAGAGCAAAAGCTCATTCTGTGACACGACACACAGTCTTCTTACCTGAGAAAGCATTACTGTAGTATCTGGAAAGGGTCTGCATGATGTCCTTGGAGTGCTGTGTCCAGGGAGCAATCTTTCGGTAGGTCTTCACCCTGTGGACAAGCTGAGAGCCCCCATACTGCAGAGACAGAGTGTCCCCATGGTCTTCATAGAGCTCCTCAAACAATCTAAACAAGCACACATCACACAAGCTTTCAGTACATTGTAAGAAACTTCATTTTTTAAATTCTTATTAAAAAATAGCTTAGCACAAATTCCTTTTCCTGGGTGGCCTCTATGAACTTGAACAGCATTCTTTCTTATTTAAACAGATTACTGGACACATTCCATAATAATGTGTGACTTTGCAAAATCAGCTTTTGAACCTACACACTTGATCAAATTTCTGTTAAACGACTGTTGTATTTAACATCTAAGTGCCTTTGATGTTTTAATAGATAGATAACTTATTTATAAAGTACAAATATATATATCTACACATACTTAAGTTAAAATAAAATTAATATTTATATTTAACTTTACTGTAACACTAATATTTTCCATTATTTATATAAATTCTGATACTTGTCAGTGATTCTTTGGATGGTATGTACTATATTCCTTCATAGCACATTATTTTGATCTTTATAGCATGGCTATGGTAACTTTACTTAAAATAAATAACTAATTTTATTGAACACTGACCATTTTGTAACTGACAATTACAGTTACAGCTTGGCTTAAGGCAGCAGCTCCTGTCCTGCACAGGGGGAATGAGGATGGCCAGACAAGCTCCTCTGACCCCTCTGCTCACATACCACAGACTACCAACTCCACAGCGCCTTACAGGAGAGCGTCTGTCACTCATGTTCCTGCGAGCGCCCACCAGCACATGGCCGGAGTCCCTGCTGGGCTGAGAGAGCCCTGGTGGATTGGCCACAACCCTACACCCAGGGGTGCTTTGCTCATTGAGCACACATGGGAAGCCTGGTCACAGTCAGCCAGAGAGACTGACCCAGGCTTGAACACGCACCCTTTGCAAAGACAGCTTTCTAAAGAACAGACACGTAAACCTCATGCAAAAAGAAAAAGCCAGTGTGACTAAATAAACAATCAATATTACCTTAACCTACAGTAACACTTCACACTGGGAGTCTAGACTCTTCAAATTCCCATACAGAAGTTCTTCAGGTATAAACCAATTGAGGCCAAAGGCTGATCTAAGGGTCAGGATTGCTGCAGCTGCTTGTGGAGTACTGGGTCCACTAAGAGCTGTTTCTTTCTCTTGTTTTTGAAATTATAAAACTTAATTACTTGCTTTATTTTTCTCCACATTTCCACATGAAGCCTGAAACATGTACAGACAATCCAACAGCATAGGAATTTGGCAAAATAAAATTCTGTTCTGCCTAGGTTTTAAAGAATTACCTGACACAGTCCGTATCAAACTGTAATTTAGGCTTGTCAATCATGCCTAAAGCATACAGCTGATAGGCCAAAGCACACTTCCCAACCATGAACTGGGCTGTGTTTGTACGGTCCAAACAGTCCACACAGTTGGTCCGTAAGACGCCAGTCTGTTCCAAAGATCAGAGAAGGGAGAAGAAAGGTTTATTATTCCAAATACCATAAAACAGAGATAACCCATTAACTTGACATAACAGAAAGAAAAAACACTAAAATACAAGATGGTAATTAATGTATTGTTTAATATTATAAATACGAATTTTAAGTAAATCTGATTAAAAGAGGATTTGTAATAAAATGCTTATTCTTGCTTGTCTAACTGGCTTAAATTCAGTTTTACAAAAAAATGCATAAATAGTACAGTATGTGAGCACTGACAGATTGTTTTACTGTACCTGCATGCACCCACTGGCTGTGACATATCCTCCCAGATCACCCCACCTAATCAAAAAGAAGATCTTTACCCAACACAACCAGTTATGTGTTTCAGTAAGAGTCTTATTTCAAGCATCCATTTTCAAAACTAAATCAAAAGAGCTACTGTAAATAATAATTTCAGTCACCCTGCACAACACAGATAAAGTGACAATATCTTTTACCAGCAATTAAATACTTTTGTGTATTTCTGAATACATTCTGAATACATACATTCAATATTTCTGAATAGATCAACTCAATACCAACAAAGGCTGGGAATGCAAATCATATGAATGCGAATTACACAAAAGAGATTCACAAAATTATTTCATAATATTCACATTCAATATAGGCCAATTGATGACCAAAGGACATGCGTAGCCATGTCAAATATGCATAATTATATTTGTGCATTAACACAAGTAATTCAACAAGTTTAAAAATATTTTTCTGAAGTCACAGAAGTTGTATTGGTTTGTTCTGAAATGTTAATGGAGCAATACTAATTTTCCCAATTATGCATGGCACAGAACCCAGAGCAAACATTTGGCCTAACATGTACAGTTAACTGGACAGAATTCATTTATCAGTTCATCATTCCTTTTCTTTACTTTTTATTTAACAATGAAAGGATTTACAGATAGAATATATACAAAATAAAATAATTTGCTACCTTCATATTTCATTTTACAATTATGTTTTTTATATATTTAACTATTTACATTATACCAGCATACATGTCAGTTAGCTTATAGAAATAAAGTCAGCAAAAACACATCACACAACCAGCAATCCAGACAAGAGATTACTTCATCTTCTTTCACAGAACAAAATCAGGTCTCAATGGGGTCACAATCCCAATCCAGGCTGTAACATCAGAGAAAAGTTGATCTTTTCTGTTATATAAATATCCTTTACAACTTTGATCCATTGTTCTGGTGTTGGGGGCTAGGTCTATCAATCTTTGAAACACTTTACCTTTCATCAGGCCTCAGGGTATGGCAGTAGAAATCTGGGCGATTGACAAAGAACCCCGTTCTTTTGACAACATTTTCTGCGATCAAGCTGAGCCGGTCCAAAACATTACACAGTTTGCTAATGAAAAAGGGGACATTTTAGCAATGCTGTAAAGCTGAAAAAAAACATTTATTGAGCTGTCCTACTGATGGTGTCAATTTTATTTTTTTGCACTGTTATTTCAATAATAAGTAAGAATAAGTGATGCTTCACTGGGCAATATCGCTCTGATTTAATGGGCATAATGAAATTAACTTGGTAGCTCACACACACATCCCACTTCTCTTAATCAGCTGCAAGCCAATGGACCCAACTCGTGACGGTCGCCAAGACAGATGGCCAGAAACAAGGACTTCAAATTAGATTTAATAAATCCTTTAACTCACTAAAAATCAAAGTAGCACAATCTTCTTCAGGCAATCCAAAGATGTTAATATTTCTTTCACACACAGGACTACTTACAATTATGGATTGTTCAGAACCTAAATTTTATTCAGTGGGGTTTCATAGACATTTTTCAAACGTATGCTTCATCTTAAGAACATGGCTTAATACACATCCTCTTGAAAGAAAGTTTTGTAAGATAATGTCATGGAGATAATTCAGTGTCAAAGCTGTTTCTCTATTCTACAGACTCAAATGAAGAAGAAAACTTCTTGGTTCTCATATAATAGTGGTACTTCTCACACTTTCTCAAGTTTGATAGTGACCATTCACTTAGTAACTACTGAAAATACAAAACAAGAATTTAGAAAGTGCAATAGAAATAGTGCAACAAGCAATTTCATATATTCAAATATTTAAATATAAATTACCTGATTAATAAAATAAAGCATTAAATAATTATAATAATGTAACAATTATTAATACATAATAAAGCAATTTCAAAAGTATCTATGGGAACTGTGATGCCAAGTGCCTACCTCTTGGTGTACCTCGCCATGTCCCAGGCAATGTAATCAATGCAGTGCTCAGGGGGAAGGAACTGGTTGAGGTTCAGGATGGCTGGATAGAGCTCCTCACTCAGAATCTTTTCATGCTTCCTCTTCTCCCGCTTCTAAATCGCACACGCAGACATCATCGATCACTTGTGATCAGCTAGTTCATAGCAATCAGGAAACGATCTGCCACTGGGTTTTCATGAAAGCTTTATGCTGGAAACACTGTTTGTTCTGTGGTTGTCCCAACACTGGCATTCACGAGATCACATCAACTGAATTTTTAAGGGGAACATAAACTAGATCCTCCAACAATGGTATTTTTGACAATTTCAAGATAAGAATATAGTAGAATACTGAAATAATTATTTACCTAACTAAAGCATAACTTGACTTTATAAGGGCAGAACCAACTGAAAAGGAACGATGGCACAAAGTGGGATACTCATGATGCATCCTTTCTCGAGCGCGGTACCCGTACATCAGCATTGCAAAGGCTAACCTCACAAACCCTGTTAAGAGTTTCCAAGAATACAACTTTTGTTTTTGTAAAATATAAAGGTTTTGCATCCTTTTATGTATGATAAATTTATTAGATATGTAGCTGAAATATACAGTAACTGGAGATTTTGAAACTGGGCTTTTCTTTACGTGGGGAAGATGAAAGTTTCTGCTTTTCAACAAGGAGTGGTCTGCCTTATAATGCACAGAGTTTTCTAGAGATAAAGCCTGTTTGATTTGCTCAATGATTTTAACCAAGGCGACTTACATTTGTACCCATTTATACAACTGGGGATTTTACTGGAGCAATGCACAACAGTATAACATACCGTACAGGGCCCTGTACTGTAAAAGTATCCAGACATATGCACAGTTTTCACATGTTGTTACTATAAAGCTTGCACTCATCACACTCTGACATAGCAATTAATATTTGTTATATACACACAACGTTAACTTTGCTCAAGGGTACAACAGCAGAGTCCCAAATGGTATTTGAACCCTCAACCTTGCAGTTACAAGTATATGTTACCTTGTCTGCTAAATTAATAAACTTGGACTAAAACAGATCGTCCTTGATGTGTGTGTCTCTCTCTCTAAAATTCCTTTTCAAGATGAAAGACAAGCACTTCAAAGTCCTCCACGTTCCATTCCATGCTTCACAATAACAAAACAACTCTGCTTATTACCCACACACAAAAAAGAAAAGAACCTATTAAACCTTTCAGTCAAAAGCAAAGCTGTTTACTTCCAATTCGCATTTAGTAGTCTGACATTTAATGTGCAGGTCTGGACATCAATCCCATGTGTCACACAGCTGCTGCTGCAATGCATGGAGTTGTGAAGTGTTTGAAAGTCTGCAGTTTCAGAAGTTACACACCTGACACGTGCCTGAGGGTCAGCACTGTCTTTATTAAGGAATGCCTCCCACATTAGCATGAGCCATGAGCACAGGAAGCCCCACGGCCATGAAGGAGTAAAAAGCTTGCAATTAATATTTTAATCAGCACTCAGAGAAAATTACTGCAGATAAATTACACCGTCCTTCACAGCTAGAGAAAAGAAGATGGGCATCTACATTTTTAACAAAGCAATTTCCACACAATAGCATCCTGTGGGAATATAATTTGTGTGTATGCCAAGCCATGTGAAGCTTTTCTGCTGCTTTGTCACAAATGGTCTATTACTATACTATTTACTATCCCCCATCACTTTGCTTTTTCAAAAAGGTCTCACACATACCAGCTTGATACCGTTTTCTATTTAAAACACTAGTGTCTCTGTTGTGTGTGGCCAACAGGTTGAGGCAGCTTTGTGAACAAGAAGTAATTATTGTTTTACGAGTATTTTATTTTTCCACGCAACTAGTCTTCAACAGAAGCCCCCACCCCAGCCCTGAGTCACATGGCCGGGCCTTGTGAATCAGCAGAATCCACTGAATAGCCATCGTGTTTCACACCTTGTGAGCGTCCACGTGAGCACATTCATCAGAAATCCCAAATGTCACACTGCAGCATTTGCAACAGCATGTGAATATTGACAAGCTAAATCTGTGTATGTTTTGCTTTGGATCTCTTTCAAGATGACTGATAGCAATCTCTGAAATCAGAATATTCCACTTCTTGTTCAGTCTGCTATAGCTACCATTTTTTACAAAAAAAGTTGGGATTTACAAAGGTGGTTTGTCATTAAAGTTACATTTTATATTAGTTTTAGAATGTTTTTCTACATGTCTTATAGGCAGAGTAAGCAATGGAATCCATTCTTTTTCACAGGATAAATGCAATACTGTATATCAATATGTGAAATATTCAGCTGAATATACAACCTACAAACTTAAATATGAACTTCAAACATAATGATCAAAACTAAGAATAACAACTGAAACACATCTTTAATGCACATAGAGGTTCAAAACATATTTCAGTTGCAATAAAGAGATTCAAGACAATTATGAGTTGTCTTCCACTCTATTCAAGAGGGTAAAAAAAAAGCTATAATATAAAGTATACTTTGTTGTATACAGTATCTAACCACTAAGTTTAAAATCACTGAAAGAAAAAAAGAGATAACACTGCTATTAAAATAACAATCAATGCACATAAAGGAGAATATTCTGCTCTCTACCCCCGGTGTATGGAAGACTGTTAAAGAATCGTTAGAAGTGAATCGAGCATAAATTAAACTGCAGTGTATGTTTTTTTTTTATGAGTGAGAGTCTTTAAAAACAAGGCCTGTTTTAAGAAAACTTTACAGTTTGAATCATGGAAGGTAAGAAAGGGAAAAACCTATTTGCCAACAAAAAGTCTGGAAAATCACAAATACCTAGATGAGAATGGAGCAATCAGACTCATGCAGAGTGCGTGATGAACTGCTTCCTCAGGCCCTATTACACCTCAGGAGAGCATGTAAGTACACAGACTACACTGCACTTGCACTGGTAGTGACAGTTCTGGAGATACTGTATCTGGAATACACTGAATAAACTGAAAATCATCATTACATACTGATATAAATGCAAATTGATTAATAAATATTTTTTTTCTAACAAAAACAGAAAAGGTGAGGTGATTGCAAGCATTTTTCATTAAAAATGCCCAACTTGTAACAGCAATAAAAAATACGGTAAATATGCCCTAAGCATCCTGTTTACCAACATTAGTGGTGTGTCACTGGTTTTGTCCCATTCAGCCTTAATCAGGTCCATTTCTACATTTACATTTATGCAGTAATTTGATTGTAACTTTCTTTTTCTTACACCTCTATTCATCTCTCCCCATTACATTTCCAAGTTCAGCCAGCTGGGGACATTAATTTTACTGCGCGCTGTGTTGTTCATCTTTCTAATTTAAGTAATTTAGGTTTAGTCAGGCTGTGTGATTATGTTCATTATCTTGTAAAAAAACAAAAACTTCAACCAATCTCACCTTTCTGGTAGTGTTGCTTAATGCTGAAGAACAAAATTATATTTTTCTTCTTCTACACATATTTTCTATACCTTTCATCTGCATAAGGTTATCAATGCCAAATGTTTTTTTTTTATACATATAATTAACAAATGCCAAAGATCTCCATGTTCAAATAATACTCTGGCAAACTCTCATGTTTTCCTTCACATTGTATTTCCTCTTCAGGCTGAAAACATTAAACAAGGTTAAATTTGTCCATAATATTCTTCTTAACTATTGACATCCTCTATGGTTTAATGCCTATTCTAGGCATTGCTGATGACATTCTCTTTTTAGGAAAAGGAAAAAAGAGATTTTCACAGTAAAACTTTACTCATTAAATTAGCCTCTTGAAGATTTTTCCTTTTTATATATGAGCCTTCTTTCGACCTTATTTATAATACCATGTAGTTGCTATGCCCTGGTGAGCCAGAGCTCGCAGATCTCAGTCTCCTCGGAAAGCGGGCGCATTTTCCAAATACCTCCCGGGGCTGTTTGGACTCGTTCAGGCCAACTGTCCCAACAACCTTCCTCCCATTAACCGGTGCTTATCCCATCAAGTTCAGGATAAAGACCTGCTCTGCCAGCAATCTGGGGTAGTGCTCTCAGCATTACTAACCTGCGCCTCACAAGGACACTCAGCTCGAATCTTTCTGTCTGTCAGAGTTTAACTTGTCTCAGCTGGTACAGGTTCTCAAGGTGGTTTCACATTCTAGCATGGAAAGAATCCAAAATGAACATGTTCACATCCGTGCTAATTGGCACTCTTTACGGACCAGCCTTTACAAAACATTTGTACTTGTAATCACAACTTCATTAGAAACGCAGGCAATGCTGTAGCCCAAGGAACTTGCCAGTCTAATTATCTAAAACATAAAAAGATAATTAGCAAAAGAAATGGACGCTACATTTAAGGAGTCCAAAATAAAGATTTCCAAGTTCTAACCGAGACACAGTCATATTTTATACAAGCAATAGAAGACATCTGCCTGGGACAGAAAGGCAACACTGAGTACAATACCTTAACGAGATTGAGAATGATGATAGGAGAGCCAAACCTCTGGAACATCTGATCAAAGTGAAGAGCTGCTACATGTGCATAAGGGTCTGCTTGGTCCACTGGAAGACGAGAAGAAATAATAGGTGACCTGAGCACGACACAACAAACAAATCCAGCCCCTACTAAGACTATAGAAAACTCGCCCTGCTCTCTAAATCCTTAAGTCAACTAAAGGAAGAAGGTTCGCAAGTGAGGACCTTCAAAGCCAACAGAGGGAACTGGTGTCACAACTCAGTCACTGTTTTGCAAAGTCTCTGCCTAACCCTGGCCATTCAGTCCAAACTCCTAACCACTGGAGTGATGAGTAATGGTTCACCAGCACTTGGGGAAGTCTGAAGTGCTTTTAAAGGGGAACTGCAGTGCCGATTTCTGAGACCCTTTATTAAAGCTCAGTGACAAAATAAATCCATTGATGGTACAGAAAAATTTTACAAATTTCAAGTTAAGTTCAAAATCATTAAATGTGTGAAAGTACTGTAAGTCGCCATGTTGTCGCAAACTCCTGGTCTTGCCATGTGTTAGAGCGAGAGTTCGCGAGAACTGGAAGTTTTGTTGCCTTGTTTTGAATTGCAGTATATAGTGCTGCATGTACCTGGAAATTATTTATATTTTTTATGAACAGTGGACGTTTTACAAGTCACCATGTACAGTACTGTACATTTTATTTTCATTGTGGTTTGAAATGCACTCATCAATGCTGATTCTTTCTAACCCCGAAATATAAAAATAGCCTTGCAGTTCCCCTTTAAATGAAAGAACAATCTGAACAGATATATATTTAACCAATTATGTCTATTTGTCCTATTTTTAAATTCATTTTTTCTTTCCCAATTTTGATTTAAAATTTCACATTTTTTAGGACACATTTTTGGTCCTAGATTTTTTTATTCAACAAAGAAAACACAAATTTTCGAGAAGCACCAATTTTCTTCACTGATGATCTCAGAAGTAAATGGTCTAAGAAATGTAGGCCACTGGGCATAAAAAGCTACTTGCCAATTTTCAAGCATACCAATTGTTAGTCATTTCAATGGTACATCGATTTGGCTATTCAGGTAAATAATAATGATCTCCAGTATTCTTAACTATATTTCAAGAACAACCTGATTACCTTTTTGTATTAAATGTATGAGTCTACAATTAGGATAATCAGATGTACAGTATTTCTGTTTTGACATACAACAATGCAGTCACCTACTTCTTCCATTTAAAGCCCACTTATTTTCAAAATCGTCTTGCATAACATACATAATTAGTAAGGAATATGAACTTCTGATCCTAAAAGATTACTCAAAGCAATATAAACCAGATTGACCTACTTTTTTAATTAAAACTCATTAGTTGTCAGACCTCACATAAGAGCCATATAAATGTACTGATAACCATTGCATATCTAATACATGATGGGCCGAGAGTGAGAGCTGATGTGCATAAAAGCAGATAATTAATTTCTGGGAGAGATAGGCATACTAGATTCTACAGAAAGAGGTGAAATACATCTCAAGACAGCCTCTGTAAACAAACATTTAATTAAATGTAATAATAATAATAAACTTTATTTTATATAACGCCTTTAAAGGTGGCTTCTCAAAGCGCTTTACAGAATGAGAACAACAATAAATAAAAAGAATACACAAGATAAAACACAATTACAATATACTGTACAGAGGAGACCGTGGATGGTGGTACTAGGAAAAGCAGATGGGTAAAGAATGGAACCAGTTAAGTAAAGGCTCTTCTAATGAAGAAGGTTTTGAGTCTGGATTTGAAGGAGTTTAGAAAAGGTGACTCTATGACATCCTTGGGCAGAGAGTTCCAGAGCTTGGGGGCATAACAGGAGAAGACCCTGTCACCCATACAATGTAGATGAGCTTGGGGGACAGTAAGGTGAGCAGAATTAGAAGAGCGAAGGTTGTGAGGTGGGGAGTAGGGCGATAATAGTTCAGACAGGTACTGAGGTGCCATACCATGCAGAGCCTTATAGGTGAGCATGAGGATTTTAAAGTCCACACGGAATTTGACAGGAAGCCAGTGCAAGGACTCCAGGACAGGAGTAATGTGATCACTTGCACTAGACCTGGTCAGGATCCTGGCTGCTGAATTGTGGACATACTGCAGTTTGTTCTAAGTAGATTTAGATACCCCAGCGAGTAGAGCATTACAGTGCTCTACAGCATTACAGCATTACAAATGTATTGTTGCTGGTTTTGAGGTTAATGTTAAATGTTAACTAAATGTTTAGCTAACCTGAACTTACCCAATATTTAATCAAACTACAAAAAAAACTACAGGTTATAGGCAAGAGCAATCAGTGATTATCTGCAAAATGAAAATGAATGAAATGTGCAATTATAGGGGCTGAGGCCGATTGCAGGGGGAATAAACTTACAGGTTCTGGTAAGTTGTGTGATTCTTGTATGAGCAGTGTGTAATGATTATATATGTGTTGGTGTTTTTTATGTTTAGTTACATTTATTTTTAAAGTCATGCTTACTTGTAAGAGAGATAAGATCACTTTATTGGCCATATATAGTACTGTACAATTTCTTGTATTAGGAATTTTAATTTTTTCGCATAACCCAACTTATTCTCCATGAGACACACAGACAGGGAGAGAAGCTTGGGGTCAGTGCGCAGGGTCAGCCATTTATACGGCGCCCCTGGAGCAGTTGGGGTTAAGGGCCTTGCTCAGGGGCCCAACGGAGTAGGATTCCTCTGCCGGCCACTGGATACGAACTGGCAACCTTCCAGCCACAGGCACAGATCCTTAGCCACAGAGCCACCGCACCACCAGTGCGGTTGAAACAGTTTTGTAAGTTTTTGTGTGTATAAAACATACTGTAGCTGCTTGGATACAAAACAAAGTTCTGAGAAATCAAAGTACTGTTACAGCTATACAGTAGGTGACTAGAAAGTGTCTTTAAGAGTTTAGATAATGTGTGTAACACCTGGCTGTGTAAACATTTCCAGCTTCAAAGCAGAGGGAATGCTTGCTGAGATGTAAGGGGGCCCAGATTCTCAGATCAAAGCATTCTTAAAGTTTACCTTGGTTTACCTTAGTTAATTAAGTTCTGGGTAAAAGATTAAGAGTCCAGAAATACTTCATATAAGATCAGATCAAGACAGAGAAAGGAAAAAGTCAGTCCATACAAGACAGAGTAGATAGGAGAAGTTGAAGCTTTTGCCAAGTTCTTTGTTCCCAGTTAGCCAAAAGGACCCATCTGGAGATAAGTATTTGAATCTTGCTTAGAGAGCTTGCAATTCTGCAGTTTTTAGGGAACGTGAAGCATTATTTAAGAGTTGAATGCTTAGTAACAGCCTGGGGTTTTCCCTGGTGGTCTAGACATAGCTCTCTTCAACGCCTTCTCTATAAACATGTAATGTACATAAGGAAACTTGTGTATTGTACGTTTACGTAGTGTGTGTAGTGTGGTGTTTGTATTGTCACTGTTAATAATTATTTGTTTAGCCAAGTGTGTCTGAATTATTACTCTTTTAAACCAATGCTGTGCAAGAGAATAAAGCCTACACAAGCCTCTAATTACTACTGCTCGGGTATATTCTTGGAGTAGGAAAAATCCTGGTAGTTATGATTAATCATTTTACTTATTGACTAAGCAGTTTTGTCAATTTGTGTTAGTCACCATTTTTGTAACGCCTCATTTGTAACAGTATTACAATAGGGTATCGAACTACCGTATTCTGTAAATTTAGAACAATGGGTATCCTCTGAATGTGCCAACAGCTGACACTTATCTGATCATCTCCCTTGAGGCAGTCATAAATGTCAAAGATCTAGGTGGTACAACTAGCTGTACCACCACAGCCTTCAAAGGAATCAACCAAAGCATAAATACAGGAACAGACATACAGAGAGAAGAGAACAGAATGAGAAAGGAGGAAGTATAGACGTCATCATCCATCATCCTCATCTTCATCAAAAGCTGGTACAGAGAGATAGCTCCTCTTTCCAACTGGACTTGAAACCAGATTCTGTCCATGCAATCTGAACACTGAAAGGGACAGACTTTGAGCTTTCTAACTAAAGAGAGCTTGCTGTCTTATTTTATTAGGAAATTCTGGTTTACGCTGGTGAGACATCTGCAGGCTAGAACAGTCTCTTCTATTTTAGAGATGACTTTGTTTAGTATAGGGAAATTGGCATCCGTTTAAAGATGAAGATTTAGTCCTGGTTACAATCCATTTTGTTTATTTGGATGCCATATCTTTCTATGGCCTGTTACAGTGGTTGGTATTATAAGATCATGAGGAAAGAATGTCTGTAAAAGGTAGGGCTTCAAAACTCACTGAATTATATACACAACTGTTAAACTATGAATGTTGTGTTGTACGGTGTTAATAAATACAGTGGTGTGAAAAAGTGTTTGCCCCCTTCCTGATTTCTTATTTTTTTGCATGTTTGTCACACTGAAATGTTTCAGATCATCAAACAAATTGAAATATTAGACAAAGATAACACAAGTAAACACAAAATGCAGTTTTTAAATGAAGGTTTTTATTATTAAGGGAAAAAAAAAATCCAAACCTACATGGCCCTGTGTGAAAAAGTGATTGCCCCCTAAACCTAATAACTTGTTGGGCCACCCTTAGCAGCCACAACTGCAATCAATCGTTTGTGATAACTGGCAATGAGTCTTTTACAGCACTGTGGAGGAATTTTGGCCCACTCATCTTTGCAGAATTGTTGTAATTCAGCCACATTGGAGGGTTTTCGAGCCTTAACCGCTTTTTTAAGGTCATGCCACAACATCTTAATCGGATTCAGGTCAGGACTTTGACTAGGCCACTCCAAAGTCTTCATTTTGTTTTTCTTAAGCCATTCAGAGGTGGACTTGCTGGTGTGTTTTGGATCATTGTCCTGCTGCAGAACCCAAGTGCGCTTCAGCTTGAGGTCACGAACAGATGGCCGGACATTCTCCTTCAGGATTTTTTGGTAGACAGCAGAATTCATGGTTCCATTTACCACAGCAAGTCTTCCAGGTCCTGAAGCAGCAAAACAGCCCCAGACCATCACACTACCACCACCATATTTTACTGTTGGTATGATGTTCCTTTTCTGAAATGCTGTGTTACTTTTACGCCAGATGTAATGGGACACACCTTCCAAAAAGTTCAACTTTTGTCTCGTCAGTCCACAGAGTATTTTCCCAAAAGTCTTGGGGATCATCAAGATGTTTTCTGGCAAAACTGAGACAAGCCTTTATGTTCTTTTTGCTCAGCAGTGGTTTTTGTCTTGGAACTCTGCCATGCAGGCCATTTTTGCCCAGTCTCTTTCTTATGGTGGAGTCATGAACACTGACCTTAACTGAGGCAAGTGAAGCCTGCAGTCCTTTGGATGTTGTTGTGGGGTTTTTTGTGACCTCTTGGATGAGTCGTCGCTGCGCTCTTGGGGTAATTTTGGTCGGCCGGCCACTCCTGGGAAGGTTCACCACTGTTCCATGTTTTTGCCATTTGTGGATAATGGCTCTCACTGTGGTTCACTGGAGTCCCAAAGCTTTAGAAATGGCTTTATAACCTTTTCCAGACTGATAAATCTCAATTACTCTGTTTCTCATTTGTTCCTGAATTTCTTTGGATCGCAGGATGATGTCTAGCTTTTGAGGATCTTTTGGTCTACTTCACTTTGTCAGGCAGGTCCTATTTAAGTGATTTCTTGATTGAGAACAGGTGTGGCAGTAATCAGGCCTGGGTGTGGCAAGAGAAATTGAACTCAGCTTTCCAAAAATGTTATAAACCACAGTTGATTTATGTTTTAACAGGGGGGGGGCAATCACTTTTTCACACAGGGCCATGTAGGTTTGGATTTTTTTTTCCCTTAATAATAAAAACCTTCATTTAAAAACTGCATTTTGTGTTTACTTGTGTTATCTTTGTCTAATATTTAAATTTGTTTGATGATCTGAAACATTTCAGGAAGGGGGCAAACACTTTTTCACACCACTGTATGTTTAGTCTAGCTTTTGGTCTTTTCACTCTTGTGTTATTAAGTTGTGCCAGAGAATAAACGATCCACATACTTGGTAATATCTGACTTTAGGGGATGAAATTATTAATATTTATATTTGCTTATAATACAAGCTAATGTCAGAACCTGATTTCTATAATGATTTACAAAACTCCTTATATTATGATTTTCTCAACCCCAATTTGTAACAATGTGTTTACATTGTTTCTAAAAAGAATAGATACATTGTGAGTTTTCTTACATTACCGCATTTTAAAAATAGACCACGTGCATTATAGTGCAACAAGTATGTTTAATCTCCAAATAGAGGAGAAACACAGTCAAGGAGGCACCATAATTACAAGGAAGCAGATAAGGTAAGATGTTAATATATTAAATTACTTTATAATAAGAAGGCTTTTGGGTGGGAATTATTATAGCAAAAGGGCAATTCTCTGTGTAATGGAGTCCAGATCAAAATTGTCAGATAAAGAAATCATGGAAGCTGTGCAAATGTAAGCTCCTTTGACAGAAGCTGGAAATAATTAAAAGTGAATGCAAAGCTCCCCTTATGAGCGTGGAAAGAAAGCGTTTAAATCATGTTTAAACTAAAATGACAGCAAAACACATTCCCATTCCCAGTAAGCTTACATATATATTTATGTTTATAAATATATATGAAAGCTTACTGGGAATGTTTATGTATTACATCAGTAGCTCATTGTGTATATAATTTTACTCAGAATTTTTTAAAAATACCAAGTAAATAGGTATGCTGACTGTTTGAGTACCATTATGCTTTAGGATAACACCATACTGAGGTCAACTCATGTGATTTCATAAAAATGTCAGGTGTGCAATGTTTTGTATATTAGGAGAGTTAAAAATGCCTAAATGAGTTTAAGACATGATTTTAAGCATCAATGATGTATGGATTGTGTTAATGCTCAGGGAAGTCATATCCAATACTAATTTTGTAATGTTTTTATTCTGACACTGTGTCACATTTCAAAGTAAAAACTTATCATGATTCTGTGATTTTCATGTTGACATTTTCTGTGATATTGTTTGATGTCTATGTGGATGAAAACCATTAGGCCTCAGTACTGCTTTGCTTGTGTACCAGTATAAATGGCACCCTTGTGCACAATCTAACTTCTTTTGTTGTATAATAAACTACAGGCTTGTCCAGGTGATGTCACAGATTTTACTGCCAATGACAGTGAAGATTTTGTGAAAATTCTTCCTTTCTTGTTTACATTTCAGAAAGAGTTCCAGGTTTCTTCCAAGTCAGTATTTTAAAAATGTGGTACAGCATGGCTTATGTGAAATATTCAGCGGTGATGAGCGATAAAAAGCTCCCTACTGAGTGGTTTCTAGCAGTATGAGATAACATGAAGAACATGGCAATTAACACTGAGTACTTGTATGCAAATCCAGGCCTTAGGGACAGCAGCATTCAGCTCTGTATACAAAAAGTGTGAAATGGAGTCTGGAATCTCTTAACTTCAGAGACAAAAAAGCTAGTTGAACTTTCTCTATGACCTGATCTTTGTTTATTTCGAAAGAAGTTACTTCTAAAAGGTTATTGATCTCTGTATTATCTGCAGTGCTCTCAAAAGCTCAACAAATATGTATACCATAGTAAACAGATGATATGGACTTGATAATGGAAAGTCATTATCAAATAGAACTATGGAATAGAAAACCAGAGACACTACAATGATCACAGTATTATGAAAAAACCTGGTATCCAAACGTAAACCTTAGTGATTTGAGTAAATGGTTTTGCTTTGAATGTTTGTAATCTGGTAATCTGACAGGAATCTTTAATAATTGATAGAGGGCTGCTCGAGAAGATGGTGTTGGACCTGGCCATTGTCGAGAAGTTACTGTAAATGTCGGCCAAAAACACTTCCATGTTGTACACTGTAGCACACTAAGCTAGATTCACAAGACAAACTTATAAAACATGCAATAACTATGAGCTTTTTTAGCTCTAGCTAGGAATGGTTCAATAGAGATACTTTAAACCTACTGTATGTAAACTTCTCTTCTTTTAGCTCTTCTGTAAAATAAATAACTCACATCGAATGGGTGGTTTAGGCATCATTGTAGAGATGTCCTGAGACCAGTAGAGAGGAACCGAACCTCTGACTTGTACATATGAGGAATAACTTCCAGCCGTAAAAGACATGACTGAGGCATCGTGGATTATCTGCTCCGTTTCCACTTCATTAGCTACATCTCCCTGTTAAAAAGGAAAAAAAGATACACTCCAATAAATGATAGATACTAAATGAAAATAAAGTCCATGAATGTGTCCTAGATTTGAAAGCATAAAGTAACATAAAAGCAAGAGTTGTAGATACTGTACAACATCAGCCACTGCAACAGCAAATCAATGAAACACCTGAGAAGTGATGAAGCCAACTAAAATGAAAAGCCCAATACCTCACAGTTCGCTCCCCTCTTCAGGAAGCGTGTTCCTGCAAATTTACTTGATCTTCTGGCAATCAAGGTGACATAAACCGGTCTTCCATAGATCAGGAGCTCTTGAGTATTAAGGTTAAGGAAAGGAAACAATCTGGCACCCGGGATGAATCACTAGGCATCCTCACAGAAAACAAGGCAAAAATCACTTCCAGGAATTTCACTGCAGAACTCTAATAGACAGCCTGTTGTGAATGTACCATTTCTAGTAAACAATGTAATGACTGTCAATTCTATTTTTCCTTTTTAAGAAAGACCACTGTAAGATGAGAAGAGATTCACAATTACAAGCATATATCTACAGAATTTATTCTGAAAGTAACACACACTATGGCATGAAAAAAGAAACTGTTGGCACGGTCACTTGATATTCTTAGTTGTATTTGTAAATGTCAATGTTCTCTAAAACTGCAATACAGAAAAATGTGTTATTAATCCATCTATCCACCCATATCCACCCGAAAGGCTTTATACAATTAACCTACAGCATGTCTTTGGACTGTGGGAGGAAACCGGAGCACCTGGAGGAAACCCACGCAAACAGGGGGAGAACGTTTTAATATTAATATTAAATGGGAATTAAAATAATATGTGTATTCCCATGTGTTTATTGCTGAGAATTAAACTTTTAAGTTTTTGTAGAATGTTTTCTCTAGGTGCTGCTTTTCTGTAATGCAGAAACAGACTCCTTCATTCTCTGTATGTACTTGGTGCTGTTTTTCTTCATTCATAATAATATCAATTTTCTTCCTCAGAAACACTGTTAGACAGCTTGGAGGTATCATACTCCATACTACAATTACATGACACATGAGAAATACCAATAAGGACTATTTTAAAACTTCATTACAATTAACATGAGGTATTAATAGCTACTGTCTGACAAATGTACTGAACTTCCTCAGGAGGGATGATGATTTCATTTTTTTTATTCTGTTATTTTTTCCAAGTTTACTTACACAAAGACTCTTACGTGGACAATCCTTGTCATTCACACAACACATCCAGTACACGAGGCATATACTCAGGTTTAAAAAATCATCCTAGCCTCTTGTGGAAAAAAAAACCCAAACATGTAATTTGTTTCTATTAAACAGACACTAAAGCAACACAGTATTTCAGTTTGCAGAGTAAGATTTTCTTTAAAAATAAAATAATGTTTGTGGATATGGAGCATATCATAGAAATCTAATTATTAGTTCCTAAGTCTTCAGGTTGGAAAAGCTGAACCATGGAATTCAAAACAGAAATTTGCTGTATTAGTGCCATAACACAGTGAACCTGAACTGAAACATCATGTGTCTTTTAAGAGAAATAGTTATGTTAATTAAAAGTAGCACAGCCTTTCAGTGTTCAACTGCATAATGTTTTTGTTTTTAATCATTTCACCATGTATTCCAAAGAACCAGTGTTTTGCTAAATTTGCTTGAACACTCTTCTATTTGTCCAGTTGATTCAGGAAGAATATTTACAAAAGGTGATACAGCAAACAGGCAGCAGGTAAACCACACTGCTTAGTATTATCTTGTCCCTTCAGGGGCTTTTCATATTTGCAAGTAAATCCTTCAGTTGTGCATTACTATTCTGAATTTCTGAAAGAAATTGGAATTTATGCTCCCTACTGAGTGGAAATAAATGAATGTTCTAATAAAGGCCTCTTCTTAGTTTCTATACTTTATTAGCCCCGATAGTCTGCATCACTTGTCATAAATAAGGCCCTTATACAGGGAGAAAAAAATACGAATTTGAGTATTCTGCTTTTAAAATGTGCAGTAAATTATGTATTTCATACTGGAAATTCTGCTGTTTCTGCATTGCCTGTTCAGAGATTCAAATCCCTCATAAACAATCCATCTATCTTTCAAAAGCAAGCATGAAAAAATTAACAAATTAAAACTGATTACAGAATCATATATCCAAAGCATTTATTCTAGAGTCACGGGAACTTTAACCTGTTTCATTTTTAATTCCTTAAAGCAATGTGCTGTTAATGGCTACAAAAACAGCAGAGCTGGCAACCAACAAGACTGACCTGCTACAAATCATTAAAGTTCCAGGAAAGATCATTTATCTCCAAGTAACAGATGGCTGTATTATGAAAGTGATTCACATATGACTCACTGTTTATACACTAGATTATACACATTATCATTTCATAATTGCAGTGCACGTGATGTATAAAGAAGAACAACAAAAAGTTTGGAAATGCAGATGAAGAATACAATGTTATTTTACATATCAAGGAGCAAGCGAAATTTTTAAAGAAGTCAAAATGCCTCTTTTAGCTTGTGATCCACACACCATTCATTCCAAACGAGTTTATACACCAATGGGGGGAGCTTTCTCCAATCCCATGTGCCTTCCTGCAAACAGATGCAAAAATGCTCTGGATAAAATATAATGAGAATTCCTCATTGAAGTGTAGGAAACAGCAGGTAAAAACTCTACTTACTCTTACTATCAGGGGTAGAAAATTGCTAGTGTAGTACCCATCTACAGTATGTAGTGATCAAACCTCTATTACATGTAATGTTATGGAAACAATTAGAACTATGAGGATCATTCATACGGAAATAAGATTACAAAGCACAGTCAACATGGATTCAAAAATCTAGGTCTTGCTAAATCAACTTGTTAAGAGTTCTTTGTGCAAACAACAAGAATAATGGACACACACGGAGCATATGATGTGGTGTATTTAGACTTACAGAAAGCATTTGATAAATTTCCTCATAAAATATTAATTTTCTAATTACAGATGGCATGCATTCTGGGAATACAAAATAAGAGAGTTAATACAAAATAGAGGGTACAGATAAGGGGAGAATGCAGAATGCTCACATTTGGGTGGTACAATAAGAGGACTACCATAGAAATCTGTACAATGACAACTGTTTTTCCTAATTTATATGAATCATCTACATTCCAGTATAGTTAGTACACTAGACGTGTGCAGATGATATGAAAATGGGTAGATCAGCAAACACTTCAAAAACAGCTAAAGATTAAACAAAATTCAGAACTGGGCAAACACCTGGCAGGCGATTTTTAATGTAGACTAGTGCAGAGAATCACATGCAGGTACCATTTAGCAGATGTGGGGAAACAATAAAAAAGGTAAATAAAATGTTCGGGTCTATAGTTAAAAATAAAACCTTTAAATCAAGGGATATTATGTTAAATTTGAGTAGCACATTACTAAGACCTCATTTAGAATACTATGTACTATGTACTAATTTTGGTCACTGTGCGTTAGAAATAAAATTGCTGCTCTGGAATCAGTCCAGTAAAGAGAAATTGTATGACTGCCCTACACTGAGAGGCTGAAAGAGCTGAACCTTTTTAGTCTTGAAGAAAGAAGACTGCAAGAGGACTTCATCCAAGTATTCACAATCCTCAAAGTCGACCTAGTGGATGTCTTCAGAATTTAAAAACACAAGCTTGGAAATACAAGTGAAAACTACATGGCAATGTATTACTAAGAAATTAAAACCATGATGCAATACTTTACACAAAGAGGTGTGGTGAGTGAAACAAGCTACCCAGCCATGTTGAAGCTGACACTATGGTAATTAGCTACCAACTACCATATGGGCAGAATGGCCTCCTTGTTTCAAATCTTTTTACATATTTTTGTCAAGTCACAGTGGTATACAGAAACAGCTCAAGTAGGTAGCTGTGTCAGCAAGAGTAGGCTGCAAAGGAACATGTAAGGGTTTATTACATGCTGAAAAGAGAAAAAAAGAAACAACGTTTCGGCTGTGGAGCCTTCATACACCCTTTTCTTATCTTTTCAGCACGATATACAGAAATGTTTTCTACAAATTTTAACATTAAAATGCACTGCAAGATAACACAATATGTGTTCTAAACCATTACTAAATCATTAAATTCTGACTGATTTTATAACACATGTATAAAAATTATTTAATCTTCTGTCAATCAACCATTTTTTAGCTTTACAGCATATCACAAAATCTTACCTTTCAGCAATTCTATGTTTTTCAGTGCATTAAGTTCTCAACATTAAGCAACAATTTTCCTTTATCCTTTATTTCTATTGCTAACACTTTTTCAAACCAATTTGCCTACAAAATGCCCTTGGGAGAACCACAAACACATGCCTGGTCTAGTCTGCCTTGTGGCCTGTCAACACTCTGATGCTGCAAGAGAAAGCATGGCATTTTTCTAACTGGAGATCAGACACAGCTTCCACAAATACATCCAAATCCCACAGGCACCAGGCAAACACTGGTGGGTTTACAAAACTACAGAAAACCTGCAGGGGAGAAAATGAGAGAAAAGCGGTACAAGTATAAAACACTTTTTCATTTTGTTCAATCATTTCTGAATGGCAAGGGGTGAAAAGGATACTCGACTGACCACAGAATCCATGGATGATGTACATTAGCCAGTCCAGATGCACTGTTTCCTTGATCTTCTCCAGAAGCTTTACATTCCACACGTATTTTGCGTAGGGTTCATTTTTAATCCCATAAACAACTGCAGGCGTTGACAAAAACAAACATTTGGATGTCCGTCACATAATTCGACTCAACGGAAGATAACAGAGGTCCTCTGGTCAAGCCTTATGGTTGGCTTTCTTAAGTGTAACTTTTATTTGTGTAAAAAACCCAAAATGAGACCCACCTTGTGTAGGCAAACCTTCATCCTCGAAGATATCAAAGCTGTCTTGACGATTGTGTGTGAAGACCTCCTCAGTCTTCACTAGATCACATGTTGTCTTCAGAAGAGTGAGGTTGTACTGAAGAGAGTGGCTCAGGTCATAGCTGTAGCTGCAATAAGAGTTTGATAGGATAACAGTTTAAGGTGAGGTCAGTATACTTTTAACATATGTCTAAAAACAGAAAGCATAACAAGTCAGGTATTTTATTACTTATTACAGAAAACCTACTATAGTACTATATTGGTGAAAAACACTGTGACCTCCTTAAAAATATGAAACAGAGAACACATGGGGTAAAGTTAAGTTGAACAAATTAAGAATAAAAAGCTTACACCTCGAAAAATTCTATCATTACTTTATGCAACAAATTTCTAATAAAAAGACCAGGATTTGAGTTGTAATGCATAATCTGCAAATTAATTTAACTATTATTGCTTGAATTTACATTAGAAGGTCCCTTATTTTCTTTTTACATTGACAAGAGATAATAAATTAAATTACACATTTAATAGGCGGTGGAACAGAAAGCTCTGTATTAAGGCATTTTAAATTTCATGTCAAGCAAGTTTTTGTCACAATGACATTGGCTTATGTACTCTCAGGAGAACATTCAAAGGATAAACAATTTTGCTAAAATAAGAGCAGTTCATAATCAGAGCATGGAAATAAAGCACATCAAACCTCTCGTGTTCTTTAGGTGGAAATAACCGGTTGTTAAAAAAGTGTCGTTATTAACCATAAAAATATCACGATTTCTTACTACACTGGAAGGATGGAGACAAAAGTGCTACAGCCCGCTACAAGTGCTATAACCTAGAATGCAAGACAGATAAAATTATAGCCAAATTCACTGCAGTTTGTCAGAGAACATTTAGATATACAGTTAAGGTGACAAGTTCATACAATGAACTAGGAGTGAGTTGATTGAATACATCATGGAAGAATGGCACCATCCTTCCTGCAGAATTCCAGACACTGGGAGACTCTGTCATGGTGCACATAGGCTGTACTGGCTGCACATGGTGGTCCAATGCCCTAATAAGCAACACTACATTTGTTTTTCCATTTTTGTCCACGACCTGTATCTTTTCATGAGTAGCTGACTTTACATGTTGTCTGTCAGTCGACCATCTGGATTTAAGGGCATTCAACAAAACAGTTAGTATAGCTGCTCTAAATGAACAAATATACTTATGGAAAAAAAAATTTCCACAACCACCACATTCAGTAGGCTCACTTAAGAATGTGTGTACATTATGTTGGTTGAATTAAGGTCACTAACATCAAATGCCTAAATAAATGCACCATAGTAATTTCAAATAATAACCATGAGCTTTCACCCACATGCATTATAAATGTACAAGTAAACACACAGCATACAGTATACAAGTACATATGATCACTGAATTTTATAGACAACACTAAATCATCAAAAGAAAAAAGAACAAAAAATTACCTGAAGTAAAAGTTGCTGGACAGATCCACATTTTGGAAAATCCTCACATACCTAGAAAGAGAGAGAAAAGATTAACTTGAGAAAATGTAATAATTATTTAATGATACTGGGGGCAATAAAAAAACAATGACATGGTCTTAT
The DNA here is from genome assembly GCF_055471065.1 of Atractosteus spatula. Taxonomy (NCBI): domain Eukaryota; kingdom Metazoa; phylum Chordata; class Actinopteri; order Semionotiformes; family Lepisosteidae; genus Atractosteus; species Atractosteus spatula. The sequence goes on along the minus strand of NC_142707.1, from coordinate 46,053,546 downwards.
GGGAAATGTTGCAGTAAAGGTTCAGATCACTCCTCTCACCAGTCAGAATCCAAAGTAAATGCTTAGGGCATGATTTGGCAGGTATAAAGACTGTCAGCTATGCCAATGAGAGAGTAGTGTGCGCTGTAAAGGTAGTATGGGAATGAACATATGATGCTTATCATAGCCACTAGAGGGCAATAAACACACAATTAGCGACAACACCCCTTTAATTTAGAGGAATTCTACATGTCTGTACAAAAGGAGCCTCGCGCACTTAATCTAGTAATCAAATGGGTTGCATGATGTTCCTGCCTGGGTTTATTTAAACAGTACAGAAAGAGACAGGAGCATAAGTTTACTCTGGATATCAGTCATCTCCAGTATGCTTTAAACTTCAAAAGCTCCTTAGCACTAAAAGCTTCAAAACAGCAAAGACCCATCATCAGAACTCTGGTCTATAGAGTAAGACACCACCAAATTGCTCTAATATTTAAATAAGATTTCCTCAGACCTCCTCCAACACACTGGCTTGACCTAAATGGGAGAGAAATTCCAAAAGAACAAGTGACACTGAGGCACAGTAATCTGAATAAATTTCATCTAGATTTCGCATTGAAGCAATTTAGAATTACTGTATGGCCACCATGAACTGGAAGAAGATAGATTTAACTGTACACTTGGAGAATGTGTTCAAGAGCTGCTTCCTGAACTACATACTGCCACAGAGCTGTTACAGACCCTGCACCATCACTGGACATCTCTTACACAAACAGCCGTGGAAGACGTTTATGTCAGAAAATGTTTTGTAGACCTCAGGCATGCGTTAAAACACAATGTGATCACAACAACTATTAGGAATCCCAGACAACTGAAGACTGGAAATCTCCAAAGCAAAAACATCCAAGAGTCCAAAGTTGCATAACTTAATGTCTCACAGTTAGTCATCAGCCTCCTGATTTCTCAAGTTTTATTAATCCAAAACCATTTATTTACTCCACATTGCAGCCAAACTGCATCCCAAGCCAACCAAGATAATCTGTCATCATACTGGCAAATTCACTACTGACCACCAGAAAAGAAACAAATATGGGTCTTTTCCGGTATAACTGAGTCACCTCACAGTGGCCATTGATAGGCTTGGTGGAACACCCCATCACATTGTGTAAAAATGAGTTGTTACCTTCTATGAATCCTTTATACTTCAGAATGCCTAAAATGCAGAGGCAAACCATAGCACACAGTCACACAGTAAGGAATCAGAAAGTACACTGTCATTATAATAAAAGTAAAACCCTAAATACAGTATCAAAACAACAGAAGTCAATGTAAAAATACTGTGCAGAAATTAAATTCTATGAGCAAATTCGAACTGCAAACGTAATGTAAACACAATTCCAAACAGTGCTGATACCTACAAAGCTGGTGCCATTGCATGTAAACTCTGTTTCAAAGATCAGTGAGTCTGTCAACACATTGTTTATCTTTAGAAACAATTTAATCAACAGTGACAATCTGATTTTCAACTTGGTCGGTTTGATTTCTCAAAAAGAGCTTTTGGTTATCAATTCTGTTAAATTATTCTATGTAATTTACTTATTCATTCACCGAGATTCATTTGGAAAATATTTTCCCTTCCTTGCATAAAATAGGCTCATATGACCATGCATATAAAATGTAAAATTTCATAAATATTCCCCCGAGAATGCAAACTTCACATTGTAAACATGTCAAATACCCAAGAGTGACGTGGATAAAAAACCAAATGTAATGTGCGCTTTTCATCAGAAACCAGAGAATCAGCCTGGTGTCATTACTTACATTTCCGCAAACAACATTAAAGACTGGGTTACCTGGCTTCATCAGGATGGGCTATCCGGACAGAGTCATTTGGAATGTATATCATGTTTGTGTCTTCTATTTTATATATTGAGTGTCCACCAATGTCAGCCATCTTTCTTCGCTTTGTGATCAGAATTATGTAATACCCTTCCAAAAATCGTACAAAACCTGTACAACAACAAAAAACAATTATAGTCATTTCAAATTTCACTAAACAGAATATGTGTCACCATTTTCAAACTAAAGCATCAATATATTGCTTAACAGTTAAACCAAACCATTTTGGTCAAAACACTTAGGAATGCATGGACTGTGTTTATATTACAGTTTCCCACACTGAATTTATGCTGCAGGAAAAATACATGATTAAAATATCTCTGTTCTGGCTTTAAGTGTTAAATAAGCACTTTCATCAATAAAACATTTAAAAACAAATTAATAAACCCTTATTAAAATTTACAGAGATGGAAAATGTCCTGTCCATTTAAGGATGTCAACAAATATCACGTTCTCACTCAATTCTTTATTTATTTTAAACCAATATGTGAATTTTTTAGAATATTTTAATTTGTGACATCTTAATAAGCAAGATTTCTCAGGAAGCACCAGATCATAAAACATGCAGCACCCAGTGGAAATTTCTGTTTACTCTGCGAAGTGTTGTAAATATACATATTGTGTATTGTGAGTGCCACGTGATGTGGAAGCTTAAGAAGCAAGACAGTTTAAAACAAATATTTGTGGGTGCTCTTCAAAGAGTTTGGGAGAGATCCATTGTTGGTCCCTGTGCTCTTCATGTGCATTTTTAATAATCTAAGTTAATAAAAAGGTGTCAGAGTTTGTGGGGGTAAAATATACGTAAGTTTGAAAGAAACCATTGGCAGGGCTTCTTTAAGCAGTTGAATTATAGTTGGAGAGACACCAGCTTCTTGCGTTTAATTAATATTTTAATCATTTTTACTTGGTGCTTGGCTCCAACTTCTCTCCCACATGCACAGACAAAATGTGAGCTGGGTCCTGTTATCTCTATCAAATGTGTAGCATGTGAGTCAAACAGTTCTTTAGCCTCCTTTTGTACAAAAACAAAAGGATATGAAAGTGTATGACATGAAATGAAATATGAAAAAAACAGCATAACAATTTTGACTCTTGAGAGAGAAAAATTAAGTCTGCAAGTAAGCAGGAAATCTGAATCAATACTGGTGTTCAGTAAGAAATGAAAAAGGCTTCTATGACAGTGGTTAAATGACTAAGGATTGTTTTTTGAAAGTTTAATAATAATAAAAATAATTAATAATTGCTTACACTTTTATAGCGCTTTTCTGGACACTCCACTCAAAGCGCTTTACAGGTAATGGGGACTCCCCTCCACCACCACCAGTGTGCAGCCCCACCTGAATGATGCGACGGCAGCCATAGTGCGCCAGAACACTTACCACACATCAGTTTAAGTTTAAGCCTTTGAAAGCACAATATGCTTTCAAAATATTTTCCATAGTAATGTCGTTTTTAACATAAAAAATATTACTAATAACTTTATCCTGGGATTGATTTGTGCGACATCCTGCAGCTCCCACACTATTCTAAAAGTTCAAATGCTAGGTGTAACCCTCCTTATACCAAGGACATATATGACTTGCAGACAACAGTTCCACTTTCTTTTAAATTGCCTGGAGCACAGGCTGAGCTCTGTGATGAAGGTTCGGCCCTTGATTAGGTTACTAGCCCAATGCGACTGTGATTCTCCAAGTAGAGACGAACAATTAGCAGAAGACCATGGAGGGGAAGGGGAATTAGCCCCGGCCAGGGTCCTCTCGGCTCTCAGTGACAGCTCCTGGTGCTGTCAGTGAAGGACATTTCTCCGATCGGTTAACCCTCGATACGGGGCTGCGGTGTCAGTGACGTATTAAGAGAAAGTGGCCCCAACTTTGGCCAAGTCAGAGGACTCTGCCTACACTCCCCCCATTCTCCCTTTGCGTGAGGTCGCAGGGATTTATGCAGATTATCTGTTTTAGTGCCTTTTTACTCGGTTACTTTCTATTTTCCCTCATTTTAGAGACAAAAACGGGTGCTCTTAGACCTGCGACACTACCACTGCAAAGAGAACTAAAAGTGCGGCAAATGTGCAACGCAAGTGACGCCCCGCACAGTCAGGAGCACAAATCCAACGCGTTCCCCAACGCCATTTCCTCTACTGCAGCCTTCAGGGATCTCTTCGCGCCTCCACGCTCCATTAAAATCACAGACAGTTGAAGCAAAAACAACAACAGGGAATCAGACACAGAATACAAAAACTGTCATAAACAGGATTACAGGAAACCGCAGGCGATACACCCTACCTCTTTAAAAGCATACACGCCATGATGGATGTTACATAAATGGCCTGAGTATAAATGTGATTCATAAAATAACTCAGCCAGTGCCTGCTTATTTCCAATGTCAAAACAAAGACAAAACACCCCTCTCAATCGCTATGGAACATGATAGTAAAAGGTGAAGCTACTTGAGGCCAGTTAAACCCAAAAAGAAAGCCACCCACCTCAGTGTCAGAGAAATGTGCAGACAGATGTCTTTGTCTTGAAGCTGTTTTTCCCAAAGATTACTCTTCCTTTCACCATTCACTCTGACCTATATAGCCTGCCATTTCTGCGTGCTTATTAAGCTTTTTCTAAACAAGATGATGCAAATTTAAAAAGGACAGAGGACTCAATTTTCTTCTTTTACATCAAAAAGAAAAAGGAAATAGCCAACATCAATACAGTCAATACACTGTATATGCCAATAAGTATTGGGTCATAAAAGAAGATAATCACATAACCAAAAGAACTGCTTCTAAGGTAGAGTAAGAATTATGTAAAGTCCATCCACCTAATTTGAACCTGCTTGTGCTGATGAGTTCACGAAGTAAGTGATAAAAATATCATTTAATAATAATAATAGTCTTCAATAGCAATCCTGTCATTTAGAGAATAGAATTTACTTATTGAAGGTCAATGTGCCTCCCGGTCAAATGCTCCAAACATGTTGTTCACTGAGGAGGTTATTATGCTTTCCCATTTCTAATTCATCGCAACTACATTTTTTTAACCATTTTGTTATCATTTTAAGGAATAATTAAAATAAATTACACTGAAAAGATGTGCTCAAGTATGGAAAAAAGACCTTAGATCACCAGTGCAAATTACTGGGAAGTAAATTTATTCATTATGAAGCAAAGACAATGGGCTAAAGGCAGCATGACTCCTCTACACAGCTTTTAGGACACCTAAAGAAACATTCAAAGAAGCAAAAGAGGTTATATGAGCTCCTTTTGTTGGCAATCCTTCTTTTGTTCTCACATTCTTGCTTAGTTATACGTAACCTTCCTTTTAAATAAGATGTAGTTAATTAGGTCACATATCTGAAGCATGTGTTTGAGTACATTTATTACATTTATTCAGGGCTTCCAGCCTAGAATAAATGTAGGGTAAAAACAGAGAATGGTACAGATCATTAGCACAGTCTGGGGTGCATCCTCATGATTTACTGACAGCTCATGGAGCTTTGCAATGACTATATGCCTACTTTCATGTATGTATTTGTCCTGTGATCAATCAATTTACTAGTCTTGTTAGCAAAGCATGGGGCAGAGAGTGGACTGTATTGGCTGGACCAACTTATTAAATATTTATAAAGTTAAAGCATTATTAGACAGTATGTATTAGGGAGATTTAAGATGCTAGTTATTTTCTAGCAGTAAATTCACAAATAGGACATGTTCCATTTTTTTCATGCTGATTTGGTATCTTGTGGTGACAGTTTTTTTTTTATTATGGAAGAAGAGATATGAAGAAGTAGATTGACATTACAAAGAAAAGAGTTGCCATTCCTTATTTCTTTGTGGATTTCCCAAGCCTGTCATTGGATGACAAACTGCTTTTATCTCATCATTGCACATATACTAGTGGGGCAAGGTTGTTTGTAAAGGATTTAACTAGATTTTGTTTGGTCGTTTTATTTATTTTATTTGGGTTGTTTCCTAAGTCTTCTACTTCATGGAAAACAGCTGTTAGCCCATGTCATTCTACTTTTACTGAGCACTTCACAGGACATGCTTTCACCTACGGGCTAGACTACGTGCCAAATGGAGTAAAGGATTTAAAGATTAATTTTAAGATCTCAGACATACAAATTCTTGCTCTTTTGCTTTAGCTTTCCTGCTTAAAGTCCAGTGTTACATTACATCTTTACCATTTTTTTAACATATGAGCTACCATCTGACAGCCATTTTAGGTTTTTGTGGTATCACATAGACAAAAATAAAGAAAGAAATCTGTGCTCTGCTTTAGACATAGACATATTAAAAACAGCACCATAAGGACATGTCAGATTGCCCTTTTCATGTTTTTATTTTTTAGTTTGATTTTTGTTAATTAAAAAAAGATTTTAAAAAAATATGTCATTTGTCTACATTTCAACAATTACTGTAAACTTTACAGCGAATGAACAGTATTGTTTTTAAAGGATGCAGCAATAATCTGTTGGCTTCTATAAGAAAAAAAAAATTAAGACTATAACCTACTACACCACATGGTTGGACCAAAAGTAATAATTGGTAATTATGATATTTGGACATTTAACACAAATCAGCACCTGTAGTTCAAAATGTTGCAATAATAAACAAATTAATTAAACAGTACACATGCACTCGATACCACAGTACTGCTTAAAGAAAGTGGGAATTTGGCAAGAGATATGGGAAGGTGGTCACCTAAGACACATTTTTCAGAAACGTGTACATTATTTTTATTGAGAACACCAATGATACTATTGCATGTCCAGGTATGAGCCTGTCACAACAGCCAGAAGTCAAAGCCAGCTCTCTGCTATCCTTAAAATCTCAAGCAAAACATGTGAAGCCCTAAAAAAACCCCATTAACTACTCATCTTAGCAGTTTCTTTTATTCATCGTGAACTCCATTATCTTTATCTCCCTATTATCCTTCAAGAACCATGTGTCAAATTACTGCTGCAAACGTGACAAATCTTCCATATGCAACAAGATACTGCTATTCTGCCTACAGAGAAAACAATAGGGATAGGTATTCCAACCATCATCTGCCAGCCTTAGTGATCCAGGGACCAGCGCTCTCCCTAATGATTTATTTTCAATTACAATTTGGGAATGAGTACAACTTTAGATAGAAAGATTGACAACAATGGAGATATAACTAGAAATCCTTAGCAATCTTTAGTAGCTGACACCAGTTTTCCATTATCTTTCATTGCTTGCTGGGTTAGGCTCCAGCTCCCTTGTACTGTACAAAGCAGTTAGAAAATGGATGGACAGCTAGTACAAAAATACCGTCTTTTCTACCCACCAGTACAATAAAAAATAATGTAAAAAACTTTTTCTTTAAATTCTTTATTTTTAGCACTTGAAGGTTCAAGTAAGCTTCTCAAAAGAGATACATCAAAATGAAACAAAAATAAAAATTTTACAAACGGTTATTTTGCACTCCCTTTTGCCATTTCATCGTAAAGCATGACACAATGTTATTATATACTACCATATTAGTATACTATTATTATATAGGTGACTGACAGAGTTCCTGTACTTTTCAACTTAACTAAGATATATAAAGCATGACAGGTCTAATAATTGTCCTTTGTCCTGGATCTGAAGAAGTCAAATGAGCCCTGGTATAACAACAGGGCACGGTAAGAGGTGACGGGAAAGTTTCTAGATGTTCTTACCCACAATACCATAAGCTGATACCGCTCTTGATAAACCTGATGAGCCTTTCTGTCCAATCTTAGTCCTGTTCCCCAAATCCAAGCGCCCCAAAAGCTCCCTGACTTCTTGTTGACTGTAAACGTGCTGAAGAGTAAACATAAAAAGGCAAAAACAGGCAAGAGTTTTATGAAATATCTCATTATTACAGACAGTACAATAGCTTGAAGCCCCATGATCACAAAACCTTGGTGTCCAAATAATTACCTGTCCAGCTCAAATATACATTACTGTACATTTATAGGCAGGATGCTGCATTAATAGGAACTCAAGAATAATCCTCTCAAAGCTTACCCCTTGTAAAAGGTCTGCTACAACTGTAATGATATGTCATTTTTACATGTTTAAAATCTCTATTGCTTCATCCGACACCTTCTAACAAATTAATGTGGTACATGTGGAGAATGAGACAGGATTCCAATTAGGATGTGTAAACACTGCTATTCAAGGGAAAAATACTGAAAGACTCTGAAAGAGAATATACACATTTACAAGGACACTCACAATTAGATACTTATGACAGTGACTAAAGTTTTTCATTTTACAAAAAAATAATAAAATTATCACAAAGCAGCTGGTGTGCTTCTTGGTCAACTTACACTGTAACACCAATGTGAGCAGCCTGTTTGAAAAGGTTTAAAAAGCAACACATTAAACCATTGTATTATGGAAACTAGTACACATGCTTGACATAAGAAGGTACTTCAAGATTTGATTTGAAATCTATGAGGAATTGCTTTCTTTGTTTGACAGAAAGCTACCTCGTAGTTAACAACCAGTACAAGAAACATTGCACTGGACACAGACATTCTTTTCGAAGACTAGGAACTGCTGAGGTCTAGAATGCAGCCTCACAGGTAAGAGAGTGGGTTACATAATCTCAGCGAGAATGAGAAAAATCAAAAACAATGTCATCTTACAGGTCCAGAAATTTGCATAATTGGAATTCAAGACTCAACAGCGCTGGCAAAGTGTACTGCAAACAATTTATATTCAGGCCATGAAGAAATATTGCACAATATTCTGTGAACCAAATAACATTAGGCCTCTTATCACTTAGCATGTAACAGCCACTGTGTACCTACCTTATCATCAATAATAACCAAGTCCTTCGGCTCCGTGCGATCAATTTTCAAAACACGGTGTTTGGTTTGTGCATGATTACTTCCAACAAGAAAATACCTCTGAAAAAAAGGGATAGCTCCATGTTTTAGGTCATTTAATCCCTGCTTAATCTGCATGATAAAAACATGTTCTCCTATTTATAAACCGAAGAAAGCACAATATGGATAACAACAAAACAAAGTATCAAAACAATAAGAAAGAGCAGTCAACAGGAAATGTGCAGAATCAAACAAATTTGTAGAAAACATTATTAAATATTATTACATTACTAAAATAATAATTACATTATTAAAACATAATTAAATAAGGTATCCTAAGAGAAGTATTCTTGTTAAGACAAAAAGACAGTGCCTTCAGAAAGTATTCACCCCCATTGATTATTTCTGGTTCCACTATGTTGCAAAGTCAAATTAAAGCATATTTAAAAATGATTTTTAACACTCCCGCAGAAGTAATTCTCTTGAATGTTAAAATGAAATAAAGTATTTCGATGTCTTCAGAATTATATTAAAAATAAAAATCTGAAAATTACTTAATTGATAAGTATTCACCCCCTTTGTTTTAACAACCTAAATCAGGTGAGGTATTCAATTATCTTGAGAGATCACACTAAATATGTTAACAAGGTACACCCTGTGTTCATTTCGAAACCACCTGTGTCCATTTGCTCGATTGCACAATAAATATCACTGACTTTGTGAGGTCTCACAGCTAAAACAGCAGATCAGATCAGTCCTGCTGTCGTGAAGACCAAGAAGCTGCCCGTGGAACTTCGAGATGAAGTTATTAGGAGGAAAAAAGCTGCAGAAGGTTATAAAAAGATTGGCAAAGCTTTGATCCTTCCTAGGAACACCGTGAAGTCCATTGTAACAAAATGGAAAAAACATGGCACAACCCAGACACTACTAAGATAAGGCCGTCCTACCAAATTGAGCAACCGGATAAGAAGAGCAATTGTCAGAAAAGTGACCAAGAGGCCAGCTACAACACTGACAGAATTGCAGAGCTCTTTGGCTGAAATGGGAGAAACTGTCCAGACATCAACAATCTCTTCAGCAGTTCACAGATTCGGCCTCTTTGGGAAAGTCGCTAGAAGGAAGCCACTTCTGAGAAAGGCCAACATTAAGTCACGCCTGGAGTTTGCTAGAAGCCATGTGACAAAACCTAAAACCTTTCGAAAGAACACTTTGCGGTATGATGAGACTAAAGTTGAGCTATTTTGCCTGAAAGCAAAGCACTATGTTTGGCACAAACCAAATACAGCCCAACACTCAGGTAACACCTTCCCTATCATCAAGCATAGTGATGGCAGCATCATGCTCTGGGGTTGCTTTTCAGCAGGAGGAACTGGAAAGCTTGTTGCCATCAAGGGCAACATGGATGGAGCCAAATACAGGCAAATCCTTGAGGATTTCAGTCAGCCAGAAATTTGCATTTAGGGCGAAGATTCGTTTTCCAGCAGGACAATGACCCAAAGCACATGGCAAAAACTCAAGGCTGTAACTGCTGCTAAAGGACTACGTACAAAGTATTGACTCGGGTGGGGGGGGAAGGGTGAATACTTTTGTAAATGAGAAATTAAGTCTTTCATTCTGGAGACACTAACGTTCTTGAATAAAAAATATTTTTTGACTCATAAATGTGTTGAATTTATTGTGTTATCCAAGGAAGAAAAAATTATTTCAATGTGTTAAACGTTGGAGGTGTAACAGAAACAAAATGCAAAAAAAGTCAACGGGGTGAATACTTTCTGAAGGCACTGTAGGTTGCAGGCTATTTAAAAAATGTTTTAAATAATCTTGGAAACTCTTTGACTACCATTACCACTAGTGCTACTAATTATAATAATTCATTGCTTTTTATCCCAAAGTGTTCTACAGATAGGCAGGACTCATTTCAGCCCCCACTGAAGTGCAGCCCCCACCTGGAGATATGCAGCAGCTATCATGCATAACTAGGGTACAGAATGAGAACAATTTAACACCTGTTACTCTTTTTAACATAACTTGCATTTTCAGTATTATATACTGTATACACTATCAGAACAAATTAATTCTTTTTTCGACCCATGCTTTTGATATTGTAGTTTAATCAGCATTTGATTTTGATACAAATGATTTTCATTATTTTTTTCTTTACACTGCTTATTTCTAAAGAGCCCAACAGACAAGGCAAAGGTACATTCAAAGTTGTACCTATGGTTTCTCCTAAAGTTGCTTCTGAACAAGAGATAAGTATGCACTATTACATTCATGGGTTCTGTAAGAAAATTTGAAACATTGCTCATTCTAAAAAATACTAAACCAGACCAAAGGCATTTTGATTGTTCTTTAATCCCTTTAACCCCAGCCTCAATACTAACATGAGACTTTTTGGCAGATTATACTGTAGCTCTTAATTAAAGCAATTCTATAATGTAATCTGAAAATAAAATGATGAGCATTTCAGACAAGCATCTCCATCATAGAAGTGATCATGTGGCTGATTGAACAGGTAATCGTAAAGCAAATCTTGTTATAGTGTATAGATTGATAAAGGTGTACTTAACCTGTTTCGCACAACACTTTTCCAAGCCTACTCTGTGCTTTGGTCCAGTACTTTTATTTGCTGCCACCTAGTGCTTTTTCATTGAACTACAGAATTAAGATTCATGCGCCCGATTATATGCACAGGCAAACCAAGGATACTCGGTGAAAAAAAGTATACATTTGAATAAAAAAAGTATATTCATAATTTTGATGTTATAACAGTAGGGTAGAAAGAAACATGCAAATAGCATAGTTTGTGTTTGCTTCCAAACTTTACAAGGGTAGTTATCAAACTTAAAATATCAAATGCAACAGCACGGCTTGAATGTGAAGGCATACCTATAATTGGAATACTTATGCATGGGCCATGAGGTCATTGACCTTCAAAATGTTAAATCCAGGTGGAAGTGAAGACGTAGAAAAGAACAAACGTGTCCCATTTATCGAGAGAGCAATGCCGGCACGTGGGAGGCTTCAATAGTCACCTCAGGTGGAACTGCCAGCAGATGTGCCAAGTCGTCTTTAGTGAAGAATCAGGGCTTATGCAGAACAACCTGATGGACATCAGCCAATGTGGCACAGACATGCATGAACAATATGCTATGACCAATCAGTGAAGAGGTACAAGTATCATGGTCTGAGCTGGAGTGTATAGTCACTGGAGAACTACTCGTAGTGATTGATGTCAGTCTGGCTTCACTGCATGACACTGATCAGCTGTGTGGACCTTGCTTGCTATGGGCTCACCTTCATATGACAGCGTTAAAGCAAGACAAAAATTATTCTGGTTCTGCAGCAATGTTTTGCTTTTTTCATAAGACAAGAAGACACATTTACAAAGACAGTTATACCGTGGAGGCCAATCCCTCTGGACCTGGGCCATTTTGAACACTTGTGGGGTGGCATGAGGCATCCTAGACTCAGAGACCCGTGAACAGACACATTCTTAACCAGGCTCCGAGAGAGGAAAGGACAGGAACACAGAAGATAACATCGCATATACACCGCTTGAACTGCTTCCAGCACTGCCCGCACAGGCCACTAACCTGGGCCTTTCAAAAGGGTAACCCCTAGCATAACACATTTAGCCATGACACGTCTAATTGTCAAATATTTTCTGATGTCTTTTCAAAAGATTTTCTAAACTTCTACTCCAGTGAAAAAGTCTAGCTATTTCATTCTGAGACACCTTATTTAAATGCTTAAAAAATTATATACATAAAAACAACATCTACTTAAGAGTCTGACATCAAATATCTTTGGTTGTCTTTTCAGTGACACGTTGGTCACAAACAGCTTCAAGGCCTGCCTTACCAAACACATATATACAATACCACATAGAATCAATATTTTGCAATGTATTGCTCACAGAAACTAGATAATGTCTAGTTTTTTAAACAATATTCAATTGAATATCACATGAATGCAAATAGGAAGTACTGTACCTATAGAATGAAAATGCTCATTTGCGCCCACTAGTGAAAGAAATAGTCCCATTGTAAATGTGCCTAAACACAACAAATTATATTATACCTGGGATGACCATCTAAGTAACCAAGTTCAAATCATTCTTATTTCTGTTTTGATGGGTTTTGCCATTTGCTAAACATTCTCTTATATCTTAAAAGTATACAAGCCCTATCTACCAAACACATGGGACAAAGGCACAGAAGGAAAAATTATGTACCTTCAAATTGCAAGTAAGACGTGTATGAACCCACTTAAATTGCAAATAATATGCAAAGGAATCAGCAGGTAGATAATAGAAAACGTGTCTCTCTTCACAGAACTGTAAATCACTCTTACAAATGTCCTCACTTTTAACATTTATGGTGCATGAATTCTTTTAAAATTACAATTCATATTGTATGTCTTTCAAAATCTACTGTGTCTTGGGGCTCATCGTGATAACCTTCATTTACACAAGATAAACATTTCTTCCAATAAACAGGTTAACCGTTACTTACAGCTCTTGTTTCATACAGAACCAGCTTCTGCACACAGCTGATGACTGGAGCTGACAGAGGCATGATGATGGAGGCGTTGTGAAGATACCTCTAAACTCCTGAGAACTGTACTTTTCAAAGGCTGTAACCACCAGAAAAAAGGAGACATGTACTATTGTCAAACCAGCGTTATGAAAAACAGCTTACACATTAAATAATTCTGCAAGATATGTTTATATAACGAAGTGGACTAAATCAAGACGTTTTCCAAGTTGTTTTTTATTTTTTTTCCCCCAAGTTGTACAATTACCTTAAGTAAGGAACTCAAAAACTATAAACATTCACATAATTCCAAAAGTTATAGATTTTACTTTTAGACACTGATTTTTTCTGCATTGGGTTTAACTAGAAAAATTTGCCATTTTCATGTATTTGTAGATAAAGAGGCCTTATTTATGCATAATATTCGTAACCCCATATGGACTACTGTAAATTTAAGTCGGTGTTGTACGCTATTAAATGTATCTCTTTTTTACAGGTTTGAATCCAAATACTAAAAGAAAACACTGATATTGTCAATACGAATAACTAATGAATAAACCATTTGGTTTCCTGGAAGCTATTCTCAACCATTTTGGAATGTAAAGTAAAGGGCTATATGCTATTCCAATGCGTGACAGGCCCGTAATTATTAACAAATAACTTCGACGTTTAAAACGTAATCAAACGATCCCTTCTGCATTATCATCCAAAACTATTGGAACAGTACAAGAAGCAAGGAGTGATTCCGGTTGCACTGCTGTATTACCCATGCTATCATTCTAACACCATTAACATACACTCTGTTGACAAACACGGGTCACTAACTTTAATGTAAAATAAAAAAGCTCATATTTCAGACGTATATTAAGAAATACCGAAAATGGATAGCTTAAACGCAATAAAATGAAATACCTCGTAATTAATGCGATCATGTGATTGTCATGGTGCCTCTCAGCTGAGATGGCGTGTCGCTCATCCAAACAGAACGCGTTTGAAGAAAGCGATTTCGAAACGGTATCTGCCCAGGGGGTGACCTAGCGTTAGGTACTTATAGTGCCCAGAATCACCGGGAAAAAGTGTTATAATTGAATTCATTCTTCAATGCTGTTGCTCATTGCCTTGCATAATATCGAATAAGTATGATAAATATGAAATTCTGACTTTGGATTAGAACTGTGTTGAAATTTATTGGATCTGTTAATGGCATATCAACCAACAATAAAGCACTACGAAAAGTCCTACATTTTTCTTCAAATAATCGTTGTGTTTTCAGTATTGTAGTGAATTTTGTTTGCGGACTGATTCTTTCTATAAGCCTACACACAATCCACTGTGATTTTCTTGAGTTCTCATTTTAAGAATAATAATTTCCTGGGTCTTGTGTCTGTTGTCTTCTTCGTATAAGAACGGTTTATTTAGCTACAATGTTCAATGGCAATACAGATTTCCAGATGCACTTTTGTAAAACGCTCATGTTATTCTATAACATTTGAATATTTACTCGTTATTATTAAGAACATTGTGAAACTACAATTGAGCAGTTAGACTACAATTCCCAGACCTAATAATACAAATAGCAATGCATTTCCGGAATCCATTTCCGGTATCGCCATGGTTACGGATGTACACAAATCTGTACCAAAGAAGCGAAATTAAGTTGAGTGTACAAAGTTAAGAGAATCAAGTAAGTAAATTTGTGAATGCAAAATTTTAGTTTCATTTCAGTTTCCTTTTTTGGCTAAAGTTTACATTTGTTCGACATGGATATTCAAAATAGTTTACAACTGTTTTCTTATATAATCGCCAGGAAAATGAAACACAGCTAATTTCATTTTATAGATAGAGATAGCTGATTTATATAAAATGTTATCATAACTTAGATACAATGAAGGGTAATTGTAAGCTATTTCTCAAGTGCAGGAAAACGCATATACTGTTGGCTACAGTAACACAATCTTACTCTTTCGTATCTAATCATAATCTCCAGTTATTCTGAATTCCGTATACTCACAATATTCAGTACTGTACGGCTTCAGAATGTTGCAGGTACTGTATTTAATGGGTACCTGCAACGATGCTTTCGTATCAGATATCTTTCAGAGCTCCTCTCCGTCACAGTGTTACAGTTCTCAATAAGACATCTACTGTACCTTCTATCGGATTGCCAAACTATTTAAATTTAGGAGCTTTTTATAGTTTGTTACCTTTATTTGCTTTATTTTTGCTTTTAATTGAAATAGTAAAGGAAGCTTAAACTTTGCACATATAGTAAGGACTGTACTTCTTATTGTAGTTTCTCAGCACTAGACTGGACAAGACTCTTGTCTCTCTTTTCTTATTGTTGTTACATCAGAACAAAATAATTGTTCCGGATGAGAAGTGGCATCAAGTTCATTCAGCCTATTTGGTTGCTAGTAGCTAACTGATGCAAGGGTCGTGTACAGGCATTTCTTGAAAAAACTCATTATAGCTTGTTCCAGACATAATTCTTTCTTTGTTCTCCCAGCTTTTATCTTCTAATATGCTTTGGTCTCCACAATTGGGTTTGCAGATTACCTTGCCACCTCTTCCCTGAGGTGAAATTTTAATTGCACTTACTGCTGTTGTAAAGAAAGAAGACAGGATTCAACTTTGTGAAATGTCACTCTCAGAGCCCATATTGTGACCAGGGTGCAGCACAAATACAATACTAGTGGAACCATGTAAGAGTTCATTCAGTGCCTGGAATACTACTTACAATGAAAACCTTACTGCATGTAAAGACAGTAGTGATTAGCACATAGTGTTAAAGTGTTCAGCAGCTTTCAAGTTGCTGAATTGTCACTTTAAAACTGTATGCTTCTTAATTTATACACATACAAAGTGAAAATATTTTTTTTTAAATTTCTTTCTAGAAAATGGAACCAAAAGAGCCTACGGAAGTCTCAGAATCAAATCCCTTTGTTGACTGTCTTAATGAAGATGAGTCTGAGAGAGAGTTTCTGCAAGCAAAACCCACTTGTTTTATAATTATTGGAAAACCAGTAAGTTTTCAGAATCTGATGTGCAGCTTTCTCTCATTAGATGTAATTGTGCCAATAGGAGAAAATCACTGACTGATTCTGACTGATGTTTAATAAATTCTCTGTTTTTCAGGGTGTAGGAAAATCTACACTTGCTAAAAGATTATCGCAGACCTGGAAGTCCATTCTCATTGATGGTAATTAACTCCTGAATATCTATGACATTAAAGTTTTGTAAGGACTGTTTATCATGAGTTTGTTTATATAGTATGTATTTTAACATACATTTTAGTAGCTATATCACCTTCAACTCACCACTGGCAACCCACTGAAGCTCAGCTGGTGTGAGCCTGGCCAGTACCTGGATGGGAGACCTCCTGGGAAAAACTAAGATTGCTGCTGGAAGAGGTGTTAGTGGGAGCAGCAGGGAGTGCTCACCCTGCGGTCTAGGTGGGCCCTAATGCCCCAGTATAGTGACGAGGACACTATACTGTAAAAAGGCACCGTTCTTCAGATGAGACGTAAAAATCTCTGTGGTCCTTAAAATTCCCAGGGTGTTTCTCAAAAAGAATAGGGGTGTTACTCCGGTGTCCTGGCCAAATTCCCATTGGTCTTTACCAATCATGTAATCCCCATCCATGAATCGGCTTCATCACTCTGTTCTGCTCTCCACTGATGTGTGGTGAGTGTACTGGCACACTGTGGGTGTCTTCGCATCATCCAGGTGGTGCTACACATTGTTGGAGGTGGAGGGGAGTTTCCATTACCTGTAAAGTGCTTTGAGTGGAGTGTCCAGAAAATCACTATATAACTGTAAGAAATTATTATAATTATTATTATTATTAACATTCATATGTTGTTTTCAGACACAGAACTGATCAATCATCACATTACAACACAGACAGACCATGGCCTCAAGGTAAATGTTTAAAGTTATAAATTTCCAATGCTATAATCTAACCATTACCGTAGAGTTTTTTTGCATTAAAAATAGATTACATACAATGCCCATCTGTCCTTCATAAACCATTCTGCAAAGAATAGAAAGTAAGTGTAGAGCTAGAAAAAACATTTTGACATTGGCTGGTTACAGAAGCAGCCTCCCATAACATAATTCTACTACCACCATCCTTTAGAGTGGGGGTTCTTAACCTGGGGTCTATGCACTCTCTAGGAGTGCAGGAAGGGAGTCCAGGGGGTGCAGGAGTAACATTCAATTCATTGTGATGCTTTGCAATTGTAATTGTAATAATACTTACCCAATATGCTTCTAACGTGCCGTCAAGATTATCAAACACCAGACTACTGCTCATCACCCATCAACGTAGTGTTAAAATTTCTACTCATTTTGCTTCTGTTTTTCATGTTCGCAGATCTTTCTATTGCTAGTGTTGTTACACTTGTTAACAGTTGCTATATAATGTACTCAACACTTACAATTTGCCATAAAATAAATATAAAAATATTTTTTAACTTGTTTTCGTTTTTGAATTACTAAATTCTTTACTGTTAATGTATCTTTTAGAAAATGTTGCCTTCCAAATGTAATTTGTTATGTTTGATTTTACATATTATATATTTTCAATCCATTACACTATCTAAAAGCACAATCATAACTGATAACCATTATTTTTTTGGTGGGGGTGCAGGGTTACCATGTATTGCTGTAGGGAGTGTGGGGCATCTGAAAGGTTATGAACCCCTGCTTTCAAAGTGCCTCATAGTGGCATCTCTAACCAATTTGAATGGGGAATTTCTTTCTATTTTCCAGCATGGAATTAACTTTTACTTCTCCCTAAACAGTTCTTCTCCTTTGCTGGCTGCTCAGGTTTGGACAGGGACAGCCTGATCTCTACATTATTTAGATGATACAATACATTGTGCATTTCTTAATGATCAACTTCTACACAATGGATATTCAGTGTCTTGAAAGCTCTGTATAACCTTCTCCTCATCTGGACCCTCGAACAACTTGACCCCTGAGTTGCCCTGATAGCTCTTTGGTCTTCATTGTTGAATTCTTCCATTTTCTAATTGTTTTAATCCAAATCAGGGTCACAGGAGAGCCGGAGCTTATCCCAGCAAGCAAGGAGTGGGTGCAAGGCAGGATATATCGCAGGGCAGGCACAGACACACATACTCACAACAGGGCCAAGTTACCAGAAGCCAATTAACATAGCAGTATGTCCTTAGACTGTGGGAAGAAACCAGAGAACCCAGAGAAACCCAGAATGGGGAAAACATACAAACTCCACACAGATAGCATCCCAGGTCCAAAATTGAGTCCAGGACCCCAGCACTGCACCACTGTGCCACCCTCATTGTTGAATCCTTGCTTGAAATTCAGTTTCCAACAGAGGGATCTTACATAGATGTGTACTCTGAAATCATAAGAACCACTGTGAATGCACATGTCCATTCAACAAATTGTGGGACTTGTCAAAATAATTTGTGCACTCTAAGTTAGGTTTGCAATATAATTGGGTGCATACCTTCATATTTACACAACAGATTTTAGTTTTTTTAGATGATTAGATTAGTTTTTTAGTTTCTTTGTTTTCTTACATAATTCATAAAAGTGTTCAGTTTGAGAAATCAAGTTTTACCTTATTCTTGCATTCTTTTTCAAGTTTCTAGAGATTCTCCATGGAGGGAAAAGCATTCCTGAAGAAATGGTGACCGAGATCATTTTAGAAAAGCTCAAATCACCAGAGGTGGAACATTATGGTACTGAATGCATACTGTACTACGGTTGTTTTTTTCAGAAATACTATAATTTCCTTCTAGATTAGCTTGTTTTTGCTACATTTCCTACAATAAATCTTAATTAAAACGTTAATGAATCTCTTGTGTACTTTCATATGCAGCTTGTTTCTGTTATCATTGATGGCTCAAATCTTATTAGCTGTTAGCTGTTACAGTGGCAATGTCCACTAAGACTAAAATCCTACAGCCCAGAAATACCATAATGAAACCCTTAAATTAAGTTCAGTTTTTGATGCTGTTTGGGAGGGGAGCCAAATAAATTAAGCTGTTTAGATTGAAAGTAAAAATTTATATTTTTGTTTATAACTTTTTCTAAATATACAAGTTGATGAAGTATATTGTGAGGCACCACAATTATATGATTAGCTGACTTGGGAAAAGAATTATGCTGTTATTAAATAGATTAAGTTGGAATAACATACAGTATATGATAATCATAAATCTTCAAAACTACTTGAGAGAAAGAGGCAATATATCCTAGTTATTTGCTTCAGATCTACTTCACCTAATAAATCATCCTTTATCCAGATAAAATTTAAAATGAAATGAACATCCTTCAAATAAGGATGTAAATTAGGAGCAGCAGTCACAATGTGTTACAGGTAACAGTTCCATTTCCTGTAATGTGGTGATTGGACAAGAGCTGATTAATTTTCATACTCATAATGAAGAAGTGTGTTCAAAATAACATACAGTATCAGCCATATCGGGTAAAATGAGCTGTATCATGCTGATCCCCTCTGCAATGATAATAAAGCCATTTGATGCTGACTTTGAGTGAGTTTGAGTGCACAACAAGAAATCATAAAACAAAAAAAAACATAAAATCATTAGTATTAATACCTCTAATTATTTTTTTATAAAGCACAGAATTAAGAATAACAACAAGTATGTAAGTAAGAAATTCAGTAAGAAATAAGAAGGGTTACAAACACCTACAGGCTATTTTGCCCATCTAATGTGTCTTTTAATTAGTAGCTAATGGATCTAATATTTTCAAATATAATGCAGAAAGTTTTATTTTACATATTCTTTACTCTTTGCTGGAAAAAGACATTTTAAAAATGTATGTATGTTGTGTGTTTTGTTCTATATCAAGTAACAAGAACATTGTGTCACAGGTTATGTTCTAAGTAGCCTCCCCTCTATGTCAGAGGAGTACCTGAAGATTCCAGAGCAAATAGAGATGATAAAGAACCTGAATCTGGTACCAGATTTCATCATAAACATCAAGGTGCAATTCTTTCATTTGATTTATCTTTTCACTTTGCAAGTACCTCAGCCTATAATAATATGCAGTTATCTTTTCAGCCATTGTCAAACATAACTGTAAAAAATATGTTTAGTAGTTCTTTACTGGAAAAAGACATTTTAAAAATGTATGTATGTTCCTCTTTGGATTTAGACAGAACTAATTCTCTTGAATATGGGGTTCCAAATCTCTTTAATTTTACTTTGCATTAAAAGAACAGCTTAGTGGGAATATCTTGATTCGTATTGAGCACCCTTTCATCAGTTTTGGATAAACAGATAATTTCTGTTCATAAAAGAGGAGGGGACCCAAATTTCCAGCTTGTTCTTGATAGATAATATTCTTTTCAGAAAACTATGGTAAATTTGTATTAAGTTTGCTCTATTAATTTCGCACTTTACCAATTTTCTTCTACTTGGGGCATGTTTTTGTGGTGCTGATGAGGTTTACCATGCTATCACTGACCTTGTCTGTAATTGGCTGTATTATGATTTGCCATTGTCTAGTCTAGTGACATTAAGTCATGCAATGGTGAGAAAAAGTATTCTAAACCCATGGTAAAATACACAATTGACATTTTTGTAAATTTTCTAATTTCACACCAATTTGAAAAGTATATATAAACATTATTAACAATTGAATTCTTCTTGACTGTAGGCCATCAGGTAGGAGAACTGCAAAATACCCTTGCAATTGAGAGCTGCTAACTAAAATCTGAATTAAAAGCGATTTTAAAAAAGAAAGTTATGTCACATCTTGTTTTCTCTCATAAGTATGGAAGCCCGTACCAGATGGTATGCATGTGATATTTTTCATTTAATTTTTCCAGTCTTAGATTTGGCATGAGTGGAGATGGTCTAGTATTATTAATGTCTACCTATGCCTCCTGTGCACCAGTGTCCAGATTATGACCTAAGCCGCCGGCTCTCTGGACAGCGGCAACATCCTGAAACGGGAAAGGTGTACCAGAAGGAACAGTGGGACCCTGTGAAAAAAGACAGAAAGAGAAGAAAAAGAGCTGGGGAGGAAGAAGGAGAGGAGGAGGAGGAAGAAGAGGAAGAGGAGAACGTGCAGGCAGCAGAAGAGGTCCGATGTCCTTTTTTAAGACCAACCTCACTGGGAGGTTTTCAGAATATACAGAGTTTTTGTCTGAGAAGGGAGATATCAGCAATGATATCCTGAAAGTGAAACAATATTGAAAGGGATAAAAGTCAGCTGAGAACAGGAGATGCCGCAAGCTATATGTTGGTGCACTTATACTTTCCTGACAGAAATTATTTCAGATAATTTATAAAGAGGTCTCAGATAGATGTATTTTGTATTTTCTGCAAACCGTTTAGTGATTTTTTTTGTTTTCCTGTTTTATTTATTGATTGATTTATCTACAACCTAACTGACACTGAATGCGGCACCTTTACTCAGACAAGATAACCCCATTCAATTCAGTGCTATTTCAAGTGAATGTTAATGGGACTTTCTTTTTAGGGAGAGGAAGGACAGTTCCAGAAAGACATGCATTCTCAGCTTGTGACACGGCCTGAAGATTTCCCAGACAACACCCTGAAAAGAATTGCACTCTACAAAGACACCATGCTTAGACCTTTAGAGGTAGGTAACATTTTCAAATGTAGTTGTTTTTCCTAATTTGTCTTCCTTTCCTAAAAATATATAATCTACCCATCTTTTGACTAACTGAAGTTTTGACGTACTGTATTGGGATTTTGAATGATAATGGCTGTCAGATTGTGAGTTATATTAGGCAGAAATTGTTATTTTGCACAGGTGGGTAGCTGCGTCAGCATGCGTAGGCTGCAAAGGAACAAGTAATAGGTTTATTCCATGCTGAAAAAAAAGAAGAAAGAGAACACAACGTTTCGGCTGTGGAGCCTTCTTCAGGTGTAACGCACCTAGTAATAAACCTATTACTTGTTATTTTGCACATCTAATTTTAGATTAACATCTTTGGCAATATTTACCTGTTTTTATGAAGTTCTGCATCTTATTGATCATTGTTAAGTACATGGGGTTTGGTCAAAATGCAGTGCAGTGTAATTCTTTAATGTAATGTGCTACCTTAGTTTTTCCTATACTAAAGTAATAGACCTATTGCAAGACTCACTATTGCCTGCTCCATTGATTATACTTTTCTTAATTGTGGTTGAAGAAATGCAATGGATGCATTAAAAAATATACAAGACCTTTACTTATGGATTTGTGCCTTTTCAGGATTATATGGCCGATCATGATCTTCAGTACCTGTTTGAGCTTGATGGTAACAAGAGCCCAAGTGAGCTGTATGTGGTGAGTGATGATCGCTGTCACTTACTTTCTGTGCTGCATTTCCACTACTCTTTGTACACATCCTAGTGATTGTATTTGTTTTGATTGATTATTTTGTGTTTTTTGAATGAATAAGGAATGTATCTTTCAGTGAAATAATTTTAATTAGACACGTACAGTCCAAGACATTTTTTTAATTCACTCCATTATGCTGTATGAGAAAAAAAGAAATCAGTGTAAACAAATGTCCATTAAATTGATAGACGGGCAGTTAAGTTTCATGGCACTTTTAAAGTGCTGTTATAAATCTACATATTTATCTTGAATGGTAAACTGTGACTAAAGCGACCCTCTTCCACGTGCCGGGCAGTCGGTGATGTCTCGCCTGGAGACGATGGCGGTCAGGAGTGCCGCCGTACCCATCAGGCTGCTGCAGCTGGAGGAAGAGGAGCTGCCAGAGGAGATCGACAATGTGAGTGGAATTTCACACCCCTCTGGTTTTATCAGAGTTCCTGAAACTCTGTCATTGTCCATCTGAGCCTTAATTCTTTAACATAAAGGCAGTTAAATAAAGATAGAAAACTACTAATGGTAACTAATTGCTTTATAAATTAAATGTATGCGATGTATGCATATTAATTTTTATATTTACTTTTATTTGAGACTTTTTTCCTTGTTCATGCTTAATATTAAAATAGTAAGTTATTGCTAAACCTTTTTTGCTATGATATTCCCATATTGACTTTTAGGGGATGTGAAACATGTCATACCTTTTAACCAGGAAACAGACCAATTACTTCCTTTACTAAGCAAGAATGGCAACAGTCAAGCTGTGAGTCCCATCTGAGAGCATAAAACAGCCTTCACTTAAACAGCCCTTCCCACACATGTCCTGTCTCCTACATCAACTGATAAAAAAAGACAAGAAGAGACAAAATGACAAATATACAGCCTGTTTTTGTCACACAACCAAAGCTGACACCAACCAGGCAATTCTGCTTTGAGCTGTGGTCACAACTTGGAAATGCAATAATGTCACTGTCGATCTCAGAATCCTTTTATTTGAGTAATTACTAAACAAACCCCTCCAGAGACCTAACTTTTTTTTTCCTTCAAAAATATTTTTTTTTCTATCCATATATTGGTCTGTATCTTTTTCATTACCATGCGTCAAAACCCAGACAAAAAAATAATGCTTTAATGACAACAAATCTCTTCTGAAAGAATTATATTTAATAATTTAGTTCAGCCATTTAGCCAGGTAGAAGAAAGTAAGGTGAAGTCTTAGATTTTCCCAGACATAGCAAGTGCCTCTCAGTTACTAGGACTGGTTCATAGGCATGCAAAACCTGCTTATAAGGAACTTTAAAATGGAGTTTCTTGCAGCCTGCATGCCAGTGTTGGGTATAGAAAGCTTGCAGCTCCTGTCCATGTGTGCGGTTCTTTGTGCAGGAGGAGTTGCTGCGCACCTTGTCATCCAGTAAAATGGTGGCTCCCGGGTACAGGTGGAGAAGGAGCCGCTGGGGTCGTGCCTGCCCCGTGGCTCTGAAACAAGGCAACGTGATCATGGGAAAGCCGGAGTTCTCCGTTGGGTGAGAGGCCTTTGTCTTTGCATGTTTCAAGACGATTTATTTCCTTTCCCACTCACAGAGGAGGAGAAGAAGGACCAGTCTTTATGGAAATTGTCAGTCCCAAGTATTTGGAGAGCTATCAAAACTATTATTTTTTGCTTTACAGTCAAGAACCTGCATCTCAAATAATTAAATAAGTATGATGATCTCAATTGTATTGCCTCAGATATGCAACCAAGTAACTTACAAACTTCTTTAAACACAATCTTTGACTCTGGAAAATAGCCACTTGAAATCACTATGATAACAAAGTATGTGTTTGTTACAGGTTACAGGTTACAGGTTTTGTGACAGGTTACAGCTCTTCTTTCTTCACATCAGACACAAGATGATAAATGGCTTCAACTAGAGCCTGACATCATTTCAAGGAAACTAATAAAGCTAGATGTATTAAGACATATACTGCAGAATTAATATTGTTACCTCATTTTCTTAATTCAATCCATTTAATTTAGATTAAATTTGTCTTTTGGAAAATAGCCTGCAATATGAAATTAATCATAATTTCTTATTTATTTTGTGAGCAATAGATGCTATATTTTAGATCTCAGTATGAATATAGTCTATATACAGTACATGCGGTGTGTTTCAATACTAATGCTATTAGCACAGTTCATAGTCATACAAACTTACAAATGAGTAGTGAACCATGTGCAATTCTGAAGTATCTGTTGGTGGGCAAAATCACATTTTGAAAATAGGTCTTTGAAACTAACACTTCTTGTGCTTTTTTTCCTAGATTCCTGGATAAGATCTATGTTCTTTCGTCACAAGAAGCTCTACAGAGCTTCATGGTGAACCCACGTCCATACCTGCTTCCACCAATGCCCAGAGCTCCCTGCAAAGTAGCAGTGATTGGACCCCCGTCTTCAGGGAAAACCACACTTTGCAGGTTGCTTGCAGGAAAATACAGTGCTAAGGTAGAGAGTTTAACATTTTAACCACTTCCTTGTTCTGCTTTTAGCATTTTGGTCCATTTAACATTACCCACATGAAATGTATTACACCAGCATTGAAAATATGTTAAATTAATAAATGCATTACATAATAATTATAATTATTATTTAAAATCCTAAATAAAATATAACATTCAGTTTCAGCTCATTAAAATTTGTTTAAATTTGAAGAAAACCATTTATAGCTGCTATAAAAGAGAATAATTTAAAGAATGAAAAAGAGGCATTTTGGAGTTCAAGTATAATTTTAATCAAATAAATGTTTGTTTTTAAAATCAGGAGCATTTTGGTTTTTTTCCCAAAAAACATTGCAAACAGCATATATTTGAAATGCTAGAAAATACTTACTTTGAATTTTTATTGCAATTTAAAATTGAAAATGGAAGTTCCTGTCATTAAGAGAGAAATCACAGTTTGCTCTCCATGTTGCTGTTCAAGGTGATAGACATGGAGACACTTGTCCAACCTGTGGTTGCTGAGGAGCGAGAGTTAATGCTGGCGAAAGTCCAGGAAGAAGCAGTGGCTTCTGCAATAGAATATGTGAAAATAAGGGTCCAGCAAGAAGTCCTTAACAGAGATGGTGAGAAATTATCAAGAGCTTACCTTAGAAATTACCTTAGATCATTTATGGGCTATGAAAAGTGTACTGCAATCTTACGGATAAGATGTTTAGTAAGGACTGTGTGAAAACATCCTTTGGCACCAATAGTTAATTTCCTGATGGAATATATTCTTATTTTTCTAGTTTTAAATTTTCATATTCTTTTGGGATACATATACAGTAGCCTCTTATAAATATAAATTGTATATATTGATATAGATATAAATTGGCTGTTCATTGTAAGAAAGTACTCCAGGTTTTCAAAAAATACTTTCTTCACCAGAACAATAACAAATAAAGTGATTCATAATTTTTCTGGTGAAGCACAAGTCCTGTCTGCAAAGGGGTGCATACTGTATGTTAAGGGAAACGCACAATAAAACATTTTTAGACAGACCTAGGAAACAAGCCTGATCCCACACCACTACAAAGAGGTGTACTATAAAAGGCAAATCTCTGCAGGGCCTTAAAATTACCAGACACACTTAAAAGAATCTCTCTGCCTGTTCTCTGGTTATAAAGCCATCACTAAAATTTCCATTTTTTTTCAAGGAGGTTATTGATCTACAGAAGGTCCATGGCCTAGTGGCTTATAGCAATAAACCCTGCTTCTAAACTTTATTGCTGGAAATAACAAAATGGGATTACTAGGTTTTAGCAGAGAAGTAAACCTGTAAGTAAAAATTCTCTCTAACCTTCATGCAGGGGAAGACACTACTAAGGCAGCCCCAGATGAGGAGCAGGAGTTTAATAGCAATGGGTTTGAACCCGGCCTCCCAGCCTCACCTACTGAAAAGAATAGGGAAGGTGAGTTTAATCTGATCCAACTCTGTGAAATATATTTTTGAGACCCGTTTACACTAGTCAGGTATCTAGCTGGAAATGTGAGATCTGATTGCACTGATGAAAATCCTGCTGAAAAGCCTGTTTTCAGTCCCAGATGAAGTCCTAACTTTGAAATGAATGCTATCGCAAATAAATTACCCTTGTGTTGCAGTTTATCATATGTAATTTATTTGAGTAAAGATACATGCTATAAAAATGGTATCTGTCTAAACAAGTAAGCAGCTGACAAGTAAGAATTTGCTATTCTCTTACATGCCACAAGAGTACAGGTACAGTACATTTAGTTACTGCTTTGAACATGAAACCTATACTATGAACCTAATTAAGTATATTTCTACATTACTAGAGTCATTGAGTTTGTTTCTATTTTGTGTTTATTTACAAGTCTATTATAAATTATTTTACTAATAAAATCAATTGAAAAATAAGAGTAACCTACTACAGTTAACTTCAATTCTCAATATATCTTGAATAAGAAATCTTTGTGATAATGATGCACAGAAAAATATGTTAACAAAGTAATTGTTTCTGCTTTTAAACAAAAACATTTGTACAGCTGATCCATGCAGGATTGTCTTCAGATCCTCCAGTTTAGGAACTCTTTATCTTCGATCCTATAAGTATAAGTATAAGTATAAGTATAAGTATAGTGGGTGATGATATAGTGGGTGTGCTAACTTTAAGAACAATGTAACATGCCACATAGTGGCAGTCAAAGAGCACATGGGTAAGTCTTAACATTTGTTTAAATAATTATCCTTCCGCTGAAGTAGACAGTGCATCACTTCCAGTGAAGGAGGTGGAAGAGGCAGCTCCTGTCATTTCTGAGGGGCAACCAGAAACAACTACAGCTTCCTCAAGTGAAAAGGATGCAAATCAAGGTGAGCTTTTACATTCATTTTTAAAACTTAGTTTTAAAACATTTTTTTCCAGAAAGAGAGGAGTTCTGCCAGCTAAGCCTGGAAAATGAAAATGTGCATCCATCCATTTTCTAAGCCACTTTATCCAATATAGGGTCGGGGGGAATGGAAGAACCAAACCTGGCAAGCAACAGGCACAAGGTGGGATACACATTCAGTGGGACGCCACTCCATCACCGGGCACACACAAGCACAAACTGCGCACACTCACACTAGGGCCAAGTTGTTTAGAATTAACCTACCAGTATGTGTCTGGACTGTGGGAGGAAACTGGAGCACTTGGAGGAAACCCACACAAAAACAGGGAGAACGTACAAACACCATGCAGAAAGCACCCCAAGAACGGAAGCAATGTATGAAGCAGCAATGCTAAAAACTACACCACTGTGCCACCCGTATGAGCTTATATATACCATAATTAATCTATCTGAGACTAAAGCTATCCCACTTTTTAAATATAACCTTCCAGTGTATAGAGCTAATAATTATTACTTTTATTTGTTGATATGATATAGTTGATTTAAAATGAGTTATACCTACACAGAAATGCATGTGATCAGAGAATATAATCAACTTCACTTGAGTTTCATTCCTTAACAGCTTTTGTTAAAAGGGATCAAAAGCTGTCCAAAATAAGGTTGATATTAATAATATAATATATATTATTTTAATTTCATTAATAAATATTTGTTTAGGTATGAAAATCAATATGCTTGAGGGAAAATATTTAATAATATAGTTTTATATATATCTTTGGTCCTCTGTGTTTCTTATGCTGTGTTGTTTACCAATAGAAAATGTCTTACTGACCTTTGTTGGTATAGTACATCAAGGGTGTAACTGAAATTAAATATATACTGTAAAAACACAATCTATTCTACCCGGTTAATAGACCCAGGGACCTTTCAGACCCAGGTGTACATGAAAAGTATTTTTAATTTTTAAATACAGTGAAAACTACACTCTCATGAAATGTTTTAAAAAACTAAAATTGCTGGGGTGTTACAGAAAAGGTGAGGTTCTCCTGTCATTATAGTGCTAGAGGTGACAGCTGAACACCCTGAAGTCCAGGCTCTTGTAAGTGAAGCTGTTAAGAAATCAGAGCAGAACCCTATCAAACTCTCTCCAGAAGTGTATGTGGACATACTGGAGAAACACATCAAGCAGGTATGTAAAGAAAGTTGCACTTGAACTACCAGATTCTAGGTTTCTCAAAGAAAATTGTAATATCAATATCAATAAATGTACATTCCATATGTTCACAAATGTTTGTCCTTATAATAGAAGTGCCTTATGGCTCTTGCATGGAGCATAGATTGAGCTCTATAGCCTAGATATCACTGTTTCAAAGCTGGGTCATGTCTCTAGCTATCTGTAAGTACAATTGTCTAAGAAACTGTGCAGTGTTGGACTACTGCCTGATGGTGTTGAGGATTAGTCTGATTAAATTAGATTAGACAATTCTGAACAACAGTAACTCCTGCGACTTGCTGGGTACCTGCATGCTTGCGGTGAAATCAGTGAAAAACAAACAGCTCCTCCAATCAGCACCAAATCTCCAGGCGGGTGCTGTGGAGCTTGTGACATGTGAAATGATGAACATCTCTGCTGGTGAGTGTGTTAGAGGAGTATCTCCATATGTTTCATTCTGTCCCAGTTAAGCACAGGAATCATTGCCAGAGAGCCGAGTCTTAAACGTTAGTAATTCCAAATTGGGTAGGTTTGTAATAAAAATTATCTGTGCTTCCAAATCTAGAAAAAATAAAAATGCCATTTCATAATTAATACATGACAGTGGTTGAGTACTTCAAAGAGATTGTCTTCCAAATAATTTTGTTAATTGGTTCCTAGAACTGCTGTAGTTGATTATTGACAGTGAAAGTTTTATTAACTTAGGTGTCTAACTGATGTGACTGTAAGTTATTAGCAGACATATTTATCTTTTGCAGATACAACTGGATACTGAAAATCAGACTGCAAGAGGATGGGTGTTGGATAACTTCCCAAGAAACAGAGATCAATTGATATTCATGCAAGAAAGGGAAATAATTCCAGATATGTTTATCTGCATAAGAGACAGTGTAGAAGATGGTAGGAAGATCTCATTTAGATATACAGTACTGTACCTGTAGATTTCACAAGCAAGGGATGAATACCCTGATCATGAGTATTCAGTACTGAAATTGCTTGTAATTGCTATTACATTGGGATAATATGTCTTTACTTAGGAATCTCATAAAAAGTCTACAGGCAGTTTTCATTGATCAGCTTTGCATGTGGCACCTGCTAATTGACTTCATTGAGTGAGTGAAGGTATGAATGAGTACCTGCAGTGTTTTGTCCTTGACTGAAAGAACTGCTTAAAACATGGTTGTGGCAGATAACATTAAGCTTTGTCACATAGGAGATGTGTAGTCAGTGTGACAGGTCTCATAGTGTAAACTGTTGTGATTATATTACCCAGGAGTAATTAGATCTTTAGAGGAGTAAGGTTTTGGTGTAAAGACCTTTTGGTGTGCCTTTGCAAGGACTATGCAGGTTGAGGTAACTCTAAAAGACAGCTGTTCCAGTCCAGAGTCTGGACCATACACACTAGGTCATGTAACAAAAATAGCTACTGAGGCTGTGAGATATCTATAAGCAGAGTGTACTCACATTTTGTCATATACAGTATGAAGATGTAAATAAAACTGAAGACATGTAAATATACTGAAGATTCACAATCCAGACCAAAATAGCAGGGAAACAGGTGTTGATTAATGTTCGCCTAAAATTGTTTTCCAAAATAACATATTAGAAAAATATTTATTTTGGATATTGAAATGCAACTGTATTTCCAGATAATTACACTAATGTTTGAGTAATGATGGATTATGGATTTTGAATATAGATTAAATATTTTTTACCTGATTTTGGTTAAATGCACATTGGTGATGGTGGAGGGGAGTCCCCATTACCTGTAAAGCACTTTGAGTGGAGTGTCCAGAAAAGCACTATATAAGTGTAAGCAATTATTATTATTAAATAAATTAATACAAAAACAAATTAATTCCCCCTTCACCAAAAAGGAAGGCAATATAAGCTGAAAGAGGCATGGCCACTGTTTAGGAGTTTGGAGACATGTACTGTATCTATGTGGACTTCCTTTCTTTGCTTTCTGAAAGAAATGTTTATCAAGAAAAAGGTGAAGAAATATTATAAGTTAATAGAGTTGATATTTTACTGAAGAATATTAATATAATTATATTGGTATATTCTTTTTCCAGGTAAGCATCTACTTACTAGAATCTATGAGAGTCACAAAGAAGAAATAAACTCTGCTGTACTAGAAAGACTTCAGAAAGAGCAACGATTGAAAGAACTTAAAGCACTGTGGGTATTTTCATATTTGCAAGAAACAATTGATATTTAATAACTTTAATGTTTTAAAGCATTTAGAATCGGAATACAGTATTAATCACTAGAGGTACAAATAGTGTACCAACTAGAAACTACTGTACAAAGTCCAAAAACTGTCAATATGGCTATCCAACATCTTCATTAATAAAAGGAGATGTAACAAAGTCAGTCAGCGATGTGGACGAAGAACACAGTGTGTGATCAGCAAATCTTCTCACAGTGAAAAACGGTGAAGATGTCAAATCTTACTGGTGTCAAGGTGCAGCTCTGCTTCGTGCCACTGTCAGTGATAACTTTGGATGATGTTTGATTGTAGTACTGTATGATTGTCTTCATTCCAACTCAATCCCATGGATTGCCTTAGATAAGGAAAGCACCTTTTGTGGACAGCCTGTTTGGGTACGCGACCTCATAGATGTCACTTCTTTAAAAAAATTCTGACAAACGTGTGATTTTCATGAATGCTTTCTTTTTGTTTTGTCTGGCTTCTGTACTAACGCATGGCTTGCTCTGGTGTCCCCTGCAGGCAAGAGCTGCAGGAGTCAGGAGTGGAACTTGAGCAGCCCAGACTGGAGGCTGTACTGGAGGAGCCTGAAGGTGTGGATCTCTGGAGCAATTTCAATACGTCTTTATGTGTATCACTTTTATGTTATATTTGTGTGATAAAAACAACAGTTATGACAATTCAAAGGAGAAATACCTGCCTGCTATGGACAGTCACATTAACACTGTTTGCTTCTTTTTGTAAAAATGTTTAAGTTTTAAAGTTCACCACTTCATATTATGCAAAACTACACTTATTGGGACTAATCTGTACTTCACAAATAATTATGTGCACATAGCTGTGTAAGAAGTGTAAGTGTAAGTGTAAGTGTAAGTTTAAGTGTGGTTCTTGAAGTGAATTAATGTTTGAGCCCTGATCAACTAATAATCTGTCATATGTTTTTTAGCTTGTGAATATTATATTGTCTAGTTTTCTTTCTGCAGCAGCTGAAACACCAGACAAGTCCCAGCTTGATACTTTTCAAAACACACAAGACACACAGTCACAGATGGAAGAAGACACCCTTCACACAAGCTCTGAGGAAACTCCTAAGGTTATCCAGGAAATGAAAGGTGAGACTGAGGCATAGTGACTTCCCTGTACTTCAATGCTTAGCTCTTAGGAAACAGCTCTGTGTATGTCTGGCCTGTATACGATGTAAACTTGTGTGTGCCATGATAACAGCTTTACCACCTTGTTGCTGAATCTTCTCAGATCTTAGAACCTAAACAAAACTAGGACATGTCCGTACTGGAATCAGTGACCTTTAAGGAAAACCCAATTTTTGCATTAAGTGATGTTAAGTGATGTTAATTTTTGCATTAAGTGATGGACTATAAGGTTAGACTCTCTTTTCTTCACCACAATATCGAAACCAATGTGCCACCCACAAGAAAGTGAGCCCTGCCACCATAATTTGGATGGGACGTCAAACTGAGATCTTGGTCATTAAAGATTCCAGGGCATAGCTCATATCAGGAGGAGTGTTAACCCTGGTGTTCTGGTTATATTCCACTCGGAGCCTAAAGTTTCCTTTAATTCAGTTCAGTTGTATAGTCTGGTGTGCCCTGGTATGCCCTGTTACAGTCACCTAGTTGGGTGCTGCTCCCAGAGGATCCACAGGTGCTTCTTACTATATACAGTATACTATATATTGGGATCGTTTCGGATGAAAATGTCTGTGCAAATTAGTAAATCAGTTAAATGATTATGAACAAATGTAATCCTGAATTTCATGGTAGGAAAATAATCTAAAAACTTAGATCTTATCTAAGTACTCTAGCAGCTGGTCCAAAATTGATATATTTGGTAGATCTACAGTACGTTATGAACTGATACATGATATTTTCTACATATGAACAAGTAATAGGTTTATTCCATGCTGAAAAAAAGAAGAAAGAGAACACAATGTTTCAGCCGTGGAGCCTTCTTCAGGTGTCTTCTACATATACTTGTTCCCCATGTGTTCCCCATTTAACCTCTCGAGAGGTTCACTTACAGGTGGCATTTTGTATTCTTCTCTGTGACATGCTTAGGTATAACATTGCCTTCGGTTTGGGAGAAAGGATTTCCAGAAGGCCCAGAAATGGAGCTTTTCAGACAACAGATGAAACTCTTTGTGCAGGAATGGGAAGCTATGGAAACGTCCATCACCACATCTTCTATCTGTCTCCTGGAGATTGCTGGGAAAACCCCAGAGAGTCTGCTGAGTGAAGCAGTCTATGACATGGAGAGTAAGTAGCTTTTCTTTGGAGTGACATAGCAATTTGACAAATCTCATCCTAAAAAAATTGCCTTACTGCCTGTGTTTCATTTTTCAATAAAAACACTTGTACAAAACAGCTCAGAATAATTCAATAACAGAATAATTCAACTGCTTCCATCATAGGGTCTAATTTATCATAACATATTTCTGTATTCTAATTATTTTTAATGGTTTTAATAAGGTATTTTAATAACATAATTCAAGGATAGAAGTTGGTTAAAGATAATCTACTAAATGTATGAGATATTCACACAAACATAAAATCACACAATCTCATCTTTTAATGACCAGGAGGTTTCCTGTTCATTATTTAATGATTAAAATGTTTTCACCTTGATATAATAGTTTAAGTTATAGTTTTCTTTAAAATAATAATTATCTGATATTACAAGCTAAAGAGTTCCAACATTCACACTCCCTGTACACTCCCTGCCACAGCAATTACTTTTCTTCATTCAGTGGCACACCCTTACAGATTGTACACATAACAGCTATGGGACCATGTATATGAAGATAATTTAAATTATTCACCAAAGTGAACAATATTATATATCTTTGAATCCAGGAAATGACAGCCCTTCCATGGGAGAACCTGGTACATAAACCTCACTAGTGGTATCACTGTATGGTACAGCAATACAAATGGTTGTGGCAATGGCACAGAGGATTATAGGATGTGATTAACCATCAATCAAAGTGAGATTCACACCATCCGCTGGTGCAATAAAGTCCAATCCATCATACAGGATCCCAACCATCCCGGACACAAACTGTTCTTCCCCCTGCACTCTGGCAAGCAGAACCATACTATTAAAATATGGACCACTGGGCTTAAGAACAGCTTCTACACTATGGCAGTCTCCATCATAAATAGCTAACTGTGCAATGCCGCAGAACTCTATGCACCTCTGCACTATGCACTTTTGACTTGAACTACCATGTTTTTTTTCACTACCACATATTTATTGTTCTCTAACACGTATTTATTGTTCTGGTTGTTACTATTTATTCTGTAGTATTTTGTGATGTACAGTCCACATTGTTATGTGTTGTCTATTGTACTGTGTCATCTGCTGTACTGTGCATGTCCTGAGAGATCGGAGCGAATTAGAATTCCATTGTACATGTACGTATGGCAATAAACTCCTCTACCTCTAATCCAAATTGCTCTGCATGAAATCAGAATTAAATGTACCTTAACAGAGCCTTTCAAGTACATTGCCTGGGAGCTGTCGGGGGTGGACCTCGATGAGGAGGAGGAGGATGCTCAGGCAGTTGCTGAAACAGAAGAGGCAGAGGAGTTAGGAGAGGAAGAGGAGGGAGAGGTGAGTTCAACAGTTCACTGTTTCATAAGTAAAGATTTTTACTTCTACTGTTCCCTTTAATTACTTTACAGATGACAAGCCTGTTTGTCCTTTGCTAGCATTTATATCAGTTCTTATTGTATGGATTTTTCACTTCATTGTTGTCTTTGAAGGAAGAAACTCGCTTGCCTAAGAGGCAACTAGGAGACACTAAACACTTCTGCGCAGTGTCTCTAAAGGAGAAAAATGTACTGATTCCATGCACTGATGAATGTGCTGCCAAGTATCGGGAAAAAGCATACTACTTCTCCAGCCTAGAGGCCCGGGAAAAATTCCTGCTAAGACCAGAGATGTACATTTCCCACACCAAGCTATTGCAAGTAAGAAATCTTGCTAAAGTATTTAGGTAAAATTATCATATTTTCACAGATACAAATTTATGATATATGATATATTTGTCAAAGTCTATCGTAGAATTCAGGCAAATGCATCTGTTTTTAACTCTGGCTGTAACCGGTTTAGCTGTTCTGCTAAATGACTATGATTTTCTCTGATATCAAAATATGCATTCTGTGACTGATGCAATACCATGCATGAGTGTATGCCCTTTTACTTACTATACTTAAACATATGTTTTGTCTGTGTCTTGACATCTATAGCATCGTAGGAGGTAGGCTGGGGCTATACCTGGATTCTAAAATACCTTTCCAAAACTTCAAAACTTCACTGAGCTGCCCTGTGATTTATTGCATTCTTACACATTCATTTAGAGACCACAGGTCTCTTTACAACCCAAATTTATATTTATTATAAAGCAGTTCATCATTTTTCATAGTCTCAAGAGTCAACAATAAATGTGTTTGTTGATTCAAAGAAGTGGAATATAATTTGTAATGTCATGTCATGACAAATGCAAGTCTTTCTCAGTCAAAATGACAAATAATATTTGGAAACATTCCATAAGACCCTGTCACACCAATGGAAAACTAATTAAATGTACTCGCCTAGGCTCCTCCTCTGAGGGTATTTCTACTGGGTGCCCGTGGCTCTGGCAAGACAACACAAGGAAGATGGTTGGCCAGTAAACTGGGCATCTTTCACATCCAGTTCAGAGAGCAGCTGCAAGAGATGATCATTAAAAAAACCCGGAAAAGAATTCTTTTAGCCGACGAGGTGGAGCCGGAGGAGGAAACTCCTGAAGATGTGGAGGCCCTGCTGGCTGCGGAGGGCCAGAATGAGCTTCCCGAGACTCAGACTGTGGGCAGTGGAAAGGACAGCCCTGTGGGCATGCCTGTAGAGGTAGGAGCTCCTCAAATCTCTCTTATGCGCATAGTGTTTCATTGGAATGAAACAGGCTCATCCTTTTGTTTCTTGAAGTCTGGAGTTTTTAGTTGATAGTTTTACATTTTAAGATATTTATGATATTTATTCACTTGAAAGATTTATTAGTATAAATACATAGATTACATTATGTGGCACTATGGGGTGATGTCTTTGAAACTCGTTTAATAATTGTAACCTAATGTATTCTGCTTTTCACCTTTGCTTCACTCTTTAATCAGTTTCCACCATAGAATATGTAGTACTTGATCTTCATTGTGATCTACAGCGTGCCTTGGGGTACATTAATCTACAATTCAGAGCTACAGAAAGTTTGAAGTGATTGATTATCTACTGTACCTCACATTTTAAACTTCATTATACATGGTGTGGAGTGGCATGGAGCTTTAGATTTGTAGACTTGATTATTGAATATTTGGGACAGCAAATTTGTTTGGGAGTTAGAGCTTCTACCATACAGCTCCTTACAGCTGACTGTATGTGTGGAGTCTGCATGGTGTCCCCATGTTTGTGTGAGTGTTCACTGGGTGCTCCAGTTTCCTCCCTGGTATTCATGTTACTAGTAACTTAATGAAATGCAGATTACAAAAACAACTATTAATGTATTTGTATGACATATTTTTGTGCAGTATAAAATTGTGGTGGAATAGCAAATTTACTTTCTAAAATGCACAAAAGGGACAAGTAAGATTCTAATATTCATTTGATTCTATGAGTATGTTTATTTTATGATACCACCAATGAAATAAAAATCTCCATTATCACTGTGGTAATATAAAAAATATGCACAGCACTAAAACAGCTTTGAGCTATATAAAAGTAAAAGGAAAATTAAAGAAATCCACAAACATAGTGGGAAAATATGTTTCCTCGCACAAGAGTGTGCTATGACTCATATTGTCCTCCTATTTCCTGTAAATTCTGTGCAATCTGCATCTCTAAATAAGGTCACACTCACTGATGAAGAAGAAGCAATCAAATCCTACCTCTCTGATGGCAACCCCTTACCACAAGAGATACTGGACATGATACTTCCACAGTGGTGGGAGGAGGAACCTTTCAGGTAGCAGCAGATATCTTTAATAATGTGCAGCTGAAATTCTATCGCTCTTGCCTAACAATTCCTTCTGGTATAAATCCCTATTAGTGTTGGCAAGATTGTGAGCTAATATGTCCAAGTGCCCTTCTTTGGTTATTATTTACAGTAGCTTAATTACGTATATTCCTTCACAGTGCCTTCATTGTAAACAGCAATTTAAATGTATTGTATTAAAATAAGCAAACTACTCACTTGTGAATTCCTTTAATTCAATCTAATACAGCACTGCTACCACCATGCAGACAACAGATGCTTATCTGCCACATTTTATTACTTACTAGTAGTTAATTTGCTATCAGGGGAGATACTGTATGTCTCTGAGAATGACTACTTGCTAGATTAAATAAGTTTTCAGGTAAATTGTTTGGTTTATGGGGATTCTTTCCAAAATGTGTGATTATATTTAATCATTTATTTTTCTTTACAGATCCACGGGGTTTATATTAGAAGGATTTCCACAGAACCCGGAGGAGGTCCAGTACCTGGCGGAGCAGAGCTTCTTCTCCGATGCCGCTGTGATCATGACTCTGGAGGTCACTGATATAGTGCAACGTCTGCTGCCCCCTCGCTTGGCCAGGTGGAGAGAGAAGCGAGACAGGAAAATGGAGCTACAGAGAAGAGTCAGAGAAATAAAGAACAAAATGAGGGTAGAGTTATGAGCACGTCTTTGATGAACATTAGAAAACGAAACTTGGATCATGAAATTTAAGGTCTTTTACAAACCTTGATTTGCATGGATACAGTACATATTATGTAAGTGGTTACCCAGTGTGTTTCACTTGTTTTCTGTATAGAAAGAAGGGATTGCTAAAAGAAGAGCTGAACTTTTAGCTGAGCAAGCAGAAAAACAGGCTGCAAAAAGAGTAAGACAACTTTTTCTTAATGATATTAAAATCATTGTATATTTGATCCACTACAGCTTCTAAACTCTGTGTGTTCTATTTTGAAATGTACATTGCACAAAATGATTTGTACAGTTTTTACTTACATTGTACATTACAACTTTTGTTTAGCATTTTTCTTTTAGAATTGAACAGCTAGGTTTTAGCAACTACATTGATCAAGATTAAACAATATTAAAAAAATTCAAATGGTATGTACAGTAAATCTTTCATTAAAACTTTAAGTACAACAAGAAGATTATGATATAATGTCCCTATTCATAATGGATAATCTATGGATTTCTATTATGCATATAACTATATTGTGGTTTATGTTGTATTTCATCATGAGTTATGATGTTGTTTCTATTCATTGAGCCATTCATGAGTTTAAAGCTTTTTACAGTAGCTCCTAAATTAGAGTGGAAATAGTTTGTGTGTATACAAACAGAAGTTACAAACACATGCTGGCACTTCCTTTCTGAACTTAGTAAATTACTACTTCTCACTCATCAATAATCGTAATTTTACAAGTGATAAACATATGAAGCTCAAATGACAAAAAGTACCTAAATGAAAATATTAGCGTGTTTCAAATGAAGGTGCCGGGTCTTTTGTATTCAGCTAGTGTATTACCTGTATCTAGGTGGTTGCAGGACTCACTTAGAAGAGCTCTGTGCCAGTAATTCAAAGATTTGGGTTTTGATCACTGGCCCTAACCCACTTAGCATGCTGAGTCATTGAGAAAATGCAGTACCAATAAAAATAGGTTGACATTTAAAGTGCAAATGTTTTCTTGGCTAGTTTCTTGTGGACCTTTAGATTCTTGATAAGACATTGTCACCTGTCTTCTGTGTTCTTATTGTGCAGGCTAAACAGGATGAAGAGGGGGGCAGTGAAGGTGAGTTGGAGGAGGAGGAAGAAGAGGAGGATGAAATTGAGGCCTTGCTTCTGGAGGAGTTCCCTCAGGAAGATGAGGAAGAGGCAGAGGAAGAGCAGGAGGTCAATGCTGTAGAGAGACTGGAAGTGGAAATAGGAGAAAGATTTGAAACAGACACCACCAACCTCCAAAAAGTGCAGGTATAGAACACTAACCGCTATGTACATTTACATTCGCCATTCTGTTCCAATGTAAAGTATATTCTCGCCACATTGTGAGGTATTTTTGTGGCTTTCTGTGTAGTAAATACACTTAAAATTACGGATAAATAAAATGTACCAATAACTCAAAAACTCAATAAAATTGACTACAATGTGTCATTTTTTAAAATCTAATTTCTTCTTTTTAGGATCTGTTAAGTGATCTTCATATAGCACAGATCTCCATCAATGCTGGGCGGAAATCTCGTATTGTCCAGTTCCAGCTGTATGAAAGATTGAAACCACTGGTGGAGAACAGGGAAGGACTGTTTGAGAAATGTTATCCTCTGAGTTTTACCCAAGCTCGCAAACTGCTGCGTCTGTCATATAAATTCAGCAGTGCTTTTGGGTGCTGGGACCCTGTCAGGGTAAGGTTTTAGCTCTCCTTTTTTTCACAATACTATGGTTTTAAAATGTTGTTTTTTTTTTCAGTAAGAAAGTCAGATGTAATGTTTCAGAAATTCCATCACAAATAAATTAAAAAGTGCTGTTTTTTTAAATAACCCATCTTACTGCCACTGCCCTCTGTGATTTTTGAATATGTCTTTCTTTGACAGCTTGGTGAAGGAGATGTGATTCAGCCGATTCAAGGCCCCAGTAACCCAACTTATCCTGTGCTCTTCCGTCAGTTCATTTATTTTTTTGCATCCAAAGACAGCCGCAACAAATTCATGCTGAATCCTATTAAATATCTTCGGCAACCTAAGCCTAAGCCTTCTTTGCCAATCAAAATTGCAGTGGTTGGTCCACCTAAATCTGGAAAAAGTACTGGTAAGATAATACTAAACCTATTTTCTTCCATGAATTCCCTCAGAGTGTGATGGCTTATTGTGATAAACTTTTAAGAATTTGTCTTAGAATTTGATTGTTCTTACTTCTTAACAAAAGGAAACATTATATATAGTAGCTTTATCTCTTAATGTATCTTTGGGAAAAAAGTCATTATCCTCATTGGTCCTCTACATTTGATGTTGTTTTTATTTTACTGTGGTAATGAAATTAAAATATTATATTCTAGAAGACATGTTCTAGTCATGAAAACAGCTGTATTTTAGAATAAGAACCTCAGGTTTTGAATACATAGTATACAACAGTCTTTCCATATTATGCTTATATAAAACCATTTCCTTAATTAGCAAAGTTTTACTAAATGTTACTGATGATGTTGTATCTATCCATTTTTCAGTCTGTTTATCCAGTATTATGGATGATGTTTTATAATAATTAAAAACCATTAATTTATATTTTGACTGAATGTGAAAGTTGAATCCACTTACATAATTGAGATAATTCTTAATGAAATGTCCTTGAAACATTTGATATAATTACTGTACTGTACATCAATTAAAGTTAGATAAAATGAAAATGCTATTTTTAAGAAATCCTCAGATTTAAAGCTCTGGAGTCTAAGAGCACTAAGAAGAGATTTTTGTAACTTTTTTGTATTTTTATAAACTTCAGTTGCGAAGATGTTTGCGAAAGAATATGGCCTACAGCAGCTGTCAGTAGGAGAAGCCATGCGTTTGGTGTTGTCCAGCCAGAAGCAAACAGAACTGGCATTTCAGATGAATAAATATCTAACCAAAGGCCAGACTGTTGCAGATGAACTTGCAATTCAATGTGTGGAAGTAGCTCTAATGGACCTTGTGTGCAGTACCAGAGGGTATGTTTTTTTTAAGATTCAGATGATTCCCTCCTGTCCCTTGTTTTTTGTGATCAGGCTGTAGTGTGGTTTGCTTGCAGTTGTCTGCAATTGTCTATGGATTTGTTATGGTAATAGTTTCTGACTGTGTGAGTGTCACTTTTGTATTTGTACATTTAGACAATGTTCTCCAAATTCATCCATGTACCAAATTAAATAAGAACACAAAACATAACAGAAATATTCTGATTGGGTAAAGTGTCTTTCATTAAAAAAAAACTAAAAATATTGTACTGTAGTCTTAAAAGCATTGTGCAAAGGAAAGTTATAATTGATGTAAATTAAAGTCCAGAAAACACAGGGATCGTTTTTATTCTCAACCACTTAATTAGTGTTAGCAATTACTAAATCCTCCTCTGACATGATTACACTAACAAGACACCTCCTGTAATGCGTTATGGGGGACTGGCACTTCTGAGAGGGAGATATGTGACCAGTCTTTCACTAGGTCCTTCAGACACTTTGGTTTCCATGTGTGAAATGTTTCTTGAGTTTAAAAACAAATATTCAATGAATGCAAACTGAGAACATTTACTTGTGGCAGTTAACCCATTCTTTGTCGATTTGGTTACGTGCATTTGATCATTCTCATGTTAGAATGTCCATATTCAGCCAAACTTAAGCTATTCTGCAGGGGGAATTAGATGTCTTACCAACATGTGCTGTACATGGTACCTGTTGGAATACATGATTTTCCCTATCTTCACTAGGATTTCAGGACCTATAATTTTGCAACTGTAAACCCACCTCCAACAAAATTCCACGGTGGGCATGAGTGTTTTCTCAATGCTGTACCATTTTAATGCCAAAAATAACATTGATAAGCAAGTTGAAAAAACTCAATTTTCATTTCACCTGACCATTACACATGATATCAGCTGTAAATGACAACCACCATTTGGTCAGGTGATTGAGAACAGTTACCCTGGAATTAGTGTCCTAGTTTTCCATGTATTTGAATATACTTTCTCATCTCCCCCTAGCCCTTTTTCACATTCTCTTTTATTTATTTTTTGATTGTATGCTTCCCTACCTATTTTGGAAAAGCCAGTTGCATGTACTTGATGCTTCAACTCACATTTGTAAACCCCATGTTTACATACAGGGGAGAATGAGGATGTGTATGCAGACTCCACCAAATCACTCACCTTCAAGCAGTTTGTTATTTAATACATCACAAGCAACATAAATCCCTTACTGTTGTTTTGGTGCAATTTGGAGGAGAGACACATAGGGGTTACTTTGTCATGGAGAACCAAGACAATGAATGGATGAACAATGAATCCCTACCATAGGCAACACTCAGTCAATTGTATGCCGACACTTGCAGAATCACAGTCACAGTCAGCTAGTGACATGACCAAGGCTTGAGCCCATGATCATAGATCTCAACCAACACTTGAGAGCCTTTATTTGTTGTCCTGTATCCTCATTTTCCAGCTCTGTTCCTCACAACTAGAGAAGGCTCCAGAGCTGAAATGTAATTTTTTTGCTTTCTTTCTGCTTTTCACCATGGCATT
Organism: Atractosteus spatula; assembly: GCF_055471065.1. Lineage (NCBI taxonomy): Eukaryota > Metazoa > Chordata > Actinopteri > Semionotiformes > Lepisosteidae > Atractosteus > Atractosteus spatula. Next base: position 46,011,362 of record NC_142707.1, on the reverse strand, counting down.
AACCTCTGCCTGTTCTGGCATGGTATTTTTATCCAGATTTTGTTAAATAATGTCACTTTCTCACCTTAAGAAAACTGGACAATTAACATTTTGAGAAAATGTTCCCTGTACCATATTTTCAAGTTAAACATGCATGTTTCCTTTATAAAATTACGCAGGAATCCTCACAAAAATGTTTGATGCTCTCATGATATACAGTACTTGTATGTGGCAGCTTAATACACATAATAAACAAACCGTGTTATGGGCATTTTTTTGTACAAAATGTTTAACATCAGACACTAAGGAACTTTTCAAAACCTTCTCAAATTAAATTAAATTAAATTGGTCAACATCTATTTTTTATACCAATACTTTAGGATCAAAATTAAAAACAAGCTGAAATGAAATACCAGTATTACTGTATTTCGTTATTGCTACCTTATTGTGTTGGATATCACCGTGAATGGGTTTCATAGCTGATAATGAACTGTTCAAAATATTGAGTACTGTTCCTATATACAGTGCTTAGAGTACTATCCACCACTGTTTTAAAGCATAAATACTGGTAATGTAGCACAAAATAATGAATGTATGCTATGTATCTACATCTGCGTTTGCAGATTTGTTCTTGATGGGTACCCTATGACAAAGAAACAGGCAGATCTTATGGAAGCCCGGAGTATAATCCCTGTCAGAGTGCTGGAGCTGCAGGTGGACACAAAGGAGGTTTTAAGGAGAGGATTAATGGATAAAATAAACACTGTAAGGTAAAATCCAGAGTTTATCTTTTTATCAGATTTCTCATTCGTTGTTTGTTGAAGGTATAATTATAATTTTTGTGGTCACCACTACCCAAAATATCCCTGCAATTATAGTTTTAATTTATTATTATTATTAATTATTTGCTGAAACATAAACATGCCACTTCATGCTACATTGCATTCAGTTCCAATTGCAAAACATTTGAAATATGCAGTAACCTGAGTATCCTAATTAAAAGATAATATTACTATGGACTGCTTTTAAGTTGTCAGAAAATGTCAGGGATTACAAAACAAAAAAAGATCAGTAGCAGATGGGAATGAATAATAGATAAGAGCATTTAAGGTAGTAGATACCATTCACATTGAGTTAGCCTGTGTTAACAAAGAATATCTCATTAGAGTCACACATACTCTGTTACACAGTTGGTCAAAGATTGAAACATGACATGCAATATAACTCACTTTACATAACTATATTGCATTTCCCTGGTAGATCCTACCCACTTCATGACAGTCCACAGATTCTCACCATCCGCAACTCCATCTACAAGCGCGAAGTGGAAGCTGTGAGACAGTACTATCGGCAGCACTACCAGAACTGGGTGGTAATCGATGGTCACCGCAGCAAGTGGTGGGTGTGGAATAAAATGCTTGAAGAGTCCAGAATGAGTGTGAAGCATATTCAGAACTATCTGGAGAGGATCCGACAAGGTATGATAAGGGAACTTATCATGTCTCTTAAAATGGGTCTCATACTGGGGCTCTGGGTTCAGTTCCTCGGGTGCTGTCTACCTGATGTTTATATGTTCTACTTGTATTCACGTGGATTTCCTCCCACTGTCAAAAGACATACTGGTAGGTTAACTGGCTTTTGGGAAAACTGGCCCTGGTTATAAGTGTGTTCGTGTTTGTGGCTGTGTGTCTGCCCTGTGATGGACTGGCAGCCTGTCCGGCATGTACAGTATCCTGCCTTGTGTCATTTGCTTGTCAGGATAGGCTCCGGCTCCCCAGCCACCCTGTGTTAGATAAAGCTGTTAGAAAATGAATGGGTGGATGTACATTAATGCACTCCGTTGAAATCTTTTATGGCAGTTTATTTTTCTTGATTCTTTATTCTGGAACTTTATTTACTGCATGTCTGAAGAATGCATATAAAGTATTGTGACGTAATTTAAAGTCTTGAAAACAAAGCAGGTTATCTTGACTGAATAATTCACTAAATGTAAATGTACAGTATATGTTGTACTCTAAATAAAAAGGCAAATTTTTAACATGCTATGGGTTTTTAGATGTATCATACTATGTTCCTTAAATGCCTATTCTTTGGAAATAACAGATTGGTGCTACATTAAATGTACATACTATATGAGGCATGACTACAAAAAAAAACATGCAAACTAAACATGAGTGAAAAAACCTTCAAACACTGAAGAAGAAGACATTTATTTTCACATCACTCTTAATTCAGACTTGTCTTTCTACAGGAAAGCTGTTATTCTGCTGTTCGATTTGTAAATGCTTCATTAACACAAGGCCATTCTCATAATTAATGTTAGTTCCAACAACTGCGGGAAACCCTGTTTTATTTTGTCTGTGTTTTCATACTCATTCTGTTGTCTGGGCAGGAAAGGCTGCCAGAATCGACCGGCTGTGCATCACGCCCCAGGAGCTCCAATCCCGTTTGGGAGAGTTCGGACACTACTGTCCTGTGAGCCTGGCCCTGCACAGGGAGCTCGTGGACTGCGCTGTCTCAGCTTCACTGGAATTTGCAGCAGAGTTCCGCGGGCACTATTACAAGATGGCTTCCAAGGAGTGTTTGGAGGTAAGAAAGAACATTAAGTATGTGTTTAAATATCAAACAAACTGGCCTGATGTTATGAATATTTTTCTAATACTATCACATATTTTGTCAATACATTATTCTTTTTTTCCTCCAAGATGTTCCTTGAAACACCAGAGCAGTTTGTCATCCCGTTAGCTCCACATCCTCTTCCTCCGCCCCACATGTTGCCCAAGAAGCTCACAGCAGCAGAGGTTAAGGCCAAGTTCCCCAGACAAGCTGAAATGCAGGGATACTGCCCTGTATCCTATCTTGATGGGAAGCAAAGGTAAAGCTTTACTGCACAAACATGCTCCATCTATACAACAAAACTCTATAAAAGACCAAATTGTAGTTTTTGTTTTAGGTTTTATATGTATTACTGAATTGTTCTTCCTTTTCACAGTTTGCCATGATGGAGATTTAACAAAATGATTAACCTGTGTGCAGCTCCTGTCAATCTTATCATTCTAACACTTGTCTCATATAGTGCCACCCAACCCTGATTCTGAATGACCTTATTGTTTTTGTTCTAGCTGACTTTGTAGAATGGGTTAATTGTTAATTTTTCTATCTGAGGCATATTTTCAGCTCTTAAAAAGTTTAATTGCATTTGTAATTGTATCAAACTTCTACCAAATCCTGAATTTCAGAACTGCCCTATTTTCTGAAATGTAACCAACTGGACTTCTGCAGAGGGGAAAATGCTTATTATCAGAGTATAAGATATCCCACGTGATTCCCTACCTCCTTGTTTTCTTTATAAATTGATCATCTGACAAAAGCTGTTTAGACAGAAATAAGGGAGAAAACCCTTAGTAGCCAAGGAGAAGATAGACAGCATATGAAGGTCTTTATGCTGAAGTTAATTAAACAATATACAGTACAATTCAGTATGAGTCAGATAATTTTGACCCTGCATGCCAGGTCTACATGAAAGCAAAAGTTTATACAAGCATATAAATAAATTGATTGATTGATTGAGTGATTGCATGAATGATTGATTGATTAACCCAGAGGTTAACAGCTCAGTTGGAATGAAAACCAGTAGAAAGAGAGGAACCCCAGGACTGGGATTTGGAGCCACTGGAACTTTTACCAACACTAATTACTGAATTTCATTTGGGCTGTGTTATTGTTACGACCCCAAGTGTCTAGGGGTAAAGGGGTGTAACATTTAGGATAATTCTTTTGGAAGCAGGTGTGTTTTGGTGACGGACTAGGAAGCGTGATAACAAGGGTAAGGAACTAGAGTGGTGCCAAAGAAAAGAAAATAAACAAAATGGAGCTGGCTAGGAAAGTGAGGGAAAGCTAACCTGACTGCAAAAGAAAACCCGAAACACGGTCTTCGGCGTCTTTAACACCCTAGCTAACCTCCACTGACTACCCAAAACCATACAAGACAAATGGCACTCACCCGTACTAAATTAGTGTTACTAATACAAAGTCAACTAAGTGTGTAAAGTGTACCCAACAACCTAAACTAACCTTATACCCAAAAGTTCACACAAAAGAACAAGTGAACCAGGAATACAAATAAGGGAGAACAAGAGTAATCAACAGGAACAGGGTACAAAAGAACACAAAGGTTGAACATATAACACGTTAGGGCAAAGTAATGGCAAAACAAGGATAAACACACAAACAAATGAAAGTACAAAGAAACTAACAGAAAACCAACAAAACAACAAAGCCGAAGTGAAGCGATAACCAAAACCAAACGGGACCGAAGTCAAACGAAAGGCTCTTTCCTTCAGAAAACCTCCATGTTATATGCTGAATAAGATGAGTTCTGATTGGCTGAGAGCTAATTGATGATGACATCATACTGAAACAGTGGTGTGATGGTGGGCCAATGGGGGAGGGAGAACAATCAAGGGTCAGCAGTTTAGAACATAAAAAAAACCCACACAGACCACACACTGGGACGTAACAGTTATCAAAGCACATTGGGGCAGGCAGCGTTTAAATAGCTCTTTGAAGTAGCAGGATGCTGTGTGAAATTGCTGACTTCATTTTCTTCTTCTAGGTACGAAGCTCTTGTACCTGGAAGCATTGAGCATTCCGTGGAGTACAGGGGAAAGATTTTTATTTTTGAAGATGAGGAAAAGTTACAGAAGTTCATGAGGTAACAATCTACCATCTGTCTTAACTTCTCAAAAGGGGAAGTCATACAATTTAAAAGCTGATTTCATCTCATCTGTATATACTCTTTACCAGGTTGCCTGAAACATACTGGAATCAAACACTCCCTAATAAACTTCCTCCAAAAAAAGAGCCAGTGCTGCTGACCTCTCTGCCCTTGCTTGGTTACCTTGAACAAGTAAGATATTTTTTCTAAGCCACAGATTGAATAATATGCTTAGTTTGAATATTAAACATAAAAAGGTACAGTAAATGGTAGTTTCAGATCTCAGCTCACAACCAAGGCTGTAATCATGAAGAGTGAGCTTCATACTGCCTGTATTTTTCTCATGAACAGAACATTTGAATGAAGAATGAAATATATTGATTATATATTATATAATTAGATTATTATAATTATATATAGCAAGCAATGAACAAGTTCTGTTAGACTCTGCAATCTTTAACATTCTATCTGATATACAGAGAGAATATTAATGAATATTACATTCCATTTTAAAAGTATTTTTGAAGGTATTAAGAAATATTAAATTTGAAGTAGATACAGGTGTAATTGTTTTTAAAGTGTGAACTTTATTTTCAACAGGGAACTGCAACTACAGTAATAAAAGCTCTGACAGCTGTCGGTTGTCTGAAGCCAAAATATCCATTTCTTAGCGTGAGGAAATCAGCTCTTCTTTATGTTGCATGTCATTTAAAAGGTTTGTAAACAGCGCAAATACATTGAAAAGTGAACTACTGATAAAACTATGAGCTAAGATTCTAAGAGTAACTGTGGGACAGTTTTTCAAGGCTTGACACATGCAAAAACATCTTAGTATTATTTCTACTTTGTCAATAAAAAAATAATGATCATGACATTACACCGCCATAATTATCTATATATGTACTTGCTGTTTTTGCATGATCATTTTTCTTTCATTTTTATCAGGGTTTTTATTTTAATGTATTTGGTTGGTTCTTTAACAAGAGCTATGGGATATACACTGCAATTTGATTGATTTTGACACTTCAGATTTAAGATTCTGTTTAATTCAAACATCACAAAAACTGTGTAGAAAAGCGATACTGTATGTAAATCCCATTCATTTCTGGTGAGCTGATTATTAATTTATTAGGGATGCTTGAACCGTAAGAGTTTTTAAGCTTAAGTTTTAACTATGTTTAGGTTCAGTTAATGTGCAGCTTATTCTGTGTGTCTGCTGGACAATATGTCTTTGTTGTGATAGAAGACTATATTACACTACGTATCTTGCACTTCGTAGATTTAAGTTACATATGAAATTATGATACTTTATTTTACCAACTAGATACAAGTATTCTAATATAAATTATAATAAAGTCCAATGTACTTCATTTAAACTTGAGACAAAATATTATCTATTATTATATAGAAAAATATGCTTGTGAAATTTGAGATTGATTCTGTTGGATTGGGGAGTTAATAATCCAGAAATTGAAAACATTTGATCTTTTTCCAGCATACAATCCCAGAAATTCAGACTACATTCGCAAGAAATATAAAAAGAAGCTGGAGAAATTTGAGGAGAGCTGTGAACTGATATCATACCTGGGATCACGAATGACTCAGAGATACAAAGAACCTCAAGAGCGTCCCATTGACTTTGATCACAAACTTCACACATTCCTGGCTCTTAAAGGCACTGAGCCTACTTCCACTTGGATTTTGTAACTTAATTCCCATCCAATTTAAAATTGTATGCCCTGTTGCTTTTACACAAAGGAAAATCTAAATATCTGTCTGTATAAGACTGTAATTCATATTTCTTATTTTCAAAGCCTAAATAAAACTTTCCCTGCATTGTATTCTTTTGAAATTTGCATTTCCAAGACTTTATGTTTTTCTTGCATTATTAAAGGTTTTATTCATTAAATCATTCATGAAGAACTAATTCACAAATCTTTAAGCCTTCAGACTTAGGCACAACAAATTTACTCTGCAGAGCTGAAACATGATTAATGATAGGAAATGACTAAATGTAGTGAAAATGCTATGTGAATATACAGTATGTGTCATTTTCATATACAGTATATATACACCCTTTATTGACCCACTATAGCTCTAAGCTCTATGTCAAAGCCCTATAGCTCTATTATAACAAGCTGAATTCAAGTTTGGGTGAATCTGTTAAAAAGGCCCTGTGTACCAGACACCATGATTCCTAACAAATTTTGATATCTTCTCCCATTTTGATACCTTAATAATAGCAGATTATCCCATCATGAAAACTTTGATAGATGATAGCTTTCAAGTGCAATTTTATCATCATGGTATTATGTCATGTGTATAGTAGCTAGGTCTGTAGTAGAAGAGTTGTCTTATTAAGAGCGGTCACTGGTCCAGAGAATCACAAGTTCTGAGTAAGGTATATATTTACTACACAGACCCTTAGACCAAAATCTGCAAAATCCCAGATCTTTAAATTCTGTACTTAGATGCCAATGTTTACAATTTTCAGTCATGATTCAAAAAAGGTAAGGAGAATGTAGGACACAAGTTCCTTATTGTTCAAACAGCCATTCACCTGACTTCAATCAGTAGAATCAGTGGCCAGATCTGGCCTCAAACGGTTAGAGATGATAAATCTTTAAGCATGAAAGTCCTAGATGCCTGGAGTACTGGAAGTACCGATAAATTCTCTTTTGCTAGTGTAAACTTTTTTTCTTTCAAGGAGAAGTGGGACACATGCATTGAAGTCAGGAGAAACTAGTCTGAAAAGTGATGTTAAGTTTCTGGTTCTGTGCACTTGTAGACCTATCTTTGTATGATCTGACTCATAGAAATGAGAAATACCAACATACAGAATTATCCATACCCCCAGATTAAATAGGAACAAAAACATCAATAGAATAAAATGTCTCATTTTAAAAAGCTAATAATGGTATACTGTAATCATAATTGCATTGCACACAGCAGAGGCATATCTCTAATAAATTACCTGAATTCCAGGAAAAAAAGAGATCACACTTCTCATTATTCCTTTGCATAAAATTCACACTGCAATTCAGCATTTGCAGCTTCTTTGTTGATTGCATATCCATTAAAGGACAAAATTCATTTTTGTTATTTTGAGGGAGTTTACAAAATTAGGTTAGGTCGTGTTGAGGTTCCAATAGATGGTACGTTTCTCTCTGAACAGAATGTAAACACCAACACCAACCTGTGACACTGCTTTAGAGGATGCCATTCTTCAGATGAAACATTCAATTTAGGTCCTACAACATGGGTAATGAAAGTCCTATAATAAAATCATTGTTATTAATTTTCGTTAGAGTAGGTCTGTTAATATCGAAAATAATACTTGCAAGTTAGGGGAAAAGGGAAATGTATGCCATGGTTACCATGAAATGAAGGTGGAAGGTTGTCTTTCAAAAGTCATACTTTTGAACTTGGGACTGGTTATGACTTTTATTTCTAAAAAAAGTTAGCAATACAGTACAGAGAGAGCGTTCCAGTGCAACACAACAGCCTGAACAAAAACATTTTAGTATCGATATAGTAATATGGTAATAAAAAAACACCCCGCCTCAAAAAATGTCGTCACACCGCAAACTCTCACCGCATGAAATCTCGCGATGTTTCTTCTGCTTGTGGCCATTTTAATAAGGTAAGGTCCTGGAAGCTTTGTATTTCCTTATTCAAAAGCATATGAAACAAAGGTTATGAATACCTTGAGTTTGTCTGATTTTAGGGAAACTGGGAAAGAGAAATAAGGAAGTAAAATTTAAAATGGTATTTTTGAAGTATTCAACGCAAAAAGCAACGAAAAAACGCGACCACTGTGTGCTGGAAAACGACACTGGCATGGCGCTCGGTTTAAACCGAAATGAGTGTTGCTGCTAACGATTTAACCTTTTGTTAGTAAAGAAGCACGACAGTCAACAGATGTTCCTGTTAAATTCGTGTTTTACGGACTTACGAGCGGTTTGGTCATGTGTCCAGTACAACCATAGTTGCAACGTGTTTTCTAAATGCACTGTATTTATAGTCTATAGTCTATGTTGTTCAATTCATACTGCTTCTAAATATATTGTAATGCAGATAAATGTAGCAACTTAATCATATGGTTTTGTAGTACATTTCCAGTTTATGAAACTTAGAAAAGACCTTCACTGCCCTCATTGTAAAACATTTGCGAAGTCGAATTATTTAATGCACAAAAGAAATAAAGTACTTGGAAAGGGTAATTTTTTAGAATATTTTTATGGATTTTGTGTCTAAAAAACAAACCTTAACTTGATGCCAAAAAATTCGAATCCACTAAATTCTATAAATTACTACTACTAAATCGTGTGTTCCTCTCAACTAGAGGTATCAGACAAGCAATTTGTACTACTTTGGGTTGAAGAGCTTAAGATTTTGGTCTCATATTGTACGTACATGGTGAGGTAGCTAGCATCTCTGCCTTACATCTCTTGGGTCCTGTGCAGTTTGTATGGTCTTCCAGTACAAGAGAAGTTTTTTCCAAGTGCTCTGGTGTCCTTCTGACTCACAGAGATAGCTAGATTAATTGGTGCCTCTAAATGGTCTCTTAATTTATAATATAATTTACTATACTATAATTTATAGTATAATATAATGACCAATTTTGTCCAAAAAATCTGAATGAGGTAATGCAAGTGAACTGTACATTTTTTACACAATCGTTTATTTAAATTCTACACTTTTAAAAGTATGTTTTAACACTGTTTGCCTTTTTGTTGCTTCCCTACACTTGTTGTCCACAAGAAATAAGTAATGTGTTAACATAATAATATGTCTTATTTTGGTATAATCTGCAAAAATGATTAGTTTACATAAAACTTACTAATTATAGGAGAATCAAGATCACTGCTTCAAATTAATAAGAGCTGTGCTCTTAATATAGATCCCTGCATTACTCTGCTAATTATATTACCTCATTTTGGGAATTCATCCTTTATCTGTTTTCTATCCATTAACCAGTTCTCAACCCAAGAGCGCACATTACTATGAAAGTCTACTGCCTGCAATTTGCAGATCAATATTTTATTTTTTTTACCTGTATACTTGTTCTCTCCTTTTCCATTCCATTTCCTTACTGTTTCTGCCTGTTGAAAGAGCTGTCTTTCTAAAATTATGCTGATTGTCCTCTAGGATCTTATTCCTGTATCTCTGTATACTGTTTTACACGATCTTGCATGCAATACAAGTACAGTATGACTTATTGGCCTATGTCACCTTTTATATACACAGGCACTCTGTTAGCAATTTGTGTATGTTGTTAATGGACTATGGATATCATCTTTTGTTTCCCTATGCACGATTGGTAGAATATCATGAGGCTGTGGATATTGTTAATATTAACTGTGCCTGGTATCACTTTTATACTATTTCTATTTAATACTTTCTCCTTCAATACCCTTAGGCATTTTATTCTTTTTTTGTAAACGCTGGAATACAACATTCATGAAATACTTTTAATAATTTAAACATTTAATAATTTTACTTCTTTCTGTTTATTTTAATACTGGAAAGCATCTATCCATCCATTTTCTAACTGCCTCTTCTGGGTTACAGGGGAGACAGAGCCTGTTTTGCAAGAAATGGGCACAACTGAAAGAACATTTTATTATTTTGTCCTGAAATGTAATATTTCTTTCTCTGTCTTGGTCTTTCTGGTATATTTGTTACTTGTGCTTGCTATTTCATTCTTTTACAAGATTCTGTTCCCTTTAAATCATTTTAGAAAGAGATTTCTTTCTCCTTATTTTTTTCTGAATAGATTCACTGAACCATTTGACACAGTGCTTTCTTACCTAGCATGTATGCATGGTTGGCATTAGTCTGTTCTAACCTCCAAGGAGAATCTGTTGCTTTCAGTTCTCTATTGTTTCCATTCTGTTCCATTGTACTTCTCTTAATTTCTTATTTATTCATAGTCTATTTTCCTGAAATTGTAAACTTAATTTGGAGTCTACCTGTACAGTTTCAAAGTAGTGCAGTACTTCAATGCATATCATGTCTTTTTGTATGATAACAATACTAAGATCAGAATCCAAGTTGTGGCAAGTTTATGATGTGAAGTCCTCTTATACAGTATAATGTCAGCAATGATTTTGTGGTTAACAACATTGTGATTAAAATTTAAATGTAAAAATCTCACAATAATGTCTCTCTGCTGGTCATATAAAAAATACATTCCCATTCAAATAATAACTGCTGTGATCTGTGAAAGCCAGTCTTCCATCACTGCATTGGATAAGCTGAAATAGTCACAGATACTTGTTTCTGAGCTGTTTTCTCATCTTCATGACTTGTAGGTACGTTAAGACCCATCGTTTTCTACATTGAAGGATGTCGGAATCTCTGCAAATTCCACCAACCTCTATTTTTGTCCTTTCCTCAAAAGCCTACAAGGAGACAATCTTAAACAGGTTTGAGGAGCTCAGGAAGAAGGATTTACTGTGTGACATCACTCTGATTGTGGAGGATGTGCAATTTAAGGCCCACAAGGCCTTACTGGCTGCCAGCAGTGAGTATTTCTCCCACATGTTCACTGCTGAGGGCCAAGTGGGCCAGTCTGTCTACATGCTGGATGGGATGGCAGCAGGCTCTTTCAGAGCAGTGCTGGAGTTCATCTACACTGGCCATGTGTCAGTGGAGGAGAACACGAGAGAGCAGCTCCTGGCCATGGCCCAGTTCCTGAAAGTGACTGACCTAGTGAAAGCACACACAGAGTGTCAGCACTCCCGACTGGCCAGCGAGGAAAACAAAGGAGACTCGCAGGCAGGGCAAAACAATGAGGAGCCCACGAAGCCCAAAAGGAAAAGAGGCCGTCCAAGAAAAACTGAGGTAATGGCAGACGTCTCCGCAGTTGCATCTTCTGACTCAAGCAAGGCAACAGAAACCACAGGACTCGGAGCTCAAGTGACTGACCGGACAGCAGCACCGCAGGTTTCAGCAGAGGTCATGGAGGGCGAAGAAACAGCTGATTCCGACATCCACGTAGATCCATCCAATGATATGGACGTGGACTATGACCCTAAAAAAGAAAAGCTGCAGCACAGCCGCTACAGCAAGCGTAAGATAAAGCCACCTGTCAAATTAAATGGTTTCCGGCTAGGAGAAGAGGTCTCTGACCAGGGACAGGCCGGGAAACGAGGGAGGAAGAGGAAATACCCAAACACAGAGGCGCGCTGTGAGCAATGTGGAAAGGTCTTCAAAAACCATTTGTTTTTAACCATCCACCAAAGAACTCATACTGGTGAGCATAAGCAAAATGCTATGTTTCCTGTCAGATGCTAAAAAATACTTTCAGCAACTACAAAGCTTGCACCCCGTAATGTCTTAATGAAACCTCTTTTAATTGTATTTTACGGTTCAGTACAAGAGGCAAAGAGTCATACAGGACAGGGCACACAGAGTGTCTGAAACCTTGAGCTAAAATGAGCTCAGCCTTGTTTCACTGGAGAATAATGTGCATGTTAACTTTAATGCTAGGAGGATGTACGCAAAATAAGAGATTTTGTAGCTGTAACATGATAGTTTTTATTTTATTTTCTGCGTGCATTCGTTGCTCTCATTTTGATACCATAAATTGTGATACCAAATAAGGTAGTTTGTTAAAAATCGTTACCCTGACCAAAATTGTATGAATTCGGAACGGAAGGACTGAGTTAAAATTGGCTTTCTCAAGACTTTGTGTTCATATTTTGTTTAACTGATTTGTTTGTGTGGGATAAAGCAACTGCAGAGGAGTTTCCCATGTCCTCTTGTTGTCTTTGTGTCTGCAGGGGAAAAGCCTTACAGATGCTTCGAGTGTGGGAAAAGCTTCACTCAGAAGCACAGTCTGCTGGTGCACCAGCGCATGCACACAGGGGAGAGGCCCTACATCTGTACAGTGTGTTCCAAGGCCCTGTCCACCAAGCACTCTCTGCTCGAGCACATGAGCCTGCACACAGGTGCCTTTCCCTGCAACATACTGTACTCACTGTGGTATTGGCAACTCTGAAGAATGTCACTGCGATTTGTTAATAAATGAATGAAAGTTGGGGCACCTAATCCTGGTCTTATAGGGCTAGCATGTCTGCAGGGTTTCTAAATCTCCAGAGCAGCAGCACCTGAAGAGCTGGGAGAAATGGTTAAACTCCAGTTGAGAGAGTAATGATCTGATTCTGGTAACCTCCAGACACACCAGCCCTCCAGTACCGGGACTGGAGACATCTGTGCATTACAAAAGGAAACTGGTATTACTTAGGAGTCATTTATATATACTTTAATTATATATAAAAGGAGCAAGCATTAACATTAAAATAATTTACTGTAAAATCAACTTCCTTAATCAAATATATACCTGACACGTTGAAATGTGCACCTTACAAATAGAGTTGTGAAATGTCTTCTTTCCTGTTTCGTTGAAGGTATATTAACTGTAAAAAATAAAAGCTTTAGCTGAGCCTAAGATGTCATGTTGCTTTTGCTGTTTCAGAGCAGAAATTGTTTAGCTGCGATCAGTGTGGACGGACCTTCAGTCAGAAGAGGCAGCTGAAGAGTCATTATAGATTACACACAGGTAATGCCTAATTCTGCACAAGAGGTACCTTTCTGTAAATATAAAGTAATTTATATCTAAAAACAAAAATATCGCTTGTTTGAGTCTTCTGGTTAAAAAACACAAGATGGAGAGTGAGGTGTAGGAAAAAAACTAAACTTGAGGTTTGCTCTACTATCATGTAACATCAAAAATTGTGTACTGAAGCTTGATTCTGGAAAATGAGTGCAGTCTGTGGCTTAAAACTGACCTACTTTTCATGTGTTGATGAATGCATTTCTGAAGTAAAATATTTTTGTGCTTTTAGAAAAATCTATATTAGTGAAGCAGAGTGAAATGATTGAGTGGAGTGCTGAACTTTGCTACATGTGTATTTGTATTCCATGGCTCTGTCAGTTTTCTGTAAATTCACTCCCTCTCCCAAACACCTACAGAAATGTGGTGCCTTTAGTATATAACCTGGGGTTTTGGTAGACCTATGGACATCGCATGATTCCACGCTGATTTCTGACACTAATGTGCCTTGCTTTACCCCTGGACAAAATTATTATTTTAGACTGGTTATGTTTGTTCCATGCATAGAGCAGCTTATTTGTTTGATATATAGAGGTCTCATCTTAAAACACTGACAAAAATGTAAAGGATTAAAAAACTTAATATCTTTGTGAAATAAAAAAGTGACTAATTTGATCCCTGTTCTGTGTGAATACATGCTTTAACTGTGAGAGTAATGTTACTATGTACTTTTTTTGCACTTTCTTTTTCGCATTTTTAAATAATATCTTTTTATATAAAGTAAGCATTTACTAAACCTGATAAATTTCTTATGATGCCTATAGGAAAACCTTTACCTGAGTGTGCACAATGTAACCGCAGATTCATGGACGCTGCTCAGCTTAAGAAGCATCTGAGAACACACACAGGTAATATGAGTCTTACATTCACACCTTCCTGAAAGGCACAAGATTAAATACACATTAAATGAGTTTTTCATTATTTCACTTCTACATATTAAATGTTTAACTTAAACTTGATCACAAGTAACTGTGTGATCAAGAGATGTTCTTTGTGAAATACGAGTTTAAATTATGTGATGCGCCAAGAGCTCTCTGTAGAAAACCTGTTGGACAAAACATAGTGTTTTAGGAATTTCAATAGACACTTTCAAAACATGATTGAATATAGCCAAAAATGTGATTTTGAAAGTGACAATTTGTAACAATAAGTTACAATGATTAATTGAGCAAGATTCAGAAGAGATTTAAAAACTTACAGTTTAAGAATAATTTACATACTAATTTGTTCTATTTTACTTTGATTAATAAAATATTATAGGCTTAACAATGCTCAGATGAAAAGGAAATTACCCTTTGGGTGTTCATTATGACAGATGTATCAATTGTGTAGGAGACAGGCACATACGTTGATTTCAGTTTTTATAATTTAATCAGCCTGTGCATGTGTCTTCATGCGCTCTTTACTAGCTTCCTATGTACCTTCTATCAAACCACCCTGAAGGCCCATAGTTAATGTGCTACATTTGTGATACATTTCTTACTAACAGCTCTCAGGTCAAACTTTTGGCATCTTTAGGTCTAGATAACAATGTTTCTATAAACACCAAGAAAGAAAATCTCTTAATAAAGTGTCTGGGCACTGCATCATACTGAGGAAACTTGTGACATTGCCTTTAATTCTCCTAAATTAAGAACCTTGAAAAAACCCTGAAAAAAGGTATCATTTCTTATGTGTAATAAATTTCAGTTGCAGTTGTTAATTCTGCGCTCGAATCCTGAACTGTTTTTCAACCTTGTCACAGGGGAGAAGCCGTTCACCTGTGAGATCTGTGGGAAGTGCTTCACAGCCAAGAGCACGCTGCAGACTCACATCAGAATTCACAGGTGAGAGGCACAGTGTGAGACATACATCACACTGTTCAAACATGCAGCTGTTCCGTTTCTGCTTTCTTGCCTCAGAAAAACTGCATGACATAAAGGCTTATTAACTTATTTCCTTTTTTAAATAAACTAGAAAAGGTATTGTCTATAAATGACTCAGCAGCTGCTGTTGAATTTTTGTCCCAAACCTTATTTTCATAAGTTTTTACATTTAGAATGGCCTTTGTTTTATCATATAGCCATCTAGAACTGTAAAACAAACATGTTAGCTCACAGCAGGGACCCCTGTGCTCTGAACTGCCTACGTATGCAGTCATTCGTGTTGTGACACCCTGTCAGCCCTGCAGCGATGTATAGGAGATTCAGCTCTTATTGGAGGGAAGGCACATCCTTCACTGACATCACTATAGCCTTTAAGTATGTTGCAAGGCTAACTCAGAGGTTGCAGTCCCAGATCTGTCCCAGCCCTGCTCCTGGCAGTGCTGAGGCAATTGTACACCATTGCTTGGGGATTCCTGCTTACAACAGGCTGGTGACATGATCTGGACTCCAACTCATTAAAACTAGATTGTAACGCTCAATCTGTTTTCCTGATTGGGACACTCAAGAGCCCCACAATGTACTTGAACCTATAAATGCTGCTTCTTTTGCCTTTTAACTTCATGAAATGACTTTTGGCAAGCTTTTGATTTTTCTTTTTCTCAACAAGTCTGTTTAAACACGATCAGTTGCTGAATATGTCCCCACTTCCATGTGTTCTTGTACAGAGGAGAAAAGCCATACGTGTGTAGTGTCTGCAGCAAGTCCTTCTCGGACCCCAGTGCCAGGCGACGCCATGTTGCTTCCCACACAGGAAAGAAGCCGTTCACCTGCTCATTCTGTAGCCTCTCCTTCGCACGTCTAGACAACCTGAAAGCTCACACCAAGACGCACAACAAGGAGAGGCCCACAGACACTCCCCAACAAGTCACCTCTTCAGAGAGCGATATGGGGGTGGAAGAGGTGCGCAGCATTCTGCAGCTGCAACAGTACCAGCTCCCCACATCGGGGGAGCAGGAGATTCAGCTGGTTGTCACTGGGGAGGTGGACAACATCAACTTCGTGCCCGGGCAAGAGCAGGGAATAAGCATCATCACTGCGGAAGACACGGAGAATCTGACACCAGAGCAGGCGTCGGGTCTGACCCTGCTGACTCAACCTTCGCCGCACGTGCAGAACCTGGCGCTGGTCACCCAGGGGGAGCAGCCCGAGCAGATCCAGGCTATCAGTGTCATGGAGAGTCAGGTCACCTCGGGGCAGCCCGAGCAGATGCATGTCATCACTCTCACCAAGGAGGCCATGGAACATCTCCAGGCCCACCACGGGACGCCTCAGCAAGTGCACATCACCCAGCGGTCCACACAGCCTCTTCACCTACTGCGGGAGCCCACTCAGCAGATCCCCCTTAACCAAGAGCCTCAGGCTCAGCAGCTCCAGATCAGCCGAGAGCAGCAGGGACAAGCTATACACATCAGCAGCCAGACAACGCAGCCCATTTCCATCAGCCAGCCGACACACCAGATCCCCAGCCACCAGATACAAGGGCAGACGTTCCAAATCCAGGCAGGGACTGTCTCCTACCTTTACACCACCAGCATAACCCCACAAAACTGAAGGGTGAAAGGACTGATCTAATCCTTAGGGATTCCTAAAAAAAACAGACTTGTTCCAGTAATGGAAGGGTAGTAAATTCCCCAATGTTTGAAACTTGCACCTCTTTCCAGCTTTTTATTTTTAAATGTTAGCTTGATAACTTTCTTATCTTTTATTCTACAAACATTTTTCTAGTATCTACTATTACATTTGAAGAAAATTTCAAGATCTGTGTTGAAGATATAAAAGAAACATTTGAAGACTTAACTTTTTTGTCAGTGGGTAAATTTAACAGTTATGATTTCATTAAACATTTTTCATGAAATTATTAAAAATGTTCAATGGAATTTCATGGTTGGATTACTTCTTATGCAAAATTAAGAACTGACAGATGACACAGGTACCCCAGATTAGTAACGCAAGGATTGCAAAAAAGAAGCTGAGGAAAAGGGAGCACAATCAATTAATTATTCTGTAAATCTCTGCTTCAGAGTGGCTGAACCCCAAAGCTTGTATGTTCAGAGCTACTCAATGCCTGTTGCCAGCTGTGTTCAAGAGCCATGATGCTCCTGTGCTACTGCTGCTGCAGAGTGCGTTTTGATGAAAGTTGAGGGCTTGTGCTCCAGAGGAGAAATACGGTATATTCTTTTTCATTTTCTGTCCTAAAAGCTTGTCTTCTTCTGGCCTGTTAGGAAGATTAATTTTTACTCTTCAGCATGTGCTTTGAATATAAATGATCTTGGATAAAAAGCAGCATGTGTGATACTGCTGCTCAGGAATAAGCTGAAAGATGGGCAGCAATGTTAATTTGTGGCCTAAAGGCGTGTCTTACATGGTTTAAAGAAACGTAAATTCTTTTTAATAGCAAAGAGGAGACCGTCAAGAACTTGATAATCAAATTTAAAATCACTAAAACATTTTCACAAAGCCAATCTGAAGGACTGCATTAGCACCAGTTGAAACTAAGTCGAATTGTATGTAGCATTGAAATCAGGAAGCACTACTTTACACAAAGGGTTGTGGTGGTCTGGAACAAACTGCTGAGTCATGTTGTGGGGATCCATCAAGATAATGGATGAGACTGGATCCTTGGATCAGTAAGCTGCTACCATACAAACAACTGAGATGGGGTGACCAGCCTCCTCTCATTTGTAACTGTTCTTATGTAGTACAAGCCAAATTAAAGTGTGCAATATTTGTTTTCAGTTATCCCAAAAAGCTTTGTGAATGCAGTAATCACAAGCTTGAAAATGTGCATGAAAAAGAATGGAGCATAGAATTAAAAATAAGATTGGTACAAAAATAAAATCATAAAATCACTGTCTTGTAAAATATATTTAAATGCAAATGTCCTTGAATTTTATAGTGGAAATAACTGTATATTTATTGGTTGGTGGAAAGTATTGTACAGTACATTAAAGGTATTTGAAGACTTTTTGCCGACAGAAAACGTGCATGGTATTGTAACGCAACGGGGGCTCAGGCGGGCGCCTTTGCTGCATTAGGTCGGCCCCCCATCGTCGGGGGCTCGAACCCGGGACTCCCGCGTTACTCAGCAGGGACCCAGCCCGGTGAGCCAAAGAGAGATCTCTCCACAGCTCACGGGCTGTGGTCCTGGTATTACTGGGAAGGGCGGTGACGTCACCTGCTCTGGTAAGCCGGCTCTTACACAGTACCTGTCGGCCGTAAGCGTTACAGTATACTTATCTTTTTTAGTGCTATAATTATCAAAACTTAATTTTATAATAATTAAAAGTGTCTATTCATATTTAAATTGGAAATATTCAGACAATATAATTTTAACATTTTGCATTACTGTTTTGTAATGGCAATACTTTGTAATTCATATCCAAGTTAAATCGAAGTAAACTTTTTCTACTGTAAACAGTCCTTAAACACTGCATTAATAAATCTAATCTTACAGATGAAAATGAAATGTTTTATCATGTTTTATTAAATATTCAATTTTAATCTATAATAATTCCTTACATAGGACTTTTCTGGACACTTCACTGAAAGCGCTTTACAGGTAATGGGGACTCCCCTCCACCATCACCACCCACAATGTGCAGCACCCACCAATTTAATCGCGTATTTCACGTTTATATTGTATTAAGTAAACCTTTTCAGTTAAATTCTGGATTTTGTGAATTGTAAATCCTTTGAAAAACAATTTTTACGCACAACATTAATTCATTTTTCTCCTTTTGCTGTTTAATGTACTGTTCAA
The DNA here is from genome assembly GCF_055471065.1 of Atractosteus spatula. Taxonomy (NCBI): domain Eukaryota; kingdom Metazoa; phylum Chordata; class Actinopteri; order Semionotiformes; family Lepisosteidae; genus Atractosteus; species Atractosteus spatula. The sequence continues at coordinate 45,992,358 of NC_142707.1, read as the reverse complement.
CGTAGCTACAGTAGAATGTAAACTGATGGAGCGAAGCTTTTAATTTAAAGGAAATCGAGTGGTGGTTTCTTCGTTGACTGGAAAGCCGGGACATTAAAATATTTCGTTACCACTTCAACGGTTTTCGTACTGTAAACCTCCGGAGCTCCGTGTCTGCAGCAGTGACTTGAAAGCCGTGGGTGAACTTCAGAAGCGTCTTCAGCCTCCGGGGCTCAACTGAAGAGGCTCCGCAGTTGCTTGGAGACGCCGGGTTTGTTGACGGCGGCGCCAGGCTGTGCGCTGCAAAACCAGCCATGGCTTCCGAGGTGCAGGTGGAAATTGTGGGTCTGATGAAAGAGCCCAGTTTTCAGATCGCCAAGTGCATAGCAGAGGTAATTCTTAGCTGAGCAGTTAAACCGTTTGCTAACTAGGCAAACCGGCGCTGTTGGAGCAACCGTGCCCCCAAAAGCGAAGTTCAACTACACACCGCGGGGAGATTTTCTGTAAAGTGAATTTTTCGAGGCTGCTGGAAATAAAATGCTAATTGTGACATTTTAATCAAATAAGAAAAATGTCAATGGCTATGCACAGCGGTTGTAGTTTTATGGTTTTTAAGATGCCTTATTTTCAAGTTAATGAAGCGGTTAACTAATGACTGCGTTATGAACAGGGTCTGAAGCAGAAGTTTCCCTCTTCGTTCTCCGAACCCATGCTTCGTCCATTACTGGAGTGTGCCTGGTATGAATATTTAAATAATAAGAAAAAGGTGAGTTTGTGTCTCTTTTAAGAGGGTGAAGGTGGAGATTTTACGATTATATACCGATATACTGTATGTTGTGTGCCCCCAATGTCGAAAATGGATTTGGTTATTAAATTCAATTCCGTTTTAACGTCAATTGTTAGTGTGCATACTATTTTTTGTTCTTTCAAAAGCAACTTAAAGGGGAGGTGTGGCAGTTTTCGTCCAGTCTGATGTGCTTCCTGAACGGCACGCTTCTCGGAGATGAGAAAGATCTGAAAAGATGGGCAGAAGAACAGTGGGATTTCAGCTTCGTCCGGCCGCGGGCTCTGTACCTCGCTCTGACAGAAGACTTCTATTCCAAACACCTGATTAACACGAAGGCAAGGACGCGGCTTTTTCTAAAGCAGCCTTACAGATTCCAAGCCCTGTCTTTAGTCTGTAGTCCTTGAATGATTATTTTGCACATGTGTTTTTGAAGGAAAATAAAAGCGACAATGACAAAACTAATGCACAAACAAAGCTATATAATAATAATTATAATAATAATAATAATAATATTTATGTAAAAAAGCTAAGGATGATAACTGTCATCCATTTGCATTTTTTGTCAACTGTGCACAATGGATTTCATTGTGCTGTGTGAGGCTGGTATGGTGGCATGCACTTCTGCCTCACAGTTCTGGGGTCCTGGGTTTGATTTTGGGCAGCGGATCCTTCTGTGTGAAGTTTGCATGTTCTCCCATGTATGTGTTGGTTTTCCCGAGGTGCTTCAGTTACCTCCCACCTCACAAGGACGTGCTGGTCAGGTTAATTGTTGTCTCTGTATTTGTCCCTGTCTGTGCCCACCATGCACTGGAGTCCAGGATAAGGTCTCACCTTGCAAACTAAGGCACCAGGCTAGACTAAAGGTTACTGTGACCCTCATCAGGATTTATTGTCTTTGCTAATTCTGAAAGTAGAAGTGCATTTAAAACTGAGAACAGGAGGCATTTCTTTACCCTAAAGGTTGTGGGCATGTGGAACAAGCTACTCAGCAGATGTTGTTGAAGCCGATACCCTGCTTTCTTTCAAGATCCTTAAACCAATTGACTACTCACTACCAAATGGGTTAGATGGGCCCAGTGGCCTGCTCTCATTTGTGACCGATCTAACGTTCATATGTATGTTTATATGGTTGTCTATTTTGAATGTAAGATGCCTAAGATAAAGTTGTTAGTGAAATAAAGTGTAAATGATATTAATGCTGTCCCAAGACGGTGCAGGTAAGAGGTTCTTTAACTTTGAGATGCTCAATGTCTTTTCTTGTTCTTCATTTGCAGCACACATTTGTATTCATGAGTATTGCAATCGAAGGAAACGCTGTAGGGAGGTTATTATTTGAGGTACGTAAATTTAAGTTACGAAGCAAAAGTGGTTGATTAGGAAATGTACCAGCAACAGGGAATGACGGTCATCATCCTTAGCTTTTTTCAGATCTGTGTCCAAAGACGAGCAAGAATTTTAAAGAGCTTTGTACAGGAGGGGCAGGCTTATCTCCAAGAAATGTCCAGTTAACTTACAAGGGATCTATATTCCATCGAGTGGTCTCCAATGGCTGGATTCAAGGTGGAGGTGAGCTTGCACTGTGGCTTTACTATATATAACAGTTTAACTTTGGAAAAAGTTAGCTTTGAAAAAACTTAAACTTAACTTGCAACATTTTAACCTCTTGAGTTAAAAAGAATGAATCAAAAATGAATTCTCTTTGAGTTATGTTGAGTTTTGAAACTTATGCTTTGTATTATTTATTAATATTTATTCTTTATTGATAAAAAGAAGTACATAAAATATTTCACTTTAGCACATAATGCAAATTCAGAAGTTTACTTTTTATCATTCATTATTGTCCCACAATGAATAATGACAATATATTTCTTTTGATAATCAGGTGCAGTTGTTGTAGATTTATAAATAGTAATAGATTTTGCTTTGTTAAAATTCTTGTGTTACAGATATTTCACCAGGTAGTAAAGGAAATGGTGGACAGTCCATTTATGGGCCAACATTTGAAGGTACAGTACATCATCTTTTTAAACTGCTCCTTGAACTACTGGACTTTTACCAGCAGATGGTGCTATTCAATTTCTATTGACTTCATTCTTTAACAATTTTCAAAGTCTGTGAATGACTTAAACGTTTAGAAATGTATGTACTGTAAATATTGCTTTACATTGCAAAATAATTAGTTGCATTATTTTTCTATGATTTTAACAGGACATGTAGTCTTTATTTTATAAATTGGAAGCAATCCTGATCATACTCCTGACAGACTGACAGTGCACCACTATAACTCTAGGCAAGCAAAAACTGTATCTGCTGTATGCTAATTGCAGGATTTAGTATTCTAAGAGTTGGGTCTGCCTCCAAAGTATATGGCTGTCTGTTCTCTATTTTTAAAGATGAAAGCTTTGCGGTCTCTCACAGTAAAAGAGGGATACTGGGGATGGCCAACAGAGGACCCCACACAAACGGGTCTCAGTTCTATATTACACTGCAGCCAGCCACCTGGATGGACAGAAAATATGTTGCTTTTGGGTATGTTTATCTTCTACTTTGTTCTTATTTTGTGTGGGTAATGCTAGATTTCATCTTTTAGACAACCCTTTCTTTCACATGCCTTTATTTCTAAATTTAAGTCTGCATCTGTGGAAAACCGGCAGTTATAGGAGATTTGACTTCAAAACGTAGCTTAACGATTTATACTAATTAACACAACAATATACTAGCATCACCATTTTCCTTTAGTTTGTTTGTAAGCACATAGCCTTCAGGAACTGTACATGCTCTGTGTAGAGGGAACGTGAATTGAAATGCAGCTTTATAACATGAGACTTGGACAGTTATTCTATTTTAAAAAGGCTTTAATGCACATTTGACAGTCAAAACTATAGCAGTAAGATAACTTTTGTGTTAGAATTTTTAGCACTTTGTAATTAAACAAAGACTCAATCCTTGACACCCTATTATTTATGTCATTCATGGAGGAAACTGATAAGAAGACAAATTACTGTATGATGTAAAAAACATAAAGTATAGCACAAAAACATGAGAACTCTCTCTCTCCTTTTAATAGGCAGGTGATTGAGGGCACAGAGGTCCTGGAAAAGCTAGAAGCTGTCCCCACCTTCAATGAGAGACCCAAGCAGGAGTGTAAAGTAGTGGATTGTGGTGTATTTCTACCTTGATGTAAATCTTGTATGCCATTTTATTTTACTGAGTAACTGGGCATTATTTTCAGGATTTCTAATTTACATTTTTCATTCTTTGTTCAAAATTGCATACACAGGAAATAATAAAGACCTTTTGATAAGACCACTTGCAATTGCTCAAACATCAAACAGAGAACGGTGTTAAAGTGTCCGAGACTTGTCCTGTCCATGTTTTGCAGCATTCGAAACTTGAAGAATTGACAGGAAGAGAAAATAAAGAACACAAAGACCCCTTGTTTTCTACCCTGGGAGTAGAAACCACATATAGTGAGAAAATGTTTAAGAAATGCACTTTAGTTGCATTTATAGTTGGAAATTAATCAAAAAAATCTTACTACTGATACTATTAGACAACACATCCCTTCACCCATTTTCCAACCTTTTTATCCAATACAGGGTCGCAGGGCAGCCGGAGCTTATCCACTTGGTGCAAGGCAGGATATACCCTGGACAGGACTCCAGTCAATCACAGGGTAGACACACAGACACAAACATGTACACACTCTCACTCGGGGCCACTTTTTGGCTTTGGACTGTGGGAGGAAACTGGATCACCCAAAGGAATCCCATGCAAACACATACTGAACATACAGTACAAACTCCACACAGGAATTGAACCCAGGGAAATATTCATTTCCATCCTAGAAAGTAGGAGTTAAGATGTCCTAGTGAATTAAATCAACAAATAGGGTTCCAATACGTAAATCTGCTGCTCTGTAAACATTATGGATAAAAGTTTGCAGAAATGTATTATACTATATTGTATTATCAAAAAAGCAAACTTCCAATGTATTTCTGTCAACAGATCTTATTTTCCTGTGATAGAAAACAATGGAATGGCATATCAAATATGTACATCATTATCTACAAAAAAATGTTGTTTGTTTGGAAACTCTTCTGCTATGCTGGTTTTAACACTGAAGCATGTCATATAAAAGCATGTCATGTTTTCTTTTTTCTTACAATGTTAATAAATTCATGCTTGGTTTTATTGAAATGTGTATCCCTGAAGATAGCGCTCTTAATAACTACTTGCAATAATAGGTTTGCAGAAACAATGTGAAGGTAAACATTCAGACTTGTTTATACACGGTACACACAGCAAGGGATGAAAACTGCTATGTTAGTGCTGTAGTATTTGTGTTACAAATGTGGACTAAAGATTTGCTGAATTATTGCTGATGGCGTTCTTTAGCACTATGATTTAACCCAAGAGACTCACCGTTCTCAGAAATGAATAATCCTTTGTATTTCATTTTAGTTGCTGTTTTGTTAAATAGTGACTGTACATCCACTTTTAAGTTTCTGTTTTACGTAGATTCGCACATTTTTAGAGAATATCAGTTTCAACAACAGGTATTAAAATATACTTAACCTTACTCTGTATTTATGGAATCCTCCATACCATTAAAATTGATGTAGTAAATACATTTACTGAGCACAAGTTATGATTTGTTACAACTTGTACTAGAAATAGCAGTACGTCAGACACATAGCAAGATGAGTGGATCTTTGTTGGAAGAACTGAACTGGGTCAAAAAAAATGTGTCTGCTTAAAAGGCCAGATGACATCACAGAGGAGTTGGATGATCATGCTAGACTAGGGAGGTGGAGAGGCTTTAATCTCATCAATCAATATCTAGAAAGAAACTGACATTTACCCTGTCCCTTGCAAAACTATTCATTCCCCTGCCAAGATTCCACATTGTTACTTTTAAAGCTTGAAATCAAGACTCTTCAAAACATGATTGTGTCGATTCTAAATCCACTCCAGAATAAAGCTTATACTGTATAATTCTGATAATATGCAAATGAATTCCATTTTTAAAGAAAATCAGAAGATTCTCAATTGCATGAATATTCAACCCCTTTTCTATAGGAACACTAAATCTTACAATGTGCAAATATATAATTTCAAAGATCACATAATAACTTTAATGGTTTCTGTGTGTAATCAAAGCGGTTTCACTTGACTTCAGATTAATTGTATCTGTTGCTATAAATTCCCTCTCACAGATATTTAATTACAAGCCAAACTCACATAGTGATAGGAGACATCAACCATGAAGAACAAGGCTTTCAAAACAATTTAGAGATAGATGGATATATGGATAGATGGTAGAGGAGCACAGATCAGGAGAAGGAGAGAACAGTGACATCCATCATTAAGAAGTGCACATGCATCATACCATCCAGACACTACCTTGACCAGGTCACCATTCCAAACTGAGCTGCCTGATTACTAGAGGTCACTGCAAAACCAACAGTGACTTAAGAGGTTTTGCAAAGTTCTGTGTCTATGATGCATGTAACTGTTCATACTTTGAGAATATCCTGGTCCCTATACAAAACTGACTGACTAGATGAGTAGAAAGAAAAAAAAGCTTTAACTGAAACTCATCATATAACTTGGGTAAGATATACTGCAGGCATGTGACAGAAAGAAGTATGGTCAGACTACAGAATAATATATTTTTTTGGTTCCAATGCAAAGTATTAGGTTCACAAAAAAAGGTGTGTTTGTAAGATAATTAATAGTGTATTGTCAAGTTTTCTCAGATGCAGTAAGAGCTGTGTGTTTGGTTTCCTTGGCAAATAATTAAGCTATTTGATTGCTTTTGAGAGCAGGGTTGAGAGTATTTATTTTCTGTAAAGGAGAGCATATCTGACAACACCAATTCTCTGAGTGTAGATGAAACTAGGTCATTAGAAACTAAACCCAGTCCAAAAGCTACAGCTAACTCAAAGCCCAGCAGCAAAGTAATAAAAAGTATATTCTTAACACTTGTTCTGTAAAAAAGCAACAGGTTTTCTGCAGCACTTCTTTCTTGCCAGAGCATGCTTTCATGTCCAGCAGCTTACCTCCAGACATTGCACACCATACTTTCCATACTGCTACCAGGGGATTGAGAGGTGGCTCAAGTACAAGTCCAGAGTTGTTTTCTCAGTACGTCTGAGCAATTGGCTCTTGAAGGACAGATTGAGTTCACTTCCTTGTCATCTAGAACAACAGGCAAAGTGTCACATACCAACAACACCGCAGTTTTGCACCGTTGAGAAGACATTGGATTGAGAGGGATTCTAGAAACGATGGGGGCTGAGTGCCTTGTTTCCTTTAAATTTCTGTAGGAGTGCTGCTAGAAAATATAGTTAGAAACCATTAAACAGTCTTGCAGTTTGGAAGGATGGTTCTGAATGGTGTTTATATAACAATTCACATAATGGATCAAATAAACAGATTATCACAGATTTATTCTTTTTTTGCAGACAGAGCAAAGTGCCACCCTTAATGCCACTGACTTCTATATATTTGTAGATCACAGATTAGTTGCAAATTAGTCTTTTTAAACTAAACTATTGAAAGGAAACAGGAAAAATAGAAGCAATAGAATACCAAAAAAGAGAATGTTTTTGAACACATTGTGAAGTTAGAATAATGCAGCTGTGTACATACAAACTGGTTATATAAATACATTTACCTGTATATTTAGATGTATGTGTGTGTAATCTGTGGGGATCTTTGTTTTGAATGTGGATTCACTTGCATCTTTCAAGAAAATAAGCAGTGAGTTTCTCAGAGCACAGCCTTGTGTCAGGCACGCTGCTGTACTTTCTAACTTCTGTTAATTAATCTGCTTTTGGAACAAATTCCAAATATTTAGTATTTTATAGTTCCTCTTTGTTGGTCATTTGTGTGGATCAATCTTCATTTGAAACTCAAGATGTGCTTTCTCCATGCTTGGGAATGTCTAATCTCTTTAATGGGAGCCCCAGAGCATTCCAAAGTCTACTTCAATATGAACTGCAGCACAGCTGTGAAAACATACATACCTCTTTGTTTCTAAGAGTGTTGGGCTATGATTGCCACAGCCTGAAATGTGCAGTCTCTCAAAAGGATTCAAGCTGTGAGGCCATAACCAATGGTCTTTGTTTATCACACACATGAGCTTCTCTGATGGATCTGTTTAAACACGGCACTTCTGACAAAGGGGAGACCAGTACCTTCTGAATCATGGAAAAGATGTATTTAATTGAGCCAAACGAAACTGAGGGCAAAAAAGGTAAATTTACAACAATTTGTTCCGGTGTTACCTTATTTGAAAACTTTGTTTTCACGTGTCTGTATGTAGTCTCTGTCTTTGGAAAGGGGATGTACAGTACATAGTCAGTTGTCTTATTCAAACAACTGCATCAGGAAAATCATGTAGTGCACAGAAGCAGAATTTGCTACACATTCCATAGGGACCATAGGTTCCACTTTCTAATGGAAAAAGTCAATGGGAACATCTGGAAGCAGCGTTGCGCCATGTCCTGCTTTTACAGCACAGTTCTTCGAACATTTCATCAATTACCTGTGCACTCTTCAGACATTTGATCCCTTTCTGTCATATCCGATGGATGAGAGGCCTACAGATGCTATAATAGCTGAGGAGCTTCATAGTCGGCTTTTAGTGAGTCAGAAATAATGCATTTGAGTCTCAGCAGAGAGAAACATAAAAGCCTTTAATGAATATACATGAGATTTTTTTTGGCTCGAATCAGATATAAAAAATGTTTAGCTTAGACCACTTATAAAGCTCTAGAAGGAAAAAATAGCACCACTAGAACTTACTTTTTTTTCGTTTGTGGGGTTACTACTGTAAAGCTTATTACCATATTTATGTAAAGGCAAAATTGCACAAGGCCCGAAACAAACTGAAATAACAGTTAATAGTAAATTTCTCATGTGTGTGTTTTCTCCTGAAGGATCCTAGAACATTGGTTTGAAAACTATGAGCCAGTGGGAAGAGCGCCACCTACTGGTCCATCAACACTACGTCCTGCAGCAGCTGCGGGAGCCTAGTGTTCCTAAAACTCTCCCATTCCAGTACTGCCCAGGCCTAGCCTCGCTTGTCTTCTCAGATCTAGCTAAAGGGCAGCAATTCTGTAATGAAATAAAGAAATATGTATTCTCTTTTAAAATAATCGCAAATTAAATACCCACTATGTATTTTACGTTTCTGTTGAATCCTCCAGCACAAGACGCAACAGCTCCATCAAGCTCCTGGCACAGAACAGGTTAAAGCCACTGCAGGCTCAATGCTCGTCTCCTCCCTCTGCAATGAGTCAGTAAAAAGTGCCACATGACCTGCAAGCAGGAAGTATAGCCACAGAAACCCGTATACAGCAGAAACAGAAATCAACGTCTCACTTTTTAAACATTATATTCAGGTTTTCTGTCCAGTCACTGTAATATAACGCAAAAATGCACAGAAGATTACTGTCCATCGCATTATCTCTTGTCCTGTTGGGAATTACAGGAGCTTCAGCACTAGGTAAGTATTGAGTTACATTTTTCGCAAGTAGTAACTTGGTTAAGTGTATCTAAGGTAGAAAAGTAGACTGTAGATACACCAATAGACAGGTAAGTTTATATTCTCATTTCATATATAAGAACATCGTCTTATTATAGTCAGTGGTTTAAAAAAGAGTTGTGTTGTTGCTTGAAAAAGAGCGACGTACTAGAATTATTGGTCTGTGACAACTTAAACGTTTGTTTGCTTTTTTGATAACCAATTTAAAATTAAATGTTACTGCGTGTAGTCCTCTAAATAGGGTGTATACTGTATCTGGCAAGTAGACTCCGATTAGCAAGTAAAGCAGAGGTACGTGTCAGTTCACGGTACATCTTCGGGATGATAATCATGTCATGTATTGCGTTATAAACCTCTTTAAATTAAGTGCCCTGACGACAATCCAGCGCGCCTGGTCTGGAGTTTGCGCTGCGCGCGTGGCCAGCGCTAATTCTTTCCGCGGCCGGAGCGAGACGGAGTGACGCAGACGAGCGCACTGCGCGCAGCCCGAGCTGGCAGCAGGACCAGGGTAGCGCAGGGTGTCCGATTTCTCTCGCACAGCCGAGAAACTGCGAGGGCAGGGTTGCCTGCGGCCGCGGGTCGCGTCTGTCTCGTCGTGACATGTCCCCTTTACAGCTGGAAGAATACCGGCAATGCAGAGTTTAGCTTTTGAATTGCACGTATCAAATCTTCTAAATGACACACTTTCTATTCCCGTATGTCTGCCTATCACGTTGAACGGGTCTCAGTGGTAAAGTTACTAAACAACGATTTATTAATTTCCACCACTAGCGTTAACATACTGTATGAAAATTTTACACTGAAGAGCAAGGTATGAGTTTTGGCGTGATTACTTAGCGTTTTCTGAGGTAGCGGCGCGACATTATATCAGTGGTATTAAATCATCAAAGTCATAAGAATTGTGCCTCTTGCTGAAGAGAATCAACATGCTCTTTTAATTGTACATTACCAGTCCATAAAAAAGTCTGGTACAGAGGCCTGCATTTTGCTGTTCTGGGGAACAGCTGATGTTCCTCAAGCCTCCAGCTGTAGCGAAAGACCTTCCTGAGATTATTCAAATAGTCAAATATCCCAAATTCAGTGAATTAAATGATGTTTTGTGACTGCAGCATTTGTTTAAATATTTTTCTGAAACAATGTTTGTTTGATTGTCTTAGTTTGGAGCGTTTCTCCCATTTTGAACGTTTCCCGAAAATGTTTGTTTCTTTAAGGTGGATGAGCCAGTGGAAACAATGCTTAAACCTCAGTTGATATGCGTGTGCTGTTCCCATGATTGTGTCTAATGAGATTGTAGATTGCGAACAAATGATTAGAATAAAGAGTCCTTTGTCTGAGTTGGCCTTGTGTTGAGAAAAGATTGCAAAGCGTTCTGCTTGTTTTTTTTGTGTAGTAATCATGATGTGTAATGATATTCAAGTTACATACTGTATCAAGTGTAACTAAAGTCCATCGTTTGTAGCCTTGTGCTGTTTTAAAAACAAAAAGTGTTCTCTCCTGTCATAGTCACAAAAGGTGCTCTTGAAGTCTGAACACAAACCATTTATTATTTAGCCTAATATATTCAGAAGTCAAGGCTTCCTTTTCAAATTCCATGCAAGGTAACCTTTGAGACAGTACAAGTGTGTTAACCCTTGACTACAGTATATTGTGAAGGGTTGGTGCACTTGTCAGGAGTGATCTTATTTCCCACAGATAAAGAGAGCCTGTTTACCTAGGAAGAGCACAGGTTTACACGACTTGCCAGTCATGAAGGTTGTAGCCTGGTTTTTAGAGCATAACACTCTGGCTTAAATAAAAATTTGCTTGTGCAGTCTCACAAAGCTTTACCTACAGTATAGGAGAGGATCCAATTCAACCACCTCTAAAGTGAAATACCCACCGTTGCACACAGCACAGCACAAGAAGTGAGAAAGTGCTTCACTGGTTTTAAAGGGGAATTGTGGAAGACCAGATTGAATCATTCTATAGCAGACTTAACCCCAGTGTCCTGGCTAAACACCTCGACACTCTGTACTTTTGTACTAGACGTTTTCTTAAATATTTCACCCGCACTAAATCAAGACAGTTCTTTGTGGACAAAATGTCTTATTGTTTGCTTTCTTTCAGGTATTTGCTCAAATCAAACTACCTGTGATGAATGTGTACAACAGACTGACAAGACTGACAATACATCGCTGTGCCATTGGGTGATATGCTCTTGTAAGTAAATCTTTAAAAACAAAACATTTTTTTAAATGTGACTGGAGTTTTTTCAGCCCGTATTGCACTCCATGTTGGAGTTCAGTTGTGCAAAATGAAACATTAAACTGAGATAGTCCTGATTTCTCAATCCACTAAAGGCACAGATTCACTTTTCGCTCTTTTGTTATCTGAAACACGCTGACAGAGAATGTATTTCAAAACTCCAAAAATGCTTTCTCTTCACTTTGACGAGGTTCTCTGTGTTACAGGCTGAATGAGTTCAGAGAAAAGGCAGAACAGCTGTCTTCCTGTCGAGTAACAGACATTTGTTTTATGGCTTCACTGATCTGAATTACACAGAGCTTCTGCAAGAAAAAAATAATCTCCCCATATATACAGTTGCTAACAGTGCGGCCGTCTTCCTGCTTTTCAGTGTGATAACCCCTTCACCATGGAGTATGAAATGAGCTTTATCAACAGTTTTGAGCAGCATCTGCTATACAAGACCATATATGAAAATTAAGGCTAAGGTACTAAAGCAGTGCCTCTCGTCAGCCCCAATATCAGAAGAGAAAACCCTGTAGTTTATTGTCACTGGGGGAGTCCTGATTGTCTCTCCTTAGACAGTTGAGATAGGGAAGGCTGCAGAGAGCTTTTTCTGAATTTAATAAATCTAGGTCTTGTATATAATGGAAACCCTTTCGTCTAAGCGAAAGCAGTTTTTCATTTGCTTTCGTAATGTGATGGCTGGCAGATGACCTTTAGCAGTTTATTAAATCATGACGCTCACAAACGCTCCTCCAGAAGTGCAGGTGGGTGTGTGCATTGGGAGTGTGTGATGAAAAAACGTGAAAACCTTTGCATGCAGTGGTTTGCTGGCAGACAAGAGGCAGTCGAACAGTCAGATATTCTTTTTGGGTCGCTTTAATATTTTGACCTCTTTCGAAACTGATTTCTCCCAGTCCTGGGTTCAATCGTGTTGACATTCTGTGACATTCTCTCTGCATGTTGTTTGCATGTTTCCTGTGCATTTCCGTAGGTCTCTAGTTGGCTCCTGACAGCACAGATGCAGGATGTTGTGCTCTCAAAGAACTCGGAACAGGCTGCCATGTGCAGAGTTCCTGATCAGGATATGTAGCTCAATGATAATGGATGGATAAATGAATGTCATTTAGAGTTAAAAAATCTTCAAATTGGCTTATGCAAATATTACAGTAGTGACAGTGTTAAGTAATGTTTTTTTTCTACAGTTCATTCAGTAGTATTGAAATCTTTTAATCTGTAAACTTCGGAAATTAAATGGACTGCAGTGATGTTTTTATCTGCTCAAAAAAGCTAAAAGGCTTTAATTACTATAAATGTATTAAGCAAGTATTATAGGTACTCTTAAAATTTCTTTGAGGGCTCCAGGCTTAATTGAGTACCCAATTAAAGACCCAGTAAGTGACTTATACTTGCACTTAAATGTATACTTTGGGACATGCTGGTTTTGCTTTGCAAGGGTTAGAATTACAGTTTATTTTTCATTAAAATACTGGTAGAGTTTTGTTTTCTTAAATCAACATGTACTTGTAGCCCATATCTTCGTGGACATGTACTGTGCATAGTTTGGACATATGGCAGAAGACCATTGTGAAGTACAGTATTTGTGGTGAAGATCACAAAGCCTTTGTGAGGAACACAGAAGGTTATTGAAAATCTGTTGCCAAGTTGCAAGGAGCTTGGATAGGACAAACCCAGACAGGTTATTGGTGAGAAACAAGACTATTAGTCCTCGTTTAGACTGGGGTAACAATCAGTAACAACTCGGATAACAAGCCTGTGCTTACTGTGATAACATGTAAAGGCATGTTTTAACAAGACAGGCTGCTGCTTAAGCCCAGGTGCACCTGACGTATTTACAGTATGATGGACAGGTGTAGGCTGTTTATGCAAATATTCAGTTTTTCAGTAGTTTACCAAAGAAAGCTATTTTTTTTTGGCAAAAAGAAAGTAATGATTGATGACTTTGCATTTTGTAGATCCCAAATGGGAAAAAAAAATCTTATCTCTGATTAATGTTTGTCCAAATGTGTTTAAAGCTCACAGAGGTATCTTTTTTCATATGTCCAGAGAAGTTGTGAGGTTTACATTAATGTTTGTAGGAAGGAATATTGATTGACCTAGTGCTGCAGTTGTCTCCATTTCCTTTATCTGTACATGAGCAATTTCTAAATACTTAATTAATGATTCAAACAATTTGCAATGCATATAAATTTAATGTTTAGAACACACTACTACTGACTGGGATGTCGAAGGTGTTATATATATTCACACATCGCTAGAGCGATTATATGAGAGAGTAGACATGTCTGAACATTTTGTTCCATATTATTATGTGGTTAATAATACATGTAGCACATAGATTGACATTGCAGATGTTTACGATGTTTGTCAGTATTTCTGCATCAGGCTTACAGTTTTTGTTTCAAAAATGTCATCTACAAACCTTCAGCAATTGGAGCAGGCCACACAGAACATTGACTCTCAAAATGAAGTGCCTGATTGGAGTTTCCAAGTCTTGAATGTCACACATTTAATTGTTAAACAAAAGGCACAGGGGTGATACTTTCGAAGATATGGTGGACTTTAGAATTTATTGTAACAGTCTTCTATAGTGAAATTGTTGAATGAGATTTATCATACTAGGTGCCTGTTCATGTCAAACACTATATAGTATTTGCATATTAATAATTTGTGATAAAGAATGGATCTTCATCTATTTAGCGTTGGTTATCAAGTGTATTAGATATTGTCCTTTATTTGATTCATTTAATAGTCAAGTTTAATTATGTACTCTAGAGCCTTATTTTGTCAAAGTGAGTAGTGACTAGGGAAGATTAAGAACTGGATGACAGTTAAATGAATGCTCTAATTCCTAGTAATAATGAAGGCAAAGAGTGAAGAGTTGATGAGTAGATGTATAGTAGTTTGTCATACCCACTCTCATACAAATGCTACTTTGCACACCTGATCAAGCCTCTTCTCAATCAGTCAGATCATCAGTTGTCGTAACAACAAGATGGGGTCAAAAGTCACTATCACCTGCATGTAGTTCAATATTGTACTAACCTGTTACCATTACAGTACCTAAGATCAGCCTCTCCATGTCGTCTAAGTGCTTGTCATGAGTCATTGTGTCCTGCTCTTTACATGCTTGTTCAGATCTCCTGGTTTCAATTGACTTGTTTCTCTGACTTTGTTCTCGGATTACTCCTGTAAGATCTCCTGTGTTTCGAACCCTGTGTTTCCCTTTGGTGCCTCAGCATCGCATCTTCTCGGCTTGAACTTGGTTTGATACCGTTATGACTGCAGGCAGTGCTTCACTGAAACTCTGCCTGACTGCTCCTCCTGTTACCTGCTTGTCTCCTCTTGCTCCTGGATTCACTCACTAGACTGCTGTGTTCAGTCTGGTAAGTGCAGTGTGCTTACAGTGCGACAAGCATTTAGTGTCTAATGAAGATGGACAGCGAAGAGTCAGGTTTAATGAGTTTTATGAGTAGAGCCAAGTGAAGAGCAGCCAGGAAGCAAGAGGACTGTGCAGTTTTCTTCCCCGAGAGAGGAAACTTGAAAGAGAACTAGGGTCCAAAGACCAAAACAGGCCACTTAAGGAGACAAACTAGCAAGATTGAGATTATGGTGTTTTTTTTTAAATTGACATCCATTTATTGCAAAATTCCAGCAGGCAGTACTGAGTTAGTCAGAATTTTCCAACTTTAAAATATCATTACTGGTTTTGCTGTTCCAAATGAGGATCATTTTGGTTAACCATTTTAAAGCAGTTTTTATGACGGGGCGATTAAGACAATCTGTTGGTCTGTGTTTGCTAAAAATGAGCATGCCTTTTTTGGAAACACCATATTTAGCAGTGGCAGGTAGTTGCTATTTATGTAAAATGTCTTTTTCAGAATTCATTTTAAATACTTGTATATGGTCTTTATAAAGGTTTGTGCCAATTTTATTTTGATATGGAAAGTTGCCTTTCTCTTTGAGTTAATGATAAAATTGACTTATAAGAGTCTGAAATGAGCGTGTGTTCCGTGATCATGTTAAGGAGATGAAAAGGTAAAAAGTAGACTGGCTGTACTGTGTGCATTTTTTGTGTTGCTGTTCCTGTGCAGCATTTAGGCTATTAAACTAGTATTACAAATGAGACAATTAGAGATTTTAATTTAAACAAGTTTGAATCCACCTTTTGTGTGGGTTGTTTTATTTTACATAATTGGAGTGGGAGATAAAAGAGGAAAAAGATAAAAAGATGTTCAGCCGTTTCATTTTTGAACAGAAAAACTTTGTGCGTGGGAGCGTTTTTTTTGTTCTTGAACTTCCGTGCTCTGATAAAAGCATCTCAAGAAAAGTTTACAAAGTACGAGATTGTTTTTTAGAGTGGAAGGCCTGCCTTGTCATGATGGCATGAACCCGGATGGAGTAATTCATAAGCTCCTAGGAGTGAGCTGTGAAAATCTCAGTTGCGTAAAACCAGCAACTTGTGAGGAGATTTTGCCCTTGGATGAGGTCTTCTGGTAGCCTCTGCAGGACTTGACAACTGTAATGTTGGATCCTCTCTCTGGGGCAGATTGTTTAAATTCTGGACCCATCCTAAGATGAAGTTGAAGATAAGCAGGTGTGAGCCTTGTCAGTACCTGGATGGAAGACCTCCTGGGAAAAAAACGGGTTGCTGCTGGAAGAGGTGTTAGTGGGGCCA
This sequence comes from Atractosteus spatula, assembly GCF_055471065.1. Taxonomy (NCBI): domain Eukaryota; kingdom Metazoa; phylum Chordata; class Actinopteri; order Semionotiformes; family Lepisosteidae; genus Atractosteus; species Atractosteus spatula. Next base: position 45,976,110 of record NC_142707.1, on the reverse strand, counting down.
GCAGGGGACGCTCACCCTGAGGTCCATGTGGGTCCTAATGCCCTAGTATAGTGATGGGGACATTATATACTGTTAACAGGCGCCGTCCTTCGGATGAGACGTAAAACTGTGGTCCTGACTCTCTGTGGTCCTTAAAAATCCCAGGGCGTTTCTCGAAAAGAGTAGGGGTGTAACCCTGGCGTCCTGGCCAAATTTCCCATTGGCCCTTACCAATCATGGCCTCCTAATAATCCCCCTCTATGAATTCGCTACATTACTCTGATCTCCTCCCCCACTGATAGCTGATGTGTGGTGAGCGTTCTGGCTGCCGTCGCATTATCCAGGTGGATGCTGCACATTGGTTGTGGTGGAGGGGAGTCCACATTACCTGTAAAGCGCTTTGAGTGAAGTGTCCAGAAAAAGTGCTATATAAGTGTAAGCAATTATTATTATTATTAAGTTGTGCAGTGTTCCAGAACTCCAGGAGTAGTGAAGACGATGGCTCTTGATTAAAGCATGACACAGGGGTGGGAAGTCAATGAAAAGGCAGAAGCATTCTAGATGCAGGTAGAGATTAGGCAGGAAGCTAAATTGCATGAAAACAACAATATCCCAAAACCGTTATGTAAGGACAGCAGGAGTGAGGAGATACGCAACGGTGTTTTTCCTGTTGGGATAGTTCCAGCTAGGAGAGGGAAGTTGGTATCCTCACACTAACCTCTCCTCGTCTAAAAGGGGTTGTGATGACTGGAAAAAAACAATCTGAACAGGACATGGCTGAATGCAGTGAGGATTTCTCTTAGTTCCTCCGATAGTTGTAGGCAAAGAACAGTAGTCTTACATTATTTTCTGATTCAAATATAATATGAATGCTTATTAATGGTTTGTCATTTTTCTGTTTCTGGAAATGTCAAGCAGTCTAAGGCTGTACTTTCACCACGCTGCAGTTTAAGGCAAACAACCTGACCGGTTAGCACACCACATCATCCCACCATTTTGTTCTTTTTGTGTGTGAAGCTGCAAGCTGCAGCTTGGAAGGATAGTTAAAAGGCAAGGCTCTGTCTATTTGTCTTCTGTGTACAGCAGAAATGCCATTGCCTAGATGTGTGACATGTTATGTCCTCCGCCTTTACTCTTCAACATACTACACAGTGGTCTTAGTTAGCTTAGTGCATTCTGAGCACAGTGACTCATCTCTCTCTCAGTGGCTCTCTAATTAAATTTACACCTTGATGGCTACAATTTGAAGTGAGAAGTAAGAGGTTCTCCATCTTCCACCTCTTTTGATATACTACAGCACCTCCAGTGCCAGCATGCACATTTATTACTGCTCAAAACAGCCGCTACTGCAGGTCAATGCTTTTATGCTTGAAAAATCCTAAACCTTTTAAGACTGTGGAGAAGAAGACCACTCCTCCTTCCACCTTACTTCAGCCCCGTAATGTTGTCTGTTTCAGGAATTTAATACCAACTCTAGCTTTCCACTGGATAAGCATCAATTCTTGTGATATTGTTGGCAATTTTTCCTCCTTAATTAACCCTTCATTATTTTAAATTGAGGTCTTCCAAGGCTCCTCTCTGAATCTTTCTTCTCTGGGTATTTCTAAACCAGATCTAAACTATTTAACATTGCAGGAATCTATTTTCTCCTAGGCAGCTTTCATTTTTATGGTAATTTATTACCTGTCTTTAGTACTATAGACCTTTTATACTGTATGTTGGAGATCTAGAAATCTTTTAAAAAACAGCATTGCTGAGCCAAATGACACACTAACCTGTGTGAGTGCAAGTACAGAAGTCTTTTGGAGGCTCATCATGAAGGAACCCATCATAGCTGATTTTATTTCTTTGCGTGTTTTTACCTTGAACCTGTTCCATCATGCAGTTACTGGTATACTATGGTAGTGAAAATCATAAGGTTACATTTTCCAGAGATCAGTGAGAAGTACAATACTCCCGTCTTCCTTGGATAACTTTGTTTCGATACATCAGAGAGCTAAGAATGAGCTGTGTAAGCGCAATAAGTGCAATTGTAAATTAAGGGGTCTAATTAGTGCTACTGAACTGTTTTTACTTCTACTTTGAGAATTCAGGTGAAAATCTGTTCAAGATATCTGGGCTACTCAATTGCAAATGGAAATTGGTTTAATGTTTGCAGTATCGCAACTAAATTGATTTGCAAAAAACAAACAAACAAACCTTATTTTTTGTTTCACAGACCCCAAAAATAGATGCTGATAACATTTTAAAAATCATCTTAACATCATTGACCACAAACGATGTGTTTTAATTGGTGTCTAGAGTTAAACGTTTATAACCATGTTGCATATTAAAAACTGCAGTCTCATCGTATTTTCTTGCATACTTCTCTCTTAAGTAGGAAAATTAGGCTTGATCGTTATGAAAAGATGGTTTAATGATTACATGGCAAAAAAATGCAGGCTTAACCAGTGTCACAGTTAAACAGTTTTTCTCTTTGAGCCGAAGTAATGCGTCCAAAAAAACAGAGAATGCCTCAGGTATAATACAGGTTTCACAGATAAAAGGAACATCAGAATGTTTAAGAAAGCACAGCATTTCCAGCACTAAAGTTTTACAAGACCCTTTGGAGTAATGCTTCATATTGAATTGTATTTTCTGACGTGGGTCAGGTGTTGCTCTTCTCAATAGTCTGTGATGTGAACAGAGCTGTTCCAGCTTCTGACTTTTGCTCAGGCACAGCGTGCAGTCTTAGCTTCCCGCCTTGTAATGCTACAGTACTGGTTCCCTCTCTCTTTGTTGAGCTGCTTACAGACAAAAGCTGCTTATCAGCTGCTCTTTATTCTGGTTCTTCATTATAGGCTTTGTGTCTTAGGTTGAAATACGATCGCAGAAGGCTCAGTATTTGAATGAAGTGACCTTTTACCTAATAGGTGGCCAAGCCGGAGAGGGTGGAGTCTGTGGGGTGCTTTTATCACTCGGGCTGGCCAGAGCTCTCTGGAGGACAGTGAATTTAGTTACCAATTGTTTATTCCCAACATTGTTGTAATTATTCCCAACATTGTATTGCAATATTATTTTGTAAACAAGTAATACTTTAAACTAATAGGAAAAGCTCCGATTACAGTAATCCCTGATTTTTTTTCTTGTCACTTGTCAGGGGATTTTTGAGTCCTCCGAGAGCAGTGTTTTTATGTTATTTTGTGTTATATTTCTGATTGACATTTAACCGGTTTAGGTGTGTTTTCAGTTTACTGTAAATCATGCTGAAATTTTGTAATTTTATGCATTAATTTGGCTGCAGGTCTTTCCTACAGTTTGTTGAGGGTTTTAGTTTTTGACCTTGTTCACTTCTGTACTTTGTATCCTCTTAAGGTTTTTGGTTGATGTCTCTGAGATATTGTGGAAAATAATAATTATCAGATATAAAACATCAATTAATCTCAGTTAACTAATATTTCATATTTAGTGCTTTAGTACCAGATGTTAAGTGTGGATTCCAATGCTGTAGGATAAATATTTACATTTTGTGAAATAAATAAAAATAATTAGAATAAAAGCAACACTGAAGAAAGACCTATGTTAGACATTTATAAGGAAATAATAGGTGTCCTGCACTGTCTTTATTGAATTTTGTGTCTGAATTAGAAGGCTGGAGCATACACAATTCAAACCGTATAATTTCCTGTTCAGACATTTACAGCATCTACTGTACCTCATTCAGATACCATGAGCTGTATATTGTTGTCCTGTTTAAACACAGCTTGCCTGTTGCTCCATTTGTAAAGAGGGCAGAGGCAGCACACACAGGTGTGGCTCCACACATCTTTTTAGAGAGATTAAGCAGCGTCGGAGATTGGGATGTTGCGTCACACAGGAGATAAGCGAGCAGTGTTCTGAGTAGAGCACTGTACACTCTTGAGTAGGCGCAATCATCACCACCCTTGAAGGGCTGCTGGGTCCTTTTTGTTCTTTTTCCACCTGAGCTGCTGTTTCACCTGTTGCAGTTCACTTCTTTCTCAACTGGCCCTGTTTCACCACTTCCTGGGCTGCGAGTGAGGAGGTTTAAAGCGACCTCTCAAAACCTTGTCCACTCTGGGCTTTGACCGCTGTGACCAGAGATGAGGACGCCTGTTGTAAGATTCCCAGCCTGTTAACGTTGCACAAGTATGCTTGGATCACGAGTGGGGAAACTTGTGCCAGGTCATGGGCATGCTACTGGAGATTGCTCAGCAGACTGGATACATTTTCCTAGCAGAGAAGGGTACAGACCTTGGGTGTTACTGCTATTCAGCACTAAGCCAGTGTGATGTTGTTTTGGAAAAATGATTACTTATCTGTCTCTAGTATTGACAGTCGGGCGTGTTAGTAAGAGAGCTGTCTTATTGCTCTGCTCTGTTTTACTTAGTGATTTTTTTTTTAGTTTTGCTAACTTTTCTTGACTTTCTGTGCCATGTTTAAATAATATAAGAACAGGTAACATTAACAATATTACTTTCTTTATTATAATTTGCAGCTTGAAAATGTATAGACTACCATTACTGGCTTTGCCTGCTAACAATATTTATACAGTGACAAAAATGCATTCGATTTGTAATTTGTAGTAAAATTATGGGTTTCCTGATGGTACTGTTTGGTTTTAGTGCTGACCTATGATTAAATGTGCCAAAATGTGCTTTGCTGTTTTGATTACTACCAGCTGCACAGAGTACTGTGGAAGTTCAGTAAGACTCAGGAGACTTTTTTATGTGAATTAATCTGATTCAAAGTCCATGGGGGTCCAGACTTTATCTAAAGTTGGTATAATAAAGAAAAGGAACATACTGTTGTCCTGATGGAATACAGTACTACACATAAGAAAATAAACCCAGGTAGAGTAGCAACCAGGAGTGTTGGTACCTTTACTCTTACTACATACTGGAAATAAACTGGAAACAAAACTGAGCTGTCTGCTAATTCAACACTCCAACAGTCCACTGCTAGCTAATCTAAAAATTGGAACATCGTTACAAACGAGAGGAGGACATTCAGCCCATCTAGATCATTCGGTTTCTACTAGCTAGGCGATCCAAGGATCTCATCCTGCTGTTTCTTGAAAGACGACTGGGTATCTGTTTCAACAACAAGGCTGGGCAGCTTGTTCCACACTCCCACACATAGTATCCATCTGTGTTCCTCGGGTTCATGATTCACTCCTTATTCCGATGAAGTCCATTGCCAGACTTTACCAGTGCTTTATACTTATGAATATGCAAACTGGGCCCCTTGTAATCTTGCTTTGATAAAACAGAAAAAAAATGTATGACTAGTCTGTGGTCATTCACATGAGCTTATGAAAAGTCAGACAACCCATTTTATAATAAATAACTTTCCTTCTAAATGGAATTGTTTAATAGAAACGTATTACAAGACAATATTATTAAATGAGATGTTTATTATTAAACATAATGATCTGAGCTTTTTTGATAAGTTGAAATAAAGTACAATACTCCTACTTGTGATGGGTGCTGGTAAAATGGTTGAGGACAAGGCTTCAGATGTGCTGTTAGCTGGTATGTTATCTTGTCCTTGATGGTTAGAAGAAAAGGAATTTGCTAACTCTAGATGCTTCTTACAGAATCTATTTATAATAAATATGTTTTACCTTTACATTGCAAATCAATAAATCTCAGGAGTCAGCCTTGTGGAATCTAGATGTAATGTGAAAAAGCTGATCAAACCATTTTTTATTTTCCCCTGAAGTGCCTCTGTTATCACAGTAAATCACAGATGGTTGTCAAATATACTGTATGTTGTTACAAAGTAACAGAGAGATGCTGTTTGTCTCTTCTGGAAATGGAAATTAAATGAAATTGTGCCAAATGGTGAAAGGGCCATATGAAAATAAGTTGGGGAATTTAAGACAAATGCTAATTTAATCAATGAAATCGCTGCAGGCGGCCAACACATAAATATGGAATTTTCATATTCATATTCCTCAGTTTTTAGTGTTTTTTTCCCCATTATTGCCTATTAAACCTGATTTTATTAAACAAGGCTAGGTGCTTTCAATTAAAAATCGGCACAGATTAATTGTTGCCTCGTCAAGTTCTTAAATAGAAGAATAAGTTACAGTTTATTAACGGATATATTCATATGTTGCATTAACGGATGTATTAATATGTGCATATGTTGCATTATTATGACCAGCTCTTCAGACATCCAGTGATATTCTTCTCAAGAGAACAGAAATGTTTTTATTAAAACACTATTTTTAAATATGTGTTTAAAATAATTATGGTTAATAATGATGAACATCTTTTACTGAGAGCATAATGAATAGATTTCTCAATAGTGAGGTGTACTGTAGACATGATGAGTTGCACAGTAAATGTGCTTTGAAAGCATGAGTGGTGTTGCAAAATGAACACTAAAAGTACAGAGCATTACACACATGATATTTTGTGAGGTACAGTGACTACCATATCAGTAGTCAAACTCCAAAAGCAGCACTTTCAAATGTTGTGGGAAATTCTTCATCAGAGGAGCAGGGCACAGACGTGTGCAGATTCAGTTTAGTTGAGCTCAACTCGTGCATTGGGTCTGCCCTGCAAAACAGACACACTGCAAGGGGTTCCCACCTCTTATAAATAGGCTAAGAAAATAGTTTGTTTCACAAACTAGTGAGTGCTTGTCCTGTTCTTTGATATGTAATTCTTTGTCCTTTCCTTTGATATGTAACAGAGGTTGTTTTGCTTGTCTTGTTGCCTGCAGCTATTTGAGGGCTTATCGTGTTTTATGATGTTCTGCTAGGTTTTTGCTCTGTCCTTTGAATATGCAACAGAAGTTGACTTGTTTGCCCTGTTTTATGGTATGTATTCGGAGTGTTATTCTGGGAGGAAATTGTTTGCAATAGTTGCTACTCCAATACCTTCCACAGTCAGGTTAAGTAGTAATATTGAAGAGCTCCTTATGAGCAGTATTTGTATGTCCCACGTCAATGTTGTTCCCACGACATTTGTCTCTGTTTCTTCATTTCCACATGGAATGAGAGGAAACCAATAGCACACTTCTGGGTTTTGAGTTTCATGCAGCCATTTCCCTGCGTTTTCAGTTTTCTTCTTGGAAAGACGTAGTCCTCTACCATGTGTTCAGAGAGACAGGGCTTGTGGCACCCAGGTACCTAGCTTCTACAGCACCCGGATTCATTCTCACAAGAGCAACACACAAATATGAAGTGTACATTGTTTATTTTCAAGACTTCCCCAAAATTTTCTCCTTCTTTCGACCAGGCCGAAGTTCAGCATCAGACCATTTTTCGGCAATAGCATTGACCCAAAGCTAAAATTCATACAAACAGTTGTTGCATCAGTAAGTTGTGGTCAGATGGTTCTTGAATATTGTAGCACCTCTTGGGTTAAATTAATGGTGTTCTTTACAACACCAGAGGTGATTAGCAACCGTGAATGTCATGATCGTATTTTAGAATTCTAACGTAAAATAATCACTGTTCCTGTAAGTTTTACATCTTATGCCTTTTTAGTGTTTATTTCTTTGTTGCATAGCAACTGACTGGGACCTTTTGTGCTTTTAATCTCAGAGGACTATTGCCTGTTTAAGTCCCATTCCTATAAAAATGGTTTTATGATGTTGTGAAAGTGCAAGATACTGTGCATCTTCCAGGTTATGAAACAGTTCCTCAACTGAACTTCAGTAACAGTTGGTGTCTTGTATATTGAAAACAAAGATGCTGGCACATTTTACAAAGAAAGCAATATGCACAATATATTCAAATGAAATGTGTATTAAACAGATTTATCTTATATATTTAAATAGTAATCACATATTTTGATTATTAAGGCTAAGAAACAGATTATGTATAGCTGTTACTATGTAATTTGGAAATACTTAGTAGTTGATATCCAGAACCAAGTTGTCCACAGTACCACAGCAGATGGTTGAAAACAGCTGTTCTACATTTTTAGTGTTTTTCTATAGTGGTATGAGAAGTGTATTGGTATGTATGGTATTTAGACTGAAAGCAGTCTAAAATGCAGTCAACTTAATGTTTTAAAACAAATGGAAAAAAATAGTAGTTTTAGATTTTACATAAAGTAGTACATTTGATGCTGCAAATACATAAAACACTCAGAAGAGGATTAAATCAAACATTTTAAATGTATACCTATCACAGAAAATGTAAACATAAATACAGGGAAAGTTATAGAATTGTGATATATTTGGTATGAACAGTGTCATGCTGTCAAAATGGTAATATCACTAAGTGTACTGGATATAAGCTCTCTGAAGATTGACTCAGTCCTGGCACTGCTGATACACAGACCTGATCAGCCTGTGGACAGAGTGCTGGGGGATGATTTGACAGTCTTCCATTGTAGCTGCCCCAGACTGGTGAACGCTGGCTTGTTGTAGTTGTCACCCATTGATAGCATTGGTGACTTGGGACCATAGATGTTCTGATGGACACAAGTCAAGAGAGAAAGCACTGCATTGGTTTCCTGAAGTTATACCATTGTAACCCAAGCACAGTATGATCTTGGTGGGTTTCAATGTGTTGCTGTTAAATTTTCACTCCTGGATGGGCTCATAACAAGGAAAGACTGTTGTCTCAAGAAAGTTTTTCAGTGTTATGCTGAGGAGAGAGGTTGCCCTACCCTCTGCACCAAAGACATGCTTGTGTTAAAAAACATTTCTTGCCACATCATCACACTTCCACCACAACGGTTGGCTTGAACAACATAGTACCCATTATGATGTGTTCCTTCAGGTCTTTCCAAGGCAAGACAGTATTCATTGGTGAATGCCACCAACTCTGATGTTCTGTGGCCGACAAAAGACAGATCTCAGCTGAGCACGTGGTGCTTGAATGGCCTCCAAGTGTGTTGATCATGTTCATGCAGACGTTGAGCTACATTCCTTCAGAATTGAGTAGCAGTTCAAAGTTTTCTTGTTCCTCCAAGGTCATTCTTCCCTTTTGACCTTAGCAGTCAACATCCTAGATGTGATGCATTTGAGAATGCTACTGCCCTACATTTTGCAGATTAATTTCTGAATTGTAAGACACTGAAAGTTAAGGATGGAGCCACAATACTAATGTAAAATGATTCATACATACCCTTATTAAGTTTTCAAACCTAGTTGTTAATTTATGTAATACTACTATTTAATTAAAAAAGCAGTGCATGGTCCTCTGTTCCTCTTGCACGGAGCTTAAACATCATAGGAGCTTACACTTTGAAAGACTGTTGGGCTGATTGCTCCTTTTTATTTTTAAAATGTATGTGATATTATTCATATTGCCATTCCCCTTTTTCAGGGATTTTGTATACTTTCACTGAGGGATGAAATGACATTTCTCTCTGCTTTAACATGATTAACATTTTGTTAGTTTTCTGCACAAGAAAAATCAATGAGTTTTGTACATTGCATCCTAGATTGTGGATGAATATTGCAATCCAGTCCTCACCTAAAGAGCTGCCTTACCATTTAAAGGGAAGATTTTGGTAGCTTTTGAGTCTCCTTTGTGCTTTTCAGCTCCATTGATGTTTAGTAGCTCTACAGTGCCAAGGTCACTGCTCCTCAAACTTACTTTGTAAAAAGCCAAAAGTGCTGACAGTGCAGAATGTCAAAGAAAACATATTTAAAGGGACTTTTGGGACTATCCTGAATCATCGTCTCAGTTAATGGAGCATACAATGTCTCTGAAGATGAATTTTTCACAGTTAAGACAGCATAGATATGGCCTAAGGACTGGATTTATCTGTGTTAGTTTTTATGACGTATCGCAGCGAATTGCTATCAAACAGCGATAGTGCCACAGCACATCATCAGTTACCTCGTGTTATACAGTTTTACAGAACATTTTTTTGTTTGCTGTGGTAGATCAATCAAGGGTTTATGAACAAGCAGCTTCAGCAGGAAATGACAGACCTACTTTCTGCACATTACTGTACCCAAAACTGTCCCTTACAGACAGTTTAACTTTAATTTTTCATTCAGATTTTTATTGTGTTCAGTTTATCGCAGATGAAGAAAAACAAATTTGTTTTGATCTCTGATTTAACATTTGAAGTAATTACCCTAAGCAGTGTTCCTGTATCACAATGTAGTGATTTAGTGAAATGATGATCTTGACATGTGGTGCAGCCTTGTTACATAGCAGGAGCTAACCACACTTTGAAGGGTTGTACTATTGCCCTCTTAAGTAGCTCTCTTCTGATTAAGCATACTTGAAGTCCTAAAACTGGGACAAAAGCCCTCCTTTTAGAAGTACATTGTCCCAGAGCACAAGGCCAGAGTCACACTGGAGTGCTAAAGAAGAAGAAAGTCAGTGTCCTTGAGTGGGCCAGTCAAACTCCTGACACACGTATTTGAGCTATCAAGATAAATCTTAAAGTAAGGGATGATGTAGTGTACCAATATACCTGACATAAAAATTGTGTGACTGCTGCATTAGAATAGTGAGTTGTTAGCTACGTTTCAGTTCAATATTCAATATTGTTCAGTAGTGAGTTTTATGAAAAAGTGTACTGTCTCTGTATCCCAGTGGAACGTTTTCCACTGAAGTGTTACATTTGCTTGCCGATATGTGGCTGATCTTCCCACGCTTTCTGGAGGAGCTGGTTGTCCAGCTGTGTCAAATGTGAGAAAATAACCTCTGACAGGATACGTGATGTTGGTGCCCTTGGTGGTGCACCCACTTGAACAGAAAAAATACAAACTTTTGACTCTAACAAAAACGACACGGTAACTCAATAACTCTAACTCGGCAGAACAAACTAAGGTTGTTTCACTTATTTATACAGTCTGTAAATGCAACACCTTTAAAAATGTGTTCTCTATCTAACTTTTAATATTCTCATTGACCGTTTGGAGATCTTGAATTGCATACAGTATATGAGGTCAGCCATTCTTGTTTTCTCTGTTGTGCATTTACTGTATAACATAAAACTAAGGCAGAACTATATTTTTTGCAACACATAGGCCTGTGTTACAGTGCCTTGCAAAAGTATTCACATCCTTTCACATTTTATTTTTTCAAAGTTTGCAGTCATGAAACTTTGAAGCAATAATAATATTTGAAACAACCTACTCCACACAAAAAAAACTGAAGTAAAGAGATCATATGGAAGACAAATGAAAAATTCATAATTCCATAAGTATTCAATCCCTTTTCTTTGGAAAACCAAAATTAATTTAGGTACACAAAATGACCTTAGTGAGACATAATTGTGTGACCGCTGTGTGCAGTTATAGTGATCAGGTAATACATTTCAAGCAAAGACTTAACCAGAAGTCTAGGGAGCTTAGAAAGCAAGTCAGTGATAGGTTTGTTGAAAAACTCCCAAAAGAGAATGGGAAAAGAACATCGAAGGCTCTGAATGTCACTCTAAGCACAGTCTACTCAATCATCAAGAAAAGCTCCTTCATCTCCTAGACACTCAGTAGATCAAGTTGGTCCTTAACACTGAGCAGCTGAGCAAGGATGAAACTGGACAGGGATGTGAATGTGAGACCTGTGGCAGATCCATGAGTCAACAGTATCCTGGTCACGCAAGACAGCAGACCTGTCAACTGTTTCATATCTTGCCCTTAAAGATATTCAGTTTGAGCATTCTGGTTTTGAATAAATATTAAGTTTAAAGAAACATGACAGCCTCATTTCGCAAAATGCGAAGGGTTTGAATACTTTTACAAGGTACCATTTGTGAAAATACAATAAAAAGAGACAATGTATATACAAGCAGTATATTTTGTTGACACCACCAAGCCAAAATCCTTGAATCTGCAAAGGTTCTCAAAGGTTATAGTATGTGTTATCTATTTTCATTGTCTGCAAAGCACTGCTACTGTAAGATGATGTAATTGTGACTGATGGTAAAAGATTTCCCATCCAGGGTGTGCCCGTTGCTTGCCAGGATAGGCTCTGGCTTCTCAGCAACCTCGATGAAGTGGTGAAGAAGTGTTGGGCTTCCAATGTCCAGCTCAGATTTTAAATCTGCACATTTTGTTCCCCCCCTCTTATTGATGTGTTTGGTGTGGTATCATGGGTTCTGAACCCCCGCCAGTGACGCATGGCCTTTTCTAATTGTAGTTAACTGAGTATTTGAGCAATAGGTTAATTTAGCAAAGCAGACCTTAACCTGCTGTTTTTGTTAGAAACGTAAATAAATGTGAACAATGGAATTAAACATGCTGTACTGGAACAAAATGACACTGGCACCTATCCCTGTCCCTTCTCTCTCCAGTGTTGATACATAGCTCTTGTGCTTATCAGCTTTTCACAGTACAGCTTGTTATTCATAGCTCATATGTTCTCTTCATTCAGCAGCTGAGATACGGTAACCAAAGCCTTGTCTGATCTACTTTGTAATATTTGATACATTTATTCTCTGTGTCTGTAAACTCTCCTAAATATAGGTAATAAAAGGCTTCTATGAAAAATACTCTGTGAAGCATACTGTATTTTATGACAATTATATTGCTGTCATGTGTAATAAGCTTGAATTAGATCATTGTAAAAACTGAAATGTAAAATGTGTAGACAACTATGATAAATTTGGGTGTATAAAGTCTTAAATGTGAAGCATTTAACACAGTTTGCAGATCTTAAGGGAACTGTGATGAGACCGCAATTTGACATTCCTTCTTGGTTTTTGATGTGAGAGCAGGTGATATTCCTTGCTTTTACAGTACATCAGATACAGTATGTGCCTCTCTGCATCTCTGTTTATTAAGCATAAAAAAAAACTTATCTCTTAACTACCTCATATTCACAAAGATATTGTTGGAAGATTGATGGTTTGTAGCAAGTGCACTTGTAGCATATTTTGAACAGCCATGGTGAAGATACATTCATTAAGCTGATTAACATTAATCGTCAGCAGAGCTGATCAACGGGAGGCCTGCCAGTCTCGAACAAGCAGCCACCATTGGGGATTAGACCAGCGGTGAGGTTCATGTCTTGTGGTTAAGGTGCCTGTGGCAGAACTATCACATTCCGGCGAAATGGCTGTTGTTCCATGAGTGTGCAGACGTTGCCTTGTCCTGCTGCCGTCTTGTCGCGTCAGGATGAGCCTGCAGGAAGGGCAGCAGGCGCGGTCCCAGGACTTGAGCGACATAGAGTTCTGCAGCCCAGTCCTCCTCACCTGGGCTCCTGGGCTCCTCGTTCAAGTAACAGACCGTGTGGTAATGTGTTGCCGGGTTAAAGACTGCCGGCTGTGAGCAACAGTGCACTGGCTTAGTCCAGTCTCCAGTATACCCATGACAATAAAACCTCCTCTTGATAAGCAGTGCTTTTCTACGCGTTACCAAGCGTAACATTCAAGAGGATAAATCACCTTGTCACCTGTGCCCAAGCGACTCTCTTGGTGATGAGGTGACTTAGTGCTCATGCAAGTCACTCGGGGGCATCACAGCCAGCCATGTATGATCAGACCATCGAAAAGACACCAAAACCATTTTATCCAAAGCTGTGTACAGTAAACCCTCTGTTTTGCTGACTAACAGGAGGGAAGAGGTGTCCGCTATTGCCAAATGTCTGTTAAAGCAGTACAAAACCAGTATTATATATCTGGTTTCTAGATATTTTGAATAATTTTTTAACCAGTGCAATCAACACAATCAATTACAGTTGTTCCTCTGCTATTATCATAAATATACAAAGTTTTTTTAATTTTATTTCATGTGTTCCATTGATGTTCCTGAATTTTAAACTTATGTTGTATTTATTTCTATCTTGTTTTACTCTTTGTGCAAAGTCCGGTATTACTGATTTTACAGACAAACCCCTCTTCAGCAGATTTTGTCCTTGGACTCCAAAGTCCGTTAAAGCAATCTGTTAAACCAAGTGTTTTTGGTAGTTAACGTATCTGAAAATCTGTGTGTGTAATGTGAGTGCTGTGATAAGTTTCTTTGTATGCTCACTATATATTTCCTTCATTTAAACATACTGCATTTTAAAATTTTTTATCATATTGATCTATTTTCCTGCAGAAAGCATGACAGACAGCAAAAGATTGTATGCGTGCTCTAGCTGTTTTGTTTCGATTTTATTTTCTACCTGAACATAATAAACTGACAGTCTATTATTGACATTACTATCACAGTATTTTATTTAGTGATATTTAAAAAACTCAATGACTGCCACTAAACATAACTCAATTGACTTCTGCTCATTTTTATAGACAATATCTGGTGCTTTTATTCACAAATGAAACAGCAATAATTTTTTTTTCAAGCTTTATCCACATCAGATTTTGCTGTAATGTTTAATATCGCATTTTTCATCCAAAGCTCTTTACAAATAGAAGGGGACCCCCTTCATCCTCCACTGAAGTGCATAATCCATTTGTCATTAGGGCATCGACAGCCTCACTTCTGTCAGGGAGGTTAGAACGAGCTTCCCTGATTAAATGAAAGGGAAACTTGAGGAAAAGCATATTGTACTGTACAGATGCAGCCATTCAAAATGCGCGGGCGATACCGCATTATTTTGCGGTACGCTGTACGCAGTCTACCGCAAGCTACCGGTAAATACCGCGAGTTACCGTAAATTCTCCTATAATACGACAAGCAAAATAATAGTATCCGGAATTTCCGCAAGGTGGAGCTAATAAAGCTCAACCTCTCATGTTTGAGCTGTGGCCATCAAAGTCTTTAACGAAGATATTACTAATAGTATTAATAATGAATGACCTTTGACAAGCTGTAAGTGTAAACTCAAAGTATTGCCCTGGTCAACATTCTTTTTTTCATTGACCGTCTTTGTAAAAGTAACACCACAGCATTTCGCAATCACGCATTTGTTTCCAATCATGCAAAGTACAGTAATTTTTGAGAATCGATTCACCATGCCTTTCACATGCTCATAAAAGAGATTGATTTAGGAACATAAACATATTACCGTATGAAAACTGTACTGTATACAGTATGTATATTTAATGTCTTAACTGTGCCCGTTTAAGTATTGAATATTCATATCTAATTTTACCACTGAAGGGAAATCTTAGTAGCTGAGCATAAAAAGAATAGGAGCATACTGCAACGCGTGTGAAGGCCATAAACGATATTAATTTTGGAACATAAACATACAGTATATGGCTGGTCTCGGTACTTTAAAGAAAACATACACGAAACATGGTTTCATTATGACCAGAATCGGTCTTGAGATATTTTTAACTTGATTTACAGTATTTGAGAGGTATGTCTTAACACCGATACTACAGTGCTTAAGTACTGCTCACGTATATGTTTCTAGGTTTATATTATGCATTTCATACGGTCAAATTACTTTTGAGCAACTAATAAGAAGCGCGAAACGGTATGCGTTTTAGTTTCGTTTTGTGCTGGGACCCGTGGATTGATTAGAGATATCAAGTACATACAAGTCATTTTTTAAATGTTGTAGTTCGTCTTGAAAAAATGTTACGAGTACATCATCTATCAACAATTACACAGGTTCTGTTTCCATATTGCGGATTTTGGTTACATAATATTATTTTCTAGATTTCACGTTGTGAATATATGATTTGGGCAAACAGAGCCGCAAAGAAGTACATTATGGGTTGTTGTTTTTTTTTTGCAGTTTTATCTAGAACAAGCAATGCTTAAACCTTTGTCTGATTCTTGTGAAACTATCCACACGACAGTTACAGTACCTAGGAGTTGACTTCAGTGATGTCACTGATGGGATGTTTCTAAAAATCCATCCTCTGTAAAACGTCTTCTCTAGTTGTCCTGCATATGTATTCGCTAATGAAGCTGTGTGTTCTGAGCCTGGATCTCTACATTTCTTTATGAACCAGCTTAGAGGGCTAAAGACAGCTTGTGTTTAAATTGAGTGTAAGGCAATTTATGCTTCTAAAGTCATGGTCAGCATTTATTATTGTACTGTGCTGTAAACTTGTTCTGTGCCTAGTCACATTATTTTATAGCGTTTTTATAGCGTTATCAAATCCGGTGGCGCTGTGTGTTAGTTTCCTGACTCCCATGTCACATGGTCTGTGATTGAAACCAGTGAAACCGGTTTAATTCGTCACAGCCTGCACTCCGGCAGAGAGGGGGTTGTACTTGTAAAGTAGAAGCAGGCGAGATTTCCAGCGAAAGACACCTCCCCCCCCCCCCCCCCCCACCCTCATACGATTCAAATTGTATTACAGCATTGTAATTACACATTGTAATTGTATTACACATTGTACACATGCTTAAAAGAGAAGAGAGAAAACGCAAGCCTTCTTCAGGTGTGAGGGTCTTCTGCTCAGAATGAAACGCTAAAATGTAATGTAGGCTCTGAATGGGTTCAATTATGATTTGGGCTTGATTAAGGTCGCTGCCTTTCATCTAAAACCCTACTTGAATCCTTCTAAACTAAAAATCAGTGTTAGTGAGTTCTAAATAAAGAGGTATCCAGGTAACAGTGAAACGGGCGGACAGTCTGGGGAGATCACCCGTTTTCCATGTAAATAGTTCCCTGGTTCCGCACCCCTTGGTGTTTCTCTCGCTCTCTCTCGGGTCACCTGATCATTAGCTCAAAAGATTTCAGTGCTTTGTGCATATTCTAATGGTAGTGGGGGCAGGGTGTGTGGGAACAGGTTTGGTTGAAATTGCATTGGAGATCTATGTTCTTCACACCTGAAACATTTTCTCTGAAAGCATTTTCTTCGCAGTTTAACTGATCTTGTTACAGCATGTTACAGTTTACTATTATTAACCATATTAATTTTAAGTGCTTAATGCCATTTTTTGACCAGGCACGAATATTCTTAAGTCCATATCTTCGCAAGGGAATCAGTGCGAATTGCAATACTAATTAAATTAAAACTACTAACTACTAACTAATACTAACTAATTAAAACAAACCAGAAACGTGTTGTTCTGTCTAATGACATTACAAGTGGAAAGATTACAGATTTTAATCGTCTTTAATTTTGTTACGTTATACATTTTAGAAACGTTTCATCCATACAAACACCACAAAACTATTTTCGATTGTATTTCTGAATAGTATGTTACACTTAGTTCACTGTTTTAAATACATCTAATTAAGAAAGTTAGGTGTTAGCATAAACTATTAGCAATCAATAATATTAAATTTACCACTGTAATAAGCTGTTGCACTTTCCCCCGC
The DNA here is from genome assembly GCF_055471065.1 of Atractosteus spatula. NCBI lineage: Eukaryota > Metazoa > Chordata > Actinopteri > Semionotiformes > Lepisosteidae > Atractosteus > Atractosteus spatula. Next base: position 45,959,024 of record NC_142707.1, on the reverse strand, counting down.
ATCTTGTAAAAATATATTTTCATTGTTCAAATATACATTAAGTCTGACTATCATATAATAAGTTAAATACAAAACTAAAGAAAAAATAGGGTTAAATATAATTCAAAATATTTTGCTAACAATGTTAACTGTTTATGAATAATAAAATGTATTAACTAAGGAGTAGGATGGCACAGTTGTTAGTATGTTTTTTGTTTTGTTTCTTTTTCATAAATACAACAGTAGTACCTGATGTCTCAGTGGCTTTCAAAATTAAATTATGCATGCAAACCTGTGAACTAGAAAGATAACTAAGATATCCATCCATTTATAATGGTGGCGAAGTGGTTAGCATTGCTATCTTGCAGCACTGGGGTCCTAGGTTCAATTCCTGCCATCCTGTGTGTGTGGGGTTTACATGTTCTCTCTGGGTTACATGGTTTTTCTCCATATGTGTGATATGACTCCCTCTCGCACTCCAAAACATACTGGTAAGTTAATTGGTTTATGGGAAAACTGGCCCTGGTGTGTGTGTGTTTGTGTCTGTCTGTCCTGTGATGGACTGGCGCTATGTCCAGGGTGTATTCTGCCTTGTGTCCGTTGCTTACTGGGATAGGCTCCAAATCCTCTGTACTGGATAAAGAGATTAGAAATGGATGGAAGTAAAGGCACTGTGTGGATGGAACTATACACAGTGTTAGAAACCCACTATGAAATGGCAGCATCTCACTGAGAATAAAATATTTTATAGTGCTGGCTTAAGGAAACAGCCTTTCCACCTCTCTTGCACATCAGTATCCATACCTAGTTATTTAAACAAATTGCCTCTAATTATAAACATCTTAATATGCTGGCTCTGTGGATCCGCATCAGCTATGTTTGCCCATTCCTTCAATTCATGTGCATCCAACACACAGTTCAATGCCAGCAACTACACATAATCTAAAATACAATCCTTATTTCAGTATCTATGTAAACATATAGTCTGTTAACTTCATCATCTTCATCAAAAGTATGCCTAACCCCATTAGGAAGTGTTCTTGTTATAAGTGTATTCCTCAGCTTTCCCCAAATTATCTTCTTCTTGCCAACATCTCTAGTCTTTTATCCTGCAATAACTCAGCCAACACTTAAATCTCCAAAAGCTGCTTGTGTTAATTTCTTTAAATCACAAATATCATGTGTAAATACTGGCCATGTAATACTCTGCATTGTGGAATAATAGTTTATTTTAAAGGGAACTAGAGAAACTAAGAACTAGAGAAATCAAGAAAGGCTTTTTTTCTAGAATTAATAAATGCACATCCTGTTCACTGGGGAAATTAAATCCACACTGAGCAATCTTCAATATGTTCAGAATATGACAGCAAGAATCCTATCAGGGATGCATTACCCCTGTTTTCAAGTCCTTGCACTGGTTACCTATCAGATTTCGAGTCAACTTCAAAATCCTTATCCTCCTTATATACTGTCCTACAACTGTTATTATTGATCACCGAATTATTGTACTTGACATGACTTCATTCAGCCTTTCCTGAACGTCTATGACAGGCAGAGAGAGTGCTGTTTCTGGTGCGATCTTTTGCAGCTGACATTTCACGGTTTTAAACGAACAAGAAATTAGATTGCTCATAAATCAGTTATTCTATATAAACACAGCGTAATTGCCCTCCGAAAATCCTCTTTTTCTTGTTTGTTTTAGAGAACTTGATCGAAACTGATTTTAGATGTCAGAAAGGATTTATTTTCTCTGTATTTCCTACATTGCTTTGTCGAGATTTTAACTTTATATCTAACTTTATATCTAGGCTCAGATTTCAACTATAAATCGTACAGTAATTAATAGCAGTAAATACTGATGTTTTGCGCCCTCTTACCACAAAAATATATGTTTTGTAGTTGGGATTAACTTTATTTCGTACGCGTAGCTACTCCGATTCGGACACCGAACAGTTAAAGATGGCGGCAAATCAGACACCCAGAGAGAGGGGGGGGGGCGTCTTCTCGCCTCCATAACTAAAATGCCAAATAGGAGTGGCTTAAGCGACATACACAGTCGTGTAACTGACAGTTTGAGGTAGCCTATCGTGTAAATTTCGCTTTATTGCTGATAGGTTAAGCTTCCGAAACTCTGCCCCAAAGTCATGTGACTGATTTTTCGCCCTGTTTCGTTGGTTAAACGCAATGATCACAAGCACCACCATGGTAACTGGGATGTGTAGTTTTTAATTCCGTTTGAATTATAACTGTACGTACTGTCTTCATATTTGGCCAGGGCTTTAAAGAGAAGGCGCGCCAAAAAATTTCGGTGCCGTCGTCTCCGCTTTTTTTTACCCCCGTGCTGGAAGAAATTGACCTCGGAACGTTTGCCCAGCGTAGTTATAGTGGACATAAAAACAAGAGTTCGCTGGCATTATATCCTAGAAGACACAGACCGGCGCCAGACCGGTAAATGCTTGATGAACTAGGGATTGGACAGTTTCCAAGTGCTTGTACAATCGATGGAAATGTTCAAATAAATGTGCAAAAGAAATAAACAAAATAATCATTTATTTCTTTATCATATTGGCTAGCTAATGTCCTCTCTTTGCTAGTTAGTGGCTGTGTTTCTGCGTTGGGTAGCAACGGGTGACTGTTCTCAGGCGGAAGATGTAAACAGCTTAATTTTCGTGTTAAATAATTTTTAAAAATTAAAATTCATTCTATACAGCAATCACATATTTAGGTACCGTTTCATAAAACTTTCATGCTTAAAATGTTTAGGGAGAAATGGAAGACTGGTGTGTATTTTTTCTTTAAACTATCAAGACCAGCCATACACAGTACAGTTTATGTACATACAGTAATGTTTATGTTCCTAAATTAATATCGTTTATGGCCTTCAGATGCGTTATGCTCCTCTTCTTTTTATGCTCAGCTACTAAAATTTCCCTTTAGTGGTAAAATTCCATATAAATATTCAAAACTAAGCAGATTGAAATGTGCACAGTAAAGACATTAAATGATTAAATCTTTTCACTACCAACCAATGCACCACGAGTGCCCCTGTCGGTCATTTTGGCCAGCCAATCACTTACCGCCTTGCCCTGCGGTGCCCTGCGGGTTGGTTACTGTACCGCGGGTTTTTACCGCTCATTTTGAATGGCTGCATCTGTACATCCCCAGAGTGGAATTTAGCCAGAACACCAGGGCTAACACCCTCTGCCTTTGTGTTTGATGATGTACAGTATGTCTACCCTCGGTTTTCTGGTGGCAAGACTTTATTTAATTATCACGTGTGGTTGTGATTTATGTTCTTGGCAAAGATATGTGGTCTTTTATTTTCCTGTAAAAAGGCTAGGAATTGTTTTGAATGTATTGGATGACAAAGTTCTGGGAAAAAATCCAAGGACAACTTGTGTGCAAAAGGTACTTTCTAATAAAGCTAACAGTAGACATTAAATTCTGATTCATAAATTTCAAAGACCATGAAATGATCACTGTGAAAATGTGTTTCATTTTTCAAAGGAGAAAAAAGAAAAACATTACTTCAGTACCACGTTGTAATGTTCATCTGTGTATTCCTGCATGAAGAACTGCATGAAAGAGAAGTTCCATTTTTAACAAAGAAATTGAACTGCATTTCTAGAATTTTTTGAAATCCCTTTTCAAATGTAAGTCTAAAGTTCTGAGAAAAATAAGATGATGGCAGGTTCTCTTCAATACCCACATTTGCCATTTTGTAAACATTCTATCAATGCCTAAACTGGACCGCTTCTTTGTTTTCATTTTCTACAGTAAAAGTCACATTTCCCCAGGCAAATTGCTGGCTAAACACTCAAGTGCCTTTCCTGCGACATTGTGTGTGATGGACTGCTGATAACCTCTCATCTTCTCATTGTTCTCTGTAGTGTTACCAGTGGCTAAGGAAATATAATTTTATCTATCTCCAGCGTTGCCCTATACATCATGGACACAAATATAGGAGAAACACCAATGCATTGAAAGGATTTTATTAAATAACCTTCTTAAAAGGATAGAAAATAAAATAGACAGCCTGGAAGTAAAACATTCTATATCTAAACATTTTCTATGCTTTTGTGGTGTCACTGAGAGCTACTGTACTGTATGTAGTAGACCAGGGATCTGGTAGCAGCATTTGGATTACATTTGTGCATACTGTATTCAGTGTTTTATGTAAAATGGTTATGTATGTAAAATGGAAGAATTACTTTAATTTGTTAGTGAATACTGATTAAAAAAAGAATGCTTTCTCTCTAGTATTCCTCATTTCTGTTGTATATATTTTCATATTTTAAGATCGCATATACAATAATAATAAACTTAAAGTCTTTTATAGTAATGTTATAGTATGTTATTTGGCAATTGGCTTGTGCAGGCAGGGCAAGGAGACTTGTGTTCATTGACCCACTACTGGACAGTACAGTAATTGTTCTTCCAATTTGGTGCTGCTGAGAATCTAGCCCACAGTGCTTGTTTTTCAGTGCAGAGACACTTTTTTGTGTAGCCTCTCTGTTGCTGCCTCATGATTCCTTATGGTGTGGGCTTTAGAAAACCTCTTTGTGAGAACAGATGTGGGCACATGTTACATTTGGATGGACTCTTCTGATTTTTGACATTTTTCAGGATGCTCAACAACTCAGATCACCAATAGAAAGTGAATACGTGCTGGAATGGACTCACATAGTGTAGTACTCTGTTATTGATGTTTGTGTTGTATTTCTCTAGAAGGACACTAGGATACTACTCTCTTGTGAAGAACACTAACAGCTAAAAGGTTTCTCAGCTGCTTACAGAACTATGATATCTGCGCTTTCTGGGACTTGAGCCACTGTTTTTTAAGCGACTTGCCAGTATTTATTGAAACCTAGAAAAAGTCTAGAGCATTCCAATTCTTCCAAACCTCTAATTTGTCAGCTGAAACTTATGTTGGACAAGAGCATTATGTATTTCCCAAAAAATAAACCCTTTTTCTTTAGCATACTGTAGATGTATTTAATTTATTTCATCACATGGAATGAATAACTTCTCCAAATGTTTATCTCCATATTTGCAAAACGTATGCAATATAGTACACTTGTACACCAAGAGAAACTGGAATTCTGTTACAAACCTGACAGCACTGTACAATACTGCTGGGCAGTTTATGCCTTTGCTCCTGAGAGAAGTTACTTTTTTACACCAATGATGAACTTTTTGTATTGTGTTGTATCAAAATCATAGTTTAGTGTAAGATACAAAGCAGGAAACGCAAAGTACAATCGTTTCTTCTACTTTCTATACACCTTTAAAAGAACCTTTTCATTGAATGTTTCAGGGACATTGCTGTATTTCTTTGTTTTCTGTCTCTTTATCAGAAAAGACATTTAAGTTACAGGAGATGCATCTCATCTGACTTGAACAGCATCGTAAAGCAAGGTTAGGCGTTGTAGTAGTTTTGAAAAAGCATAGTGTACTCAAATTACTTCAGTGTAATTAAAGAGTTTCTTTTAATTTATATCACAGCAACCACTGTATTATTGCCTTTGTTGCATAGTACTAAGTATAGTCTGTAAATTGCTGAAATATTTTATAATAGTGCTTTTGTATTTATTTTTGGCTGATTTCCAGTGAAACATCTAATGATGTGAGATCCAACACAGATCTCAAAAATGACTCCTAGCATGATGCCACAAACAGTCTTTGATGACTACTGTTAGTCATCTGTTAAGATTTGTAAATTGGATACACATGGAATTCACATTTGTTTCATCCATGCCAGAGTAATAGTGTAAATCTTATTGCTAGTAGTGCTGGTTTCAAAACAGCTAGCCGAGTTTGAAAATGGCCGCAGGTCATGAGCCAAATGTGTTGCTCCAGTTGTTATTCTGTAGTCTGTATCTGTGTAATTGGCTGACATTGTGGCTTTAGAACAGTGCAGATATACATTTTTTTTCTCCCACTTGTCTGTTTCTATTTCTTCTGTCGTATAATTAGACTGAAAGGCTGTCACAAGGAGCACCTGCCCCTTGTTTCACTTTCTCCATCTCCAGCTCATTTTCACTTCTAAATGTGAGCACTGCCCTTGCACACCACACTTCAGGTTTCAGAAACACGTTGAGCGATGTTTTTCAAGCCACAGGTAACGCCTCATGAGCTCGGAATGGGTTTTGCGCTTACAGAAATTTCCCAGGTTTGTTTGTTTACCACATGTAGAAAACCCAGCTCTGAAATATGCAACACTTCCAGATTCATATTGTTGTTATCCTCGGCTTTGCCCTGTAAGGCTCTTTTCAAAATATACAGTGGGCTGTTCACCTCAGGCCTGTGAATTTGGATATTTAAACACAATCCCCATAGAAAAGGCAAGCAGAGGTATGCAGCCTTAAAACAGAGAGGTTAACTAAGTAGTACATCAGCAGTCTCTTGTGCCTTTGTGCCTTTCCTTTGTCCAGTTTATTGTACAAACCACTCTTAAACAAGGGCTTGAGTCATATAGGCCATTGTGGAGCTCAGGTGCTTGAAGCAGTGTGCCCTGCGGTTGAATAATAGGTCAGGATAGTAGTACGTGTTCAAGGATGAGTACCATGTCCCGTAAGCCACAGAAAAGCAAAAGACTGGTTTAGCTCACACAAGACTCCTTTAGTTGTGCAGTTACTTTTTTTTTTTGGTTACTGGTGAGCACTCCCAAGCAATCCATATGTAGAAATCATTCCTCATCACACACAACCAGTCTCTGAGGTGTGCTTGGCCATTTGACCAGCAGGAAACCAGCAACCTGTAAATGATGAGAATGATCAGAATCGTAATGTACAGTGAAATTGTATTTTATTTTTATGTTTGAGGACCTATTCTAAATCCAACTCTCCCAGATGGCTTAAGTAACGATGCAGATTTACAGTGTTCCAAAGGAAGAATGTTAAAATCCAAGAAATGCCTATCGCAGCAATGTGAGTAACGGGTACGAGTGAAGTAGTGTGAGGACAATGAACTGGAATGTTTTTTCCTGGTTTCTTTTTTCCTCATCAGCTTGAAGCGCTGCCTTCAGACATCACTGTAATATTGTTGCTCACGCAGGGGAACTGGGAGGGCGCGGTGCCAGGGAGCTTCCTCTGATCTCCTTATTTGGCCTAATCCTGTTCGCGCAATGACCCTACCCTGGGGAATATGCCCATGGCACTTACTGCTATAGACAGGCCTCAGTACAGCAGGCTGGACTAGGGGATAGGCTTTACAGCGCTTTCACTCACTCTCTCCAATGGAAGTAGCAAAGAGCGGGTCATTTTACATGTCAACCCCTTTTTCAGCCAATAGCAGAAGACAAACTGAGGCTCTGAGGCAGTGACCTTCCCATCACAATTTCTCCTTCTGCTTTCCACAGTGAGACATTTTCCATCTTGAAAACGCCTGCGCTGGGCATTTTATTACTTGCACTGCTCTGTGCAATGACAGCACTTTGAGGGAGCCCTGGAAATGAGAAGGCACTCTGAAAGAGCAATTGATAGGAATGAAGATGTACAGTAGCTGTAATTGTTTCTGTGCACACTTATCTAAAAACTCGCTGCATGACTGTGATGTTTATTGTAGGAGTTAGGTATAGAGTTGGCCCAGTCCTCCTGCAGTTATTTTGTGATCTGGTTCTTTAATAGAAGTGACGTCAGCCTTGTTGGATGGCCTTCTCAGATGCAGTCTGGAAAGCCTCTAGGCGTTACAGATGAACTCTGCAGTTGTCTTTTTTCAGCCAGCCACCCTTCCTTGTATCCTGTAGCCGAGGTACTGCTGAGACTGATATCAGGATGTCATGAAGCAGTCTGTAAGGGCAGCCAGTAAATAAGCCCTGTTGATAATACTGTTTATACAGTATACAGTGTGTAGGTCTTGGAAGTTATAAGTAAATCGTAGTCTCTGATCATTTAGAAAATGTCCGTGTGGGCAGGTGAAATATAAGAGATTAGTGGATTAGGAGCAACATTAATGTGTGAATTCTAACACTAAATTATAGGGGGAGGGGGTTACTTATCTCCAGGGATTAAAAAAGGATTGTGATGCAGAAACTTTAACAATAGCGTGCCGGAAGCTGAAGTCTCAGGAAACCGAGCTTGAACTCAGGGTTGTGTTTTTTTCGTCCTTTAGCAGTGAACTAAAAATACTAGTTTGTCACACTCTCAGGAATTAAGCACTACATAGCAGGCAGAGAGGAATGTGCTGTGTAGGAGGCAAGCAAGATGTTTGTATTTGACATTTCAGTGGCAACCCCATTTTGTATATTTGACTTACATAGTGAGGTGACATTCATACAAATATTTCTTTCTGAGCAACAGAGCAAATACACTTAAAAGAAATGTTTGCTACACTCTGGTTTAAAAAAACTAGTTCCCTCTTTTTGGGCTACAAACCAAACAGTATTGATCAATAAAGATCCTTTTGATGTTTTTAAAGAGTATTTTTTATTAACTATTTTTGATCAATTTGTTAAGTAGTACAGCAAATATAGTACAAGCAATGGTCATTTTTCTTCTTATGGCTGGTTGAGAATCATCTAGTGTAACCACGACAGGATGCATTTATTTTCTTGTAATCAGTGTATTTCATTCACTACATTTCTTACAAGCTCTGGAAAACATACAGTATTTATAATGACTTTTATACTGCAGATTTTACTGCCCTTGAAATCTGGTCTTTGATCTTTACCACTGAAGACTGTGGAATAGCTGAAAACTAACCAGCTGTGACTCTGAACTGCTTTAAGACAGCTGGGATGATGGTGGCTCAGGTCAGAGTTTTATCTGCAGGGGAATTAAAGTATTTAGTCTAGCAGGACCACTAGAGGTAAAGTGTTCAAGAACGATGTTAATCGGAAGATATGTCACATGACATTTGTGAAATGTCAGATCTCTGAGGAACATTAAGTCATTGTAAAATCTGAAAATATAAATACATTTTATATAAATCTATCCAATCCATCATCAGGAAACTGGTAAGGGTTATGTCCTGCCTTGCACTCTTGTCGTTACCTGGCCTACCAGAGGGACAATTCAGTGAAAGGAGTCAAGCTAACCAGTGAGTTTTTGAAAGCTGGGAGCTCCTGCAGAAATGAACAGAAGAAGATCACACAAGATCTACACCTGATTCGGAAGGCTCTTCTGCCTGGAATCGAATCCGGTACTCAGGAGCCTGAGGCAGCCACACCACTGCTCCTCCTGCTACACTGCTACACAGAAATGCTGTGGTGAATTTGACATTCAACCTAGATATTGATGAACGTGTTCTGCTTCTTTTTCTTTCAGCTCCTAACACCACTGCCTCCAATGGGTCTTGTCAGAATGTCACAGAGGCCCCTGAAACAGGCTGTAAGTTCCTGAATGAATCGTGTGCAGGTAAGCATGATATGAAATGTAATGTATGTGTAGTACGTCAGTGTGCACCATTTCTAATATAATGTTAATAATATTTCAGAAGAACTGCTTCTTGCAAGTTGACTTGCAGAGATTTGTGTATTACTTGTTCTGTGTACATAATATCACATCTTTGAAAGGAATTAGTTATTTTCTAATCAGAATTTCTTTTTCTATGACCATAAACAAGAAGCTGCCTTCTACGATAAATCAGTATCTAATGTGGTGATCACACATAATTTTCCTGTGATTATTCCTTTGTTTGTGATTACATACACACAATGATTACAAATCTTTCATTTTATATAACGCCAGACAGCACAAAGCAGGTGGCATAAGAGCTCACTTGACTGGTTTGACATTGGGGAAATTATTGTTCCACTATTTACTAACTATTACTCCATAACACTTTTTTAGTCTTCGCATTATTGCCTGCTATTGTACTCTATCATAGTGATTCAAGATTGTTTCACTACAGTATGAAGCCGGTTCTCTTATTTCTATTTTGGCTCCATAAATTTAACTGACTACAGCATGTACATAGTGCAAGCAGCCTTTTAAAACTGCAAGTAATTGTGCTCATTTATACCGAGCAGATTTGTACACTAGCAGTTAATCAGAGCACTAACTGCTTTAGTAAATGCCAAGTGCAAACCCACTCTATGAACAACACAGACTGCTTTATACTCCTATTGAGCTCTCAATTACTTAGATGAATGAATGAGTTTCTCAATTAGTTTAAATGAATAAGGTCCCCTGTTATCTGGAGAATAGAGACTGTCCAAGCCCAGGGTGACATGTTCTTAGAACATGTAGACTCACGTTTGTACTACCTAAGAGGGATTTCTCAGGGTAGAAGGAGCATGAGCGTGTCATTGTGAGCAGAATGAGCTTCCAGTTAATACTGTGCTTTTATTCCAGTTCCCTCCCCGCTTTGTCTTCCTAAAGCAGGGGAGCAGAGCTCCAGTGCTGGAGGGAGGCTGTGTCTGCAGGATTGCATTCCACCCAGGCTAATACTGTAGCTACTGGTTCAGTGTAGTTATTAGCTTTAATGAACCAAGTCCATTCCCAGATACAAAGTATTCTCTAAGACCTGCTGGGTTGAAGCCCTCTAAGAATGGAGTTCCATGCCCTACGACATGGGCTATAAAGATAGTGAAAGTGGACTTGGCTTTTCACTTTTTAAATCAGAACTGTTAAGCTCTGTTTTTGTGTTGTGACAAACAGGACGCCTGCCTGCTTGCTAAGACTGCTTGTCCAGCGCTCAGAGCAGACAAGGAAATGAGCAGCCACATTGTTGTGGCAATATCAGTAGAGGGAAAGACTTCATCTCACAAGGCACTGAGGAAAAAATTCTCAGGGGGGAGCAGTCTAAATGGAAGTGTTGCAGAGTTTTGCTGCTGTTTTAACCTTGCGAGCTGGATATTTTGTGCATGTTTTAGTTGGACCTTTTCGACTGGTGTTGTAAGGTGAAGTTACTTTTCTCATTCTGCAGTCACTCCCAATGCCACTGTTACTCCAACTCCCATTCCACTGACGACTCCGGCAACGGTCAGGACCACCCCGACAGCAGTGACTTCAGGTAAGGGGCTGGAGTTGGCTATTTCCCCCCACCAGAGTTTGAGAAATATAACCTTGAATTTTGCCCGAGGTCCACGCCATTAATTTCTTTCATGTTTTAAAACTTACACCACAGAGTCTTGGGAGAATAAAAACATTTATATTCTTTTGTATTTTTCATAGTTCCTATAAATTCATCTACCACGGAAAGTCCCACTACATCATGTCATGTCACCGCTACCACAGCTCCAACAAGTAAGTACAGCCCCTGAGCCCGTCGCAGTCAGATCAGTTTCTTGTCGGGTCTGACTGTCTGGGCTGACTTTTTCAGTGCCTTTGAGTATTTTGCAGAATTGAATCGGGACCCCTCATAGTCTTCTCTGTTTTGGTCCAAAAAGCTTCACTTCCTTCATTATAGGGCAGTCTTTTAAGCCCAGAAATGTATCAGGTTTTCTCTCAACTGTTTCTAGATCCCTGGTGCCAGTACCATTTCTGTTACATGCTGAACAAAACTGAGCACAGTATTGTAAAAGGGACGTACAATATTACCATAACATCTACCAGAATTTTAACAAAACATATGTACAGTTTTTTACAATATTACCATAACATCTCTTTACTTAAACTCTACACTTTTAGCTATAAAATCTATTTTTTTCCCTTAATGCTTATCTGTGGTAGGAAAATAATGAACCATCAAATACATCCGAGTATTTCCTATCACTATCATCTTGAAGCTTTATTTTTTGATCTTTATCATTTGTTTCTGCTACCCAATAGTAACATTAACATTTCAACATTGTCAATATTAAATGTCATCTGCCATGTCATGGTGTTTATCTGGTCCTTCCTTTTAAGTTTCTTAGATTTTTTTTCATCTTGTATAACATTATCTAATCCTCCCCTTTTGGCATCATATTCAGTCTTGACTAGTTTGCTATCTGCACCACAACCTAGATCATTGATAAAAGTGAGGAAGAGTAGTGATCCCAGTACAGATCCTTGTGGTACTTCACTGATGAGAGTCCACCATTCTGAGTTCATTCCTTTTCTGTGCTCGGTGTTCTATCCATTAAGCACTTCTCAATCCAGCTGTCAACATTTTCCCAAATGCCTAATGCATTTTAATTTGAAAATTCATTACATTTTGTTCCATTAATGCTATTGCTTGTTCAAAAAACTCTGAAAGTTGGTTAAGCAGGACCTACCTTTTTTAAATTCATATGACCTATCCCCTAGATACTGTATGGAGGATGCTTTAGCATAGTTAAGTGTATGCTCCTACTATATGGTATTCTAATTATATGATTATTAGGTTTAAGTCTAATTATAGTTAACATAAACATATAAGCAATAGAAGATGCATTGATCTTTACTTAGTTTGGTTTTGTCACCCTTTTTATGGATGGGCACTTCATTAACAGTTTTCTAGTTTTTTGTTTTAATTTTGTTTTAATATTGGACCAGCTGATTACAATTTATTGTGTATTAACAGTGGTGCTAGAGATCAGTAAAGGAAATTACTACACCCTTTCTTGTTTGTATGCCAGATTAGTTTTAACTTGCCCTAGTTTTAATTAGCCCTGGAGAAGTATGATAAGTACATGCAGTGAAAAGATCCTTGTTCTTTAAATGTGGACATGCGGTTATTAGTATAGCCAGATAGATAATTTTATCATTTCACTAAGGCTTTTGAGTGTCAAAACCTGTGTCCATATGAACAGTATTTGTATCCCTTTTAAACTGCCTAGCCTAGTTGAAGCAGAATGCTTTCATGAGTATAACATTTGAAAAATCACTAAAAGTGAATCAGAGTTACTCAGAATAGAACATAATATTGAAAAAGTATTTGTTACTCTTTGTGTTAGAAGCTTTTCCAGGCAGTTAGTCTAATTTCTTCCAGGGGTAATCAACCTAGGTCTAAAGGGACTGCAAACTTGCATGTTTTGTATGTATCATTCAGCATGAGCCTGAGTCAAACCTATGGAAAAAAAATTACCCATTCAGCGAATAATAAGTTTAGTTAAGTAATTCAAATTAAGCTGTGAATGAAACCCCAAGGTTATCACTGCCTCGGTGGGGCACAGAGTTCTTCCTTGCATTATAAGACGTTCATGTGCCCCTCTGGGCAGATTCCTGTCCTCTAATCGAACAAAAAAAAAGGGGACGCCCTCCCATTCCCACTCCCTCCTCCTGCTCTTCCCTGCAGACTCCACCAGGACGACGGCCTTGCCCACCCCAGCGCCCCGCAAGAAGGCCACCTTTGACGCGGCCAGCTTCATCGGCGGCATCGTGCTGGTGCTGGGGCTGCAGGCGGTCATCTTCTTCCTCTACAAGTTCTGCAAGTCCAAGGACCGCAACTACCACACCCTCTAAGAGCTCGCGGCCGCCAGCAGTGCTCTCGTCCCCAGGGCTGACCAGGCGATTTCAAACAGCGTTTCCAGGCGGTTCGGGGTTGTTTTTGTCCTCTCTAACTTGGCGCGCGCGCTGTGCAGATCCCGTGTGACCACCGCGGTAGGTCAGGACGTGGATGCCCTTACCACCCCGACAGCTGGAGCCCACTGCCTTCAGGGTCGAGCGTTTCCACACCTGTACCACCGAGGGTAATGCAGAAGCAGCGCTTATCCATTGCCTTCTCTTATGTTGCTCACGGAAATGTTGTTTGAAACCGTCCGATTTGTCGATTCTTTTTGTTCAGCTCCCCCTTTTGAAACTTCTCTGAATACAGAAGATGCAGCATTGCTTTTCAGATCTTGCAGCTCCTAAATAAATAAATTTATATGCAGCTTGCAGGAAGGGGATTCCACCTGCAGACTGAAAAATTATACCTGCCAGGTGAGAAGCAATACTTTATCTTCACTGCCACTATAAGAGAGAGAGAGAGAGAGCCTGTGCCCATTAAAATCAAGTCATAAATAACAACTACAAGAAATATATTTCTTTATGCCAACACAAGAAGGCTAGTTGAAGGATGGAGAGATATTTGCTGGCTTAGAAGAAGATAACATTCCAAATGAAATAATTGAAGCTGATTTGTGCAGGGCAGATTAGCTCTGGACATTTGCACACATCCCATTTACCCGACAGAGAGAGGTGAATTTTGCAAGTTGAGCAGAGCAGTCTTGTGGGGGGAAATGGTGATGGTTTGTCCCTGCAGTGTTTTCCTCCATGTGTAGAACAGCCCTGACGGCCCGATTCCTCTGCTCCACAGCTCCGCGGTGAAGTTCCGAAGGCTTCCCAGAATGAAGGAGCTGAAGCCTCAAATAGCTTAACAGCTGCTTGTTGTTAATTAACTTCTGTGATGAGTATATTTATGGGCTTTCTGCGAAAACACACCAAGCGCCTGAATTTCAGCCCACTTGATCAGTATGTCAGATGGGATTAAGAAGACATCTAAGCGCAGACAATAAATAGAGAAAAGTGCCTTAAGGAAGTGTTAGTCAGGCTAGTGAGAAATAAAGGTCTCTGACTGCCGCAAAAGCTGGGAATAGATTATTATAACCATTATTACACAGTGAAGCTGCCAGCCGGACTGATTTTTTTTAATATATACGTTATAATTGGATTTTTTATTAGTGCCCTTGGATTTGGAAAACCAGAGGGATTTTCCCCTTGAACTGCCCACTTACATTTTGGCTTTTTTATATAAACCAGGAACGGGACTGAGGTCACTTTATTTTCTTCAAACGGTTTGAGAAATTAACTGGACATGAAAGTGCAGTTTGTGCGGTCGTTCTATCACGTTCAAACATATCCCAGCATGGAGAGCGTTCAGCATTTTCTACTGTCTAACATTTTGGCAAATACAGAACATGTTTTCCTTTTCTCCAAATATCAAAGGTGTTTATTTCAAATTTGAGTTCTAAAATGAATGTAGGGGATCCCTTCCTCAAACTTTGGCTTCTAATCTTTTAAAATAAAAAGCCTGTTGCAGAAAATCTCTTTTAGTTTGTAGAGCTGCTCACGGAAATGAATGTTAACTACACAATACAATCCTGATAAATGTAGAATGGTTAGAGGCTGATGTTTGATAGTTAAATGTCTTTCTGTTGACTAGCTAGCTGCTATTGTGGTTTATTTGTTTTCCTAGTCTTTCAGACAATCTTTGAGTTTTAAATGTTCATGTTAAATTGTTAATTTGATGAAGGATCTTTTGAATGGGATGTTAATAGTTTGCTTCTATGCACTCCTTATAGTATTGAGAAAATTTGCTCAGGTTTTTTGCAAAAGAGCATTTTTGAAATTGAACAATGTGAGCTTTTGGGTGTGGGTGTTTCCTGGGCTCCTACATACACAGCTAGTGAACCACTTTGTTAAAAATGTCAATGGCCAAGCATGAGTTGTGATGCATTGCACTGACTGAGCTTTGCATTTTTTAAATTAATTTTGATGCCAAAATTTGTAACCTGAAGCCAAAAAAAGATTGACAAATAATGCCATGCTGATTTAGTTGCCACCTGATGAAAATTGATGTTGAAAAATATTAAAGATCCTTATGAAAATAAAGAATGCATGGTCTCTTTATGCCAGTACTTATAAATATGTATTGTTAAATATGATTACATGCCCTTTGCTCACTTAAAACTTTCAAAAAGTATATTTTGTTATTTGAGAGTTCCATTAGGCTACATCCAAAGATTTTGAATTTTAAGGCAAGTAATATGCCACAGCACATAGTGTGATAAATGAAAGTGTTCTCTTAGGTGTCCTTATCTCCATCAGTAGTACTCAGTGGGTCTGTTGTCACTCTGAAAATAGTTTCTATTGTGGTCGGCTTTCAGAGATGTATCTATATCACAATACCAAGTGCATTGTTATTACCTGTTACCATTGTTATTGTTAGTGGTTTCCATTAACCACTGCTTCACAAACTACAGAAAGCGATTTAAAAGTCAGCTCTAGACATCCTACTGTCGTGTTACTTGACAATAACATATCACATATTGGAGAGTAATTTCTAAATGGTAATGACAAATTTTAAGAACCACATCATTTACTGTAATGATGCTGACTGAGATAAGCCCTGTGGTTTGGTGGGTTACACAAATTTCTTCAGCAGCTCTGAGAAAATGAAGAGACCATTTCTGCAGAGCTCAAGTGCTATGTGATGACAAGATGGTTTGCCCACGTAAACTTAGGACAGAATGTCTCATTGCGTGAAACAAAGCCCTTATTATAGCCAAGTGCCTTAATTGGTTGTACAACCTTTAATTTAACCTGGCAAAAATAAAGGCAGAAAAACATAAAAGGGATTTCATCATTGACAATATTTCTCAAGTTGTATATTTGCACTGGATCTGTGTTTTCAGTGTTCCCAAGAGCTCACTAGGGATGAAAGCTGGGCAAGACATTCACAGAAGTCCCAGAGTTTTGAAACACGCTTTCTAGCATTGTTCCATCTCAGTGTTTTGTGTGTGTGTGTAAATTTCCTGCCTTTACTGTTGCTTATTCATAAAAGGGAAGGGAGTTAGTGGGTTTATTGTATCCTAAACCCCAGCCTTGTGCCGATTTAAACACTTTTTGTTGCATATGTAGTCACAAAGCCTGCCTTAATAAAGTCTGATGCTTTTTTAAGTGTACCTTTTCATGTGTCTTGTTTTTCCATTTCTCTCACATTAGAAATATGTTGAAAACGGGAATAAAATTTTAAGATTGTCCAAACTGCTGTTTTTTTTTCCATTATGTAACGTACAGTATGCCACCCAAATATTCCTCTTAGTCACCAGTACCCACAGTTTACCTTTGTGGCTTGTACCTGGTTCTGTCTCAGGACTATACTGTAAATATTAACATTAGTAACAGAACAAACAGCCCTGAAACCACTAGAGAGGATAACTGAAATCATACATACACCATTATGAAACCAAGCTTTCACCATTATGATTAAGTAAGGTGTAATTTTGAAATCTAGGCAATGAAAATCACAAGTCATCTTTTTTTCAGTTAGTAGTTTTTTCAGTTGACACCCGAAGAAGTCTCCTTGTCTCTTCTCTTTTCAGCACGGAATAAACCTTTACTTGTTCCGTTTTTCAGTTATTTGTGAAATCACCATGTATAATGCAGTTTCCAAAGGAAGTTGGTTGTAAGCAGAAAAATAAAACGTTTGTCTAGATTGGGTGCCATGCTGGATAAATAAACACACTCCAGTTTGTACGGTCTTGAAAGTATGAGGAAAGGGACCTCGTCAACTAACTGTAATGACAAATGATTAACCCCATCACACGACAATATTTAAACAAATTGAATAAAGGTTGAGTGCAAACTAATTCCACAGAGTCTGTTTTTTTATTCAAGTCCAAAAATTTACTTTGCAGTAAAGTCCATTTTCATAAAAAGAAAAAAAGGCATCATTAGACTTCGTCACAGCATGCTAACATTTTGGGGGTTGTCACAAGGTGTTTTTGTGAGTAAATTGAATTTTTTCCTTTTTTCTGAAGCATATTAATACCTTGATGTCTGTGAGATTTATACATTTAAATCTATGATTTTTACTGCATTCTACGTGCTGTATATGGTGCTTATTTTTGGAGGTGCAGCAGGAAGTAAGAACAACAATTATAGTGTGTAAACTGTGCATATAATTAGCACATAAGTATATATATTGAGCATATAACAAAATATTTAAAGTACGTATAATTAGAAAAGGCATTTTTTTAAACGTTTTGGAAAATGTAATAAAACAACCGCAGAAATAAAAGCCATTCTAATTTATTTTTACCACAGTTATCCATTTACAGTACACAATATCTGTTCTAGCCTATGGAAGATGTCCCATTTTTTTCCATTCGTCTATTCTGGGGAAAACAAATTGAGGTTACAGTGTCAGACTATTTAACAGTGATTCTGTTGGAGAAATCTGTGAATTAAAAAATGCATCATACATTTCAACTGCAAAAATAAACAGCCTCAACCCAGAGCGGTATTTGTGATTAGAGCAATGGCTGGATTATGAGAAGTTCTGGAAGATGAAGTGACAGGCACCACTTCTAGCAATAGAACATTAATGCTGGCTGGGGGGCATGAGTTCCTGCTCAGTGTCACACAACTTATTTTCTTCTCGTCCTATTTCTGGTCTCGTCTCAGCTCCCGCATCTTTATAAGGAGACTGTGAGGACCTCCTTCTCCAAGATCAGGTAACAGGGACCCTGTAACCTGGCTCCTGATCCGACTGGGACCCTGAAAGTGCGGAACATCGCAGCTCTGTATCAGTACTGTGTGGTATAGTGTGCCAGTAGTTTCCACCCCACCGTCAGATGGCTTTTTCTCATAGAGATTATAATCTGAAGCTCCAACACCATTTATTTTATTATAAAAAGTTCTAGCACAGCTGTTTGCAATACAGAGTTTGACTCACAGTTTTTGGTCTCTGGAGCCGAGTGTCTGTGCCATTTCTGCAGACATCATCTCCTGTCCTGTTCTCAGGTGAGAGCCAGTCCTTACTGGGGTCTTGCAGGAGTGCAGAGGCTGAGTGAGATGCCAGCAGATTCCACTCTGCAGAGCCTGACAGTCAAATACATCCTTTACACAGCCATTCATTTTACCTTCACAAAAGTACATCACATTTGTTCCCCTAGATGCACACTCCTTGAATTTCCAACACACTAGAAAAATTTGCTATTTTGTACTGAAGTGTTTGCCTTTACAAACGTCTGGTCAAAAGGTTCCTTTCTAAATTTTTGTAAATGTTTTTAACTGTTTTTTTTTAACTTTAGTTACAGCTATTTGGCTCTAGTAAGCACAGTAATTGTCACACTACTCGCATGCATTGAGAATTCAGACCATATTGTTTCTGGTGGTTTTAGTGCAGGCAGTTTGTAAGTTTCTATAAATGGGCAATCTCTAGGTGCTTTACAAGCTGGTTTTGGAACTAAACTATAATCAAGATGTCTGTTGAATGGGTCACCACAAAAGTTTAGTTACCACTAAAACAAGTGTTGTTTTTTTCACCCTCTAACATAAAATGCTAATAAAGTATTTTACTCAAAAACACCATGAGGCATTGCTGTTTGTGTTATCTGAGGATTTGTCCACAAATAACACAGCCTTGTCAAATACCTGGAGATCAGAGCTCATGATCTGGTGGCTGAACTTGCTGACATTTGCTGTCTTTAAGATGTGGAGCAATTGGTTAGACTTTTAGAGACATGGTGTGCATTCCAAAAGCTGGGAGAAAACACCAAAGCAGGCTGGTGTACAATTAGCACTGGATCACAGTAAGACACAACTGCACACAGAATGAAGAGACTGAATATACAGTAAACTGCATTCGAATGACTAGATACAGAATAGGATGCTCACTGCACAAAGTTAAACAGATGAGCCCTGTGGCAATACAGAATACGGAAATAATGATTAATTTATAAGACATAGGAATGATTTGACGTCTGCATGGAGCTCTGGTACATTTTTCAAAACTAAAGGGTGGACTCCTTGCTAAAATTGGAGCAAAATCAGTTGTCAAAGTCCACATGACCAGCGGCAAACAATATTGGATTTTATGGTTTACTAGAGTGGAGCAGAAGAGTAAGTGAAAGCAGGTTTCCTTTTGCATTGTTTCAGAAACCTAAATAATAGTGTGCCTTTGCAGATAACAGCTGTTGTTTGATATTGATCTGGTGTTATCAATTGGGCAATTTAATCTGTATCTGTAAGTGGCCATCTGGGGTTTTCTGGGTGACCAGAATGTTAGGCCTCTAAAATGCCTTGTCTGTAAATACTGTATACATAGAGATTTTTTTTTTGTTGTTGTCTGAAGCATAGTGTCTTGTCCTTGTTAACAAATATTTGTGTAACCAAGTGTGCCTGGGTTATTACTCTTTTCACCAAAGCTGTGCCAGAGAACAAAGAATTCACAGGCCTCTAATTATACCAACCGCTTGGGTATATTCTGGAGAAATCACTTACAAGTGGGGGGTTATGAATATTTATTTTATTTATTGACAAACTGCTCGGTCATTTCCTGATTTCCACCAGTTTCGTAACCCCCCCCATTTGTAACGATACATTTCAAAATAATTGGACAAAAATTCATAGTGGTTTTACTGGCTGTACTCTCTTCCAGATTCTTCTGTATACTAGTAAATTAACTAATTACTGTATATAACTATAGATACAAGAACATGATTCATTTCAATGGGCTGTATAGAAGTATAATAATACTGTTTTTATTCTCATTGTGCCTCACAATGCACCTAAAGAGTAGTAATATCTTAAAGCGCATGTCCAGGGGCTGTATTCCTGTAGCTGACTGAAGTCTGAGACTGGGAAATGTGCTTATGTACCCGTTATAGACTAAGTTATCCAACTAGTGTTTTGTGACCTTAAGGCTTTTTCATAACTCAGGTTTTCTTTATTTCTTAAGAGATTCTGCCAAGTGTGATCAATAGAGAAGCTCATTTTCATACTCTTAAATCTCCTCCAGATGGACACTGTCTCTCTGTTTTACACTAGTCTACTCTCAGACACAGTGGCTTAATCCTACAATTTAGCTTAAAGCTCTGGTATCCCTTATAGTTTAAAGAGAACACAGGTCTATGGAAAGCTATATAATAAAGTCCTCACCCCAGCTCTTTTCAATGTCAATTTCTGTCTTTAGTTTACTTGAAAATCCAGTTCATATGGAACACACAGCAGGTCATTAAGACAGACCTCAGCTAAATACTTAAGGCATGTATGTCATTAAAACTATCTTTGGATTCTCATGCCACAATAAAAAGCCATTTCTCATTTTCTTGGTTGTTAAATAATTTTACATGTTTCTTTCTGATGAGAATGATTGCAAGACAAAAGTGTAAAAGTGATGTATTGATTTTCAGCTTTAATTATAAGGACAGTGCCAAGATTTCCCATTAATCAAGCATTACTGTTTTTAGTGTCTTATACACTAAGCTCTCTGTGTCCTGTCTGGCACAAGTATTATAGAAGAATTTGTGAACTATGCTGACAAAGGTGAGGCAATTTCACAACACAGGTTTTCTCTATTTCACAAGAGATTCTTCCAAACGTCATCATAGAGAAACTCATTTTTATACTGCTAAATCTGCTCCAAAACACATTTGAGGTTTACTGGCTTGACAGAACATCCAAACTAGAAATGAAAACCCATGTATTTATATTTTGGGAGCTGTGTCAGGGAGGCAAATTAGTCATATGTCCTTTAAGAAGATTAAGGGTGGGGAGATGTCATCTACACACTGACCGGATACAAATGCATTTTGTCTCCAGGATAGTAGAACAGTAACTGAACAGCACAACAGAGGTAATTTGCTAACTTACACTTGCACTCTCTCTGTTTCACAGTTTTGCCAAAACCATAACAAGCCTTTGAACTTGGGAATTTCAGTAGACTTCTTTATCCTCCATCATTGGAGAACAATACAAATGCAGCATAGAGCTTTACATACTGTATACATTATACTGTATATAAAACATACCTGCTAATGTGCTTCTTATGGTGCCAGCACTCCTTGACAAAACAGAGGCCGACCTCCTGTTCTGGCCTTTGGAAGGAAAAGTCAGACTTTACTGACTGATATGTAATAAATAATTGAATTTAAAAAATTTTAGCATGTTTGACTTTGACTTTCCCATATAGACTTTACTGGACTAAACACAGAATCAATTCTCCTGAATAAGGTTGCAAGAGACACATGAGCTAGTGCTGATTATAAGATTGTCTCTGTAATAGTGGTTATTACACTGAAGTTCATTTATATCCTAATGGGGAAAGAAGTAATCTTTTGAATGGTGTCCCACATGTGGAAAGTGATGTGTTAATACTTGTTTAGTGTGTTCTAATTTACAATTGACGATATAAAAGTAAATTAGGTTGTTGGATCCTCCAGAGCAAACCCTTGCACACGTGAAGTTATGCAGCCCTGAATCGGTCAGGCCTGTGTCTTGGCTCAGAAGGTGCACACTGTTCTCTCTCTGGCAAGCAGGGAGACGTGTGAGACGGCCCAGAGCTTGTCACACCTGTCGAGGAGCTGCATCGGGACAGGGCGCCCTGAATGTCATGCACTTGGCTCTGCAGCTCATCCACACGCTGGAAAGCTTCAAGTTTCAGGCTTCGCTCCAGGGAAAGCTGGCTTCTGACCTGCCAGCGGGAGAGAGCATGGAAAGCTGTTTTTTAGGTCGATGGCTTTAATGTCGACACAAACATTTCTGTATGGATACATTTAAAAAGAGACTAATGTGGTGTTAAGAGGTTGACACTTACCGTGTAAACTTAAATTGCAATATTTAATGTCTACTGCTCCTACAGACAGCTCAGTCAGATTGCTAGTGTTAGTGAAAGACAACACATTGAAGAATACTATAACCACTATATTTGTACACACACAGTTTGAATATCTCTTCCTTGAGACAATCTCCTTCACAAATTCATTTTAACTGATTCTAGAAGGAAAAATCTGTGTACACAAGAAAGCAGTTGAAACATTGACATTCAAAGCATTTTTTAAAATCATATTGTTATCTGTGGCTGTAACAACATTAATTTGCAAATATTGCCCATTTGTAGAATGCCCCACTTTAGTATTTGGGGTTATGATTTAGATAAATGCAAAGCATTACATGAAGAAGAAAAGAACTTAAACAGCAAAAGTGATACTGCAAAAGTAGAAGTGCTTAAAGGGAAGACATCTCAGATTTTTTAATTCTTAATTAAGCTCACAAAGGCAGTAGGTGGCAGTAGGAATATTTTCGGAAACAAGAGGAGCAAGCGTGGCTGTCCACCTGTCGGATCTCCTTGTCTGTCCTCTGCTGGTGGAGCTGGCTCATCTTGGTGCTGCACTCCAGCTGCTCCCCCAGCGCCTGCAGCTGCTGCTCCTTCTCCCCCACATCCTCCTGCAGCCGCTCCAGGTTGGCTGCCTTCATGCTGTCCAGGTGCAGCCTGCTGCGCGCCGCCTGGGCGGAGCGGTGCTCTGACTCCCTCAGCAGCTGCCTCTGAGGGAGAACTCACAGTCACCAGCAGTGCCCCTAGTGCACACATACTGGAGACCCAGAAACCTCTCGACAGGGGCTAGGGCAGATGCAAGAACAGCCTCTCTCAATCTAATGAATATGTAAGTCAGCTTAAATGAACTGCAGCTGCAAGGTGCATCAGATACTCTGACTTAGTAAGGGCTGGGTTTCATGCTGATAGTCATGGTTAAAAACTTACAGACTTTGGACTTTTCAGAATAAGAATACCCCCCTGTTTAAACAGGGTGATGTAATCAGCTGATTGAAGAAAAATGAAGGTGAGATTTACTTTTTATGGCATGAAAAAATTGACAAAAATTTCAAATGTCACGCCTCTTACATTTTGCCTTCATATCCTACAGATTTGCTGCCACATTCATTTAATCCAAGGAGTAGGAAGAAAAATGTGTTGATACAATTATTTGAAAGGGATATAAAAAGGCCTTGTGATCCCAAGTAAGGTTCTATGACTTAAAGGGTCTGAATTCCTTCTTAACCAAATATTATGCTGCAGTGCTTTCCTGCTATCAGTCAGACCTCTGAGACAGAATTTCTAGATCTGCAGGTGATCTGTATCTCTTCTGATCTGAATGGTGTGTGTGCAGCTGTGACTCTGCTGTGCTGGGTGGTGAGTCACCTGCTTCTCCAGCTGTTTGCTGACAGTCGTGTACTCGGCCTGGCACGTGGACAGCGCTCTCCTCGTGGCCTCGAGCTGCTGTCTCAGCAGGGTGGCCTCCTCCTCCACCAGCAGCCGCAGCCGCAGGCTCTCCTTCTTCTGCTGCGTTGCCTCCTGTGGGGGGTCACAGAGCACAAGCCGCGGGGAAGACAGTGGCGCCAACAGCTGTGCTGTTACGGGTGAGAGTGTGTGTGTGAACCAGCCTCCGTACAGAAGAATACATTCACTGCTGCAGCCGTGGCTAGAGAGTGTGTTCCAGTCTTACTGTAAACTTCAAAAGGAAAAAGTGTTTCTGTGGCACACTGCTCACTTTCTGATCGACCCTTCAGTTCATTTGAGTTGCTACATACCGTACTGCAGAGAATGCTAAACTGTTTCTAAAAATAAGTCAACAAGTGCTAGAGGCAACTTACAGCTGTTTCACCACTTACTTATCTGTGGGCTGTTAATGGGACACAACAGGAGGTAATGGGTTAGAAATAAGGAAATAATGCTTTCAATTATTTCACACACAACAGGATACTAATGTAGTGTTTCATAGCCGTTCAGGGACGCCAAATATGTAATCATAGTGGCTCTCTGAAGGCACCAGTTCTGTAGGGTTTGGGCATTTACTGAGACAATTATTAATTGTAGCAGTAAATCACAAAGTTGATTCTTTTGATGGCTTTAGAATCCAACCATGCGACATAACTCAAACAACGCACACACGCAGGTACTAATACACGAGGATACATTTATTAATACATAGAATATGCCTTAAACCTAACAGATCTTATCGAGAGGGTTATCAGAATACAAAAGATATATATTCAATCAGTTACGAAGTGTTACACATCAAGAGGACATACGTTCAGTATATCATTCATTTAGACCGTTTCATAAATGAACTTGGTTACAACTTCTACATTAGATACTCAAAACAAGTACATAACTCTTAGGAATTAAACTGATATCAACTGGTTTGGATAACAATTGAATTCTCGAGCTGTAATGCATTGAAGTTGAATACTCATCCAATTTCTGGGGATTCAGATCTCCTGCAGGCACAAACAATCAGCTGCAGGCTGTTGCTGTCCAATCCGCGCTCTCTGGCTCCGTGCCAGGCTGTGCTGTGCGGCTTGCGACGGTGCGCTGCTGATGCTCACTGACCGGCTAGTTAGTGTTGGCTTTAACTAGCAAAGTTTGTGCACAGGAGAAAAGATGACTGTGGGTCCCAGCAAGTCAGGAAGAGGACCGGTTCGTTCCTGATGAAGAGCTAGTTCTGAATAGTGATTCAGCTGTCCACAGTTCTGACCTGTCCACGAGGCCTGCTGCTGGTTACTCTCTGGCAACCTCCACTCTAGACTCTTAGAACAAAGGAAAGTTCTGGCACTCGGACACACTGGCCGTTCCGTGGTTGTCCGGGCTGAGTCTCGGGATGGTCAGGAGGCGCGCTGCGAGAATGTCCTGCCCTTGGGAGCCTTCTGCTCCTGGGCCGTCCTGCCCTGGAATTCTCCTTTGAATTCCCTTTAGAACAGTCCACAGAATCCTCTCCAGAATCTTACTGAATCTCCCGAATCTGAATCTTGTTGAATCTGAATCTCACAGGCTCTCTGTGTTGCCTGTTTTTACCTGGAGGAACTTCAGCTCGTTGATTGGCTGAAAGTTCCATGGGCATCAGAGTCCCACGTGGGTTACTCAGCCCTACCAGTCCCTGATTGGTTGATCAAGGTGAGATATGAGTCACTTAGTCCTGACACTTAGTAATGCAGTCCAGATGTCCATCCGGCACTCCCTAGACTGATAGGCGCCAGTGGATGACCATTGATCATGATAGCCAGACTTAGCTAAGTGCATCCCCCTTTGGGAGCTGTCCTAGGAAACCTTAAATCATCTTGCATGAATAGTTTCTCTGTGGCTGCACCACAGAGATGAACAGAGAAATGGGGCCTCATTTGGGAAGCTCAGAAACACTTAATTCTGCCTTATTATTAAGCCTCGCCGCTACATATCCCCCCTTTTTGAAGGTCACGAGGTCCTGAGGCGTTGTTGCCTTCAAAACAAAACAGAGTTAAGTGATGTCCCTTGCCATTAGAACATTAATCTTAAATGTCTACATTACTCCTCGAGAATTCATACCGGAACCAGCATTGGATACAAACAGGATGAATAACATCTGGAGTATGTATAAACACGGTAGGAGACATTATCTAAGTCTAGGAATTACACATCAGGAAGTTCACTGTCAATATCTGATACCTCTGTGGTAGATATTTGGGGAGAAGTCACTTCCTTTCTTTTGGCATGCTACCTTTGACTCATTCATGCTACCCGGAGTACATCTTGATGTAAGAGTACATCATTCAGAGTACACTGTCAGTCATGATCCAGCTACCCGGCAGCAGTGTTACAATAACACCAGTTCCTGTTCCCAGCCCCCCGATAAACCACAACACCTGTGTTGGGTATCTGCTAGGGTGGTTTGGAGGTTTGTTCCATTAAAGCAAACTAACTACCTGTACCTCTTCAGGGCTTACTGTTTCTTGGATTTCTATCCAATTCCTTAGTGTGGCACCTGAAGGCATCCATGACCTCAAGTTTGGTCTTATGTTGTCTGGTTCTAGACCGTACAGTGTTAAGTTACCATGCTGTACTATGGCCTCCTCAGGAACTTAAAGGAACTGTTTTATTAGGTAGCTGCATCATGCCTGTCACAAGTCACAGTGTCAGTTAAATGTGGTGTGCTGACCAGCCATTTACTTCCCACCTGCTCTTCATGGGGTTCATTAACCTTCCTCTGCTCGTTAGTAGCTTTACACCCTTCATTGGTGAATCGTTTAGACACAGCCAATGGATAGCTTTGGTAGCCATACCCATCTCAAGATTTGGAACCGAATTCAATCTTGGTTTGCCTTCTGGGTGAGCTATGAACGATGGGGTTAATGTCACACACTCCTCTACTGAGAAGAGTGGAATCAAGTGGGTTGGGAATTGTGCCGTGGTTAGACTGGCTACAGTGGCACTAAGCTCCCTTAACAGGTCTTGTGTCAACATTCTGGCCTGTTGCACACAAGCATAAACCCACTGTATAACACCAACAATCATGTCCACTGGTTGGGGAATAAGGTTTAACCCTGTTGCATAGGAAATTGCCTGTAGGGTTTTCCCTAAGCTTTCCAACTTTTGCTGCTGTCGATACAGTCTGTCACTACCCTCTGGTATCTCTGACACCTGCCTTCTTGGGGCAGTCAGGGTGAGAGTGCCAGTAGCACACAAACCTACCAGAAAAAGCAAACGTGCAACAGTGGCGGCAGCAATCAGTCTTCCCAAAAGTCTTTTCGGGTGGCTGATCCCAGTCATCTCCTTCTGAGTGACTGTTGCCTTTCTAAGCTGGCGCAGCGTGTACATGGTGTCTTTCTCAGTATGCCATGTGGCATCTTGGGCACCAACATCCTGGAAATCTGGGGAGATCTGACACAGCTGCTGATGCTGCTCCTCCTTTTCCAGGGCATCTGCTTTTTCGATTTGTTCATGCCTGTGCTCTAGGAACCCTGCAGGGGGCGGTGCAGCGGTGGAGCATACCTGACCCTCGGCTGAGTGGTCATCTGGAGCACCTGAGTGATCTGGGATTGTTATCCCATTCTCACTGTTCAGGTCCACCCTGCACACTTCCTGATTGAGGAATCCCTCTATTGGCATGTTTACAATCGTTCGCTGGGCGTGGGTGTAGGACACCTGCTCGCTCCCCCCTTCCCTCGCTAGGGGTTCAGGGAGCTGCCCCAGCACTGGGATAGCTAGTTCACTGTCTTCGAACTCGCTATCACCCACCAGGCCCATGTCAGTGCAGGCGGGGATTCTGACACCCCTCTTTGCGATGTCCTGCACTGGCAGGCGGGTGACTTGACCATCCAGCTCCAGTCTGGCTGAACCACTGTTGGTCAGACTCAGACTGACAGACTGAGCTGGTGGCTGTAAGAAAACCGGCTCGGCTTTCATTCCCTGTCCCTTCTGGGGGACTGGGTGTGTTGGCAACCCTGCCGTTGAGGCAGGAACAATCAGGTCAGTCTCACTCACTACCTGGTAGTTGTGAGAAATAATGTTACCTGACTGCAGGTTCCCTGGGTCACAGCAGAGGGAATCGGCATCTGGGATCAGGTGTGTCCACAGCGCAGTAGTCTCAGCGTCCAGCTGGACCTCCTGTCTAACCTGTGAATGTTGCACCAGGGGCACCTGGCGGTGGCCCTGTGACAGCTGCTCAAGCAGATCCTCACTAATAGAGGACCTCTCAGGGCTAAGGGCGAGGGCTACATCACCAACCTGCTCTCCTGCCATCTGGATCCCTTCCACCACTGCAGGGTGGTGGTCCTGACCCCTCTTGGGTGCCAGGGTGCACAGGGAAAGCTCCTTTTCATCGCCAGGTGGGGAGATCTGCTCCTCTTTAGGGATGTAAAAGGTGTGTGCTTTACCTGGTGGATCAGGCGGCTGCTCGGAGCACCGCTCCTGTGGCATGGAGGCTGTTGGGACCTTGGCCAGGGCACGACTTCCCTGTATATCCGGGGAACAAGAAAATATTTTTATTTCTTGTCCAGAGGGAACAGAAGGAATCTCCGCATAGGCTTCTGTGTTCGGTGGGCACTGTGTAAGCACAGTCTGCCTCTTGGCCCCCCTTTCCTTCTGTACAGAAGGCTTAGGAGGCTTGACCTGTTTCCACACTTTGCCTTTCTGGTGATCCACCAAAGGTTCCACTCTGAGTCGCATACCCTTTTCTTTTTCTACCCGTTTGAGCTTGCCGTGTGACATCAAACACCTTTCAACCTCAGTGTCAATCAGTGTCTCACTGGGTAAGACATCTCCCATGGCAGCCTTGAGGTAAAAGCTTCGTGCTTTTCCTCTGTGTTTTACTGCCTGCTCTGTGACTTCAGGGGTGGAGTCAGCACTCGCTTGGGAGTGGCTGACCTCATCCAGGCAGGAACCCTTCCGCTCAATCAGATAGACTGAGGGAGGGAGAGGGGGCGGGTCTCCGCCTCCTCCAGTGGAGAGTATCAGCTCATTCACGCTTCCGGCAGCCTTGGGGAGCGGTTGTCCCTGTCCTAATAAAGCTTGTTCAAGCCTGGCCAGGCGGGCGGCTACTGAATCCTTTTGTTCAGCCTTTTCTAGCCCTTTCCCTTCCCCGGTGTTCTCATGGCACTTAGGACGCTGGGTGCGGTCCTGTGTGAGTGCTTTGGAACGGGGCTTAGCCAGCTCAGGAGCCTGTGCTCCTTCGAGCAGGGGGGAATTAACCCTGCTGGCTCTGACGGCGAACACAGTCGCTTTAGCAGCTTTTTGCTCAGAGCGACTTTGGACATCATACTCCCAGGCTTTCTGCGCGAATCTCTTAATATCAGTCATTTTCATGGTCTGTGCATCTGTATGCATTAAGATCATCTTTCTGACTGACGGGTGGAGATTCGCAATGAATAAACCCTTGAAATGTGTGTTCTCTTCGCAACCCTCATAATTTCGCCCTGCAAAATAAGTTCGTCTAAGTCTCTCGTAATATTCGCGAGGGGACTCTGCTCTCTCGTGCTTAATGTTAAGAGCGGCGGCTATCGCAGCAGTCGGGTCAATAAACGCACTGTATTCTTCGATAAGTGCTTGACATAGCTGCTCAAAGTCATTACAGACTTCTTTCATCTGCCTAGCCATCCACTCATGTACAGCTCTGCTGGTAGTTTTCCTGACCAGAAACACTTTCTCCTGTTCTGTGGCGTTTGGCAGGAACTGCAGGTTATACCTGAGGTCTTGAATATAACTCTCGATATTATTCTCTGACACTGCGGGGTCAAATCTCTCTATGTCCTTCGCTAGCTCTCTCAGAGAATGGAGATTTATTCTTCTAGCTTCTCCGCTGACGGAGATATGGAAGAGATCGTGGTCAGACTTGTCGCTGCTAGAGAGAGTGCTTAATAGCGACTCGAATTCAGACCTTTTAGCAACCATCGTTAAACTTAAAGAGTATTACTTTTAAGTACGAAGTCACAGTTTTACCACAGAAAACCACAAGATCAAGTATGCAATCAACCCGGTAGATTGCAAAAGATCACAAAACAATCAAGCACTGCTTAAAGAGCAAGGGGAACTTTTTTCCTTTCGGCTTTCAGCACACTGTATTGTCGTGTATGAAACCCGCGGCGTTTTATATTGAATTATTCCGCTTGGTTGATTCATTTCAGTCTTGCCACGCCCACCCAGGGACGCCATAAATGTAGTGTTTCATAGCCGTTCAGGGACGCCAAATATGTAATCATAGTGGCTCTCTGAAGGCACCAGTTCTGTAGGGTTTGGGCATTTACTGAGACAATTATTAATTGTAGCAGTAAATCACAAAGTTGATTCTTTTGATGGCTTTAGAATCCAACCATGCGACATAACTCAAACAACGCACACACGCAGGTACTAATACACGAGGATACATTTATTAATACATAGAATATGCCTTAAACCTAACAGATCTTATCGAGAGGGTTATCAGAATACAAAAGATATATATTCAATCAGTTACGAAGTGTTACACATCAAGAGGACATACGTTCAGTATATCATTCATTTAGACCGTTTCATAAATGAACTTGGTTACAACTTCTACATTAGATACTCAAAACAAGTACATAACTCTTAGGAATTAAACTGATATCAACTGGTTTGGATAACAATTGAATTCTCGAGCTGTAATGCATTGAAGTTGAATACTCATCCAATTTCTGGGGATTCAGATCTCCTGCAGGCACAAACAATCAGCTGCAGGCTGTTGCTGTCCAATCCGCGCTCTCTGGCTCCGTGCCAGGCTGTGCTGTGCGGCTTGCGACGGTGCGCTGCTGATGCTCACTGACCGGCTAGTTAGTGTTGGCTTTAACTAGCAAAGTTTGTGCACAGGAGAAAAGATGACTGTGGGTCCCAGCAAGTCAGGAAGAGGACCGGTTCGTTCCTGATGAAGAGCTAGTTCTGAATAGTGATTCAGCTGTCCACAGTTCTGACCTGTCCACGAGGCCTGCTGCTGGTTACTCTCTGGCAACCTCCACTCTAGACTCTTAGAACAAAGGAAAGTTCTGGCACTCGGACACACTGGCCGTTCCGTGGTTGTCCGGGCTGAGTCTCGGGATGGTCAGGAGGCGCGCTGCGAGAATGTCCTGCCCTTGGGAGCCTTCTGCTCCTGGGCCGTCCTGCCCTGGAATTCTCCTTTGAATTCCCTTTAGAACAGTCCACAGAATCCTCTCCAGAATCTTACTGAATCTCCCGAATCTGAATCTTGTTGAATCTGAATCTCACAGGCTCTCTGTGTTGCCTGTTTTTACCTGGAGGAACTTCAGCTCGTTGATTGGCTGAAAGTTCCATGGGCATCAGAGTCCCACGTGGGTTACTCAGCCCTACCAGTCCCTGATTGGTTGATCAAGGTGAGATATGAGTCACTTAGTCCTGACACTTAGTAATGCAGTCCAGATGTCCATCCGGCACTCCCTAGACTGATAGGCGCCAGTGGATGACCATTGATCATGATAGCCAGACTTAGCTAAGTGCATCCCCCTTTGGGAGCTGTCCTAGGAAACCTTAAATCATCTTGCATGAATAGTTTCTCTGTGGCTGCACCACAGAGATGAACAGAGAAATGGGGCCTCATTTGGGAAGCTCAGAAACACTTAATTCTGCCTTATTATTAAGCCTCGCCGCTACACTAATATTACGTACATTAACATAAACTGAAAGTTTCCAAAATACGCAGATTCAAATGTAAGATGAATGAATCTAGCCATCAGTGACGCATCAAGAAAACCCACTGGACAGGTACTGCTGGGCTTGTTGGTTTTGAAATGTGTGTGCTGGGCCTCACTGGCTGATGTTGGGCGTTGGACCTGCCTCTTCTCAGGCACACAGCCCTACCTGCCTGTGGCAGAGCAGCTGGCGGCGGAGCTGGCCCTGGCTCACAGTGTGTTTCCAGAGCCCCAGGGCCTTCATCCTGCACAGTAGGGCGTCCAGCTGGCCGCTCTCCCTCCGCAGCTCCTGCAGCTTTTCTTGCTGAAACGCAGAACGCAATAGTTACATCACAACATCTTTCAGTCTTTCTGCATCTTTTTTTGTATAAAATAAATACTATTATGTTTTTGCAGAAAACCCCACAACATTCTGCTACGTCTCCAGAAACCACCTTACCATCAATAATGTTCCCTGAAGGGCCTTGTCATCTTTGGTGGAGCTAAACTTCTTCTTCAGCTTGATCATGTTGTCCACCCCTTCCCTGCGCACCTGGCTGACTAGTTAAGTTACATCCTGGTCCATTCTCATGTGATATTCATCCAGCTTGGCCTGGATCCGGCAGTTAAAGACGTCAATGGGAAATACATATTATTTTAACTGGCTTTACATCAATAATCTATTACATAATATCTGTAGCCCCACTGAAGTGATTTAAGTGCCATTATATATCTCCAGACATTGCACTAATGGGTCTAAAAGTACTTGAAATGATTATAATTATCAATCCAGTTGAGACAATATAATATATCCATGCACAATGAACTCCAGTGCACATTCATAAGCAATGGACCTGTCTCACACAATATCACCTTCCTGTTAATGACAAGATCTTTTATACAGGTATATAAAGAGAATAAGTGTAAATTGTGACTTCACAGAAAAATATTTTTATTTGTACTTAGTATGGCACATGAAATGCAATAATAGTTCAGATTTTGATAAAAATGAGAAAAAGATTCCAATTCTGCATCAGATAGATTTTTTTCATTATTACAAGAGCGAAATAACTATAAAGGATGAAGTTACATCCCTCAGAGATAAAAACTGGAACATTTTAGGTGACAAAAGGGAACCGATGATGTATGAAGCAAATGCACTGCAGGTGCGTTTATCCGGGAAGAAACTAACAACATGCCTCAATCTAAGGCTAAAAAAAGTAATATATTAAACAGAATTAGTATAGAAGGACCAAATCAGTGTTAGAGCCCCTTGAATAACTTTAGATAAATACATCTCCAGGACCTGATAGTTTGTCCAGATGTGTCATTCACAAAACATAAACTAAACTCCTCCAACAGTCGCTGAAAATGAACAACATCCATTGACTGGACAACTGCTTATTGATATTCCTAATGAGCCTTCCACGCAGAAAAAAATAGTGACAATACCAAACCATGTAATTATAGACCAATAATTCATCTATTACTAATATGATTCATTGTTCATTTCTGGAAAAAAATAACTTGAACTAGAACTAGTAACAGATGTTGATCTTTGTGGCAACTGGATTCTAAGTGATAGTCAATGGGTACAGTGCTTTGCAAGAAGATCCACTCCCTTCCGATGATGTTGCATTTTGTTAAAATGCTGACATTTAACTCATCTCACCTATAAAGTGTTCACTTTTTTTAATTAAAAAAATATGACAAATTTGAAGGCTGAATACTTTTGCAAGGCACTCTAGGTCTCACTTAAATGAAGTGATGCAGATCTATGAACAAGCCAGAGGAGTGCTGGATAGAAACAACGTATGAGATGGTGTAATGAGGATGACTACGGGACTATGATTATACTGGATGTAGATGTAATTTTTCTCAGTGTGGTGATCCATAGTTCTGTAACTATCTGGTAACTGTTTCACATCTGGGTGTTCTGTCTTCTTCCTTCGTCTCTCATTTTCTTTCTGTCCCTCTAATTGAGGGCTGGAGTCCTCCTGCGCTGCCAATCCACTCACCTCCTAAAGATCCTCCTAAAGTTCTGGCATTTTTATTGCTTTTTCTACCCTGAGTTGGGCAGATGAAGATCAATTAAAAACTGCTTTATCTGGAGCTTCCTATAAACTTTAGAAATCTTTGTATAAAAAGGTGACATGCTGGCAGTCTGACAAATTTTCATAACTCTTAATAGTTTTTAGGAAGCAGATACAGTATGTACTGTAAGTGATATACTTTTTTGGATGGTATGCAAAGTGCAATAGCATTATTTGTGTTTTTTCTTTATTTGGGTAAAATAAACCTGGGCATCGGGCCCTTCGCCCCAGGTCTGGGAGTCCTCCAGTGCCTTCAGATCCTAAAAGCAAAAAGGGAATCATCTCAGGCACAAGTGTCAGTGTGTCACAAACAATTGTAGTTTGAGACCTATCTTTCTAGCATGCATATTTAGCTCTAAGATCTAAGATCTTAGATTTAGATTTAGATCTAAGACGTGCAGGTGCCTGAACTTCTTTAAGGGCATTCTTTTTCAATTAACAGTTTCACATGCTTTCGGTTAAGGAAGAATGCTGGAAAGTCAAAAGAATGTTGTAATACACACTCGCTGTCATGACGTCCAGACGTCTGTGGCAGCTTCAAGGGGAAGAGAGAGAGAGCTGTGCTCCACTGGGGAGGAACGTTGTACCTACCTGCTCCCTCTGGTACAGCACGTGGGTCTCCTGCTGCAGGATGTTCTCGTAGAACATGGAGTAGGAGTCGAAGTTCCTGCGCTCTCTCTCCATCACCGAACACGCCAGGGATGTAAGGCATGACTGCAAATGGGCTCTGGAGAAAGTCAGCTGAAAACAATCGGCGGGGGACATGATGTTTAAAGACTTTTAAATGCTTTGGCTAACAGGCACAGATACATTTCTTCAGAACATTGAAAAGGTTTCATAAATTGGCAAACAGGCCAAATAATGACTTCAAAGGATTAAATGACTCCAGCAGTGAAAGCTAATTCAAAACAACTGATATAAAAAGTAATGGAATAATATTGTAACGCCCTCGCCTGGTGGTGAGGAGGAAGCGCCCCTAGGCGCTCGTAGTACCGCCGGGCATGCTGGGAGTGGTAGCCGGGGAGAGTCTGAGGGTCAGCACGATGACCAGCGGCTGACCCTACCTGTATAAATAATGTCCTAGTAAATCTAGTGCCCTGTGTAGTCCTGTAAAAGTATAGTGTGTTGTTAGGTAATTACCACCCTAAATATGTGTACGTGTTCCGTCAGTCTCCTCATGTGTGTGTAGACCCTGTGTTTGGTTTTGGTGTGGTGGTTAAATAAAGTCAGTGTTTGGTTGGTTAATCGCGTCTCCACTGTTCTTTAGTTCTGAAAAGAACCTGCAACGCTACATTGGTGTCAGAAGCGGGCAGAATGAGCAACTCGTGGTAGACATTACCCGACTCTGTTAAGCGCCGGCTGACGCTGACAGACGCAGAACCCATCGGCAGCACGCATAGGGAGCCTGAGCAACTCCTGGGTGCGACAGGTGGCCACAGCCCTTACCAGGGCTACCCAGTAGTGGTCCCGCCAGTAGAATTGGGGCGGCTGCCCCGGAGAGAGGATGCCCTCCCTGCTGGAGCCGATCAGCGATTCCCACACCCATCGGCGCGGGTGCGACCAGGTCGCTACGATGGTGAAGCGCCTTGGGAAACCTTTGAGGCGCAGTTCCAGCTCGTGGCCCGGACGAATGGCTGGAGCCGGGCGGAGATGGCCGGCCACCTGGCGGCGGCGCTGGAAGGAGCGGCCTGCCAGGTGCTCCTGGACGTCCCGGAGGAGGACAGAGGCGACTACACGGCGCTGGCGGCAGCCCTCCAGCTGCGCTTCGGTGTAGATGAGGCGCCGGACTTGATGCGGGAGAGGCTGGCCCTGCGGCGGCGCCGACCAGGAGAGCGACTGGGCCCGGTTGCCGCGGATGTCATGTTCCTCGCCTGCCGAGGATACCCAACTTTCCCCCGGGAGGCGCAGCGGGAGATGGCTCTCCAGGCCTTTCTCAAGGCCCTCTCGCCCGAGGAGCTGCGGTGCCACGTGCAGCTGGCTGCGCCAACATCGCTGGAGCAGGCCTTGGCCCTTGCTACACGGGCTGAGACCGTGTTCGGGGTGACTGGAAGCGCCAGCAGACGCAGTGCGCCCTGCCGGCTGACCGAGACGGCGACGGAGGAATCCAGCGAGGGGGAAGAGGAGCCAGCCCGGGCAGCGACCCCCGCGGAACAGCCCCGCACGCTGATTTGCAACCGCTGCGGGAAGAGAGGACACCGAGCCCGGTTCTGCCGGGCACCCGAGCCTCGCACTCCCCGATCGGCGTCGGGAAACGGGAACGGGGCGGCTCAGCGCGGGGAAGGCCGCCCTTGAACACCTCAACCCCCGCTCCGGAGAGCGCTGTAAAAACCGGCGCCCCTCACGCCACCGTGGGGCGAGTCGGCTGTAGCCGGGGCCTGTACCTCCACTGCCGAATCGAGGACCAACCCTGCCTGGCCCTACTCGACACCGGTTCTTCGGTAACCCTACTCCGGCTGGGCGTCCTCCCCGACACCGAGGGCACCAACCCCCCAGGATGGGAGGCCTCCGGCCTGCGGCTGAGGACCGTGACGGGACAGCTCGCCGCAGTCCGGGGGAAACAGGTGCTTGCCTTCCGTCTGGGTGCAGCGACGGTGCGCCACCCCTGCTACCTCGCACCCATCCAGGAGGACTGCATTCTGGGGCTGGACCTACTGCAGCGAGTGGGGGCCAGTTTGGACTTGGACCGGCAGGAGTTGGTGTGGCAGGGGGAGCGACTTCACCTGGTGGAGGGCAGGCCCGGCGAAGGCCGAGGGACGCGGGCTTGCCGGAGCCGGGGGAACAAGAGGCAGCGGCGGCGGCGGCGGCGGCGGCAGTTGCCGGGGCAGACCAGGCCTGCGAGCCGGGGAGCGAGCGTGCCGGATCCTGCTCCCGAGTCAGCCGGGGGGCCAGACAAGGCGGCGGCGGCGGGGGCCGAGCGTTGCGTAGAAGCGAGGCGCGCCGTTGAGGATCTCTACCAGCGGAGCTGCGAGGGCCTTGATCAGGACCAGCGGCAGCGGCTCCAGGAGCTACTCGCCCAGAACGAAGACCTCTTTGCGGCGAGAGATGAGGACTGCACCCGCACTGCCCTGGTCCAACACGAGATCAACACCGGCGACGCTCGGCCCATCCGCATCCCACCGGGGCGCATGATTCACGCCAAGCGGACCGCCGCCGAGGAAAAGATCCGGGAGATGGCCGCAGCGGGGGTGATTGAGCCCTCCGCGAGCCCGTGGTCGGCGCCAGCCGTACTGGTCAAAAAAAAAGACGGCTCGTGGAGGTTCTGCGTCAACTACCGCAAGCTGAACGAGGTCACCCGGAAAGATTCCTACCCCCTGCCGAGGATAGATGACGCCCTGGACTACATCACCGGGTCGACCTGGTTCAGCTCCCTGGACCTCCGCTGCGGCTACTGGCAGGTACCGCTTGCTCCCGATGCTCGCCCGAAGACGGCCTTTTCCATCGGCCAGGGCTTCTGGCAGTTTACTGTCATGCCTTTTGGCCTGTGCAATGCCCCGGCGACGTTCGAGAGGCTGATGGAGAGGGTGCTGGCATCGGTCCCGCGGAACCAGTGTGTGTTGTATCTGGACGATCTGCTAGTTCATGCCCGGAGTTTCGATCAGGCCTTGACGAACCTCCAGGCGGTGCTGGCCTGCATCCGCCGTGCTGGCCTGAGGCTCAACCCCCGCAAGTGCGAGCTCCTGCGGCGGGAGGTGACCTTCCTGGGACATGTTGTTGGACCGCGAGGGGTGGCTACGGACCCAGGTAAGGTCGCCGCAGTGAGGGGCTGGCCGACTCCACGCACCGTCGCGGAGCTGCGCAGCTTTCTGGGGTTGGCCTCGTACTACCGGAGGTTCGTCCGGGACTTTGCCAGCATCGCCGCCCCGCTGCACCGCCTCACCGACAAGGGCCGCCGTTTTGACTGGGACTCGGGCTGTGAGACTGCCTTCGGCCGGTTGCGTGAAGCTCTGGTGGGGGCCCCCGTGCTGGCCTACCCCGACCCGCGGTTGCCGTATGTTCTCGACACCGACGCGAGTGACTCGGGGGTGGGCGCGGTGTTGGCGCAGGAGGGGCCGGATGGGGAGTGCGTAGTGGCATACTATAGTCGGGCTTTGACTAGGCCTGAGCGGAACTACTGCGTG
The DNA here is from genome assembly GCF_055471065.1 of Atractosteus spatula. Lineage (NCBI taxonomy): Eukaryota > Metazoa > Chordata > Actinopteri > Semionotiformes > Lepisosteidae > Atractosteus > Atractosteus spatula. The sequence continues at coordinate 45,921,554 of NC_142707.1, read as the reverse complement.
ACCCGTCGCGAGCTGCTGGCGGCTGCTGGCACTTCAGGCCGTACCTGTTCGGGACCCGGTTCCGGTTGAGGACCGACCATGCGTCCCTCACCTGGCTGCTCCACTTTAAGGAGCCAGAGGGGCAGATGGCGCGATGGATAGAGATCCTGCAGGAGTACGACTTCACTGTCGTGCACCGTGCGGGGTCTCGCCATCTCAATGCTGATGCTCTCTCGCGGCGCTCCTGCGAGGCCGCGGACTGCCACCACTGCGCCCGGCGGGAGCAGCGTGAGGAGGCTGTCCGCCCCGTGGCGGGGGTGAGCACCGCGGCCACGGCCCGGGAGGGGCCGCTGGGGGTGGGCCTGCCAGACCTGGCGCAGCGTCAGGCAGCTGATCCTGATGTGGGGCCGGTGCTCCGCTGGAGGGCAGCAGGAGTGCGGCCTACGCGAGAGGAGCTCGCCCCGCACCCGAAGTCCGTCAAGGCCCTCTGCGCCCTGTGGGAGGCCTTGGAGGTAAAGGACGGGGTGCTGCGCCGGGGGTGGCGGGTACCCTCCAGTGGCGAGGTACGGTGGCAGCTGGTGGTGCCTCGGTCGCTCCGCGGGGCGGTGCTCCGAGCAGTGCACGGCCAGCCGGGCGTGGGGCACTTCGGCGGTAAAAAAACCCTGCAGCGTCTCCGAGGCCATTTTTATTGGGGTCTTTGCCACCGGGACATGCAGCGGTACTGCCGAACGTGTGCGGTGTGCGTGGCGCAGAAGGGTCCCCCCGAGCGCTCTCGGGCCCCCCTCCAACAACACCAGGTGGGGGCTCCTATGGAGCGGGTGGGGGTGGACGTTTTGGGCCCGTTTCCGCGCACCGAGGCCGGGAACCGCTACGTCTTGGTGGCCATGGATTATTTTACGAAGTGGCCGGAGGCCTACGCCCTCCCGGACCAGAGTGCCCCCACGGTGGCCGATGCACTGCTGGAGGGGATGTTTGCCAGGCTGGGGGTGCCGGAGGAGTTACACAGTGACCAGGGGCGTAACTTCGAGTCCCAGGTCTTCGCCAGAGTGTGCCAGCGCCTGAGTATCACTAAGACGCGGACCACACCGCTGCATCCCCAGAGCGACGGGTTGGTGGAGCGGTTTAATCGGACGCTCGCCACCCAGCTGGCCACCCTGGTGTCCCGGCACCAACGGGACTGGGACCGCCACCTCCCCCTTGCGCTCTGGGCGTACAGGACCGCGGTCCAGGAATCCACCGGGTGCACCCCGGCCTCGCTCATGCTGGGCCGGGAAATGCGAACCCCGGTGGACCTGGTCTTCGGCCCGCCGCCCGGAGACGGGTCGGCACCGCCGGCTGGACTGGATTACGAGTGGGACCTGCGGCAGCGGATGCAGCGGGTGCATAGCTTTGCACGGACCCACCTGACGCAGGCGGGGGTCCGGCAGAAGCGGTACTACGACCTGCGCTGCAGGGGGCCTGCCTTCCAGTCCGGGGACTCGGTTTGGGTGTACAACCCGCGCCGCCGCAAAGGCCTCAGCCCTAAGCTGGCGCCGTCGTGGGAGGGGCCCGCTGAGGTACTCGGGGTGGTGGGCGAGGTCTGCTACCGTGTCCGGTTGCGAACACGGGGGAGGGTGGTGGTCCTGCACCGAGACCGCCTGGCCCCCTACCGGGCCCGGGAGGAGGAGCCATGTGGGGAGGCTCTAGAGGAGCAGCCGGGGCTGGAGCCGGCCGATAGTGGGGCGTCCGTGGGTCGCCAGCCGTCACCGCGGCGCAGTGGCCGCTCACGCAGGGTTCCGCAGCAGTTGGCCGAATACGAATACAGCCTGAGGGGGGTGTTCGACGTCGGCGAGACGCCAGACGCTTCAGGTGGGGGCAGTGTAACGCCCTCGCCTGGTGGTGAGGAGGAAGCGCCCCTAGGCGCTCGTAGTACCGCCGGGCATGCTGGGAGTGGTAGCCGGGGAGAGTCCGAGGGTCAGCACGATGACCAGCGGCTGACCCTACCTGTATAAATAATGTCCTAGTAAATCTAGTGCCCTGTGTAGTCCTGTAAAAGTATAGTGTGTTGTTAGGTAATTACCACCCTAAATATGTGTACGTGTTCCGTCAGTCTCCTCATGTGTGTGTAGACCCTGTGTTTGGTTTTGGTGTGGTGGTTAAATAAAGTCAGTGTTTGGTTGGTTAATCGCGTCTCCACTGTTCTTTAGTTCTGAAAAGAACCTGCAACGCTACAATATAATGAATGTAAAAACCAATATAAATGAATATTAATATCAATTACACAATGTATCTACCAAAAATGGTAGATGAAGACAAATTAACTTCACCCTCTTGTCATCAGTTTCTTCACTCTGTGCCATCAGCTTCTGCACAAAATTTTCAACTATATGTGGTCGCTCAGGTGAAAAACCTTGCTTCATTGCTGGATGTTTCCACAGTTCTAATCATAAACAACACAATCTTATTGGTAAACCACAGTTTGCAGGGCAAGGGTAGAAATGCTCATACCACCAGTGAAACGATAATATTTCGATCTTATATTGAAAAAGAAAATATGGGACATTTATTTGCAATGAGGATTTGTAAGAATGTAAGTATGATCTAGGTTGATATTTAAGTGAATTATTTACAGTGTTTCACCAGCACATGCATCTAGTTTCTTAGTTGTACAGTTTATCATAGGACTATGAAGCAAATTTACATTTACAGTAAATTAAATTAAAAACATCTGTATTTACTTTTTTATCAAGTACTCCAATTACATAAAAGAATATCAAGTACTGGCAAGCTCTGAGATGCAGTTTACATGGAATCAAGGCGCACTGTCTCAGTGCCACGTATCCGGCAGAAAGCCTACCGGTGGGCAGGCCTGTGTCCTGCCTCGCTCGCTCAGAAATCACCATGCTCAGTTCCCTCGTGATCTTCTTCTGCACTTCGCATACCATCTCAATCTCAAGGCTTTCCAGCAGCTTCTGAACCTGGAGACAAACAAACAGTTTGTGTTTCACTATTGATTCCCAGGAAGCTCATGGGCTGACCCTGTCAGTGCCTTTGAGGAAGACAAGTGACCAATGAAAATAGTCTCCATGTAGTTTTCTTCTGTTCAAGCTCAGTTCTTTCAGCCAGTCACTGTAGGACATTCTTTCCGTTCTAGGAAGCATCTGGTTTCTATTCTCTCACCTAATATTACAGCAACAATACTCTTATAATTTATTAATTTTTATCCACACAATATTCCAAATGAAGGATTACTATCTTCTATTCTAACGATTCCAGAATTTATATCATTTCTACTATAGTATGACTGATTAGTGATTTTTATTAATTAGGAAAATCAGGAATTTCTGGAGTCTATTTTCATATAATTACCTACAGTATGATTGCTTGGTTCAGTTTTGTCACCCTTTTTATGGATGGGCACCCTATTAGAATGGGTATTGGCCACTTGACTTTGTGTGGGAAGAGTGCTATTAACTGTCCATGAATAACACATCATGAGTCTTCGGGAACAAGCGGTAGAATACTGTCAGGCCCATGTTTATCTTAAGTGTTTCTAGCATCTATAACACTTCTAAGCTACTACCATTTAATTTAGACATTTGTCTTTCCTCTTTTTAGGGAAAACTGTTAATTGATTCTCTGGTAAATGCCTCAGTAAAATATTCCTGTATTCCCCCTGTCATTCCCATTTCAAGTTTCAGCTCTACACAGCTATTGAAACAGGAGTGCTGTCTGTGTACCTGGTGCTTTTTGATGTCCACATCTGAAGCTCCCACAGGAGGGAGGACGGGCTGGGTGTCAGAGACCAGCCCCTCATATTCCTCCTCTTTCCCTAGCTGTCGAGCAAGGGCTCTCATGGTGGGGTACAGGATTTCCACTCTGTAAGTCACAAAGAGCCCAGCACAGTAAACCCAGGACTGGGGAAGCAGCAAAAGAGGCTACAAGAGCCCGATTCCTACAAAGTTCTAACAAGCTTACAATACAAAACTCCACTAGACCATTGCATTCCAATGAATCCATAATTATGTGCCCACATCGTCTTGCTCAATTACAGAAGTACACCTCTGTTTCTAAATAACTTACTTTTGCTGTACGTGTGCCTACCAGAAAGCATAAAAGGCCACAGTAGCCAAAGGATTTCAAACAGAAATATAATTTTGACATGTTTTGGTTCAAGGAATAAGTGACTGTTTTCCAGAACTGTCCCTTTCACAAAAAATAGAACGGAACCTTGTTGTTTTAGTTCAAGTATATTAACTTGAATGTTCAATACGTCATATTGTGTTCACCTCAGCTTTCTGTATGACGAGCCATTGCACAATAGTCAGATATTTTACCTCACCTTCTAGAAGAAATTCAGAACACACCCAAACAGTAAAGAAGCTCCCAGAACACAGGGAGAGCCGTCTACAGACAAACAGGCACGGTCACACACCCTACTGCTCCTGCTCTGTCACATTTAAACTTGTTCTCATCCTCGAGACCTTCGGGAGCTGCCAGAAACACGAAAGGCAAGTGAGAGCTCGTTGTGAAGACAAGGAGGCTGACCTGTACATCCTGGAGAACTGCTTGTAGACTGAAAGAGCGTTGACCTGTTGGACCCCCAGCCGCTGTCGTCCCCAAGCCTCCTTCAGCACCTCCAGCTGCTTCCACAGCAGCAGGAAGGACTTCAGCACCGAGTACATCTCCACTGGGTCCTGTCCCATCGCCTGAGCTGCTGCTCCTCCATCTACTCCAGCAGCTTTCGCAATCTGCTAGGATTGCAAAAAGCCATCAACTCCATAAAAGACTTTTTTTAACAAAAAAAATACAGGAACTGTAAATCTGACTTTGATCTGATCTGAACTCAGAAAGTATCCTGCAACAGACCATGAGACAAATGTAAAAGGGAAACAATGTCCAGTAGTGGTGGCTTTAAGCATGTTCACATCCATTAGACACTCTGTGACTGTGAACATTTTTAGAAAAATGCCTACATCTAATCATTTTACTGTACCTCTTAATGTCTAATTTTGTTTTACTCTTGCCTTTGTTTTGTCTGTTTTCTGTGTGACTCTTTTTTCTTTATTATCTTCTCTTAATGTTTTTTTGTGTCCAATTGCACAATGCTTTGAGTCTTTGAAAGTGTGCTTATATATAAAACATACTATTATTTCCAAGATGCCACTCAGGTGAAATACATGAAACAAAAATCAAAAGAAGTTAATATTCTTTTCTGAACATCATAACTGGATTGAATAGTATACTCCAAATGAGATTTAATTTTTTTCCGTGGTCCGAAATGTAAGTAAAAATTCAGATTTTGGCTTGAAGTAAAAGCTTTTATCTCTTGACAACTCACAGACTGGGTATGAATTTACTGTGAAAACGTATTTCTTGATGCTGATTAATATTACAGTACATATAAATTCCAAAAGTATTGACCAGGAATGAAAAGCCTCAGAGACGACACGAGGCTGTGTGGAAACTACTAAACCGGATACAGGGCCGACCTGGATGTGTGTAATGGAAGTGTTGATGAGGGTGGTGTGCTACTGCTGGGTTCTTCTAGAAACAGCAAACAGTTTGAAACTTACTCTTAAAAAGTTAACATTAAAACTTCCTCAGGAACTTAATGTTAGCCAATGACAGGGTAAGAACTGCTTCATCTTTTGAAACATATCGCTTCATTTTATGTGATTTGTGACATAAAAGATCATCCTCTAAATTGTTTTAAAATTTTTGGTTTCTAGAAATTTTACATCCAATATTACTTACATTTTTCCAAACAATTCTCCATACTGTTTGACTGAATGTGATTGAAAAGTGCTTTGGATAAAAGCATGTGGTACATGAATACCTGTAATGTATGTTACAATGTTTTTATACATTTTGTGTCAGAGGTGTGGTACGTAAGTCTCTCATTGCTTTACAGAAGAAATATGTTGAGCAATGAAATTAAATATGAGGCACACCTGTGCTTCACCAGCTCGGCAGGTTTTGTCATCTTCCCAGCCCTGCAGACTAACAAAGGTCACTTCCCGGCTGCTTTGCAGGACATCCTCCATCAGCAAAGAGACTCCCAGGATCTCCCCATTGGCCACCTTCCGACTGTGGTCACTGAGACCACTGAGGCACAGCTAGAGAGACAGGCACACCCAGGACAGTCTGTACTGCAGGAGTACTCAAGGAGAGTGTGGCCTTAATCACCCTCATCAAACATCAAAGTTCAAACGCTGTGCAAAAGGCAAATTACTAATAGACAGGCAACCAAAGACATCCAAAGACTCATTCTGGTTACATGATTGCTCACTTTGAGACAAAGATTACTTTTGAACTACACTCAGACGTACGTGCATTTTAACCATACTAAGTATCATTTCTAAATTAAGACTATTGAAAAATAGAGCAGGCATCTTCTGCATCTTTTGATCAGAGATTGCTTTTTTCTTTTTTTCTTTTGCTGTTTACAAAACTACTTAATTATGACCAGTTTAGACACAATCACATTCTCTGAAATCAAACCAGAGAAGAGCAACCAGACACATTCTGGGGCTTTAGGGGATGTACTACACTGACAGGTTGAAACAGCTGAACCTTTTTGGTCTTGAACAGACATGATTACAAAGAGACATGAGACAAGTATTCACAATTCTCAAAGGCACTGATTGAGTTGACCCAGAAGCTTTCTTCAGAATGAACAGTGAAACAGAAACTAGAGGATACAAGTGGAAACTCCACAAAAGTGCATTTAAGCAGGAGGCACTTTTTTACCCAAAGGGTTGCAAGAGTATCGAACAAATTAGTCAGCATTGCTGTTGAAGCTGACAACCTGGCGGTCGAGAAGATCCATGGATCAATTAACTACTAACTACCAAATTGGACAGATGGTCCGAATAGCTCCTCTCCTTTGTAACCTTTATCTTTATAAATCTACATTAAGACAAAAACTAATCTCTTATAGTACAAGGACCTTTTTGGTGGGGGGTTAAAAAAAATACAGTATTTGCACTGCTTAACATTTTCTAAAGTACTGTTGGGTGGGCCAGCAAGTCAGTGATGTGAAATATATCTCTGAACTCCTTAATCATAGGTGCAGAAAGAGGTTTCTGTATGGCTTGTATATAAAAGCGTATTATTTAAGAAAGGAAACCAAAATCAAATAATGCTGTCGAAAAAGTGAACTTCAAAATGACAAGTGCCAACGGCTCAAGAAGACTCAGGCACAGATTTACAACCGTGGAAGAGAAGTGGCAGAGTCCTCACCTGCACATTGTACTCAATGGGCAGAATGCTGCAGATAGCAAAGGGGAATGATCCGGACTGTGCAAGAAAACTTCTCCATGGATACATATCTTGCACTTGTCACCAGAAAACAGATAATCAATAACTTGGAATTGTATATCTAAGTACTATGATCTTTTAGATGAGAAAGACAGCAGGTAGGGCCATGAAATATTTTACTGACTCTGTGGCTAGTCTGCTCCAGTGGCTCAGGCACTGTGATCTGGGAGCTGTACAGGTTGCGGCTCACACAGTTGCTCAGCACAGGCAAGGCGTGGCTCATGTTGTCAGTCACTGTCTGATAGGCTGCGCTGTTTCCCACTGAAAGGAAGGCTTCCCTAAAGGCAAACAGATTAAAGACATGAACATACTGTAGCTCCCAGTGTGAGACATTACTACACATTTACAAATGTGCAGTAAACACTTTGTTGCTGTTTAGAAACAAGATCATGTTACACATTTTTTTGTTTTGTTTTGGAGTGTGTTGTGAATGAAATAAATATAGTGCAACACGATATTTTTGAGATACCACATATTTAAACTAGCAAAGGAACCTTTTCCTGATTATATCCTTTGTTAAAATGATTGCTCTGACGTATAAGACAATGTCTTTTATCTGTTTGATTCCACATTAGTGTAAGTGTTTCCACGACTATAAGTGTAGTAGTAATTCACTTTACTAGATACTGTAACACTACATGACAGAAGTGTTACCATCATGTATCCCGATCTCATCAGATCTCATAATTTAAAAAAAAGCTGGACCTGGTCAGTACTGGGATGAGTAGTGGATATGCAGTAGTGGTGTTGGCGAACCAAAAGGTGGCGGACTGACTAAACCTGCACCACTGTAAGACGACTGGAGACACTGGGCAGGAAGATCTGCCATCCTTCAGATGAAATGTTAAACTGAGGTCCTGGAAACATGGTCATTAAAATCTCAACGGCACTTTTATAGAGAGTAGGACCATTAATCCTGGTATCATGGCTAACGTCCACTCTGCACTTGTGAGATCTCCTTTTATCCAGTTGGTAAAGCAATTTCTCACTTCCGCTCCTCATCTGCTGTGCAGCAGGGCTGCTGGTGAATAACAGCTGCTACACGTCACTCAGGTGTGCCCTGCAGTTCACAGCTGTTTGAGGTGGGTGGCTCTATGTGAAGGCTGCTTTGGAATACTTTGAGATGACAAATGCAGTGTAAATGTATGGAATTCATCTTATTAATTATAATGAAAGCCATTTTAGGAGGTGATAGAAGTTCTGACATACTTTCTTGTACAGTACATTGTTATAGTTGATAATTTTCACAGAAAACACCTCACACAGTCAGACAGGACGGTTGCTGTCCAGTTGCTGCTTTATCACCTGATCAGATGGCGCACAGATGGAGCAGCAGTTGGCCTACCTCCTGCGGACTAGTTGGATCATGGAGTTTGTCAATCTGTTTCTGGATCTCTCGCAGCTCAGCACCTTGGAGCAAGCAAAAAATGTGAGCAAGATGTTTTTAAATCCTATATTTTGCTCATAGAACAGTACGCACATTTTAAATATCAGGACCATTCTTCAAAAAGCAGAATCATACATGCAGTATTCCTAAAGATCAGAGGTTTTCACAGGAATGGGATTTTCTTGTCCATTTTATTAGAAGTTAATTGACTGATAAATTGTATGATGTATTAGAGACTTAGGGGTAACAAAGTTCTGTCCTAGTGTAGGAGATCAAGTACCTGGGTAACCTCTCCATAGAAGTATCCGACTTGTAAAAGATGTGTGGGGTTAGCCTCCCAGAAAACTGCAGGAGCTTCTGTGAGTTCAGACAGCCACAAGAGACTCTGTTTTCAGCTCTCCTTATTTCATATCATGCCCTGATTTGCAGATGACACCTCAAGACTGATGAGATGAAAAACGTAATCTTTTCTACTGAAAAGTCATTTTTCCACACACACTACAAAAATTGGTTTTGCTGGCAGGAGGCAAATGAATGAGTGCAGTATTATCAGGAACTCAGCTTAATGCCCAAATCACTTTCAACACCTCTGCCTAGTCAATATATCCATCACAACATGCATACAAGTTGTATATAATGTGCACATTTTTTTAAAACTGATGGATTGAATATCTGGATAATAAGTGAAAGTACTGTAAGTCACTATAGATAATCTTTATACTGTATTGTATTGTTCTGTTTTCTTTACCAATGCCTTCAGTCCCTCCCCAGTCGGCTGTAAACTGTGTGTGCCTTCTGAAGAAAGCGGAGACATTTCCCAGGCGAGCAAAGCTGACCAGATAATGGACGATGTCATGGAATGCCGCCACGATCTGTAAGGTCTTCTGTAGAGCTCTGTGGCAGGCCTGGCAGAATAGGTTAAACAAGATATCAGATAATTTCTGTACTGACTTCATCACTGTCAGCATGTGTTATGATACCTGCTCAGTAAAATCCCTGGTGAGACTTTCAAATTCCAAGTTCACATTAAAGGGAAGAATTAACTACGTCATATTTGTGATGTAAGAAACCATGTGCCTCCTCTAACCTACGACTCTCCTGTAGTTGCCGTGCGACTTGCTGCAGAAAAACAAACCAAACAATAGATGTCTGTTATAAATGCACATCATTATGTAGAACAGCTTGCTTGATCCTCATTGTGTGTTGGTATGAAGGCTGTAGGGTTGGGTTGCAAAGATAACTTGACTAAGTCAAAGGGATACAAAGAAAAAATTTGGTGAACATTGAATGCTATTAAGCTGTCTCACAAATTTTTCATTAGGCTTTGATTAACCTCATCCTTAAATATGTTGTACCAAGACAATACTGGTTGGTGGACGAAGCTTTATTGTAAAAAATGTACAAGTTTTATGACAAAGAACACTTTTCAACAGTCTCCTCATTGCTATCAAGACCCAACACACTCTACTAATATACAGTAAATGTCCTTTAGTTCAAGTAGGCAGCTTCGTCAGCATGCATAAGTTGCAAAGGAACAAGTAAAGTTTATTCCATGTTGAAAAGAGAAGAAAAGCAACACAACTTTTCGTCTGTGGAGCCTTCTTCGGGTGTGACACAGCCAAAACGTGAAATAAACCTTTGGAATAAACCTTTACTTGTTCCTTAAAGTCCTTTATATACACAAACATTCTGCTAATTGCTCACCATACGTGAATGTGGAATGCAAGCTTTAAACCCCTCAACATTTTATTAACGACTTAATTAATTTATCATCACCCAGTGTATCTATTTACAATAATTAATGGCCTGTAGTGGCAGGTTATCTGACAATTGAATAAAAACCTCTACAAAGCTGGGTGTAACAGGGGCATTGAAGGCTTAGCATAAAAAGATAATTATCTTAAAAGAAGTTGATATGGAATTTAATTTTTACCCTTATTGTATTTTCAGGAGCACTTTTAAGGAAAATGGCAGGAAAGAAGCATAGAAGCTACTCACCGATCCATCAAGAGTTTTGAACATGATTAAGACCTCCGAAAAGTGTGGGATGAACCACAGGTTGAGAAAAGTCTTCCCGTCTGCAGGGGGTAAACATCGGGGCCGAGGCTGAAAACTCCTAATCATGCAAACAAGAGAGGTAGTGAGGCCCAGGGCTGCACAACACCAGCAGGACATATGTTTGAGATAAATCGACATCTCACTCCAGACACTTAAAAACATGGGTATATCAGACATACACTGTACCATCCTAACACAAGTGTGTCTTTATGTTACATTTGGGTTTAAACTTACGTTTAATTAAGAGAAGCCACAAGGAATCAGACTGAGATCTTAATATATTAAATCACCGCAATATAAGATATAAAGGAAAATCTAAATATAAACTACATTTAAAAAGCTGATTCATTTAGTGTATGGATTACTGTAGCGGCAAAATTGAGATGTTATCTTGTTAGGAGAAACCGAACTAAGGTCAAATATAATGAAAATGACATAAGTAAAAAAATGATTTTAATAAAGATGTTTAAGGCTGTCTGTCCAAAGCTAAGGGAGAGTTACAGCTCCGAAGCAAATTCAAGGCCTAAGAGGGAGATTCAAAGCCTAAGACGCCTAAGATTGTTTTTCTCAGTTCCTTTCTCCCTTGGTTTCCAGGTTTCACCTTTTAGTGATGACTCACAGACATTCACAGACAGTCTTAAGAGGATTTCAGATTTCATTTCTGTATTTAACTGCTAAAACGGAATAATTGCAGTTATATTACCAGCCTTATCTATGCGCAAGGAGAAAAGACAGGGTACAGACATAAACAATGACGACTCGCACACAGATGAACACACCTGGGGTCTGAAATGAGGCCACGCTCACAGTCCCTCTCCCCTTTCCTCTCGTGTGGCTGTCCGACCATGAAGAACGAATCCCGAATGGAAGGGATGTCTTCCAGTAGTGCCGCCAGGCTGCTGTAATACTCAACAATCTGACTGCGCAGAGAGTACTGGGACATCCGCAGACTAAACCTAAAATACATTAGCAGAGACAGGGGCAGGTGTCAGGGCCATCAATGCATCTTCACCTCCCGAGACAGTGCTGTGTCCAGTCCTCAGATCTCAGCTGGCATGACCTGCAAACACTTCAGCTCCAATGCCTGCACAGGAATAACTGTATATTCTGCTCCTGTAAATCTCTATTGAATTTTGAACAACAGTCCAGAACCCAGGGGTGGAGGAAGTTTTTTGTTTCACAGTTTATCTTTGTTAATATAACGTTAATAAAACTGCAAGATAATTAAAACGAGCTGTGCAAGTCTCTAAGGGATGCCCCGTAGATCTGTGTTACAAAGTCACACTCCTCTGCTTTTTCTGTCAAGTGAGGATAATCGATGACAAAAAGGGATTATCCACAATACTGCCTAACTGTTTTTGTACATTCCAGTCTTGAAATGGTGAAGTATTTGCGTGCCAACACTTTTACAACAAAGGAGTCCAGGGTTTAGAGTTCACATAGTCTTCTCTCTAGTGTGTAAAACTAAGATTTCATTATCTACACAGCCACTGATAACATAATGTAAAACAATATCTAATTTATTTTGAAAATGTGGATTACATTCAGTTATTGTGATATTCAAAAAACTTACTTTTGACAGAATTCCAAAATTAAGCCTCTCTTGACCTTCTCTGTTTCTTCCTGTAGATATAAAAACATGGACCATTAGCTTGCACACATACTGTAATTTGATATCACAGGCTTTGGAAATGAACCTCAATGTTATTCATAAACTCTGTAATAGTTCAATTTCTAAGCTTTGTTCGTATGAAATTAAATAAATTTGTCTTTAAAAAATGTTTTAAAAAAACATGGTGCTCTTCTTATTAAGGTGCACTGTGAGAAGAGCAGCTGCTGGAGTACAACGCATGATTACAATAAACAGAAATGTGAGAGGGCAGTGACTCTCGTCTGGATCCCATTTCCCAGAATGCAACAGGGAGTGAGCAGCTGTCCTTAGTCACCTGATTGACTGGCGCAAGACAATTCGCCATGTGACAATTTAAAAGCGCAGGAAGCTCAAGCCTGCAGGGTCAGTCATTATCTACCAGGACTGAGGATGGGGAAAGATCCTCTGCCATGCAAGCTGCATCATAACCTTAATGTCTGGTAAAACCACTTACAGGATTCTTCATTACTGTACCCATGGCTTGTTTTCTTTTTAGAAATGTGTTGAGCATCTCATTGCGGAGACCCAGCTTTTCGAACTGAACAGATACAAAAGCTTCCTGCTCCCCTGGCCTGTAGCTGGCTCTGGCAGGGGAGAGGCCTGGCACGGGGAGCTGGCTCTCGGGATCTTCACAGGCTCTGGACTCGCTCCTGCTTGTCCAGCCTCCTTAAAAATAAACAGAGTTTAACGACAGGAAATTGATTCCAGTTGTCAGATCAAGTATACGCATACCTTAGCTTTGTGCAACAACCTGAAACTTTCAGGTACCATAAATAATATTATTGCTAAACATATGCCATTCTAATCTGCAAGCGACCAGAATATAGAATACGAATTTTTGTATAAAAATGCATTAAGTCCTGTTCTACACCTGCATGCTTTGGAAGCACTGGCAGCTGCTGGTGTGAGAGACCCACAAGAACACACAGCAGCGTTCACATCACTCAGCCAAACTATGCAGCCAACACTTCCAAACATGCATCCTCAGGAACTTCTAAGCAAAATAACTAAGTCAGATGTGCTAAATGATCTTTGATACAGTAGTGTACTCGATGAGGGAACAACCTGTATGAAGGTCTGAGAGAAATAGTTGACTTACTCTGAGGATCCGAAGACAGGGTTTGTTTAATTTATTTTGTAACAGAAAATTATAATGCAGAATAATTATTATAGTACCTCTTTTCGACAATGTGGCTCCAAAGTATCTAATCTGAGAAATAACTTTTTGGTATTGCGTTTTAGCAACCCTAACCGTAAACCCTAACCTTAACCCATAACCCCTAACCCACTTCAGAAAGGACCTGAACTTTTACTGTCACTGAATACATTTTGTTTTCTGTTGGTTTAAGGAAATTGTACCATTTTATTACAATCCAACATGGAATAAACAAATCTTGTTTGAAGACTCAGCTCTCTGACAACAACTACTTGCTGCACAGGTGAGAGTGAGACACATAGCCATGCTTCTCTAACATGCTCACCTGCAGGGCCATTCATTTTTGATGCACTGCAAGTTCCACAGCTGCCCACATTGGTGCAGATTGGAGGGCCGGTGTATCTCTCAGTGATGCTGCTTTAAACTTGCAGGTACCTGGTAGGTTATAGGAACCACTGTTGTACCAAGGAACCTAAACAGTTATCTTTGATAACTTTCATCCAATTGCGCACTGCTGTTGGGGGAATCTCAGTCACAGTGTGCTTGTGACATGGCCAAGGCTTATATACATGCCCAATATGGCCCAAGATAGCACTGAGTGTGTGCTTTTATCACTCATCTGCTTAACTTTTTTGTTTTAAGATCACCCCTATTCGACTACAGCTCTCTTGGCAAGTCCTGAAAAGAGCATTATACAGTACCTTTTCCTGTAGAGACACCTGGGAATTGTAGAGGTTTGATGGGTTTACTGAGACAATTATTAATTGTAACAGTAATCACGAGGTTGTTCGTTGTAGCTTTTAGAAAATCAATCGTCAGAACAACTAACAATGCACACACACGGGTTCAATACACGAGATACATTTATTAATATAAATTGTGCACCAAAGATATACTAGTTTGCCTGGATACGAGCGGCAGACATTACTGTGAGGGTTATCAATATACAAGGTATATAATCTCAAAGAGATGCAAACACAAAGAGATACACAACAGAGAATATATGTCAATATATATCGTTCGGTTACCAAATCGCTAATCAGTGTTATTACCCACTGTTACTCTAAACTCGGAAGTAAATACATTACTCATGAATTAAATTGATAACAACTTGTGTTGAGGTACAATTGAATTCTCGAGACGCAATGTAGAACATGGGGTTTACTTATCCACTGTGTATGGATTTGGAATCTCCCGGCACGAACACCAAACCAGCTGACAGGCTCTGTTGCAGCCTCTGTTGCAGCGGTTGTCCAATGGGTGTTGTCCCGGCGTCCTCTGGCTACCGGCCAACCAGTCGAGGTGCAGCTCGGAGTAGGACGGGCGGAGGAATCTGACTGCGGCGCGCAGGGCAGTCGTTGCTCCGAGGGGATCTACCAGCAGTCCGGCTGGCTAGTAGAAAGTCTCCATGCACAGAGTGTGACCGCGTCCTCACAAGTCACTCTTTTGCCCGGGAAGAAGCTAGTTCGTTCCCGGTCCAGCGCTGCTTCTGAATAAGCTATTCAGGTTGTCGACGAGGGTCCAACTGTAGGCTGCAGTTGATCAAGCGGAGCATTCACGTTGGTAGAATTCTGAGTACGTACGGGATCCTCGGCCTTGCGCTTAGAACAAAGTCCAAGTCCCTTTGCAGACAACAGCAGTTGTCACGTGCTTGTCTCTGAGGATGCGCGAAAATGGCCAAGGAGAGCCCCGATCTGAGCTTGCGCTCCCTTTTTGACCAAGACACAGATGTGTGCTGATTGGTTGAGAGTTTGGCGGGCATTGGAGACCCACGTGGTATTACCACGCCCTGCCAGTCCCTGATTGGTTGATCAAGGTGAGATATGAGTCACTTACTCTTGACACTTAGGAATGCAGTCCAGATGTCCATTCGGCACTCCCTAGACAGATAGGCGCCAATGGATGACCATTGATCATGACAGCCAGGCTTAGTTAAGTGCATCCCCGTTTGGGAGCTGTCCCTTATCAAAAGAAAACATCTTAAATCAGCCTGCATGAATAGCTTCTCTGTGGCTGCACCACAGAGATGGAGGGTGAGATGGGGCCTCATTTAGGAAAGCACACCAACGCTTAATTCTGTCTTATTAACAAGCATTGCCGCTACAGAATGTGACCAGTAGCAGAAACATGCCTGCTTGACAGCACTCAACAGCGCATTCATCTGAGTCACCTGACAGGCCAGCGTGACCTGGAGGTTCTGTATTCCAGACGTACTCATCAGCTGTGGAGAATAACAGAGATAATGAGCACTGGTGGGAATAATTATTAAGAACAGCAGTATGTCTTGAGGTCATCATCAGGAAAATGTCCCTTCATCCTTATCAAATACCTTAGGATATGTTATATATTTGGGTTCTTTTACACAGCAAAAGGATACGTACATACCTGTTAGTGATACAGTATAACTGATAATAAATCAAAGAGGTGCCCATATCTTTAACACCAAAGGCAACATTAATTCAGCAAATAAAGTAATAGGATAAATTTCACTAGGAATGACAACGCCCAAGATCAAAGCATAATTAACTATTATGGAGCAGATATTTGGCTTAACCTGCTTGGCTGAGGGCTGACCTCCTGGCCATAGGACAGGGAGGCCAGGACCCTCCCGCAGTGTAACCAAGGGGTCGCTGCAGAGGTGGAGATGGGGTGGAGGTGGGATGCAAAAGTCGCATGCGAGGGAGAGAGATATCGCACTGGTATTTATAGAGTTTGGTGGAGGAAGGATGAAGGGAGTGATTACTAATTACTGACGGCTGGGAATGATTGAGCGTGGTTATTGTCATCCCTCCCAAACTTTTGTTATATAAACTCCATTTAAGACAGAATGAGATTCAGAAATAGCTGTGCTCCTGTAATAACTGTGAAACAAAAGTGCAGACATCAAGAGTTTAAAACCACTTTAGAGATGATGTGTTGCTTTCAATATTTTTATTATTAGAAAGAATAGCCTTGTAAACATGTCATGTGGTTGGGAAAAGTGTTTAACTATGGAATTATTGAAGGTTGAAATGTTCAAATCATGTCAACAGTGAATATACTGTAGCTAACCGGTGAGGATGGGCAGCATTTCTCTACACCACTAGCAGTCATGTGCAAACATATGGTTATTTATGTGATGCTTTTAAAAGGACAAGTTTATTTAAGCCAGCTCAAAAAGAAATTTGCTATGCAAACTCTGGGAAGGGGAATCATACTATTTTATTTACTGGGCATTTTAAAAGAGGGTGAAGGGAGAGCAAACATGGAATTCATGTAAGTATTTTTCCAGATTACTTGTACAACAGCTTCTTCAGTCCGAAAGCTGAACTTCCCAATCTGTTTCTCATCAAGCTCCTGGATCCCCAGGAGCAGAGTGGATGGAGAATACCTGCAATAGTTCAGGCAAGAAGCAACTTGTTTCTGTAAAAGAGGTCCGGATGATTTATACTTTTCAAAATATTTATACAGCCAGAACTCAGCACCTTCAATCCTACTAAGACACCTAAATTAATCTCTGCAGATGTACATAGCCACAACAATGTCATTACATTGCAATAAAATATAGTCACATTCTAATATACTGTATAAAATGTCATTACACAGTTGTTGGTCTTACATTTCCACAACAGAAATCTGAAGAAAGAAAATGGAAATGTCCAAGGACAAGTAATTTTGTTTTTTTTACCAAAGCATTTGACCATTCAGAATGGTACAATTATGAGTGATTTTTTAAAATGTTTGACGATGTGGAATTTTATCTTGTATATTGCACATTATAAAGAAATAATATGAATATTGTTTTCCACGTTAATCTCAAATTTGTCCAAAAAAAAGCAAATAAGCAAAAAAAACATAAGGTATGTATTAAGTTATTATCCGAACGTCTTTTGATGTTTTAATGAAAAGCTTTTATTATAAAATAAATGTATTAAAACTTTTTTTAATACAAAATACCCCTAATCCATTCTTGGGCAGCGTCTATCTGGATTTTGCATGTGCTCCTTGAGGTTGACATGGTGGCACAGCAGCTAGCTTTGCTGCCTTGCAGCAGTGGGGCCCTGGGTTCACATCTGGGTCTGTGTGGAGTTTGTGTGTTCTCCCTGTGTTCATGTGAGTTTTCACCAGGTCCTCTGATTTCCTGGTTAACTGGTTTTCTGAGAAAAATGGCTCTGTTGTGAGTGTGTGTCTGTCTTTTGTCTGTGTGTGCCCTGCGATGGATTGGTGTCCCATCCAGAGTATGTCTTACGTTGTACCTGATGCTTGCTGGGCCAAGCTCTGGCTTCCCCACAATCCTGTACTGGATCAAGTGGTAAGAAAATGGATGTTCTCCATAGGTTTTCTCCAGGTGCTCTGGTTTCCACCCCCCTCTCAGACATAGTGTACTGTCTATGTCATGTCATGTCTGTAATTTGTCTGTGTGTGTGCGCCATGCGTTGGGCTTCCCATCCAGGGTGAAGTCCAGCCTTGTGCCCTTCAGCGCAATGCAAAGGATGCACCTCCACCCCTCCTCCCATGACGTCAGATACCTGTCCACACTGCTGTCATCCTGCAACAGAGCCGTGATGAAGAGTAGGGGTGGCTGCTCGATCTTCTCCTTCAGCACTGCAAACTCAAACTGCACTTGCCGCAGGTACAAGTGGAACTCACCGAAACCCATCTCTTCAGCGAAGCTCTTGTACAGCCTAGGGAGTCAAAGGCAATGGTGTCAAAGGTGTTATGAAACATCTTTTACATTGCAAATGTCTGACGGTTATAAATCATTAAAAGGTTTTGAAGACCATTGTACACTAATAACAGTAACATTAAGCGAAACCTCTGCTGGCTAAACTTTATCTCAGAATTCAGATTCCTTGACAAAGCCCATTCCAAAGCTCTTATAAATTCCTTTTGGCAAAGCACATAGTACATGGAAAGCATCTCAACTGGGAAAGCTGCGCAGTCTCTGAGGCGGACTCCATTAAGTGATGGCGGATTGTGACCAACTCCAGCAGTCTACAAAATGTCTCCACAACAAACGCCTGTCTCTCTTTGCCCTGTTTCTTCTCTTTCTCCTGAGCCCTCTGGATCACTGAGAAACCAATGTCTCGAACAAAGAATGGATCTTCAAAACACACATCTGAAAATAACTGGAAAGAGAAAAAGGAATGAGGTTTTGACTGGTCCAACCATGACCACAAGCTAAACTAAAAGGAATGTTATAGAATTAAAATTCTCAGCAAAAACAGAAGAGTTAACAGTGAAGCCCATTATGTTTTCCTGGTACATCGAAAAAGGCTGCATTGAAATAATTGACATCTTTGAAATAGATTGATGAAATTGATTTTTTTTACTGTTTTCCAATTCACAATAAAGAGACTCCACAAAATAAGAAAAAATCGACAAAATACATCCTCTAAAAATGATTTGAAAGTGAAAACCACAATTCTAAAACTCACTTGTGGTTTTCCTGCAATATTATATGTTTAGTGTTTATAGAGAAGAACCCACATCTTTCTGGATCTGTGAACTATAGCAGCTCCCAGGAGATTCCAGGGCTTGCCATTTCTCCAGGGCCTGCTGCAAGAGTCTCTGCTCCAGGGCCACACTCTGACCAACAGTCCTGGGCCTGTATAGCTGGCACATCTCTGTGTAGGCCTGGCTCACAGCCTGGTGAACTTCAGAGGCCAGACTAAGGGATGGGTGGAACTCCAGCAAAAAAACATTCTTCAGGGCTGGGCTTCAACACAGAACACATGGAAGTTACACAGCAGGTTTTACTGCAATTAATGCCAGCTCTGTACATTGTATTATTAATGCATTATAATGTTAAATCAACAAACATCTATTTAAATGGAAATAGGGAGCAGAGAAATAAGGTTTACAACCATATGCACATTATTAGTGCAGTGTACATTCAGAAAAACATAAGGAATCATGTTGATCCATGTTAGCCTTTTAAATACTGATTTTGCAGAAACTTCTGCTTGAACGTTATCATGTAGGACTCTTGACTTACCAGCTATGATTGATGGAAACCAGCTGCTTGGGAATGTAGTTTGGTGCAAGTCCATACTAATTTGCGGTTCCTTTCTGCCTGTCTCTCCAAATTCTCTGCAGATACTGATGTTGTTCATCTATCTGAAATTTCAAATATACAGCAAGATAAAGAGTTTGGAACATTCTTGAATTTGTTTGGAATGTCTAGAAAATAAGCAGTAATTTGTCAAATTTACATAACTGTAATGTAATAGCTAATCACGAAAAGTGCTGATAATCTGTAATAACAGACAAAGAAGAACAATGAATTAAGAAGGACAACTTTGTTCACAACATGAGTCCCTCCTATGCGTTCAGCCTGCACTTTCTCTCTCTGCCAACATGATAAGCACACCTGCTGCAATGTCAGAGAACCTGTAAAGTCATCAGTCCCCACGCTGCTGACACAGAACCTGGAGTGTCTGTTACGATATAAAGACAAGGCCCCATTGAGATGCTGATGTTGGGTAGTGGGCACTTGAGGAGGGTGCTGGGAGAGGCTCACTCACTAGCTACAGTGTAGATTTGTTTAATGATTCCAATCTGTTGTGCAGATAATCTAAAAGTTGCCGTTAACAATCTATAGCTGGGTTTCATCCCTCTCTGCTCTTTTTCCAAACAAGCCAGCCAGACCAAATCATGAATAAGCAAATCTGCACGTTATACGTACTCACAGATGTCGAGACTCGGCTGTAAGGTAAGGTTGAATTAAGGTTGAATTAAACTAATTTTCTTCTGCAGGACAGGTCTTTATCATAAGCAAGCCATACATAATAGAGCTAAAATCTGCACTTAAACCTTTGACATAAGAAGGAATTTTATGATTCAATTAAGATTTAGAGAGAAAGTTACCACACATCATGAAGAAGAGCCTACCTGTTTGCTGAGTATCTGCCTAATGAGCTGCTGTCGGCTCTGCAGACAGATAAGCTCCTCCTTGTAGGAAGAGATGAACTATTCAGCCTCCAGATCGCTGGTGCAAGATGTCTGTTATAACCTGGGCCACTGCAAACCACTCTCCTGCCTCCATCACGTGCTGGTAGGCCTCAAAATAGCAGTCGAGAAGCTACAGAAGGAAAACGGGCACATAAATAATCCAGAATAGACGCACAAATCACACCACCACTTGTAAGAGAATGTTAATGGAATATTTACTTAAAAGTGAGAAAACATGGAATATGATGAAGTACAACATTATAATACTGCAAGCAGTTACATAAACACTAGGCAAATACTGGATAATTTTACTAAAAGAATCATTGTTCTTTGCTGTGGATGTATCCAAACTTAATTTGTTTTAGGGTAACCTAGGTACTTTGTCCAAGTTCTTAATTACTTAACTGGGAAAATCTGTTTCCTGGAACTAAGCAGCTGACAAATAATAAGCTCAGGAGTGTCGACACTGAAAAGTGGACTTCAGCTCCCCATCCTATTAAAATCTTTCATTAAAGGCTATCAGCAGAGATGAACCAAATTGAGGGCAGCCTCAGCTAAAATTTTAATGGGGCAAATTATACAACAGCTTTAGAACATCACCTCAGACCTGGTATTATCTGCATACTGAAATGCACTGATATATATTTACCTGCTGTTTGCTTTTCAGAAAAGTCGCATCACACATCCACATCCTTCAAAGCGATCCACATCCACCCGTGCCAAGCACCGTAGGTCTGTTCCTGCAGACTGGGGCTTCCCTGATGGAAATAGTTTTTTGAACGTCTCATTTCTTTGTAGACACACAAAAGCAGGTATCTTTAAAAAATGTAACCTAAGAGCCCTTCTGTGCTACTTGTGGGATTAGCACCACAAAGTTCACACAGATAGCCATATGAATAAGGCTAGAGCTTGTGTTACTGTAAGTCTGTGTTTAGAATTGGAGTCAACACTAAGAAAAACATGGTACCTTGGATGCAACTCACACCCTGCTTTCAAGTGAATACATAAAATTCTTACAAATTAAAACACAACTTGGCTGCAAATGCAAGCTTTAAAAGTGAAAACAATGCCTTGCAGTTTGCAACAGCTCATTGACAGCCTCGTCCTGTGTTTTTACCATATGGGGAGATCAAGTTATCAGTGCAACCAGGTAACGCTGTCAGACAATTAGCCGTACTATTACTATTAGACAATTAGGACAGTACTGATTTAATCACACCAGTGTTTGAAGAGAGCTATCCAAGTTGACAAGGATTGCAGTAAATACAAATATTCTGAAGGTTGTGCCTCACCTCTGTCTTTCCCAATGTAGTGAGAAGCCACAAGGAGCAGTGTGTTTGCCAGTTCATTCAGGTCTTTCAGAGCCACATCGTACATTATATACAACCCCCGGTGGTCCTGTGTGTGAATGGAGTCAACTTCTGTGCTGTAGAAATCATTGTAATTTCATATTTCATGGAAACTCCATGAACTGTGCACAGTGTACCTGCAGACAGAGTAAAGCACAAAGGCTGTTTTCAAAGGCATTTTCTGAAAAATATCATAAAAAATCCTGGTAACTGAAATTCAAGGACTCTTTTCTTCTCTTTTTTGAGTCACGGAAGATTATAACACGCGTTATGATCAAACTATATTGATAGGTGTCCTCAAGAGATAGCACTCAAATGGCCACCAGCCACTGGGAAAGAGATGGATTTCATTGGGCAGAGCAATGTGCACCAGCTGCACTGCTCTTGTAATCCAAACTGTTACTTATGCAAAGTGAGGGTGAGAAAAATACCAGATGACTTGAGAAGGGAAAGATTTTCAAGGAAAAGGTGTGCAGGCTTCCTACTCTTCTTGCTGATGTGGTAGTTTTAGTTTAGGTAAAACCAAGCTGATTAACAATTGGTGGTTCCAAATAAATAGAACAATTACTATTGATTCTAAAAATGCAAAGAAAGAATAGTCTGCATGAATTAATACTGTATCTGTATTATTAAAAAGGCACCTAATAGGAACTGTTCTTACAGTGTTCAAAAGGATAATTCATAGGAAACAGCAAAGCTTTTATTGAACTTGATCATTTTTCCTTGTATGCATGTCACGTACTTGAAATGAACAAGAGCTACCTGAGGTTGTACTCCACTTTGTCGGCTCACAAGATATACATTTTTTAAATTGCAAATCCACACAGAATACTGGTAAGAGATATTTTTGTCCTTGCATGTATGACTGAGACAGTAAATTGTCAATGCTTTAGAAAGGTTCCTATGCCTTTCACATACATTTTCTTTCATGCACTATTACACATACAGCCATATGTGACAGCCAGCGCATGGTCTCTATCATGTCGATTGATCATACTTGCATTAGTGAAAGAAACAAAATAGAGACTTGTCACCTTGTAGTCAGCAGGACTACTGTGGACCCAGTAGTGATTGCCCAGTCTATCTGGGGAGCCAGTACCCACTCTGGCAGCACTCATCCAGCTTGATTCCTCCGCACTGCTGCTCAGCTTCTCCCCATCCAGGCTGAGGCCTGCTGTGTCAAAGGCTAAGGTCCTCTCCACAGAGCGCATGTAGTTCAGGACCCCCAGGCATGTGCGCTGAAGCAGGGCCAATCAGCAAGACATAAAACTCACCCAACACACCTAGTCTGAATCTGCTGTTCACTGAACCATCCAAGTTCTACCTTTTTGTCCAAATATTTTTTAAAAAACAGATTTCCAGATATAGTTGGTAGACTGCTAATGTAAACTAATGATGAGGGCTGAAAGATGAAGTCGATTCTAAATTTATGTGCACCCTTAAAATATAACTGAAAGTTGGTTTAAGCAAAAAATATGAAGAGTATATTTATTATTGGTTGCATAAATAAATTAAAACATGCCAAAATTGAAGACTAGCAGTGTTGGAATTGCCAAAAACA
Organism: Atractosteus spatula; assembly: GCF_055471065.1. Classification (NCBI taxonomy): domain Eukaryota; kingdom Metazoa; phylum Chordata; class Actinopteri; order Semionotiformes; family Lepisosteidae; genus Atractosteus; species Atractosteus spatula. Next base: position 45,898,178 of record NC_142707.1, on the reverse strand, counting down.
AATCTGTCCAAAATTATTGCATAATGTCCTCATTTGAAGCCAACTTCATGGACATAAAACAAAACAGCCTGTATTCTTCCAGTAAAATAAAAAAGGCTCAATTAAATTGTCAAAGGTTATAATTTGTGCGACTGGGAGTCACCTCTGACACATACTGTGTTCTGCTGACTTGAGAGATACACAAGAACACTGTTTCACCTGCAGCTCTCTGATCCTCAGGTGGCGCAGGTAGAGGAAGGACAGGTACGCTCCCCTTGTCATGACTGGGTCTTTACCGCTCTCCTCCTGGCCATCATCCAGCCCTAGCACCTGCATGGTCTCCATGTAGCTATAGCTGGCAAATTGCAACAAGACATCAGTGAAATATAAATCATTGCAGAGGTCTTTATTTTTGCAATGTTGTGGATAATCACACTGTTTTTACAAAAATAAAGTGTAATATTTAAGAGGATTTTCAAGATTTAAATAATCTTGTAGAAATAACCACCAGTTAAAAATTGGAATTCCTAATAGTTTCATGAAAATGGAAAATAAGACCTGACACAAAATTTCCTGGCAGTGACTTGGCTAAGGGAAATGGGAACAGCTGATTACTAAATAGCTAGATGTCTGACTTAGGTCCAGCAGGAGTTTACAATCATTTAAAACTGAGAAATGTATTAGATTGGTCAAAACAAAAAAAATAATAATTCAGAGCTACAGTGGCACAGTGGTTATCATTGCTTTCATTGCTTGTAACTGTCACAGATTACTTGTCATAGATGTAATTGCAACAGATTTCAGATTCCTTGCAACATTTTTCAATTTTCTTGTGACAGGAAAAGATTGCTTGCTTTGTAATATTGTATGTAGTACATATAACAGTGATTTACTGAAATTTACTTCTAACTGTTATCAATTAAATGAATTAAATTATAATGAATTAAAATACTTTAGTTACAGTTTATAGTTACAGTTACTTGTACTGTAACTTTACAGATTGCCTGTAATCTGACTATTGCTACAAAATAATACTTGTAGCGGATTACTTAATACTGTACATTTACAAATTACAGGTAACTTGTATCTTAAACATATTATTTGGAATCTGATTTTTAACTGACTATATATAATCCAATCAATTGTCAATGTAATTGGATTCCTTGCAATGGATTCTTTTAAACAGTTTGTAGTGGAAGTAATGTGTAACAGTAACAGATTATTTGTATCCGCAATGGGTTATACAGTATGCAGCTGTAACAGAATATTGTATTATATTGATTAGTGTAACGCATACTGTGCATAATCTGTACTCCGGGTAATTTGTAGCAGATGGAAAATTACTTATAATACTATCAGATTGCTTATAATTCAGATTAATTATTTTAAAACCAGATTTTCATGTAAACTAGGTTACTATCACTCAGGTGTTCACTAAAGAAGAAGGCAATAACATGCTTCAACTGGATTGCTTGTGACCCACTTACTTGTGACCAGACTACTTTTAACTGTAATGGATTACTTGTAATCCAAATACTTGCAATGGATTATTTACTAATTTACTGGTAATGAATTCCTTGTAACAGATTGTTTGTAGTGGCAATGAAATACAAATTGATGGATTACACGTTACTTCTAACTTCTGCAGTCTGTAACAAATTGCTTGTAAGCTGAATTACTATTACTCAGATGCTCAATAAGGAAGATGTCAACAACATGACTCAGGCAGCAATGGGAAAAGGCTACATATTACATTATATAAAAAGAAGCAGTATTGGTAGATAGGATGCTTAATTTCTATTAACCAATACACTGTTCTACCCTCAATAGGCCAAATATAGAAATTCCCTAATGCGGATATGCCCTTGACATGGCATTTGCTGTAAGGAAAATTGCAGAAAACATTAATACAATGTGATTTCGGTGCTATGAGTATTGCTTTTGCTTTAAGTATTAGGTTCAAATCACTTGAATCTTAATTCTCATTTTTCTTCTTGTGAGAGCCAGGTCTTTTGTTCAGATTAGGTTTCTCTGATTCCCTACCATCTGTAGATGAACTTTTTTCTTCAGGGTTTGGCTCCTGTTATGAAATGTTGTTGAAACTTTATTTTCATAGAGAACTGGAAACTTCAGGGAGATACTGTCACGGGTGTCGGAAGGACGAACCATGGAATGGCAGGAGAGCAAAAAGACCTTATGCGTAGCGGCGAGATAGGGGTTAGCCTGGGCTCAGCTGTTCAGGAAATGCCATATAGAAACCTATGCCCTCAGGTAGTGGACATGGGGCGACCTGGTGCTAGGCGGCTTTCAGGATATCCGAACGTCAATGCTGAGCGCCGGCAGAATGAAAGACCCGGAAATATATAGCCCAGGGAGAGAGAAACACCGGAAGGACAGCAAAGAACCGGAAATGAGAGACAGGACAGAGAATGAGCGCCCTCTGGCTGCAGAAGGCGTGACAGATACGAGTTGGGCTCCCTAGTGATACTATAGTAAAAATCTAGAATTATTCCTACTGCCACTAATATGAATAAACATTTAGTCATAATCAAAGATTATAATGGGGGATAACATCCTGGCTATAGCATTGCTATTTTCTAAATCAGATCTTTTTGTGCATTTGGTTTGTGAAAAAAGAATGAGGTTGCTTTACCTGAAACAAATTTGAGGTGCTATATATCCTCTCCCATATTTGATAGGTATTTTGTCCAAATGGATGTGATGTCACTGAGATGGGTTGTATTGGCTCTGGATCAGAAATACAGGCTGCGTGTTCCTTTAGGGAGTCCATGACCCGGTTTGGATCTGAAACCTTATTTCCAAAAATGCAAGTTGTATGATTTATTGTGAAATTGTTATCCTCTGAAGGTGACATTTTTGATTTTCTAGTCCTACATTTGTTTTTAACATTTACTTCCAGTTAATTTTCTTGTACACATCTGTATCAACTAATCTGAATAGACCAAATGCATGTTTTTCAAGTGTCATTTCACTGTTATAAACCACCCTGCAACCTCACAAAGGGAGAATGAGGAAGTGTAGGCAAACTCCTCCAACTTGTTCACCTTCTTCTTCTAAGATGTCAGAGGTAATACAGCCCTATAGTGGAGATTCAGCTCCAGGTGGATGAGAGGCATGTCTCTTACTAACTGCACCACAATCTACAAGTGTGCCAGCACCCAGGAACTCGCTGGGGTCACTGTGCTGCCGAGGCCTAAAACTGTATATTTTGTAATATATTGGGGTATTTACTTTTGATGTGTTTATACAATTCATTCCTGGCTTTATAAATCTTTAGCACACAATCCAAAGGTGAATATGTTTGCATGGTAATATGTATAAAAGTGCAATAAATACACAGCAGGCTAATGCAGTGAGGGAGGATGTAGCCTTGTGCTGATGTCTTACCTGTAAAAATCTGCAATGCATTCTGAGGAGCTTATCGAGAGATCTGTGTTGCTTTAGTTTTGCAGCCTGTTTTTGTTGCCAAGGATCTTGTTTGGGTTTTACCTGTTGTGGAATATTAAATACAATCATAGTGACAAACAATTTAGACACTGCTGGTAGGCGAAGTAGCCTGGACATATTCAAGGGAATTCAGACCAATTATTTGTGGAAAATAAACTATACCTTGGAAAAAAGCTCCACATGTGGAGTCATTCAGTATTTAGCTGTGGGGGCTTATAATAGCACAGGTGGAAAATTATAGTAACACAAAGACAAGAATTAAAAGCATCTGGATGGGGTATACAGTATTTATATCTATCTATCAAATTACAAAAGTTGTGTGTACAGTGAATTGCCTTTTATTCAATCCTTTTTCAAAACAAATTTTCCAAACTTAAAAATTCAGATTTTTAGATCCTAGACACATTTCCTAAACAGCAGGAGAAATGATTGGAATATTTACCCGAATGAATGGAATCCAGGTGGCCTCCTTCTTCAGAGCCATGCTTGGCTTCTTCTTTCCCCAGTGCTCTGTTCCTGTATCTGTGACATTGTACACTGGAAAAGTCTTCATTGTCTCTTGCACTTTGAATAAAGTCCGGAATTCACGGGAGACCTAAGGAGATAAAAAAATAACATCAGTGATTAACAAATACCAGACACCTTTCTGACATATTTTCATGACACAACAGTTTAATGTTCAGACAGAAAGACACAACTTTCTTTGAAAGTCTGCGAGATCTTTGATCTTTGAAGGAGATGCTTTCTGCGGAGAGTCATTCCAGCAGGTAGACACCCAGTTAATTAGGGATATTCTATATAACACTGTATCTTGTCAAATATGGCCAAACAGTACCTAATGTCTGCTATGGGACAATGTCTAACTTAAATGTTTAACTGGATCACTCAAGATATTTTTCTGATGAGCACTGACATGATTTATAGTCGATTTGTGGTAGACAAATTTGTGGTACCTTGTGAATCTTTTTTCTTCATGGTGGAAACAGCACTGGCAGCTATTATGTTTAGAATACTAACAACATTTAATTAAAAAAATATTCAGACTTGTTAAGGTTGGTAAGATATCAGACTTATTTTCTAGTGTGCTCTGAGGTTTTCAAAACATAGGTAGCACCTGTGGAGGCTATGAATTACCATCGAAAACAATTCCATCTCATTTGCAGTGTTTTTGATGTCCTTTGTGTTGTAGTCAATGTTGAAGTGGGATATCATTTGCTGAAGCTGTGATTCAAACTCTTCCAATCTCTTTCTGTGGGTGGGGAGCTCCATGTCCTCACTGAGAAATCCTACACAAACCACAATCGCTGCTTAGTTAAACTGTCCCCCACCGCCCACTTCTGTTGCACATACTGTATGCATTTGAAACACTTAAAAAATCAACTGAGTTTATTTGCCATCAATAAACTGAAGAGGCCTATGCAACACATCGATAAAAGATAAGATTTATTAATAGTGATCATGCTAAGGAATCATATAATTTAATTAAGAAAAGTCCATATTTTATTTTAAAGGTCTTGTTTAAAAGCTGATAGATGAAATATTAAAGATTTCTAAAATGCAATATAAAAACCATAACCTTTGAATAATATAAAGTATTGTGAATTCATACCTTGTTCAGCCTTTAAATAACTTTAGCAATGTCAAAAAGTTATGGAGAAAGTAACATTTATAGCAGCCAATAAAAGTAAATGAACTTCACTAATCATTTCAGACTCAGAGTAACAAAAAGGTAATAAAATGTAGAACTTGCAGTATAAATGCAACCAGAAACAAATCACAAAGAACAGGATTTACAGAAGTATCCTACCTTCTGAACTTGTTCCAGTAGCAGGCATACTAACAAAAGACATCAAGAGAGACCCATTGTGATATGACGGGGGAGAGGAAGATTTCCCTAGCAAACAACATTTCATTGCCCTTTAACAGTCAGGTTGGAAACATGCAATTTCACAATCATGACTACAAAGAGAGGGAGCAGTGGTTAGCATTGTCATCTCGCAACAATGTGGCCCTGGGTGCTATTCCCTGACCTGGGGTACTATCTGCATGGCGGTTTGGATGTTCTCACTGTGTTAGCATGTTTTTTCTCCAGGTGCTCCGATTTCCTTCTACAATCTAAAAACGCTGGTAGGTAAAGCTGTAGTCATGTGTCTGTGTCTATCTGCTCTTCAATGGCCTGGTGTCCCACCCAGGGTGAATCCTGCCTTGTTCCCAATGCTTGCTGGGATAGGCTCCGGCTCACCTGCAACCATGAATTGGACGAAGCAGTTATGAAGACAGTAAGCTGTGGTTTGTACCACAGTGGGGCTGTGGGGAGATAGTGAAATGGATGGATTACAAATCAATACACAAAGTGAATCTTATTGTAAGGTACAGGAATACGTTGGTAAGAGCGGCACTTTGGTTGGAAGAGTATCTTAGAAAAGCAACTCTCTGTTGTTAATGTTTATCCTTGGATATTAAGAGTATAATTTCCTGTAATGGTTACATAACTTTGTAGAAAACTGACATTAGAGTCTGGTTGCAATCTCCCTGAATAATGTCTTTAACGCCTATTATAACCATCGTAATAAAAATAGCTTATCATGTTTTTTTAGTTGGTTAATTCATTGAAATAATCCTGTGGTTATAACTAACCGAATTAACCTCTTAGTTCACCAAAGGCCACTTATGATCACAAAAACATCCAATAAGCATGCTATAGGTGTAACCGATAATGCAGAGGACCTCTAAATGTTGCAGGTATAGTGAATACTGCGTGAACCCTGACAAACAAGACAATCTAATAGTTAGGATGACAAAAAACTGTGACAGATTTAGAACAGCTCCTGTTAGAATTTAACACAGTGCACTGATGCTTTTGAAGGTATGAATTAGCTGATGTTACCTGCAGAGGTGCAGTGCCTAGACTGAGCTGTGTTTGGCCGAGCTGACAGTCTTGAGAAAGACGACATGGAGTCACGGAGGCTGGCTGTGTCTATGGGAACAACCCCTCTCTGTGAATCCCTCTCCCTCTCAGACACAGGCACATACTGTAGCACCTAAGATTTTTGACCACGCAACATTAATTTATTCCAGGGGAAAAAGAAAAGCTTTGTTGGAGACAAATAGTACCTTCTTAACAGAGTGACTGTGAAAGCACCACAGTACATATAGTTTTACAAAATTTAACAACGAAATGTGAAATAACATAACCTAGGCTGTGGTGTACTTCAATCAAAAATAACACTAGCCAGAAGACAGGTTGAGCCCTGTAGAGCAGGTGTCATTAGCTCAATAAACTTGACTGTTGACTCATACTGCACAAGATCAGTGGATCAATAATCTACTGAAAAAAACAAATAGGCCAATATGGCTCTTCTCTTATTTTGAATCATTCTGATGTATAGCAGTATCTTTGACCTGCTGGTCAAGTGTAAGACTGCAGTGTTATCAATAAAACCTTATCACTTGGAAAAACACTATGGTCCGCTGTGATTAATGTAAATAATGCTGCTGATTCAAACATTTAGGAGGACAAGATGGGTAATCATGTTCCCTCCTCTCCAGTTCGAGAAGTTGAAAGCAGTTATGAAATTAATAAACAATGCCAAATCTGATTAAATATGCTGGAGTATCTAAGATTTTTATAAAAGCAGTAAGTCTGATGCAATTGTTTGCCATTATAGTGTCATAGTAACATAACATGTAATAACATAGTGTTTCGGAACTGAAAGCTATAGTTTCTCTAGATTCCTACCTTAGACATGGCTTCTCCACTGGTTATAACTACTATACGTGAGATGCTAGGATTGAAAGCTTTATTCCAAATAGGGAGAGGCTAAGATAATATTGTCCCAAAGTCAGACTTGGGCAAGCAGTGCCTTCTTACCTGAGGTAACTGTGAATGGTCTTGAGTGAATGGAGGTGACACACCAGCCACTGCAGGTAGATAACTATGTCTTCCGGAGTGACAGCATTGATGGGATTTCCACTGCCTGTCAAAACTCGCTACCTGGATACAGACAGTCTCCGGGCCTTCTGCACAGCATCCTCATACTCGCCCATCAAACAGCTTACCTGTTTTTGGGAATAACACATTGAACCAACCATCACTCAAAATAAAAATTAGAATTACTGAAGAAGCAGGTGCAACCTCACATCTGATCTAAGCAAAAGTGTCTGTTTCTGTTTATATTATATAGAACTAATAATATGGTCAAGTGTACAAACCAGGAGAGAAGACAATAACCCAACACATTAATGCCTAGGGCATTTAAGCAACATTATCCCTACTTTGTACAATCAGCATTTTGGAAAATGGAATGCTACCTTGGGAAGACATTACTATGCGTTAAAAAACCATCTATCCATGATTGGTTACGTTCAATGAATTCAGCTCTGTACTGCAAATGCTTTGAAAACCACAAGTCATGTCTCCTCACCAAGTTAAAGGTGAAGCTCCAACTCAGTGATCATTTTTGCCCTTCCAGAATCCACTGCAACAGAAAACAACAGGACACAATAACAGATATATCAGCAGTCCAACTGTCAGGCAGTGGCTAAACACGCATTGTTTACAGTCCAGACAGAAACAAAGGGTCCAGTGCTCATAAAAAGTCACAGATGTACTGGATTTAAAATGTTTTTTAACTGGTACTTGACGTCATTCTGACTGATTGGTAGTCTTTTGTTGACTTCTTAAAACGCAGTTTTCTAAAGCAGGGATTTGCAAATTGGTTCCAAAAATGTCCAAGGTAGGGTTAGGGTTAGTGTTGCAACAACATCCAGGCATTTTCGAATGCATCTGCCATGCTTTAGGATGTATTTGCAGTGCAGAAGAGGTGTTTTGTTGTTTCCTCAAAAAACAAATTTCGACCAATTTTGATGTTTTTGCTAAGCCAAACTGTCAAAACTGTCAATCATGTTTGAAAATCAAAATTCTGAAACCACACTTTCTACATGCTAAACTTTCTTCTTTTCTGTGTTTAAGACTAAAGGAAATGACAACTTTAGCCAAACTTTCCTGGTAACTATGATGCTCACATGAAAACTAGTCAATAATCGCATATTTTATACGTCATTTCAGAAGCAGGTTGAAAAAAAAGCAATGTCACAAAATTGAAACCCATTCACACTAGATGCTTTGAAAATACCTGTTAACAGGTACTAGACATAATTCTGACTGATGGGGAGTCTTTTGTTGACTTTTTAAAACACAGTTTTCTAAGGGAGCTGTCCCTTATCAAAAGAAAACATCTTTGAATCAGCCTGCATGAATAGCTTCTCTGTGGCTGCACCACAGAGATGAAGACAGAGATGGGGCCTCATTTGGGAAAGCACAGCAACACTTAATTCTGTCTTATTAACAAGCATTGTCGCTACACAGGGATTTGCAAACTGGTTCCAAAAGTGTCCGAGGTAGGGTTAGTGTTGCAACAACACCCAGGCTTTTTCTAATGCATCTGCCATGCTTTAGGATGTATTTGCAGTGCAGGAAAGGTGTTGTTTTGTTGTTTCCTCGAAAAACAAATTTTGACCAATTCTGACATTTTTGCTAAGCCAAACTGTCAAAACTGTCAAAAATGACGGAAAATCAAAGTTCTAAAACCATACTTTCTACATACTAAACTTTCTTCTTTTCTGTGTTTAAAACTAAAGGAAATAACAAGTTTAGCCAAACTGTAATGCTAATTGTCATGCTCACATGAAAACTAGTCAATCATTGCATATTTTATACATCATTTCAGAAGCAGGTTGAAAAAGAAGCAAAGCCACAAAATTGAAACCCATTCACACTGGATGCTTTGAAAATACCTGTTAACAGGTACTAGACATAATTCTGACTGATGGGGAGCCTTTTGTTGACTTCTTTAAACACAGTTTTCAGAAGCAGGGATTTGCAAAAGTGTTCCAAAAGTGTCCGAGGTAGGGTTAGGGTTAGTGTTGCAACAACACCCAGGCATTTTCTAATGCATCTGCCATGCTTTAGGATGTATTTGCAGTGTATGAAAAATGTTGTTTTGTTGTCTCCTCGAAAAACAAATTTCGACCAATATTGACGTTTTTGCTAAGCCGCGCGACTGTCAAAAATGACAGAGAATCAAAATTCTGAAACCACACTTTCTACATGCTAAACTTTCTTCTTTTCCGTGTTTAAAACTAAAGGAAATGACAACTTTAACCAAACTTTACTGGTAACTGTCATGCTCACATGAAAACTAGTCAATAATTGGAGATTTTATACGTCATTTCAGAAGCAGGTTGAAAAAAAAAACAATGCCTCAAAATTGAAACCCATTCACACTAGATGCTTTGAAAATACCTGTTAACTGGTACCTGACATAATTCTGACTGATTGGGAGTCTTTTGTTGACTTCTTTAAACACAGTTTTCTAAAGCAGGTGTAGTGTGCTCTCACGAGGCACCAGTTCTGTAGGGGTTTGGGCATTTACTGGGACAATGATTAATTGTGGCAGTAAATCACAAAATTGATTCTTTTAATGGCCTTAGAATCCAACCATGTGATATAACTCAAACAATGCACACACACAGGTACTAATACACGAGGATACATTTATTAATACATAGAATATGCATATAAACCTAACAGATCTTATCGTGAGGGTTATCAGAATACAAAAGATATATATTCATTCAGTTACAAAGAGTTACACATATCAAGAGGACATACGTTCGGTATATCATTCATTAAGACCGTTTCGTAATTGAACTTGGTTACAACTTCTACATTAGATACTTAAAACAAGTACATAACTCATAGGAATAAAATTGATATCAACTGGTTGGGATAACAATTGAATTCTTGAGCAGCAATGCAGTGAAGTTGAATACTCATTCAATCTCTGGGGATTCAGATCTCCTGCAGGCATAAAGAAGCAGTTGCAGGCTTGTTGTTGTCCAATCTGCACTCTCTGGCTCCGTGCCAGGCTGTGCTATGCTGCTTGCGACGGTGCGCTGCTGATGCTCTCTGAAGACCGGCTAGCTTGTTTTGACTGAAACTAGCACATTTGTGCTCAGGAGAAAAGATGACTGTGGGTCCCAGCAAGTCAGGAAGAGGACCGGTTCGTTCCTGATGAAGCGCTAGTTCTGAATACTGATTCAGCTGTGCACAGTTCCGACCTGTTCACGAGGCTTGCTGCTGGTGCTAACCTTGGGTGGATCCTTTGGCTACTCGTGGCAACCTCCACTCTCAACTCTTAGAACAAAGCAAAGTTCTGGCACTCGGACACACTGGCCGTTACGTGGTTGTGCGGGCTGAGTCTCAGGATGGTCAGGAGGCGCGCTGCGAGAATGTCCAGCCCTTGGGAGCCATTTTGCTCCTGGGCCGTCCTGCCCTGGAATTGTCTCGCACCCCTGGAATTCTCCTTTTAATTCCTCCGTGTTGCCTGTTTTTACCTGGAGGAACTTCAGCTCGTTCACTGGCTGAAAGTTTCATGGGCATCAGAGACCCACGTGGGTTACTCAGCCCTACCAGTCCCTGATTGGTTGATCAAGGTGAGATATGAGTCACTTACTCCTGACACTTAGGAATGCAGTCCAGATGTCCATCTGGCACTCCCTAGACAGATAGGCGCCAATGGATGACCACTGATCATGATAGCCAGGCTTAGCTAAGTGCATCCCCCTTTGGGAGCTGTCCTAGGAAACCTTATCAAAAGAAACCTTAAATCAGCCTGCATGAATAGTTTCTCTGTGGCTGCACCACAGAGATGAACAGAGAGATGAGGCCTAATTTGGGAAAGCTCAGAAACACTTAATTCTTTCTTATTAATAAGCCTCGCCGCTACATATCCCCCCTTTTTGAAGGTCACGAGGTCCTGAGGCGTTGTTGCCTTCAAAACAAAACAGAGTTAAGTGATGTCCCTTGCCATTAGAACATTAATCTTAAATGTCCACATTACTCCTCGAGAATTCATACCAGAACCAGCATTGGATACAAACAGGATGAATAACATCTGGAGTATGTATAAACACGATAGGAGACATTATCTAAGTCTAGGAATTACACATCAGGAAGTTCACTGTCAATATCTGATACCTCTGTGGTAGATATTTGGGGAGAAGTCACTTCCTTTCTTTTGGCATGCTACCTTTGACTCATTCATGCTACCCGGAGTACATCTTGATGTAAGAGTACAGCATTCAGAGTACATCCAGTCATGATCCAGCTACCCGGCAGTAGTGTTACAATAACAACAGTTCCTGTTCCCAGCCCCCCGATAAACCACAACACCTGTGTTGGGTATCTGCTAGGGTGGTTTGGAGGTTTGTTCCATTAAAGCCAACTAACTACCTGTACCTCTTCAGGGCTTACTGTTTCTTGGATTTCTATCCAATTCCTTAGTGTGGCACCTGAAGGCATCCACGACCTCAAGTTTGGTCTTATGTTGTCTGGTTCCAGACCGTACAGTGTTAAGTTACCATGCTGTACTATGGCCTCCTAGGGAACTAACAGGAACTGTTTGATTAGGTAGCTGCATTGCGGTAGCTGTATCATGCCTGTCACAAGTCATAGTGTCAGTTAAATGTGGTGTGTTGACCAGCCATTTACTTCCCACCTGCTCTTCATGGGGTTCATTAACCTCCCTCTGCTCGTTAGTAGCTTTACACCCTTCATTGGTCTTTTCTGTGTTTAAAACTAAAGGAAATAACAACTTTATCCAAACTTTCCTGGTAACTGTCATGCTCACATGAAAACTAATCAATAATCGTATATTTTATACGTCATTTCAGAAGCAGGTTGAAAAAAAAAGCAATGCCACAAAATTGAAACCCATTCACACTGGATACTTTGAAAATACCTGTTAACAGGTACTAGACATAATTCTGACTGATTGGGAGTCTTTTGTTGATTTCTTTAAACACAGTTTTCAGAAGCAGGGATTTGCAAAAGTGTTCCAAAAGTGTCCGAGGTAGGGTTAGGGTTAGAGTTGCAACAACACCCAGGCATTTTCTAATGCATCTGCCATGCTTTAGGATGTATTTGCAGTGCAGGAAAGGTGTCATTTTGTTGTCTCCTCGAAAAACAAATTTCGACCAATTTTGACGTTTTTGCTAAGCCGTGCGGCTGTCGAAAATGACGGAAAATCAAAATTCTGAAACCACAGTTTCTACATGCTAAACTTTCTTCTTTTCTGTGTTTAAAACTAAAGGAAATGACAACTTTAGCCAAACTTTCCTGGTAACTGTGATGCTCACATGAAAACTAATCAATAATCGTATATCTTATACGTCATTTCAGAAGCAGGTTGAAAAAAAAAGCAATGCCACAAAATTGAAACCCATTCACACTAGATGCTTTGAAAATACCTGTTAACAGGTACTAGACATAAATCTGACTGATTGGGAGCCTTTTGTTGACTTCTTTAAACACAGTTTTCAGAAGCAGGAATTTGCAAAAGTGTTCCAAAAGTGTCCGAGGTAGGGTTAGGGTTAGAGCTGCAACAACACCCAGGCATATTCTAATGCATCTGCCGTGCTTTAGGATGTATTTGCAGTGCAGGAAAGGTGTCGTTTTGTTGTCTCCTCGAAAAACAAATTTCGACCAATTGTGACGTTTTTGCTAAGCCGCGCGGCTGTCGAAAATGACGGAAAATCAAAATTCTGAAACCACACTTTCTACATGCTAAACTTTCTTCTTTTCTGTGTTTAAAACTAAAGGAAATAACAACTTTAGCCAAACTTTCCTGGTAACTGTGATGCTCACATAAAAACTAATCAATAATCGTATATTTTATAAGTCATTTCAGAAGCAGGTTGAAAAAAAAAGCAATGCCACAAAATTGAAACCCATTCACACTAGATGCTTTGAAAATACCTGTTAACAGGTACTAGACATAAATCTGACTGATTGGGAGCCTTTTGTTGACTTCTTTAAACACAGTTTTCAGAAGCAGGAATTTGCAAAAGTGTTCCAAAAGTGTCCGAGGTAGGGTTAGGGTTAGAGTTGCAACAACACCCAGGCATTTTCTAATGCATCTGCCATGCTTTAGGATGTATTTGCAGTGCAGGAAAGGTGTCGTTTTGTTGTCTCCTCGAAAAACAAATTTTGACCAATTTTAACGTTTTTGCTAAGCCGCGCGGCTGTCGAAAATGACGGAAAATCAAAATTCTGAAACCACACTTTCTACATGCTAAACTTTCTTCTTTTCTGTGTTTAAAACTAAAGGAAATAACAACTTTAGCCAAACTTTCCTGGTAACTGTGATGCTCACATAAAAACGAATCAATAATCGTATATTTTATAAGTCATTTCAGAAGCAGGTTGAAAAAAAAAGCAATGCCACAAAATTGAAACCCATTCACACTAGATGCTTTGAAAATACCTGTTAACAGGTACTAGACATAATTCTGACTGATTGGGAGTCTTTTGTTGATTTCTTTAAACACAGTTTTCAGAAGCAGGGATTTGCAAAAGTGTTCCAAAAGTGTCCAAGGTAGGGTTAGGGTTAGAGTTGCAACAACACCCAGGCATTTTCTAATGCATCTGCCGTGCTTTAGGATGTATTTGCAGTGCAGGAAAGGTGTCGTTTTGTTGTCTCCTCGAAAAACAAATTTCGACCAATTGTGACGTTTTTGCTAAGCCGCGCGGCTGTCGAAAATGATGGAAAATCAAAATTCTGAAACCACACTTTCTACATGCTAAACTTTCTTCTTTTCGGTGTTTAAAACTAAAGGAAATGACAACTTTAGCCAAACTTTCCTGGTAACTGTCATGCTCACATGAAAACTAGTCAATAATCGAATATTTTATACGTCATTTCAGAAACAGGTTGAAAAAAAAAGCAATGCCACAAAATTGAAACCCATTCACATTGGATGCTTTGAAAATACCAGTTATCAGGTACTAGACATAAATCTAACTTATTGGGATTCTCTTGTTGACTTCTTTAAACACAGTTTTCACAAGCAGGGATTTGCAAAAGTGTTCCAAAAGTGTCCGAGGGAGGGTTAGGGTTAGTGTTGCAAAAACACCCAGGCATTTTCTAATGCATCTGCCATGCTTTAGGATGTATTTGCAGTGCAGGAAAGGTGTCGTTTTGTTGTCTCCTCGAAAAACAAATTTCGACCAATTTTGAGGTTTTTGCTAAGCCGATCAGGCTGTCGAAAATGATGGAAAATCAAAATCTGAAACCACACTTTCTACATGCTAAACTTTCTTCTTTTCGGTGTTTAAAACTAAAGGAAATGACAACTTTAGCCAAACTTTCCTGGTAATTGTCATGCTCACATGAAAACTAGTCAATAATCGAATATTTTATACGTCATTTCAGAAACAGGTTGAAAAAAAAGCAATGCCACAAAATTGAAACCCATTCACATTGGATGCTTTGAAAATACCAGTTATCAGGTACTAGACATAAATCTGACTGATTGGGATTCTCTTGTTGACTTCTTTAAACACAGTTTTCACAAGCAGGGATTTGCGAAAGTGTTCCAAAAGTGTCCGAGGTAGGGTTGGGGTAAGAGTTGCAACAACACCCAGGCATTTTCTAATGCATCTGCCATGCTTTAGGTTGTATTTGCAGTGCAGGAAAGGTGTCGTTTTGTTGTCTCCTCGAAAAACAAATTTCGACCAATATTGACGTTTTTGCTAAGCCGCGCAGCTGTCGAAAATGATGGAAAATCAAAATTCTGAAACCACACTTTCTACATGCTAAACTTTCTTCTTTTCGGTGTTTAAAACTAAAGGAAATGACAACTTTAGCCAAACTTTCCTGGTAACTGTCATGCTCACATGAAAACTAGTCAATAATCGAATATTTTATACGTCATTTCAGAAACAGGTTGAAAAAAGAGGCAATGTCACAAAATTGAAACCCATTCACACTGGATACTTTGAAAATACCAGTTAACAGCTACTAGACATAATTCTGACTGATTGGGAGTCTTTTGTTGACTTCTTTAAAAACAGTTTTCAGAAGCAGGGATTTGCAAAAGTGTTCCAGAAGTGTCCGAGGGAGGGTTAGGGTTAGAGTTGCAACAACACCCAGGCATTTTCTAATGCATCTGCCATGCTTTAGGATGTATTTGCAGTGCAGGAAAGGTGTCGTTTTGTTGTCTCCTCGAAAAACAAATTTCGACCAATATTGACGTTTTTGCTAAGCCGCGCGACTGTCGAAAATGACGGAAAATCAAAATTCTGAAACCAAACTTTCTACATGCTAAACTTTCTTCTTTTCTGTGTTTAAAACTAAAGGAAATGACAACTTTAGCCAAACTTTCCTGGTAACTGTCATGCTCACTTGAAAACTAGTCAATAATCGAATATTTTATACGTCATTTCAGAAACAGTTTAAAAAAAAAAGGCAATGCCACAAAATTGAAACCCATTCACACTGGATACTTTGAAAATACCTGTTAACAGGTACTAGACATAAATCTGACTGATTGGGAGTCTTTTGTTGACTTCTTTAAACACAGTTTTCAGAAGCAGGGATTTGCAAAAGTGTTCCAAAAGTGTCCGAGGTAGGGTTAGGGTTAGAGTTGCAACAACATCCAGGTATTTTCTAATGCATCTGCCATGCTTTAGGATGTATTTGCAATGCAGGAAAGGTGTCGTTTTGTTGTCTCCTCGAAAAACAATTTTCGACCAATTTTGAGGTTTTTGCTAAGCCGATCAGGCTGTCGAAAATGATGGAAAATCAAAATCTGAAACCACACTTTCTACATGCTAAACTTTCTTCTTTTCGGTGTTTAAAACTAAAGGAAATGACAACTTTAGCCAAACTTTCCTGGTAACTGTCATGCTCACATGAAAACTAGTCAATAATCGAATATTTTATACGTCATTTCAGAAACAGGTTGAAAAAAGAGGCAATGTCACAAAATTGAAACCCATTCACACTGGATACTTTGAAAATACCTGTTAACAGGTATTAGACATAAATCTGACTGATTGGGAGTCTTTTGTTGACTTCTTTAAACACAGTTTTCAGAAACAGGGATTTGCAAAAGTGTTCCAAAAGTGTCCGAGGTAGGGTTAGGGTTATAGTTGGAACAACACCCAGGTATTTTCTAATGCATCTGCCATGCTTTAGGATGTATTTGCAGTGCAGGAAAGGTGTCGTTTTGTTGTCTCCTCGAAAAACAAATTTCGACCAATATTGACGTTTTTGCTAAGCCGCGCGACTGTCGAAAATGACGGAAAATCAAAATTCTGAAACCAAACTTTCTACATGCTAAACTTTCTTCTTTTCTGTGTTTAAAACTAAAGGAAATGACAACTTTAGCCAAACTTTCCTGGTAACTGTCATGCTCACTTGAAAACTAGTCAATAATCGAATATTTTATACGTCATTTCAGAAACAGTTTAAAAAAAAAAGGCAATGCCACAAAATTGAAACCCATTCACACTGGATACTTTGAAAATACCTGTTAACAGGTACTAGACATAAATCTGACTGATTGGGATTCTCTTGTTGACTTCTTTAAACACAGTTTTCACAAGCAGGGATTTGCGAAAGTATTCCAAAAAAGTCCGAGGTAGGGTTAGGGTTAGTGTTGCAACAACACCCAGGCATTTTCTAATGCATCTGCCATGCTTTAGGATGTATTTGCAGTGCAGGAAAGGTGTCGTTTTGTTGTCTCCTCGAAAAACAAATTTCGACCAATATTGAAGTTTTTGCTAAGCCGCACGACTATCGAAAATGACGGAAAATCAAAATTCTGAAACCACACTTCCTACATGCTAAACTTTCTTCTTTTCTGTGTTTAAAACTAAAGGAAATGACAACTTTAGCCAAACTTTCCTGGTAACTGTCATGCTCACATGAAAACTAGTCAAAAATCGGATATTTCATACGTCATTTCAGAAGCAGGTTGAAAAAAAAAGCAATGCCACAAAATTGAAACCCATTCACATTGGATGCTTTGAAAATACCAGTTAACAGGTACTAGACATAATTCTGACTGATTGGGAGTCTTTTGTTGATTTCTTTAAACACAGTTTTTAGAAGCAGGGATTTGCAAAAGTGTTCCAAAAGTGTCCGAGGTAGGGTTAGGGTTAGAGTTGCAACAACACCCAGGCATTTTCTAATGCATCTGCCATGCTTTAGGATGTATTTGCAGTGCAGGAAAGGTGTTGTTTTGTTGTCTCCTCGAAAAACAAATTTCGACCACTTTTGACGTTTTTGCTAAGCCGCGCGGCTGTCGAAAATGACGGAAACTCAAAATTCTGAAACCACACTTTCTACATGCTAAACTTTCTTCTTTTCTGTGTTTAAAACTAAAGGAAATGACAACTTTAGCCAAACTTTCCTGGTAACTGTCATGCTCACATGAAAACTATTCAATAATCGAATATTTTATACGTCATTTCAGAAACAGGTTGAAAAAAAAAGCAATGCCACAAAATTGAAACCCATTCACATTGGATGCTTTGAAAATACCAGTTATCAGGTACTAGACATAAATCTGACTGATTGGGATTCTCTTGTTGACTTCTTTAAACACAGTTTTCACAAGCAGGGATTTGCGAAAGTGTTCCAAAAGTGTCCGAGGTAGGGTTAGGGTAAGAGTTGCTACAACACCCAGGCATTTTCTAATGCATCTGCCATGCTTTAGGATGTATTTGCAGTGCAGGAAAGGTGTCGTTTTGTTGTCTCCTCGAAAAACTAATTTCGACCAATTTTGATGTTTTTGCTAAGCTGCGCGGCTGTCGAAAATGAAGGAAAATCAAAATTATGAATCCACGCTTTCTACATGCTAAACTTTCTTCTTTTCTTTGTTTAAAACTAAAGAAAATAACAACTTTAGCCAAACTTTCCTGGTAACTGTCATGCTCACATGAAAACTAGTCAATAATCGAATATGTTATACGTCATTTCAGAAGCAGGTTGAAAAAAAAAGCAATGCCACAAAATTGAAACCCATTCACACTAGATGCTTTGAAAATACCAGTTAACAGCTACTAGACATAATTCTGACTGATTGGAAGTCTTTTGTTGATTTCTTTAAACACAGTTTTTAGAAGCAGGGATTTGCAAAAGTGTTCCAAAAGTGTCCGAGGTAGGGTTAGGGTTAGAGTTGCAACAACACCCAGGCATTTTCTAATGCATCTGCCATGCTTTAGGATGTATTTGCAGTGCAGGAAAGGTGTCGTTTTGTTGTCTCCTCGAAAAACAAATTTCGACCAATTTTGACGTTTTTGCTAAGCCGCGCGGCTGTCGAAAATGACGGAAACTCAAAATTCTGAAACCACACTTTCTACATGCTAAACTTTCTTCTTTTCTGTGTTTAAAACTAAAGGAAATGACAACTTTAGCCAAACTTTCCTGGAAACTGTCATGGTCTCATGAAAACTAGTCAATAGTTGGATATTTCATACATCATTTCAGAAGAAGGTTGAAAAAAAAAGCAATGCCACAAAATTGAAACCCATTCACATTGGATGCTTTGAAAATACCAGTTAACAGGTACTAGACATAAATCTGACTGATTGGGAGTCTTTTGTTGACTTCTTTAAACACAGTTTTCAGAAGCAGGGATTTGCGAAAGTGTTCCAAAAGTGTCCGAGGTAGGGTTAGGGTTAGAGTTGCAACAACACCCAGGCATTTTCTAATGCATCTGCCATGCTTTAGGATGTATTTGCAGTGCAGGAAAGGTGTTGTTTTGTTGACTCCTCGAAAAACAAATTTCGACCACTTTTGACGTTTTTGCTAAGCCGCGCGGCTGTCGAAAATGACGGAAACTCAAAATTCTGAAACCACACTTTCTACATGCTAAACTTTCTTCTTTTCTGTGTTTAAAACTAAAGGAAATGACAACTTTAGCCAAACTTTCCTGGAAACTGTCATGCTCACATGAAAACTAGTCAATAGTCGGATATTTCATACATCATTTCAGAAGCAGGTTGAAAAAAAAAGCAATGCCACAAAATTGAAACCCATTCACACTAGATGCTTTGAAAATACCTGTTAACAGGTACTAGACATAATTCTGACTGATTGGGAGTCTTTTGTTGATTTCTTTAAACACAGTTTTCAGAAGCAGGGTTTTGCAAAAGTGTTCCAAAAGTGTCCGAGGTAGGGTTAGGGTTAGAGTTGCAACAACACCCAGGCATTTTCTAATGCATCTGCCATGCTTTAGGATGTATTTGCAGTGCAGGAAAGGTGTCGTTTTGTTGTCTCCTCGAAAAACAAATTTCGACCAATTTTGACGTTTTTGCTAAGCCGCGCGGCTGTCGAAAATGACGGAAACTCAAAATTCTGAAACCACACTTTCTACATGCTAAACTTTCTTCTTTTCTGTGTTTAAAACTAAAGGAAATGACAACTTTAGCCAAACTTTCCTGGAAACTGTCATGGTCTCATGAAAACTAGTCAATAGTCGGATATTTCATACATCATTTCAGAAGCAGGTTGAAAAAAAAAGCAATGCCACAAAATTGAAACCCATTCACATTGGATGCTTTGAAAATACCAGTTAACAGGTACTAGACATAAATCTGACTAATTGGGAGTCTTTTGTTGACTTCTTTAAACACAGTTTTCAGAAGCAGGGATTTGCAAAAGTGTTCCAAAAGTGTCCGAGGTAGGGTTAGGGTTAGAGTTGCAACAACACCCAGGTATTTTCTAATGCATCTGCAATGCTTTAGGATGTATTTGCAATGCAGGAAAGGTGTCGTTTTGTTGTCTCCTCGAAAAACAAATTTCGACCAATTTTGAGGTTTTTGCTAAGCCGATCAGGCTGTCGGAAATGATGGAAAATCAAAATTCTGAAACCACACTTTCTACATGCTAAACTTTCTTCTTTTCGGTGTTTAAAACTAAAGGAAATGACAACTTTAGCCAAACTTTCCTGGTAACTGTCATGCTCACATGAAACCTAGTCAATAATCGAATATTTTATACGTCATTTCAGAAACAGGTTGAAAAAAAAAGCAATGCCACAAAATTGAAACCCATTCACATTGGATGCTTTGAAAATACCAGTTATCAGGTACTAGACAGAAATCTGACTGATTGGGATTCTCTTGTTGACTTCTTTAAACACAGTTTTCACAAGCAGGGATTTGCAAAAGTGTTCCAAAAGTGTCCGAGGTAGGGTTAGGGTAAGAGTTGCAACAACACCCAGGCATTTTCTAATGCATCTGCCATGCTTTAGGATGTATTTGCAGTGCAGGAAAGGTGTCGTTTTGTTGTCTCCTCGAAAAACAAATTTCGACCAATATTGATGTTTTTGCTAAGCTGCGCGGCTGTCGAAAATGAAGGAAAATCAAAATTATGAATCCACACTTTCTACATGCTAAACTTTCTTCTTTTCTTTGTTTAAAACTAAAGAAAATAACAACTTTAGCCAAACTTTCCTGGTAACTGTCATGCTCACATGAAAACTAGTCAATAATCGAATATTTTATACGTCATTTCAGAAGCAGGTTGAAAAAAAAAGCAATGCCACAAAATTGAAACCCATTCACACTAGATGCTTTGAAAATACCAGTTAACAGCTACTAGACATAATTCTGACTGATTGGAAGTCTTTTGTTGATTTATTTAAACACAGTTTTTAGAAGCAGGGATTTGCAAAAGTGTTCCAAAAGTGTCCGAGGTAGGGTTAGGGTTAGAGTTGCAACAACACCCAGGCATTTTCTAATGCATCTGCCATGCTTTAGGATGTATTTGCAGTGCAGGAAAGGTGTCGTTTTGTTGTCTCCTCGAAAAACTAATTTCGACCAATTTTGATGTTCTTGCTAAGCTGCGCGGCTGTCGAAAATGAAGGAAAATCAAAATTCTGAATCCACACTTTCTACATGCTAAACTTTCTTCTTTTCTTTGTTTAAAACTAAAGAAAATAACAACTTTAGCCAAACTTTCCTGGTAACTGTCATGGTCTCATGAAAACTAGTCAATAATCGAATATTTTATACGTCATTTCAGAAGCAGGTTGAAAAAAAAAGCAATGCCACAAAATTGAAACCCATTCACATTGGATGCTTTGAAAATACCAGTTAACAGCTACTAGACATAATTCTGACTGATTGGAAGTCTTTTGTTGACTTCTTTAAACACAGTTTTTAGAAGCAGGGATTTGCAAAAGTGTTCCAAAAGTGTCCGAGGTAGGGTTAGGCTTAGAGTTGCAACAACACCCAGGCATTTTCTAATGCATCTGCCATGCTTTAGGATGTATTTGCAGTGCAGGAAAGGTGTCGTTTTGTTGTCTCCTCGAAAAACAAATTTCGACCAATTTTGACGTTTTTGCTAAGCCGCGCGGTTGTCGAAAATGACGGAAACTCAAAATTCTGAAACCACACTTTCTACATGCTAAACTTTCTTCTTTTCTGTGTTTAAAACTAAAGGAAATGACAACTTTAGCCAAACTTTCCTGGAAACTGTCATGCTCACATGAAAACTAGTCAATAGTCGGATATTTCATACATCATTTCAGAAGCAGGTTGAAAAAAAAAGCAATGCCACAAAATTGAAACCCATTCACACTAGATGCTTTGAAAATACCAGTTCACAGCTACTAGACATAATTCTGACTGATTGGGAGTCTTTTGTTGACTTCTTTAAACACAGTTTTCAGAAGCAGGGATTTGCAAAAGTGTTCAAAAAGTGTCCGAGGTAGGGTTAGTGTTAGAGTTGCAACAACACCCAGGCATTTTCTAATGCATCTGCCATGCTTTAGGATGTATTTGCAGTGCAGGAAAGGTGTCGTTTTGTTGTCTCCTCGAAAAACAAATTTCGACCAATATTGACGTTTTTGCTAAGCCGCGCGACTGTCGAAAATGACGGAAAATCAAAATTCTGAAACCACACTTTCTACATGCTAAACTTTCTTCTTTTCTGTGTTTAAAACTAAAGGAAATGACAACTTTAGCCAAACTTTCGTGGTAACTGTCATGCTCACATGAAAACTAGTCAAAAATCGGATATTTCATACGTCATTTCAGAAGCAGGTTGAAAAAAAAAGCAATGCCACAAAATTGAAACCCATTCACATTGGATGCTTTGAAAATAGCAGTTAACAGGTACTAGACATAAATCTGACTGATTGGGAGTCTTTTGTTGACTTTTTTAAACATAGTTTTCAGAAGCAGGGATTTGCAAAAGTGTTCCAAAAGTGTCCAAGGTAGGGTTAGGGTTAGAGTTGCAACAACACCCAGGCATTTTCTAATGCATCTGCCATGCTTTAGGATGTATTTGCAGTGCAGGAAAGGTGTCGTTTTGTTGTCTCCTCGAAAAACTAATTTCGACCAATTTTGATGTTTTTGCTAAGCCGCGCAGCTGTCGAAAATGAAGGAAAATCAAAATTCTGAATCCACACTTTCTACATGCTAAACGTTCTTCTTTTCTTTGTTTAAAACTAAAGGAAATGACAACTTTAGCCAAACTTTCCTGGTAACTGTCATGCTCACATGAAAACTAGTCAATAATCGAATATTTTATACGTCATTTCAGAAACAGGTTGAAAAAAAAGCAATGCCACAAAATTGAAAACCATTCACATTGGATGCTTTGAAAATACCAGTTATCAGGAACTAGACATAAATCTGACTGATTGGGATTCTCTTGTTGACTTCTTTAAACACAGTTTTCAGAAGCAGGGATTTGCAAAAGTGTTCCAAAAGTGTCCGAGGTAGGGTTAGGGTTAGAGTTGCAACAACACCCAGGTATTTTCTAATGCATCTGCCATGCTTTAGGATGTATTTGCAGTGCAGGAAAGGTGTCGTTTTGTTGTCTCCTCGAAAAACAAATTTCGACCAATTTTGAGGTTTTTGCTAAGCCGATCAGGCTGTCGAAAATGATGGAAAATCAAAATTCTGAAACCACACTTTCTACATGCTAAACGTTCTTCTTTTCTTTGTTTAAAACTAAAGGAAATGACAACTTTAGCCAAACTTTCCTGGTAACTGTCATGCTCACATGAAAACTAGTCAATAATCGAATATTTAATACGTCATTTCAGAAGCAGGTTGAAAAAAAAAGCAATGCCACAAAATTGAAACCCATTCACACTAGATGCTTTGAAAATACCAGTTCACAGCTACTAGACATAATTCTGACTGATTGGGAGTCTTTTGTTGACTTCTTTAAACACACTTTTCAGAAGCAGGGATTTGCAAAAGTGTTCCAAAAGTGTCCGAGGTAGGGTTAGTGTTAGAGTTGCAACAACACCCAGGCATTTTCTAATGCATCTGCCATGCTTCAGGATGTATTTGCAGTGCAGGAAAGGTGTCGTTTTGTTGTCTCCTCGAAAAACAAATTTCGACCAATATTGACGTTTTTGCTAAGCCGCGCGACTGTCGAAAATGACGGAAAATCAAAATTCTGAAACCACACTTTCTACATGCTAAACTTTCTTCTTTTCTGTGTTTAAAACTAAAGGAAATGACAACTTTAGCCAAACTTTCGTGGTAACTGTCATGCTCACATGAAAACTAGTCAAAAATCGGATATTTCATACGTCATTTCAGAAGCAGGTTGAAAAAAAAAGCAATGCCACAAAATTGAAACCCATTCACATTGGATGCTTTGAAAATACCAGTTAACAGGTACTAGACATAAATCTGACTGATTGGGAGTCTTTTGTTGACTTCTTTAAACACAGTTCTCAGAAGCAGGGATTTGCAAAAGTGTTCCAAAAGTGTCCGAGGTAGGGTTAGGGTTAGAGTTGCAACAACACCCAGGTATTTTCTAATGCATCTGCCATGCTTTAGGATGTATTTGCAGTGCAGGAAAGGTGTCGTTTTGTTGTCTCCTCGAAAAACAAATTTCGACCAATTTTGAGGTTTTTGCTAAGCCGATCAGGCTGTCGAAAATGATGGAAAATCAAAATTCTGAAACCACACTTTCTACATGCTAAACTTTCTTCTTGTCGGTGTTTAAAACTAAAGGAAATGACAACTTTACCCAAAATTTCCTGGTAACTGTCATGCTCACATGAAAACTAGTCAATAATCGAATATTTTATACGTCATTTCAGAAATAGGTTGAAAAAAGAGGCAATGCCACAAAATTGAAACCCATTCACACTGGATACTGTGAAAATACCTGTTAACAGGTACTAGACATAAATCTGACTGATTGGGAGTCTTTTGTTGACATCTTTAAACACAGTTTTCAGAAGCAGGGATTTGCAAAAGTGTTCCAGAAGTGTCCGAGGGAGGGTTAGGGTTAGAGTTGCAACAACACCCAGGCATTTTCTAATGCATCTGCCATGCTTTAGGATGTATTTGCAGTGCAGGAAAGGTGTCGTTTTGTTGTCTCCTCGAAAAACAAATTTCGACCAATTTTGATGTTTATGCTAAGCCGCGCGGCTGTCGAAAATGAAGGAAAATCAAAATTCTGAATCCACACTTTCTACATGCTAAACTTTCTTCTTTTCTTTGTTTAAAACTAAAGAAAATAACAACTTTAGCCAAACTTTCCTGGTAACTGTCATGCTCACATGAAAACTAGTCAATAATCGAATATTTTATACGTCATTTCAGAAGCAGGTTGAAAAAAAAAGCAATGCCACAAAATTGAAACCCATTCACACTAGATGCTTTGAAAATACCAGTTAACAGGTACTAGACATAAATCTGACTGATTGGGAGTCTTTTGTTGATTTCTTTAAACACAGTTTTCACAAGCAGGGATTTGCGAAAGTATTCCAAAAAAGTCCGAGGTAGGGTTAGGGTTAGTGTTGCAACAACACCCAGGTATTTTCTAATGCATCTGCCATGCTTTAGGATGTATTTGCAGTGCAGGAAAGGTGTCGTTTTGTTGTCTCCTCGAAAAACAAATTTCGACCAATTTTGAGGTTTTTGCTAAGCCGATCAGGCTGTCGAAAATGACGGAAAATCAAAATTCTGAAACCACACTTTCTACATGCTAAACTTTCTTCTTGTCGGTGTTTAAAACTAAAGGAAATGACAACTTTACCCAAAATTTCCTGGTAACTGTCATGCTCACATGAAAACTAGTCAATAATCGAATATTTTATACGTCATTTCAGAAATAGGTTGAAAAAAGAGGCAATGCCACAAAATTGAAACCCATTCACACTGGATACTGTGAAAATACCTGTTAACAGGTACTAGACATAAATCTGACTGATTGGGAGTCTTTTGTTGACATCTTTAAACACAGTTTTCAGAAGCAGGGATTTGCAAAAGTGTTCCAGAAGTGTCCGAGGGAGGGTTAGGGTTAGAGTTGCAACAACACCCAGGCATTTTCTAATGCATCTGCCATTTTTTAGGATGTATTTGCAGTGCAGGAAAGGTGTCGTTTTGTTGTCTCCTCGAAAAACTATTTCGACCAATTTTGATGTTTTTGCTAAGCCGCGCGGCTGTCAAAAATGAAGGAAAATCAAAATTCTGAATCCACACTTTCTACATGCTAAACTTTCTTCTTTTCTTTGTTTAAAACTAAAGAAAATAACAACTTTAGCCAAACTTTCCTGGTAACTGTCATGCTCACATGAAAACTAGTCAATAATCGAATATTTAATACGTCATTTCAGAAGCAGGTTGAAAAAAAAAGCAATGCCACAAAATTGAAACCCATTCACACTAGATGCTTTGAAAATACCAGTTCACAGCTACTAGACATAATTCTGACTGATTGGGAGTCTTTTGTTGACTTCTTTAAACACACTTTTCAGAAGCAGGGATTTGCAAAAGTGTTCAAAAAGTGTCCGAGGTAGGGTTAGTGTTAGAGTTGCAACAACACCCAGGCATTTTCTAATGCATCTGCCATGCTTTAGGATGTATTTGCAGTGCAGGAAAGGTGTCGTTTTGTTGTCTCCTCGAAAAACAAATTTCGACCAATATTGACGTTTTTGCTAAGCCGCGCGACTGTCGAAAATGACGGAAAATCAAAATTCTGAAACCACACTTTCTACATGCTAAACTTTCTTCTTTTCTGTGTTTAAAACTAAAGGAAATGACAACTTTAGCCAAACTTTCGTGGTAACTGTCATGCTCACATGAAAACTAGTCAAAAATCGGATATTTCATACGTCATTTCAGAAGCAGGTTGAAAAAAAAAGCAATGCCACAAAATTGAAACCCATTCACATTGGATGCTTTGAAAATAGCAGTTAACAGGTACTAGACATAAATCTGACTGATTGGGAGTCTTTTGTTGACTTTTTTAAACATAGTTTTCAGAAGCAGGGATTTGCAAAAGTGTTCCAAAAGTGTCCAAGGTAGGGTTAGGGTTAGAGTTGCAACAACACCCAGGCATTTTCTAATGCATCTGCCATGCTTTAGGATGTATTTGCAGTGCAGGAAAGGTGTCGTTTTGTTGTCTCCTCGAAAAACTAATTTCGACCAATTTTGATGTTTTTGCTAAGCCGCGCAGCTGTCGAAAATGAAGGAAAATCAAAATTCTGAATCCACACTTTCTACATGCTAAACGTTCTTCTTTTCTTTGTTTAAAACTAAAGGAAATGACAACTTTAGCCAAACTTTCCTGGTAACTGTCATGCTCACATGAAAACTAGTCAATAATCGAATATTTTATACGTCATTTCAGAAACAGGTTGAAAAAAAAGCAATGCCACAAAATTGAAACCCATTCACATTGGATGCTTTGAAAATACCAGTTATCAGGTACTAGACATAAATCTGACTGATTGGGATTCTCTTGTTGACTTCTTTAAACACAGTTTTCAGAAGCAGGGATTTGCAAAAGTGTTCCAAAAGTGTCCGAGGTAGGGTTAGGGTTAGAGTTGCAACAACACCCAGGTATTTTCTAATGCATCTGCCATGCTTTAGGATGTATTTGCAGTGCAGGAAAGGTGTCGTTTTGTTGTCTCCTCGAAAAACAAATTTCGACCAATTTTGAGGTTTTTGCTAAGCCGATCAGGCTGTCGAAAATGATGGAAAATCAAAATTCTGAAACCACAC
Organism: Atractosteus spatula; assembly: GCF_055471065.1. Classification (NCBI taxonomy): domain Eukaryota; kingdom Metazoa; phylum Chordata; class Actinopteri; order Semionotiformes; family Lepisosteidae; genus Atractosteus; species Atractosteus spatula. The sequence goes on along the minus strand of NC_142707.1, from coordinate 45,870,886 downwards.
TTTCTACATGCTAAACTTTCTTCTTGTCGGTGTTTAAAACTAAAGGAAATGACAACTTTACCCAAAATTTCCTGGTAACTGTCATGCTCACATGAAAACTAGTCAATAATCGAATATTTTATACGTCATTTCAGAAATAGGTTGAAAAAAGAGGCAATGCCACAAAATTGAAACCCATTCACACTGGATACTGTGAAAATACCTGTTAACAGGTACTAGACATAAATCTGACTGATTGGGAGTCTTTTGTTGACATCTTTAAACACAGTTTTCACAAGCAGGGATTTGCAAAAGTGTTCCAGAAGTGTCCGAGGGAGGGTTAGGGTTAGAGTTGCAACAACACCCAGGCATTTTCTAATGCATCTGCCATGCTTTAGGATGTATTTGCAGTGCAGGAAAGGTGTCGTTTTGTTGTCTCCTCGAAAAACAAATTTCGACCAATTTTGATGTTTATGCTAAGCCGCGCGGCTGTCGAAAATGAAGGAAAATCAAAATTCTGAATCCACACTTTCTACATGCTAAACTTTCTTCTTTTCTTTGTTTAAAACTAAAGAAAATAACAACTTTAGCCAAACTTTCCTGGTAACTGTCATGCTCACATGAAAACTAGTCAATAATCGAATATTTAATACGTCATTTCAGAAGCAGGTTGAAAAAAAAAGCAATGCCACAAAATTGAAACCCATTCACACTAGATGCTTTGAAAATACCAGTTAACAGGTACTAGACATAAATCTGACTGATTGGGAGTCTTTTGTTGATTTCTTTAAACACAGTTTTCACAAGCAGGGATTTGCGAAAGTATTCCAAAAAAGTCCGAGGTAGGGTTAGGGTTAGTGTTGCAACAACACCCAGGCATTTTCTAATGCATCTGCCATGCTTTAGGATGTATTTGCAGTGCAGGAAAGGTGTCGTTTTGTTGTCTCCTCGAAAAACAAATTTCGACCAATATTGACGTTTTTGCTAAGCCGCGCGACTGTCGAAAATGACGGAAAATCAAAATTCTGAAACCACACTTTCTACATGCTAAACTTTCTTCTTTTCGGTGTTTAAAACTAAAGGAAATGACAACTTTACCCAAAATTTCCTGGTAACTGTCATGCTCACATGAAAACTAGTCAATAATCGAATATTTTATACGTCATTTCAGAAGCAGGTTGAAAAAAAAAGCAATGCCACAAAATTGAAACCCATTCACACTAGATGCTTTGAAAATACCAGTTCACAGCTACTAGACATAATTCTGACTGATTGGGAGTCTTTTGTTGACTTCTTTAAACACACTTTTCAGAAGCAGGGATTTGCAAAAGTGTTCCAAAAGTGTCCAAGTAGGGTTTGTGTTAGAGTTGCAACAACACCCAGGCATTTTCTAATGCATCTGCCATGCTTTAGGATGTATTTGCAGTGCAGGAAAGGTGTCGTTTTGTTGTCTCCTCGAAAAACAAATTTCGACCAATATTGACGTTTTTGCTAAGCCGCGCGACTGTCGAAAATGACGGAAAATCAAAATTCTGAAACCACACTTTCTACATGCTAAACTTTCTTCTTTTCTTTGTTTAAAACTAAAGAAAATAACAACTTTAGCCAAACTTTCCTGGTAACTGTCATGCTCACATGAAAACTTGTCAATAATCGAATATTTTATACGTCATTTCAGAAGCAGGTTGAAAAAAAAAGCAATGCCACAAAATTGAAACCCATTCACACTAGATGCTTTGAAAATACCAGTTCACAGCTACTAGACATAATTCTGACTGATTGGGAGTCTTTTGTTGACTTCTTTAAACACACTTTTCAGAAGCAGGGATTTGCAAAAGTGTTCCAAAAGTGTCCGAGGTAGGGTTTGTGTTAGAGTTGCAACAACACCCAGGCATTTTCTAATGCATCTGCCATGCTTTAGGATGTATTTGCAGTGCAGGAAAGGTGTCGTTTTGTTGTCTCCTCGAAAAACAAATTTCGACCAATATTGACGTTTTTGCTAAGCCGCGCGACTGTCGAAAATGACGGAAAATCAAAATTCTGAAACCACACTTTCTACATGCTAAACTTTCTTCTTTTCTGTGTTTAAAACTAAAGGAAATGACAACTTTAGCCAAACTTTCCTGGTAACTGTCATGCTCACATGAAAACTAGTCAATAATCGAATATTTTATACGTCATTTCAGAAGCAGGTTGAAAAAAAAAGCAATGCCACAAAATTGAAACCCATTCACACTAGATGCTTTGAAAATACCAGTTAACAGGTACTAGACATAAATCTGACTGATTGGGAGTCTTTTGTTGACTTCTTTAAACACAGTTCTCAGAAGCAGGGATTTGCAAAAGTGTTCCAAAAGTGTCCGAGGTAGGGTTAGGGTTAGAGTTGCAACAACACCCAGGCATTTTCTAATGCATCTGCCATTCTTTAGGATGTATTTGCAGTGCAGGAAAGGTGTCGTTTTGTTGTCTCCTCGAAAAACTATTTCGACCAATTTTGATGTTTTTGCTAAGCCGCGCGGCTGTCAAAAATGAAGGAAAATCAAAATTCTGAATCCACACTTTCTACATGCTAAACTTTCTTCTTTTCTTTGTTTAAAACTAAAGAAAATAACAACTTTAGCCAAACTTTCCTGGTAACTGTCATGCTCACATGAAAACTAGTCAATAATCGAATATTTTATACGTCATTTCAGAAGCAGGTTGAAAAAAAAAGCAATGCCACAAAATTGAAACCCATTCACACTAGATGCTTTGAAAATACCAGTTCACAGCTACTAGACATAAATCTGACTGATTGGGAGTCTTTTGTTGACTTCTTTAAACACACTTTTCAGAAGCAGGGATTTGCAAAAGTGTTCCAAAAGTGTCCGAGGTAGGGTTAGGGTTAGAGTTGCAACAACACCCAGGCATTTTCTAATGGATCTGCCATGCTTTAGGATGTATTTGCAGTGCAGGAAAGGTGTCGTTTTGTTGTCTCCTCGAAAAACAAATTTCGACCAATTTTGATGTTTTTGCTAAGCCGCGCGGCTGTCAAAAATGAAGGAAAATCAAAATTCTGAAACCACACTTTCTACATGCTAAACTTTCTTCTTTTCTGTGTTTAAAACTAAAGAAAATAACAACTTTAGCCAAACTTTCCTGGTAACTGTCATGCTCACATGAAAACTAGTCAATAATCGAATATTTAATACGTCATTTCAGAAGCAGGTTGAAAAAAAAAGCAATGCCACAAAATTGAAACCCATTCACACTAGATGCTTTGAAAATACCAGTTCACAGCTACTAGACATAATTCTGACTGATTGGGAGTCTTTTGTTGACTTCTTTAAACACACTTTTCAGAAGCAGGGATTTGCAAAAGTGTTCCAAAAGTGTCCGAGGTAGGGTTAGTGTTAGAGTTGCAACAACACCCAGGCATTTTCTAATGCATCTGCCATGCTTCAGGATGTATTTGCAGTGCAGGAAAGGTGTCGTTTTGTTGTCTCCTCGAAAAACAAATTTCGACCAATATTGACGTTTTTGCTAAGCCGCGCGACTGTCGAAAATGACGGAAAATCAAAATTCTGAAACCACACTTTCTACATGCTAAACTTTCTTCTTTTCTGTGTTTAAAACTAAAGGAAATGACAACTTTAGCCAAACTTTCGTGGTAACTGTCATGCTCACATGAAAACTAGTCAAAAATCGGATATTTCATACGTCATTTCAGAAGCAGGTTGAAAAAAAAAGCAATGCCACAAAATTGAAACCCATTCACATTGGATGCTTTGAAAATACCAGTTATCAGGTACTAGACATAATTCTGACTGATTGGGAGTCTTTTGTTGACTTCTTTAAACACACTTTTCAGAAGCAGGGATTTGCAAAAGTGTTCCAAAAGTGTCCGAGGTAGGGTTTGTGTTAGAGTTGCAACAACACCCAGGCATTTTCTAATGCATCTGCCATGCTTTAGGATGTATTTGCAGTGCAGGAAAGGTGTCGTTTTGTTGTCTCCTCGAAAAACAAATTTCGACCAATATTGACGTTTTTGCTAAGCCGCGCGACTGTCGAAAATGACGGAAAATCAAAATTCTGAAACCACACTTTCTACATGCTAAACTTTCTTCTTTTCTGTGTTTAAAACTAAAGGAAATGACAACTTTAGCCAAACTTTCCTGGTAACTGTCATGCTCACATGAAAACTAGTCAATAATCGAATATTTTATACGTCATTTCAGAAGCAGGTTGAAAAAAAAAGCAATGCCACAAAATTGAAACCCATTCACACTAGATGCTTTGAAAATACCAGTTAACAGGTACTAGACATAAATCTGACTGATTGGGAGTCTTTTGTTGACTTCTTTAAACACAGTTCTCAGAAGCAGGGATTTGCAAAAGTGTTCCAAAAGTGTCCGAGGTAGGGTTAGGGTTAGAGTTGCAACAACACCCAGGCATTTTCTAATGCATCTGCCATTCTTTAGGATGTATTTGCAGTGCAGGAAAGGTGTCGTTTTGTTGTCTCCTCGAAAAACTATTTCGACCAATTTTGATGTTTTTGCTAAGCCGCGCGGCTGTCAAAAATGAAGGAAAATCAAAATTCTGAATCCACACTTTCTACATGCTAAACTTTCTTCTTTTCTTTGTTTAAAACTAAAGAAAATAACAACTTTAGCCAAACTTTCCTGGTAACTGTCATGCTCACATGAAAACTAGTCAATAATCGAATATTTTATACGTCATTTCAGAAGCAGGTTGAAAAAAAAAGCAATGCCACAAAATTGAAACCCATTCACACTAGATGCTTTGAAAATACCAGTTCACAGCTACTAGACATAAATCTGACTGATTGGGAGTCTTTTGTTGACTTCTTTAAACACACTTTTCAGAAGCAGGGATTTGCAAAAGTGTTCCAAAAGTGTCCGAGGTAGGGTTAGGGTTAGAGTTGCAACAACACCCAGGCATTTTCTAATGGATCTGCCATGCTTTAGGATGTATTTGCAGTGCAGGAAAGGTGTCGTTTTGTTGTCTCCTCGAAAAACAAATTTCGACCAATTTTGATGTTTTTGCTAAGCCGCGCGGCTGTCAAAAATGAAGGAAAATCAAAATTCTGAAACCACACTTTCTACATGCTAAACTTTCTTCTTTTCTGTGTTTAAAACTAAAGAAAATAACAACTTTAGCCAAACTTTCCTGGTAACTGTCATGCTCACATGAAAACTAGTCAATAATCGAATATTTAATACGTCATTTCAGAAGCAGGTTGAAAAAAAAAGCAATGCCACAAAATTGAAACCCATTCACACTAGATGCTTTGAAAATACCAGTTCACAGCTACTAGACATAATTCTGACTGATTGGGAGTCTTTTGTTGACTTCTTTAAACACACTTTTCAGAAGCAGGGATTTGCAAAAGTGTTCCAAAAGTGTCCGAGGTAGGGTTAGTGTTAGAGTTGCAACAACACCCAGGCATTTTCTAATGCATCTGCCATGCTTCAGGATGTATTTGCAGTGCAGGAAAGGTGTCGTTTTGTTGTCTCCTCGAAAAACAAATTTCGACCAATATTGACGTTTTTGCTAAGCCGCGCGACTGTCGAAAATGACGGAAAATCAAAATTCTGAAACCACACTTTCTACATGCTAAACTTTCTTCTTTTCTGTGTTTAAAACTAAAGGAAATGACAACTTTAGCCAAACTTTCGTGGTAACTGTCATGCTCACATGAAAACTAGTCAAAAATCGGATATTTCATACGTCATTTCAGAAGCAGGTTGAAAAAAAAAGCAATGCCACAAAATTGAAACCCATTCACATTGGATGCTTTGAAAATACCAGTTATCAGGTACTAGACATAAATCTGACTGATTGGGATTCTCTTGTTGACTTCTTTAAACACAGTTTTCAGAAGCAGGGATTTGCAAAAGTGTTCCAAAAGTGTCCGAGGTAGGGTTAGGGTTAGAGTTGCAACAACACCCAGGTATTTTCTAATGCATCTGCCATGCTTTAGGATGTATTTGCAGTGCAGGAAAGGTGTCGTTTTGTTGTCTCCTCGAAAAACAAATTTCGACCAATTTTGAGGTTTTTGCTAAGCCGATCAGGCTGTCGAAAATGATGGAAAATCAAAATTCTGAAACCACACTTTCTACATGCTAAACTTTCTTCTTGTCGGTGTTTAAAACTAAAGGAAATGACAACTTTACCCAAAATTTCCTGGTAACTGTCATGCTCACATGAAAACTAGTCAATAATCGAATATTTTATACGTCATTTCAGAAATAGGTTGAAAAAAGAGGCAATGCCACAAAATTGAAACCCATTCACACTGGATACTGTGAAAATACCTGTTAACAGGTACTAGACATAAATCTGACTGATTGGGAGTCTTTTGTTGACATCTTTAAACACAGTTTTCAGAAGCAGGGATTTGCAAAAGTGTTCCAGAAGTGTCCGAGGGAGGGTTAGGGTTAGAGTTGCAACAACACCCAGGCATTTTCTAATGCATCTGCCATGCTTTAGGATGTATTTGCAGTGCAGGAAAGGTGTCGTTTTGTTGTCTCCTCGAAAAACAAATTTCGACCAATTTTGATGTTTATGCTAAGCCGCGCGGCTGTCGAAAATGAAGGAAAATCAAAATTCTGAATCCACACTTTCTACATGCTAAACTTTCTTCTTTTCTTTGTTTAAAACTAAAGAAAATAACAACTTTAGCCAAACTTTCCTGGTAACTGTCATGCTCACATGAAAACTAGTCAATAATCGAATATTTTATACGTCATTTCAGAAGCAGGTTGAAAAAAAAAGCAATGCCACAAAATTGAAACCCATTCACACTAGATGCTTTGAAAATACCAGTTAACAGGTACTAGACATAAATCTGACTGATTGGGAGTCTTTTGTTGACTTCTTTAAACACAGTTCTCAGAAGCAGGGATTTGCAAAAGTGTTCCAAAAGTGTCCGAGGTAGGGTTAGGGTTAGAGTTGCAACAACACCCAGGCATTTTCTAATGCATCTGCCATTCTTTAGGATGTATTTGCAGTGCAGGAAAGGTGTCGTTTTGTTGTCTCCTCGAAAAACTATTTCGACCAATTTTGATGTTTTTGCTAAGCCGCGCGGCTGTCGAAAATGAAGGAAAATCAAAATTCTGAAACCACACTTTCTACATGCTAAACTTTCTTCTTTTCTGTGTTTAAAACTAAAGAAAATAACAACTTTAGCCAAACTTTCCTGGTAACTGTCATGCTCACATGAAAACTAGTCAATAATCGAATATTTAATACGTCATTTCAGAAGCAGGTTGAAAAAAAAAGCAATGCCACAAAATTGAAACCCATTCACACTAGATGCTTTGAAAATACCAGTTCACAGCTACTAGACATAATTCTGACTGATTGGGAGTCTTTTGTTGACTTCTTTAAACACACTTTTCAGAAGCAGGGATTTGCAAAAGTGTTCAAAAAGTGTCCGAGGTAGGGTTAGTGTTAGAGTTGCAACAACACCCAGGCATTTTCTAATGCATCTGCCATGCTTTAGGATGTATTTGCAGTGCAGGAAAGGTGTCGTTTTGTTGTCTCCTCGAAAAACAAATTTCGACCAATTTTGAGGTTTTTGCTAAGCCGATCAGGCTGTCGAAAATGATGGAAAATCAAAATTCTGAAACCACACTTTCTACATGCTAAACTTTCTTCTTTTCGGTGTTTAAAACTAAAGAAAATAACAACTTTAGCCAAACTTTCCTGGTAACTGTCATGCTCACATGAAAACTAGTCAATAATCGAATATTTTATACGTCATTTCAGAAGCAGGTTGAAAAAAAAAGCAATGCCACAAAATTGAAACCCATTCACACTAGATGCTTTGAAAACACCAGTTAACAGGTACTAGACATAAATCTGACTGATTGGGAGTCTTTTGTTGACTTCTTTAAACACAGTTCTCAGAAGCAGGGATTTGCAAAAGTGTTCCAAAAGTGTCCGAGGTAGGGTTAGGGTTAGAGTTGCAACAACACCCAGGCATTTTCTAATGCATCTGCCATGCTTTAGGATGTATTTGCAGTGCAGGAAAGGTGTCGTTTTGTTGTCTCCTCGAAAAACAAATTTCGACCAATTTTGAGGTTTTTGCTAAGCCGCGCGGCTGTCGAAAATTAAGGAAAATCAAAATTCTGAAACCACACTTTCTACATGCTAAACTTTCTTCTTTTCGGTGTTTAAAACTAAAGGAAATGACAACTTTACCCAAAATTTCCTGGTAACTGTCATGCTCACATGAAAACTAGTCAATAATCGAATATTTTATACGTCATTTCAGAAACAGGTTGAAAAAAGAGGCAATGCCACAAAATTGAAACCCATTCACACTGGATACTGTGAAAATACCTGTTAACAGGTACTAGACATAAATCTGACTGATTGGGAGTCTTTTGTTGACTTCTTTAAACACAGTTTTCAGAAGCAGGGATTTGCAAAAGTGTTCCAGAAGTGTCCGAGGGAGGGTTAGGGTTAGAGTTGCAACAACACCCATGCATTTTCTTATGCATCTGCCATGCTTTAGGATGTATTTGCAGTGCAGGAAAAGTGTCGTTTTGTTGTGTCCTCGAAAAACAAATTTCGACCAATTTTGATGTTTTTGCTAAGCCGCGCGGCTGTCGAAAATGAAGGAAAATCAAAATTCTGAATCCACACTTTCTACATGCTAAACTTTCTTCTTTTCTTTGTTTAAAACTAAAGAAAATAACAACTTTAGCCAAACTTTCCTGGTAACTGTCATGCTCACATGAAAACTAGTCAATAATCGAATATTTTATACGTCATTTCAGAAGCAGGTTGAAAAAAAAAGCAATGCCACAAAATTGAAACCCATTCACACTAGATGCTTTGAAAACACCAGTTAACAGGTACTAGACATAAATCTGACTGATTGGGAGTCTTTTGTTGACTTCTTTAAACACAGTTCTCAGAAGCAGGGATTTGCAAAAGTGTTCCAAAAGTGTCCGAGGTAGGGTTAGGGTTAGAGTTGCAACAACACCCAGGCATTTTCTAATGCATCTGCCATGCTTTAGGATGTATTTGCAGTGCAGGAAAGGTGTCGTTTTGTTGTCTCCTCGAAAAACTAATTTCGACCAATTTTGATGTTTTTGCTAAGCCGCGCGGCTGTCGAAAATGAAGGAAAATCAAAATTCTGAATCCACACTTTCTACATGCTAAACTTTCTTCTTTTCTTTGTTTAAAACTAAAGAAAATAACAACTTTAGCCAAACTTTCCTGGTAACTGTCATGCTCACATGAAAACTAGTCAATAATCGAATATTTTATACGTCATTTCAGAAACAGGTTGAAAAAAGAGGCAATGCCACAAAATTGAAACCCATTCAGACTGGATACTGTGAAAATACCTGTTAACAGGTACTAGACATAAATCTGACTGATTGGGAGTCTTTTGTTGACTTCTTTAAACACAGTTTTCAGAAGCAGGGATTTGCAAAAGTGTTCCAGAAGTGTCCGAGGGAGGGTTAGGGTTAGAGTTGCAACAACACCCAGGCATTTTCTAATGCATCTGCCATGCTTTAGGATGTATTTGCAGTGCAGGAAAGGTGTCGTTTTGTTGTCTCCTCGAAAAACAAATTTCGACCAATTTTGATGTTTTTGCTAAGCCGCGCGGCTGTCGAAAATGAAGGAAAATCAAAATTCTGAAACCACACTTTCTACATGCTAAACTTTCTTCTTTTCTGTGTTTAAAATAAAGGAAATGACAACTTTAGCCAAACTTTCCTGGTAACTGTGATGCTCACATGAAAACTAATCAATAATCGTATATTTTATACGTCATTTCAGAAGCAGGCTGAAAAAAAAGCAATGCCACAAAATTGAAACCCATTCACATTGGATGCTTTGAAAATACCAGTTAACAGGTACTAGACATAAATCTGACTGATTGGGAGTCTTTTGTTGACTTTTTTAAACACAGTTTTCAGAAGCAGGGATTTGCAAAAGTGTTCCAAAAGTGTCCGAGGTAGGGTTCGGGTTAGAGTTGCAACAACACCCAGGTATTTTCTAATGCATCTGCCATGCTTTAGGATGTATTTGCAGTGCAGGAAAGGTGTCGTTTTGTTGTCTCCTCGAAAAACAAATTTCGACCAATTTTGAGGTTTTTGCTAAGCCGATCAGGCTGTCGAAAATGACGGAAAATCAAAATTCTGAAACCACACTTCTACATGCTAAACTTTCTTCTTTTCGGTGTTTAAAACTAAAGGAAATGACAACTTTACCCAAAATTTCCTGATAACTGTCATGCTCACATGAAAACTAGTCAATAATCGAATATTTTATACGTCATTTCAGAAACAGGTTGAAAAAAGAGGCAATGCCACAAAATTGAAACCCATTCACACTGGATACTGTGAAAATACCTGTTAACAGGTACTAGACATAAATCTGACTGATTGGGAGTCTTTTGTTGACTTCTTTAAACACAGTTCTCAGAAGCAGGGATTTGCAAAAGTGTTCCAAAAGTGTCCGAGGTAGGGTTAGGGTTAGAGTTGCAACAACACCCAGGCATTTTCTAATGCATCTGCCATGCTTTAGGATGTATTTGCAGTGCAGGAAAGGTGTCGTTTTGTTGTCTCCTCGAAAAACTATTTCGACCAATTTTGAGGTTTTTGCTAAGCCGCGCGGCTGTCGAAAATGAAGGAAAATCAAAATTCTGAATCCACACTTTCTACATGCTAAACTTTCTTCTTTTCTTTGTTTAAAACTAAAGAAAATAACAACTTTAGCCAAACTTTCCTGGTAACTGTCATGCTCACATGAAAACTAGTCAATAATCGAATATTTTATACGTCATTTCAGAAGCAGGTTGAAAATAAAAGCAATGCCACAAAATTGAAACCCATTCACACTAGATGCTTTGAAAATACCAGGTCACAGCTACTAGATATAATTCTGACTGATTGGGAGTCTTTTGTTGACTTCTTTAAACACACTTTTCAGAAGCAGGGATTTGCAAAAGTGTTCCAGAAGTGTCCGAGGGAGGGTTAGGGTTAGAGTTGCAACAACACCCAGGCATTTTCTTATGCATCTGCCATGCTTTAGGATGTACTTGCAGTGCAGGAAAGGTGTCGTTTTGCTGTCTTCTCGAAAAACAAATTTCGACCAATTTTGATGTTTTTGCTAAGCCGCGCGGCTGTCGAAAATGAAGGAAAATCAAAATTCTGAATCCACACTTTCTACATGCTAAACTTTCTTCTTTTCTTTGTTTAAAACTAAAGAAAATAACAACTTTAGCCAAACTTTCCTGGTAACTGTCATGCTCACATGAAAACTAGTCAATAATCGAATATTTTATACGTCATTTCAGAAGCAGGTTGAAAAGAAAAGCAATGCCACAAAATTGAAACCCATTCACATTGGATGCTTTGAAAATACCAGTTAACAGGTACTAGACATAAATCTGACTGATTGGGAGTCTTTTGTTGACTTTTTTAAACACAGTTTTCAGAAGCAGGGATTTGCAAAAGTGTTCCAAAAGTGTCCGAGGTAGGGTTAGGGTTAGAGTTGCAACAACACCCAGGTATTTTCTAATGCATCTGCCATGCTTTAGGATGTATTTGCAATGCAGGAAAGGTGTCGTTTTGTTGTCTCCTCGAAAAACAAATTTCGACCAATTTTGAGGTTTTTGCTAAGCCGATCAGGCTGTCGAAAATGATAGAAAATCAAAATTCTGAAACCACACTTTCTACATGCTAAACTTTCTTCTTTTCTGTGTTTAAAAGTAAAGGAAATGACTACTTTAGCCAAAGTATCCTGGTAACTGTCATGCTCACATGAAAACTAGTCAATAATCGTATATTTTATACATCATTTCAGAAGTAGGTTGAAAAAAAAAGCAATGCCACAAAATTGAAACCCATTCACACTAGATGCTTTGAAAATACCAGTTAACAGCTACTAGACATAATTCTGACTGATTGGAAGTCTTTTGTTGATTTCTTTAAACACAGTTTTTAGAAGCAGGGATTTGCAAAAGTGTTCCAAAAGTGTCCGAGGTAGGGTTAGGGTTAGAGTTGCAACAACACCCAGGCATTTTCTAATGCATCTGCCATGCTTTAGGATGTATTTGCAGTGCAGGAAAGGTGTCGTTTTGTTGTCTCCTCGAAAAACAAATTTCGACCAATATTGACGTTTTTGCTAAGCCGCGCGGCTGTCGAAAATGACGGAAAATCAAAATTCTGAAACCACACTTTCTACATGCTAAACTTTCTTCTTTTCTGTGTTTAAAACTAAAGGAAATGACAACTTTAGCCAAACTTTCCTGGTAACTGTCATGCTCACTTGAAAACTAGTCAATAATTGAATATTTTATACGTCATTTCAGAAGTAGGTTGAAAAAAAAGGCAATGCCACAAAATTGAAACCCATTCACACTGGATACTTTGAAAATACCAGTTAACAGCTACTAGACATAATTCTAACTGATTGGAAGTCTTTTGTTGATTTCTTTAAACACAGTTTTTAGAAGCAGGGATTTGCAAAAGTGTTCCAAAACTGTCCGAGGTAGGGTTAGGGTTAGAGTTGCAACAACACCCAGGTATTTTCTAATGCATCTGCCATGCTTTAGGATGTATTTGCAGTGCAGAAAAGGTGTCGTTTTGTTGTCTCCTCGAAAAACAAATTTCGACCAATTTTGAGGTTTTTGCTAAGCCGATCAGGCTGTCGAAAATGACGGAAAATCAAAATTCTGAAACCACACTTTCTACATGCTAAACTTTATTCTTTTCGGTTTTTAAAACTAAAGGAAATGACAACTTTAGCCAAACTTTCCTGGTAACTGTCATGCTCACATGAAAACTAGTCAATAATCGAATATTTTATACGTCATTTCAGAAACAGGTTGAAAAAAAAAGCAATACCACAAAATTGAAACCCATTCACATTGGATGCTTTGAAAATAACAGTTAACAGGTACTAGACATAAATCTGACTGATTGGGATTCTCTTGTTGACTTCTTTAAACACAGTTTTCACAAGCAGGGATTTGCGAAAGTATTCCAAAAAAGTCCGAGGGAGGGTTAGGGTTAGTGTTGCAACAACACCCAGGCATTTTCTAATGCATCTGCCATGCTTTAGGATGTATTTGCAGTGCAGGAAAGGTGTCGTTTTGTTGTCTCCTCGAAAAACAAATTTCGACCAATATTGACGTTTTTGCTAAGCCGCGCGGCTGTTGAAAATGACGGAAAATCAAAATTCTGAAACCACACTTTCTACATGCTAAACTTTCTTCTTTTCTGTGTTTAAAATAAAGGACATGACAACGTTAGGCAAACTTTCCTGGTAACTGTGATGCTTACATGAAATCTAATCAATAATCCTATATTTTATACGTCATTTCAGAAGCAGGTTGAAAAAAAAAGCAATGCCACAAAATTGAAACCCATTCACATTGGATGCATTGAAAATACCAGTTAACAGGTACTAGACATTAATCTGACTGATTGGGATTCTCTTGTTGACTTCTTTAAACACAGTTTTCAGAAGCAGGGATTTGCGAAAGTGTTCCAAAAAAGTCCGAGGTAGGGTTAGGGTTAGAGTTGCAACAACACCCAGGCATTTTCTAATGCATCTGCCATGCTTTAGGATGTATTGCCAGTGCAGGAAATGTGTCGTTTTGTTGTCTCCTCGAAAAACTAATTTCGACCAATTTTGACGTTTTTGCTAAGCCGCGCGGCTGTCGAAAATGACGGAAAATCAAAATTCTGAAACCACACTTTCTACATGCTAAACTTTCTTCTTTTCTTTGTTTAAAACTAAAGAAAATAACAACTTTAGCCAAACTTTCCTGGTAACTGTCATGCTCACATGAAAACTAGTCAATAATCGAATATTTTATACGTCATTTCAGAAGCAGGTTGAAAAAAAAAGCAATGCCACAAAATTGAAACCCATTCACACTAGATGCTTTGAAAATACCAGTTAACAGGTACTAGACATAAATCTGACTGATTGGGAGTCTTTTGTTGACTTCTTTAAACACACTTTTCAGAAGCAGGGATTTGCAAAAGTGTTCCAAAAGTGTCCGAGGTAGGGTTAGTGTTAGAGTTGCAACAACACCCAGGCATTTTCTAATGCATCTGCCATGCTTTAGGATGTATTTGCAGTGCAGGAAAGGTGTCGTTTTGTTGTCTCCTCGAAAAACAAATTTCGACCAATATTGACGTTTTTGCTAAGCCGCGCGACTGTCGAAAATGACGGAAAATCAAAATTCTGAAACCACACTTTCTACATGCTAAACTTTCTTCTTTTCTGTGTTTAAAACTAAAGGAAATGACAACTTTAGCCAAACTTTCGTGGTAACTGTCATGCTCACATGAAAACTAGTCAAAAATCGGATATTTCATACGTCATTTCAGAAGCAGGTTGAAAAAAAAAGCAATGCCACAAAATTGAAACCCATTCACATTGGATGCTTTGAAAATAGCAGTTAACAGGTACTAGACATAAATCTGACTGATTGGGAGTCTTTTGTTGACTTTTTTAAACATAGTTTTCAGAAGCAGGGATTTGCAAAAGTGTTCCAAAAGTGTCCAAGGTAGGGTTAGGGTTAGAGTTGCAACAACACCCAGGTATTTTCTAATGCATCTGCCATGCTTTAGGATGTATTTGCAGTGCAGGAAAGGTGTCGTTTTGTTGTCTCCTCGAAAAACAAATTTCGACCAATTTTGAGGTTTTTGCTAAGCCGATCAGGCTGTCGAAAATGATGGAAAATCAAAATTCTGAAACCACACTTTCTACATGCTAAACTTTCTTCTTTTCGGTGTTTAAAACTAAAGAAAATAACAACTTTAGCCAAACTTTCCTGGTAACTGTCATGCTCACATGAAAACTAGTCAATAATCGAATATTTTATACGTCATTTCAGAAGCAGGTTGAAAAAAAAAGCAATGCCACAAAATTGAAACCCATTCACACTAGATGCTTTGAAAACACCAGTTAACAGGTACTAGACATAAATCTGACTGATTGGGAGTCTTTTGTTGACTTCTTTAAACACAGTTCTCAGAAGCAGGGATTTGCAAAAGTGTTCCAAAAGTGTCCGAGGTAGGGTTAGGGTTAGAGTTGCAACAACACCCAGGCATTTTCTAATGCATCTGCCATGCTTTAGGATGTATTTGCAGTGCAGGAAAGGTGTCGTTTTGTTGTCTCCTCGAAAAACTAATTTCGACCAATTTTGATGTTTTTGCTAAGCCGCGCGGCTGTCGAAAATTAAGGAAAATCAAAATTCTGAAACCACACTTTCTACATGCTAAACTTTCTTCTCTTCTTTGTTTAAAACTAAAGGAAATGACAACTTTAGCCAAACTTTCCTGGTAACTGTCATGCTCACATGAAAACTAGTCAAAAATCGGATATTTCATACGTCATTTCAGAAGCAGGTTGAAAAAAAAAGCAATGCCACAAAATTGAAACCCATTCACATTGGATGCTTTGAAAATACCAGTTAACAGGTACTAGACATAAATCTGACTGATTGGGAGTCTTTTGTTGACTTTTTTAAACATAGTTTTCAGAAGCAGTGATTTGCAAAAGTGTTCCAAAAGTGTCCAAGGTAGGGTTAGGGTTAGAGTTGCAACAACACCCAGGTATTTTCTAATGCATCTGCCATGCTTTAGGATGTATTTGCAGTGCAGGAAAGGTGTCGTTTTGTTGTCTCCTCGAAAAACAAATTTCGACCAATTTTGAGGTTTTTGCTAAGCCGATCAGGCTGTCGACAATGATGGAAAATCAAAATTCTGAAACCACACTTTCTACATGCTAAACTTTCTTCTTTTCGGTGTTTAAAACTAAAGGAAATGACAACTTTACCCAAAATTTCCTGGTAACTGTCATGCTCACATGAAAACTAGTCAATAATCGAATATTTTATACGTCATTTCAGAAACAGGTTGAAAAAAGAGGCAATGCCACAAAATTGAAACCCATTCACACTGGATACTGTGAAAATACCTGTTAACAGGTACTAGACATAAATCTGACTGATTGGGAGTCTTTTGTTGACTTCTTTAAACACAGTTTTCAGAAGCAGGGATTTGCAAAAGTTTTCCAGAAGTGTCCGAGGGAGGGTTAGGGTTAGAGTTGCAACAACACCCATGCATTTTCTTATGCATCTGCCATGCTTTAGGATGTATTTGCAGTGCAGGAAAAGTGTCGTTTTGTTGTGTCCTCGAAAAACAAATTTCGACCAATTTTGATGTTTTTGCTAAGCCGCGCGGCTGTCGAAAATGAAGGAAAATCAAAATTCTGAATCCACACTTTCTACATGCTAAACTTTCTTCTTTTCTTTGTTTAAAACTAAAGAAAATAACAACTTTAGCCAAACTTTCCTGGTAACTGTCATGCTCACATGAAAACTAGTCAATAATCGAATATTTTATGCGTCATTTCAGAAGCAGGTTGAAAAAAAAAGCAATGCCACAAAATTGAAACCCATTCACACTAGATGCTTTGAAAACACCAGTTAACAGGTACTAGACATAAATCTGACTGATTGGGAGTCTTTTGTTGACTTCTTTAAACACAGTTCTCAGAAGCAGGGATTTGCAAAAGTGTTCCAAAAGTGTCCGAGGTAGGGTTAGGGTTAGAGTTGCAACAACACCCAGGCATTTTCTAATGCATCTGCCATGCTTTAGGATGTATTTGCAGTGCAGGAAAGGTGTCGTTTTGTTGTCTCCTCGAAAAACTAATTTCGACCAATTTTGATGTTTTTGCTAAGCCGCGCGGCTGTCGAAAATGAAGGAAAATCAAAATTCTGAATCCACACTTTCTACATGCTAAACTTTCTTCTTTTCTTTGTTTAAAACTAAAGAAAATAACAACTTTAGCCAAACTTTCCTGGTAACTGTCATGCTCACATGAAAACTAGTCAATAATCGAATATTTTATACGTCATTTCAGAAACAGGTTGAAAAAAGAGGCAATGCCACAAAATTGAAACCCATTCAGACTGGATACTGTGAAAATACCTGTTAACAGGTACTAGACATAAATCTGACTGATTGGGAGTCTTTTGTTGACTTCTTTAAACACAGTTTTCAGAAGCAGGGATTTGCAAAAGTGTTCCAGAAGTGTCCGAGGGAGGGTTAGGGTTAGAGTTGCAACAACACCCAGGCATTTTCTAATGCATCTGCCATGCTTTAGGATGTATTTGCAGTGCAGGAAAGGTGTCGTTTTGTTGTCTCCTCGAAAAACAAATTTCGACCAATTTTGATGTTTTTGCTAAGCCGCGCGGCTGTCGAAAATGAAGGAAAATCAAAATTCTGAAACCACACTTTCTACATGCTAAACTTTCTTCTTTTCTGTGTTTAAAATAAAGGAAATGACAACTTTAGCCAAACTTTCCTGGTAACTGTGATGCTCACATGAAAACTAATCAATAATCGTATATTTTATACGTCATTTCAGAAGCAGGCTGAAAAAAAAGCAATGCCACAAAATTGAAACCCATTCACATTGGATGCTTTGAAAATACCAGTTAACAGGTACTAGACATAAATCTGACTGATTGGGAGTCTTTTGTTGACTTTTTTAAACACAGTTTTCAGAAGCAGGGATTTGCAAAAGTGTTCCAAAAGTGTCCGAGGTAGGGTTCGGGTTAGAGTTGCAACAACACCCAGGTATTTTCTAATGCATCTGCCATGCTTTAGGATGTATTTGCAGTGCAGGAAAGGTGTCGTTTTGTTGTCTCCTCGAAAAACAAATTTCGACCAATTTTGAGGTTTTTGCTAAGCCGATCAGGCTGTCGAAAATGATGGAAAATCAAAATTCTGAAACCACACTTCTACATGCTAAACTTTCTTCTTTTCGGTGTTTAAAACTAAAGGAAATGACAACTTTACCCAAAATTTCCTGATAACTGTCATGCTCACATGAAAACTAGTCAATAATCGAATATTTTATACGTCATTTCAGAAACAGGTTGAAAAAAGAGGCAATGCCACAAAATTGAAACCCATTCACACTGGATACTGTGAAAATACCTGTTAACAGGTACTAGACATAAATCTGACTGATTGGGAGTCTTTTGTTGACTTCTTTAAACACAGTTCTCAGAAGCAGGGATTTGCAAAAGTGTTCCAAAAGTGTCCGAGGTAGGGTTAGGGTTAGAGTTGCAACAACACCCAGGCATTTTCTAATGCATCTGCCATGCTTTAGGATGTATTTGCAGTGCAGGAAAGGTGTCGTTTTGTTGTCTCCTCGAAAAACTATTTCGACCAATTTTGAGGTTTTTGCTAAGCCGCGCGGCTGTCGAAAATGAAGGAAAATCAAAATTCTGAATCCACACTTTCTACATGCTAAACTTTCTTCTTTTCTTTGTTTAAAACTAAAGAAAATAACAACTTTAGCCAAACTTTCCTGGTAACTGTCATGCTCACATGAAAACTAGTCAATAATCGAATATTTTATACGTCATTTCAGAAGCAGGTTGAAAAGAAAAGCAATGCCACAAAATTGAAACCCATTCACATTGGATGCTTTGAAAATACCAGTTAACAGGTACTAGACATAAATCTGACTGATTGGGAGTCTTTTGTTGACTTTTTTAAACACAGTTTTCAGAAGCAGGGATTTGCAAAAGTGTTCCAAAAGTGTCCGAGGTAGGGTTAGGGTTAGAGTTGCAACAACACCCAGGTATTTTCTAATGCATCTGCCATGCTTTAGGATGTATTTGCAATGCAGGAAAGGTGTCGTTTTGTTGTCTCCTCGAAAAACAAATTTCGACCAATTTTGAGGTTTTTGCTAAGCCGATCAGGCTGTCGAAAATGATAGAAAATCAAAATTCTGAAACCACACTTTCTACATGCTAAACTTTCTTTCATTTCTGTGTTTAAAACTAAAGGAAATGACAACTTTAGCCAAACTTTCCTGGTAACTGTTATGCTCACATTAAAACTAGTCAATAATCGTATATTTTATACATCATTTCAGAAGGAGGTTGAAAAAAAAAGCAATGCCACAAAATTGAAACCCATTCACACTAGATGCTTTGAAAATACCTGTTAAAAGGTACTAGACATAATTCTGACTGATTGGGAGTCTTTTGTTGACTTCTTTAAACACAGTTTTCAGAAGCATTAATTTGCAAAAGTGTTCCAAAAGTGTCCGAGGTAGGGTTAGAGTTAGTTTTGCAACAACACCCAGGCATTTTCTAATGCATCTACTATGCTTTAGGATGTATTTGCAGTGCAGGAAAGGTGTCGTTTTGTTGTCTCCTCGAAAAACAAATTTCGACCAATTCTGACGTTTTTGCTAAGCCGCGCGGCCTTCGAAAATGACTTAAAATCAAAATTCTGAAACCACACTTTCTACGTGCTACACTTTCTTCTTTTCTGTGTTTAAAACTAAAGGAAATGACAACTTTAGCCAAACTTTCATGGTAACTGTCATGCTCACATGAAAACTAGTCAATGATCGCATATTTTATAATTCATTTCAGAAGCAGGTTGAATAAAAAAGCAATGCCACAAAATTGAAACCCATTCACACTAGATGCTTTGAAAATACCTGTTAACAGGTACTAGACTTAATTCTGACTGATTGGGAGTCTTTTGTTGACTTCTTTAAACACAGTTTTCAGAAGCATTAATTTGCAAAAGTGTTCCAAAAGTGTCCGAGGTAGGGTTAGAGTTAGTTTTGCAACAACACCCAGGCATTTTCTAATGCATCTGCCATGCTTTAGGATGTATTTGCAGTGCAGGAAAGGTGTCGTTTTGTTGTCTCCTCGAAAAACAAATTTCGACTAATTCTGACGATTTTGCTAACCCGAGCGGCTGTCGAAAATGACGGAATATCAAAATTCTGAAACCACACTTTCTACATGCTAAACTTTCTTCTTTTCTGTGTTTAAAACTAAAGGAAATGAAAACTTTAGCCAAACTTTCAAGGTAACTGTCATGCTCACATGAAAACTAATCAATAATCGCATATTTTATACGTCATTTCAGAAGCAAGTTAAAAGAAAAAGCAATGCCACAAAATTGAAACCCATTCACACTAGATGCTTTGAAAATACCTGTTAACAGGTGCTAGACATAAATCTGACTGATTGGGAGTCTTTGTTTACTTTTTTAAACAGAAGCAGAGATTTGGAAAAGTGTTCTAAAAGTATCCGAGGTAGGGTTAGGGTTAGAGTTGCAACAACACCAAGGCATTTTCTGATGCATCTGCCATGCTTTAGGATGTATTTGCAGTGCAGGAAAGGTGTCGTTTTGTTGTCTCCTCGAAAAACAATTTTCGACCAATTTTGACGTTTTTGCTAAGCCGCACGGCTGTCGAAAATGACTTAAAATCAAAATTCTGAAACCACACTTTCTACATGCTAAACTTTCTTCTTTTCTGTGTTTAAAACTAAAGGAAATGACAACTTCAGCCAAACTTTCCTGGTAACTATCATGCTCACATGAAAACTAATCAATAATCGCATATTTTATACGTCATTTCAGAAGCAGGTTGAAAAAAAAAAGCAATGCCACAAAATTGAAACCCATTCACACTAGATGCTTTGAAAATACCTGTTAACAGGTACTAGACTTAATTCTGACTGATTGGGAGTCTTTTGTTGACTTCTTTAAACACATTTTTCAGAAGCATTAATTTGCAAAAGTGTTCCAAAAGTGTCCGAGGTAGGGTTAGAGTTAGTTTTGCAACAACACCCAGGCATTTTCTAATGCATCTGCCATGCTTTAGGATGTATTTGCAGTGCAGGAAAGGTGTCGTTTTGTTGTCTCCTCGAAAAACAAATTTCGACCAATTTTGACGTTTTTGCTAAGCCGCGCGGCTGTCGAAAATGACGGAAAATCAAAATTCTGAAACCACGCTTTCTACATGCTAAACTTTCTTCTTTTCTGTGTTTAAAACTAAAGGAAATGTCAACTTTAGCGAAACTTTCCTGGTAACTGTCATGCTCACATGAAAACTGGACAATAATCGGATATTTTATACGTCATTTCGGAAGCAGGTTGAAAAGAAAAGCAATGCCACAAAATTAAAACACATTCACACTAGATGCTTTGAAAATACCTGTTAACAGGTACTAGACATAATTCTGACTGATTGGGAGTCTTTTGTTGACTTCTTTAAACATAGTTTTCAGAAGCAGGGATTTGCAAAAGTGTTCCAGAGTGTCCGAGGTAGGGTTACAGTTAGTTTTGCAACAACACCCAGGCATTTTCTAATGCATTTGCCATGCTTTAGGATGTATTTGCAGTGCAGGAAAGGTGTCGTTTTGTTGTCTCCTCGAAAAACAAATTTCGACTAATTCTGACGATTTTGCTAACCCGAGCGGCTGTCGAAAATGACGGAATATCAAAATTCTGAAACCACACTTTCTACATGCTAAACTTTCTTCTTTTCTGTGTTTAAAACTAAAGGAAATGAAAACTTTAGCCAAACTTTCAAGGTAACTGTCATGCTCACATGAAAACTAATCAATAATCGCATATTTTATACGTCATTTCAGAAGCAAGTTGAAAGAAAAAGCAATGCCACAAAATTGAAAACCATTCACACTAGATGCTTTGAAAATACCTGTTAACAGGTACTAGACATTATTCTGACTGATTGGGAGTCTTTGTTTACTTTTTTAAACAGAAGCAGAGATTTGGAAAAGTGTTCTAAAAGTATCCGAGGTAGGGTTAGGGTTAGAGTTGCAACAACACCCAGGCATTTTCTAATGCATTTGCCATGCTTTAGGATGTATTTGCAGTGCAGGAAAGGTGTCGTTTTGTTGTCTCCTCGAAAAACAAATTTCGACCAATTTTGACGTTTTTGCTAAGCCGCACGGCTGTCGAAAATGACTTAAAATCAAAATTCTGAAACCACACTTTCTACATGCTAAACTTTCTTCTTTTCTGTGTTTAAAACTAAAGGAAATGACAACTTCAGCCAAACTTTCCTGGTAACTATCATGCTCACATGAAAACTAATCAATAATCGCATATTTTATACGTCATTTCAGAAGCAAGTTGAAAGAAAAAGCAATGCCACAAAATTGAAACCCATTCACACTAGATGCTTTGAAAATACCTGTTAACAGGTGCTAGACATAAATCTGACTGATTGGGAGTCTTTGTTTACTTTTTTAAACAGAAGCAGAGATTTGGAAAAGTGTTCTAAAAGTATCCGAGGTAGGGTTAGGGTTAGAGTTGCAACAACACCCAGGCATTTTCTGATGCATCTGCCATGCTTTAGGATGTATTTGCAGTGCAGGTAAGGTGTTGTTTTATTGTCTCCTCGAAAAACAAATTTCGACCAATTTTGACGTTTTAGCTAAATGACGGAAAATCAAAGTCTGAAACCACATTTTCTACATGCTAAACTTTCTTCTTTTCTGTGTTTAAAACTAAAGGAAATGACAACTTTAGCCAAACTTTCCTGGTAACTGTCATGCTCACATGAAAACTAGACAATAATCGGATATTTTATACGTCATTTCGGAAGAAGGTTGAAAAAAAAAGCAATGCCACAAAATTAAAACACATTCACACTAGATACTTTGAAAATACCTGTTAACAGGTACTAGACATAATTCTGACTGATTGGGAGTCTTTTGTTGACTTCTTTAAACACAGTTTTCAGAAGCAGGGATTTGCAAAAGTGTTCCAGAAGTGTCCGAGGTAGGGTTAGAGTTAGTTTTGCAACAACACCCAGGCATTTTCTAATGCATTTGCCATGCTTTAGGATGTATTTGCAGTGCAGGAAAGGTGTCGTTTTGTTGTCTCCTCGAAAAACAAATTTCGACTAATTCTGACGATTTTGCTAAACCGCGTGGCTGTCGAAAATGACGGAAAATCAAAATTCTGAAACCACACATTCTACGTGCTAAACTTTCTTCTTTTCTGTGTTTAAAACTAAAGGAAATGACAACTTTAGCCAAACTTTTATGGTAACTGTCATGCTCACATGAAAACTAGTCAATGATAGCATATTTTATACTTCATTTCAGAAGAAGGTTGAAAAAAAAAGCAATGCCACAAAATTGAAACCCATTCACACTAGATGCTTTGAAAATACCTGTTAACAGGTGCTAGACATAAATCTGACTGATTGGGAGTCTTTGTTTACTTTTTTAAACAGAAGCAGAGATTTGGAAAAGTGTTCTAAAAGTATCCGAGGTAGGGTTAGGGTTAGAGTTGCAACAACACCCAGGCATTTTCTGATGCATCTGCCATGCTTTAGGATGTATTTGCAGTGCAGGTAAGGTGTTGTTTTATTGTCTCCTCGAAAAACAAATTTCGACCAATTTTGACGTTTTAGCTAAATGACGGAAAATCAAAGTCTGAAACCACATTTTCTACATGCTAAACTTTCTTCTTTTCTGTGTTTAAAACTAAAGGAAATGACAACTTTAGCCAAACTTTCCTGGTAACTGTCATGCTCACATGAAAACTAGTCAATAATCGCATATTTTAAACATCATTTCAGAAGCAGGTTGAAAAAAAAAGCAATGCCACAAAATTGAAACCCATTCACACTAGATGCTTTGAAAATACCTGTTAACAGGTACTAGACATAATTTTGACTGATTGGGAGTCTTTTGTTGACTTCTTTAAACAATTTTTCTAAAGCATGGATTAGGAAATGTGTTCCATAAGTGTCCAAGGTACAGTAGCATTAGGGTTAGTGTTTCAACAACACCCAAGCATTTTCTAATGCATCTGCCTTGCTTTAGGATGTATTTGCCGTGCAGGAATGGTGTCGTTTTGTTGTCTTCTCGAAAAACAAATTTCGACCAACTTTGACGTTTTTGCTAAATGACGGAAAATCTAAATTCTGAATCCACACTTTCTACATGCCAAACTTTCTTCTTTTCTGTGTTTAAAACTAAAGGAAATCACACCTTATGCCAAACGTTACTGGTAACTCTCATGCTCACATGACAACTAGTCAATAATCACATATTTTAAGCGTCATCTCAGAAGCAGGTTGAAAAAAAAAGCAATGCCACAAAATTGAAACCCATTCACACTAGATGTTTTGAAAATACCTGTTAACAGGTACTAGACATAATTCTGACTGATTGGGAGTCTTTTGTTGACTTCTTTAAACACAGTTTTCTAAAGCAGAGATTTGGAAATGTGTTCCATATGTGTCCGAGGTAGGGTTAGGGTTAGAGTTGCAACAACACCCAGGCATTTTCTAATGCATCTACCATGCTTTAATATGTATTTGCAGTGCAGGAAAGGTGTCGTTTTGTTGTCTCCTCGAAAAACAAATTTCGACCAATTTTGACGTTTTAGCTAAATGACGGAAAATCAAAATTCTGAAACCACATTTTCTATATGCTAAACTTTCTTCTTTTCTGTGTTTAAAACTAAAGGAAAAGACAACTTTAGCCAAACTTTCCTGGTAACTGTCATGCTCACATGAAAACTAGTCAATAATCGCATATTTTATA
Organism: Atractosteus spatula; assembly: GCF_055471065.1. NCBI lineage: Eukaryota > Metazoa > Chordata > Actinopteri > Semionotiformes > Lepisosteidae > Atractosteus > Atractosteus spatula. Next base: position 45,846,492 of record NC_142707.1, on the reverse strand, counting down.
CGTCATTTCAGAAGCAGGTTGAAATAAAAAGCTATGCCACAAAATTGAAACCCATTCACACTAGATGCTTTGAAAATACCTGTTAACAGGTACTAGACATAAATCTGACTGATTGGGAGTCTTTGTTTACTTTTTTAAACAGAAGCAGAGATTTGGAAAAGTGTTCTAAAAGTATCCGAGGTAGGGTTAGGGTTAGTGTTGCAACAACACCCAAGCATTTTCTAATGCATCTGCCATGCTTTAGGATGTATTTGCAGTGTAGGAAAGGTGTCGTTTTGTTGTCTCCTCGAAAAACAAATTTCGACCAATTTTGACGTTTTTGCTAAATGACGGAAAATCAAAGTCTGAAACCAAATTTTCTACATGCTAAACTATCTTCTTTTCTGTGTTTAAAACTAAAGGAAATGACAACTTTAGCCAAACTTTCCTGGTAACTGTCATGCTCACATGAAAACTATTCAATAATCGCATATTTTATACGTCATTTCAGAAGCAGGTTGAAAAAAAAGCTATGCCACAAAATTGAAACCCATTCACACTAGATGCTTTGAAAATACCTGTTAACAGGTACTAGACATAATTCTGACTGATTGGGAGTCTTTTGTTGACTTCTTTAAACACAGTTTTCTAAAGCAGGGATTTGCAAATTTGTTTCAGAAGTGTCCGAGGTAGGGTTAGGGTTAGTGTTGCAACAACACCCATGCATTTTCTAATGCATCTGCCATGCTTTAGTATGTATTTGCAGTGCAGGAAAGGTGTTGTTTTGTTGTTTCCTCGAAAAACATATTTCGACTGATTTTGATATTTTTGCTAAGCCGCGCGGTTGTCAAAAATGACAGAAAATCAAAATTCTGAAAACACTTTCTACATGCTAAACTTTCTTCTTTTCTGTGTTTAAAACTAAAGGAAATAACAACTTTAGCCAAACTTTACTGGTAACTGTCGTGCTCACATGAAAACTAGTCAGTAGTTGCATACTTTATACATCATTTCAGTAGCAGTTTGAAAAAAAAGCAATGCCACAGAATTGAAACGCATTCACTCTTGATGCTTTGAAAGTATTTTTTAACAGGTACTTGTTATACAGATGCAGCCATTCAAATCAAGCAGGCGATACTGCATTATTTTGCAGTGCGCTTGACGCGGTGTACCACGTTACAGTTTTAATACCGTTTATTCTCGTATAGTAACGCATGATACCGCAAATAAAATAATAGTATCCGGAATTTCCGCAAGGTGGAGCTAATAACGCTCAACCTCTCATGTTTGAGCTGTCGCCTTCAAAGTCTTTACCGAAGTTATTACTAATAGTATTTATAATGAATGACCTTGGACAAGCTGTAAACTCAAAGTATTGCCCTGGTCCACATTTTTTTTTTCATTGACCGTCTTTGTAAAAGTAACACCACAGCATTTTGTTTCCAATCACGCATTTGTTTCCAATCATGCAAAGTACAGTAATTTTTGAGAATCTCCGATTCACCATGCCTTTCCCATGCTCATAAAAGATATTGATTTAGGAACATAAACATATTACTGTATGCAAAACTGTACTGTATACAGTATATATATGTATATTTAATGTCTTTACTGTGCCCTTTTAAGTATTGAATATTTATATGGAATTTTACCACTGAAGGGAAATCTTAGTAGCTGAGCATCAAAAGAATAGGAGCAGAATAGTTTTTCACTTCCTGAAAAACAAGTAATAATTTAACAATATATGTAAATGTTTTATGATATGTCGCTGTTGTGAATGTCTGTGGAGTGTGTCTTATTTTTAGTTTTGTAGCCAAAGAGTCTTGCAGATCAGATCAGATTCCCTTCCCCCCACAGAAAGACAGACAAATGTTTTCACTGCTTATTAGTCACTATTCACAGCGCGGCGAGCAGCTCCAATTTCAGGCGTAAGCGATAAATACTGTATATTTAGCTGAAAAGCTGTACAATGCAAGAATTTCGTTACTCTAGGAGGTTTTGTGAAAAACCTACAGGCGTGCCAATTGCAATCGTTTTTATTTTTAAATACATTTTAGCAAAGTCATGTACCATAAAAGTATGGTACTTTAAAACCATTAATACTTTCGTTTGGGTTTAAATAAAATCGATGTTTTCTCTTTGCGCTAGATTGGACTATTTAGCCATGAGATATACAATAGATTGTCATTAAACAACCTTATGTTTATTAATCTTTCTTGTTATGCACAGTGGGAATGATAATGTAATGAGAATTAATTTAATCACAGAGTGCTCATAAGCTGATACCCTGGATTCTCTCCAGACACAGCTGTATGAGCTCCACCAGTCAGGACAGGAGGCTCTACTGTACACAGAGAGGGGCGGGAGGGGGGAACAAGCTGCCCAGCCGTGTGATTGAAGCTGATACCCTGGATTCTCTCCAGACACAGCTGTATGAGCTCCACCAGTCAGGACAGGAGGCTCTACTGTACACAGAGAGGGGCGGGAGGGGGGAACAAGCTGCCCAGCCGTGTGATTGAAGCTGATACCCTGGATTCTCTCCAGACACAGCTGTTTGAGCTCCACCAGTCAGGACAGGAGCCTCTACTGTACACAGAGAGGGGCGGGAGGGGGGAACAAGCTGCCCAGCTGTGTGGAATGCTACAGAACCCTAAACAGACAATACACACTAGCCGAATATTTGACCAAGATATCCAGACACAGCTGGATGAGCTCCACAAGTCAGGACAGGCAAATAAGATACACTCTACAGACATTCACAACAGCGACATATCATAAAACATTTGCACATATTGTTAATTTATTACTTGTTTTTCAGGAAGTTAAAAAACACTTGAATTACTTATCCAGTCTCTTGAAATAAAATTATTTTTCAAGCAATGTAATGCAAGATGTTTTCTAACGTCGGGCAATGTGTTTTTTTTTTTAATCTAACATTGACAGCCACATCTTAAATCTTGTCAGTCAGCTCTTTTTTCTCTATTTGAATTGTGGTGATTCAAATAACTTGGGATAACAAGTGGTCTCAAAGTCACCGAGCTCACAGAGCTTCAACAACAGATGACAACTTCCTTAGTCCTTCCTTAGTCTTCCTAAAATTGTTAAACGGGGTGGGGGGCACTCGGGAATGCAAGTTAGATTATGAATGAATAAAAACATTTTATTAAAAACACGTTTGCGTTTGTTTGGGAGCTATATTCTGTATTTTTCGTATATAAGATATAATGATGTGTTCCTGCTTACACATTTCATGACTTTAAAAGCTATAAAAACAGGTTTCGATTCGTGTCTTTTTTAAAGCTGCCTTTATTTTCTTGTCCGTCACCACCTGCCAGCCGGCTCTCCCGCGCCCCGACCAGAGAGAGACTCAGGACCAGCCCCCCGAGAGAGAGAGAGATGGCGAGAGTATATCTTCTTTTTAGTTTTGTAGCCAAAGGGCCTTGCAGATCAGATCAGATTCCCTTCCCCCCAACGGAAAGACAGACACGTTTTCACTGCTTAGTAGTCACTATTCAGAGGGAAATGCAGTGACGTCACCGCACAGGCGAGCAGCTCCTAGAGAAAACATCAACTGTATTTAAACTCCAACGAAAGTATTAATGGTTTTTAATTACCATACTCTTATGGAACATGACTTTGCTTAAATGTATTTAAAAATAAAAACGATTATGATTGGCATGCCTGTAGCTTTTTCACGAAACCTCCTAGAGAGAAACCTCCTTTTTCACAAAACCTCCAACAGAGCTGCTCAACCGGTTTTTATCGGGCACCTCAAGTGTCAGGTGAAAGCGATAAATATATTTAGCTGAAAAGCTGTACAATGCAAGACATTTCGTTACTCTACAAGGTTTTGTGAAAAAGCACATTGTGCTGCTGTAATACAGTTTAAAATAATAAAAAGTCTAAACAGTATCAGCTTATTTATGGGTTGTAATTTTAAAAAAGTCAAAAACTGCACTCAAAATGCAATTTAGCGCTTTCTGGCAAGAGGAGACACCCAAATTAATAATGTGACATGCTACTGTTTGTGCATGAACATAGTTATACTGTTATTTCTTTAGATACGCAATTCCATGTTTTTTTTTAATCTCTGTCGGGACCGGGCGTCCATAAGAATCAAGTAATAGGTTTCATTGCGCTTTGACAGATCGTCTTTAAATCAAAAACTTTAAAGTTAGACAGTAAATGTTTATATTGTAATGCATACTGAACAGCCTCCATTTCTCTATAAAAATCTAAAAGATCGTTTGCGCAGCCTAAGAGGGGGGGTCTGCTCTCAGTGACAACTGACAATCCTCCATACACTCAAGTAAAAAATTAATAACGCCAATGTAAACGTTGTATTTACAATTTACAACTATTCATTGTTATTAAAAATGACGTTGTGATATTTAGAAATATAAAAAGTCAATTAATTGTCCATAATATTGCTCTTTTATTTTTTTAAAGAAATGTTTGTTAAAAGAAGAGTCATGGCACCGGCTGGATTTGAACAGCCAACCTGTCACTTACAAGTTGGGCATGTAGACCACAGTACTACCCGCAAGTTTACATGAGGAGTGGTGAAAGAGCCCTATACATACAGTATCAACAGACATTGTACAGTGTGTACTATTCTTGTGTTGCGGTACATGAATATAATTATATCGTTATTAATTTCTTTAGATACGCGATTCCATATTATATTCCCTATTAATCAAATTCTAAAAGTATGCTTGTTGACTCCAGTATCGAGCGGAATTGGCTACGTCATCGTGCGTCATACTGTGGTACGTAATTGGTTGACCGACAGGGGCACTCGTGGTGAGTTGGTCTTTACTGTGCCCGTTTTAGTATTGAATATTTTATGGAATTTTACCACTGAAGGGAAATCTTAGTAGCTGACCATAAAAAAATAGGAGCATAACGCGTGTGAAGGCCATAAACTATATTAATTTTGGAACATAAACATACAGTATTACAGTATATGGCTGGTCTCGGTACTTTAAAGAAAAAATACACACCAGTATTCTATTTCTCCCTAAACATTTTAAACATTGAAGTCTTTAACTAACATGTGAAATAACGTGTATAAAAAGCGGTAGTTTTAAGCTTTTCTGCGAATATAATATGGAATCCTGTATCTAAAGAAATTAATAACGATAAAATTATATTCATATACTGCAACACAATAGAGCACGCTGTACAATGTCTGTTGATACTGTATGTGTAGGGCTGTTTCACCTTTCCTCCTGTGACCTTGCAGGTGGTCCTGTGGTCTATGTGCCTGACTTCTGAACCAAAGGCTGGGTGTTCAAATCCAGCTGGTGCCATGACTTTTCTCTTTTAACAAACATTTCTTTAAAAAAATAAAATAGCAATATTATGGACAATTAATTGACTTTTTATATTTCTAAATATCACAACATTTTCGAATTTAAGTCATTTTTAATAACAATGAAAAGTCACCTTCTTTCCTTCTGACAACGGTCCCTGCTTCTGCTTCCTGCTTCTATCGTGTGTGTGTGTGTGTGGGGGGGGATCCCTTTAGATCTCCCTTCAGATTTAAAATGTTATTAATCATATCTTCGGTGTCACATCTTCCCAGTGTAGCTGATCTTTTTCTGCCTGGGTAAACTATCACAAAGCTTTAGAGAACTTAACATTTCTATTATCAACAAATTGTAAATACGACGTTTACATTGGCATTATTAATTTTTCACTTGAGTGTATGGAGGATTGTCAGCTGTCACTGAGAGCAGACCCCCCCTCTTAGGCTGTGCAAACGATCTTTTACATTTTTATAGGAAATGGAGGCTGTACAGTATGCATTACAATATAAACATTTATATTGATTTAAATCGCATTTTGATTTAAATCACTAACACGTGTTTAATTAAATGTATTTTTTGATTCACAATCAGAAAAATGCAACATAAATTGTTATCTTTGTCTTCTAAGTATCTTAATAAACTTTCAGCATAGCTTTCTCCCCGTTTAGATTTATTTTTCTTGGGATTTTGGGATCAAACGTGGAAAGATTAGATTGTAATCGTTTTTATTTTTTAAATACATTTTAGAAAAGTGTAATCTATACTAAAAAGCTGTATTCATTTAATACCACTCGATACTTATATTAATGGAGTTTAGTTTATACTGTTTAAACTTTTAATTATTTTAAATTGTATTACAGCATTGTACACATGCTTAAAAGAGAAGAGAGAAAACGCAAGCCTTCTTCAGGTGTGAGGGTTTCTGCTCAGAATGAAACGCTAAAATGTAATGTAGGCTCTGAATGGGTTCAGTTATGATTTGGGCTTGATTAAGGTCACTGCCTTTCATTTAAAATCCTCCTTGAATCCTTCTAAACTAAAAATTAGACACAAGAAGAGAAGAGGCTCTGGTGAAATTTCTCTTTTTTTAATTTCTCTTTTTTTCTTGGAAAAACATCTTACCCGCTGCAATCCGGGCACAGAAGGATTAAAAGAAGTCAGACAGGCAGGGGGGAGAGTGAGATCTAAATAAAGAAGTATCCAGGTAACAGTGAAACGGGCAGATAGTCTGGGGAGATTGCCCGTTTTCTATGTAAATAGTTCCCTGGTTCCGCACCCCTTGGTGTTTCTCTCGCTCTCTCTCGGGTCACCTGATCATTAGCTTGAAAGATTTCAGTGCTTTGTGTATATTCTAATGGCAGTGGGGGCAGGGTGTGTGGGAACAGGTTTGGTTGAAATTGCATTGGAGATCTATGTTCTTCACACCTGAAACATTTTCTCTGAAAGCATTTTCTTCCCAGTTTAGCCGATCTTGTTACAGCATGTTACAGTTTACTATTATTAACCATATTCATTTTAAGTGCTTAATGCCATTTTTTGACCACGCACGAATATTCTTATGTCCATATCTTCGCAAGGGAATCAGTGCTAATTGTAATACTAATTAAATGACCGAGGGCACTTTCCACCCCCTCTGACAGCAGGAACATTCCTATTCTTAGCTCAGCAGCTCATTACAATATAGGGTGTTCAAACCGTTTTTTTTTACACAGTGACACAGCATCGCGTTGTGAATCTGTTTTTCTGTGTTTACAAAGAAAGTGGAATACAGTGATACTACCTGCTATATAGATACATATGTTTAGATATTTAGACCCGGTGCGGCACCGCGAGAGGGAGGAGGCGCGGAGCTCAGCAGTACAGAACGAACGTTCTGCTGCCTGGAGTGCTTAATGGCACCAATCACGTCTGCATTTATAACTTAGTTTTTAAAATTAATCAAGCAATATGAAGCATCTCTTTTTACTTTTAAGTCCCTTAATTATCATTAAGCACAGCTTTCTCACCACTAAGACTACTTTTTGATACCATCCTTAGACAAAGCAGAAACTTGTTGTACTTTCTAATGACATTACAAGTGGAAAGATTACAGATTTTAATCATCTTTAATTTTGTTATGTTATACATTTTAGAAACGTTTCATCTATACAAACACCACAAAACTATTCTCAATTGTATTTCTGAATGTTATGTTACACTTAGTTCAGTGTTTTAAATACATCCAATTAAGAAAGTTAGGTGTTAGCATAAACTATTAGTAATCAATAATATTAAATTTAGCACTGTAATAAGTTGTTGCACTTTCCCCCGCATCTTGTAAAAATATATTTTCATTGTTCAAATATACATTAAATCTGACTATCATATAATAAGTTAAATACAAAACTAAAGAAAAAATAGGGTAAAATATAATTCAAAATATTTTGCTAACAATGTTAACTGTTTATAAATAATAAAATGTATTAACTAAGGAGTAGGATGGCACAGTTGTTAGTATGCTTTTTGTTTTGTTTCTTTTTCATAAATACAACAGTAGTACCTGATGTCTCAGTGGCTTTCAAAATTAAATTATGCATGCAAACCTGTGAACTAGAAAGATAACTAAGATATCCATCCATTTCTAATGGTGGTGAAGTGGTTAGCATTGCTATCTTGCAGTACTGGGGTCCTAGGTTCAATTTCTGCTGTCCTGTGTGTGGGGGGTTTGCATGTTCTCTCTGGGTTACATGTTTTTTTTTTCCATATGTGTGATATGACTCCCTCTCGCACTCCAAAACATACTGGTAAGTTAATTGGTCTATGGGAAAACTGGCCCTGGTGTGTGTTTGTTTGTGTCTGTCTGTCCTGTGATGGACTGGCGCTATGTCCAGGGTGTATTCTGCCTTGTGTCCGTTGCTTACTGGGATAGGCTCCAAATCCTCTGTACTGGATAAAGAGATTAGAAAATGGATGGAACTATACACAGTGTTAGAAACCCACTATGAAATGGCAGCATCTCACTGAGAATAAAATATTTTATAGTGCTGGCTTAAGGAAACAGCCTTTCCACCTCTCTTGCACATCAGTATCCATACCTAGTTATTTAAACAAATTGCCTCTAATTATAAACATCTTAATATGTTGGTTCTGTGGATCAACATCAGCTGTGTTTGCCCATTCCTTAAATTCATGTGCATCCAACACACAGTTCAATGCTAGAAACTACACAAAATCTAAAATACAATCCTCATTTCAGTATCTATGTAAACATACAGTCTGTTGACTTCATTATCTTCATCAAAAGTATACCTAACCCCATAAGGAAGTGTTCTTGTTATCAGTGTATTCCTCAACTTTCCCAAAATTTTCTTTTTCTTACCAACATCTCCAGTCTTTTATCCTGCAATAACTCATCCAACACTTAAATCCCCAAAAGCTGCTTGTGTTAATTTCTTTAAATCATAAATATCATATGTAAATACTGGCCATGTAATACTCTGCATTGTGGAATAATAGTTTATTTTAAAGGGAACTAGAGAAACTAGGAACTAGAGAAATCAAGAAAGGCTTTTTTTCTAGAATTAATAAATGCACATCCTGTTCACTGGGGTAATTAAATCCACACTGAGCAATCTTCAATATGTTCAGAATATGACAGCAAGAATCCTAACAGGGATGCATTACACCTGTCTTCAAGTCCTTGCACTGGCTTCCTATCAGGTTTCGAGTCAACATCAAAATCCTCATCCTCATTCAGTACCTACAGTTTATGGCTTATTATCTGTCTACTCCCCACCTTTGTCCGTCTGACTCTGGTCTTCTAGCTGTCCTCAAGAACATCTACATTCTGTGGGTGACTGGACCTTCTCTAGCTGCACCCCAGACCTCTCGATTTGTATCCACAGTGATATCAGTCACATACCCTGAGTGCATTTAAATCTAACCTCAAAACCTTTCTTTTCAGAGACTTAGTGTCTGTATCTGCTTCATTTTCTAAATTTGGTAGCACCTCTAACTGCTTGTCTTTCTTATATGTATTTACTTTGTAATCTGTGGTCCTTTTAACTGTTTTTACATCTACTGTATTGCTTTGAGATACTGTACCACTTTTAAAGGTGATATATAAAATAAAGTTTTTTATTATTGTTATAGAGAAACATTATCAGATTTTCCCTGGTTCAGAAAAAAAAGATCTAAAGTATACCTTTTTGTGATTTTTTTGTATATCTCAGCAAGTGTTCCTGCATCCCTCTTCTGCACTATATATAGTCATGGCTTTTTTCTGTTTGCTTATTTCAAAGTAACACCTGCTCCATTTCTAAAACTTTTTGCTCATGTGCATTTTTGTATTTTTTACACCTCTAGCACTTTAACCTCCTGAATTTTCATTTGCCTTAATTTGTAGAATGAATTTTAGTTTTAGCCTTACAAAGCTTAAGTTTTCACTATCTTTTGTTTCTTGTTCTACAACTGTTATTATTGATCATCGAATTATTGTACTTGACATGACTTCATTCACCCATTCCTGAGCGTCTATGACAGGCAGAGAGAGTGCTGTTTCTGGTGCGATCTTTTGCAGCTGACATTTCACTGTTTTAAATGAACAAGAAATTAGATTGCTCATAAATCACTTATTCTACATAAACACAGTGTAATTGCCCTCCGAAAATCCTCTTTTTCTTGTTTGTTTTAGAGACCTTGATCGAAACTGATTTTTAGATGTCAGAAAGGATTTATTTTCTCTGTATTTCTGTGTGCGCATTTCCTACATTGCTTTGTCGAGATTTTAACTTTATATTTAGGCTCAGATTTCAACTATAAATCTTACACTAATTAATAGCAGTAAATACTGATGTTTTGCTCCCTCTTACCACAAAAATATATATGTATTGTAGCTGGGATGAACTTTATTTCGTACGCGTAGCTACTGCGATTCGGACACGGAACGGTTAGTCTTTTCATTTAAAATGACAGTTACAAATAGTGTGGACCAGCGTAATACTTTGAGTTTTACTGGTGGAGCTCATACAGCTGTGTCTGGATATCATGGTCAAATATTCGGCTAGTGTGTATTGTCTGTTTAGGGTTCTGTAGCATTCCACACAGCTGGGCAGCTTGTTCCCCCCTCCCGCTGGAAGACTCGACCTCTTCTACTTTGAAAATACCTGTGAAACCGGTTTAATTCGTCACAGCCAGCACTCCTGCAGAGAGTGATGAAAACCGCGCTGCACCAGGCGAATGCTTTTGGGCTCAGGTGGATTTGAGCCCTACAGTTCAACCTGCGGTACCGCTGTGTACTGTACATACAGTACAAACGTGTTATTTTGAAATATAAAAAATGTCAATATACTGTAGTGTCCATAATATTTGCTATTTTAGTTTTTCAAAGAAGTGTTTTTGTTAAAAGAAAACACAGAGATTGCTGGATTTGAACACCCGGCCTCAACCTTATACAGTACGGTAAATCAGTCCTTTAAGCCGTGACGCCACCAAGGCAAGTCATGTGACACATACTGAAACAGCAATATAGATATTACAGTAATATGGTCGGAAGGTCAACCACATGTAAGACTTTGGTGCTTAAAATGTTTAGGGAGAAATGAAGTATTGGTGTGTATTTTTTCTTTAAAATACCAATAACAGCAACATACGGTTTACATAATATGTTTATGTTCCTAAATTAATATTGTTTATGACCTTTATGACCTTCGTTATGCTCCTCTGCGTTTTATGCTTAGCTACTAAAATTTCCCTTTAGTGGTAAAATTCCATATACATATTCAATAATAAGCGGATTAAAATGTGCACAGTAAAGAGATTAAATGATTAAATCTTTTCACTAACAACCAATACACCACATTATCTTCCGTGTCGCATTAACATTGGAATGTTTTTTTTACAAGTGCCAAAAGAAGCGATACACAACCTGTCTCCTCTATAATTCTTCAGTTTACAGAGAAATTCCACCAGAGCCTCACAACATTGTCCAATAATACTCTTCTTGTGTCTAATTTTTAGTTAAGCAGGATTTGAGCTACAGACCATAATAGACCAAAAAACAGAATCCACCTGTGATTTGGGTGTTAACAAAAAGTGTTTACAAAGAAAATGAAATACAGTAATACCACCATCTATATAGATACATAGATTTAGATATTTAGATCCTTAAATTAATATCATTATTAATTTCTTTAGATACATGATTACATATATTCTAGATTATAAACCAGATAATTCCGGTCCTGGAATCTGACTGGCTGACACCCTTCTGAAGTGGTACCATAATCTCTGGAAAAGAAAGCGTAGATAAAAAGGCTTGGATTCACATGTATCTGATACAAGTATCTTTCAATACGGTCTTTGTTGTGCTCTTGAGGATCCTTGTGATATTTTGAGCTCTGATTGAATGATAAGTGTCGCAGTTTAAATAATTTTCGTTGTTAGAAATTATGAAACGCTCTGTTAAAAGCAAGGGAGTTTTTATGTCCGTTATAGTAAAAGAAAAATGTAATACACAGTTTAAATTTAAAAGCTCAAATGCTGTACATGAGAGATTAAGCTTTATTGGCTCCTCCTGGCGGTTAAAAAAGGTGATTCCGGATACTTTCCGGTATGATGTCTAATGACGCGTTACACAGCGTGATACTGCGTTTTCATGCGACACGCCCACCGCGGTGTACCGCGAAATACCCCACGCGTTTTGAATGGCTGCATCTGTATGTAATCACAAAGCCTGCCTTAATAAAGTCTGATGCTTTTTTAAGTGTACCTTTTCATGTGTCTTGTTTTTCCATTTCTCTCACATTAGAAATATGTTGAAAACAGGAATAAAATTTTAAGATTGTCCAAACTGCTGTTTTTTTTCCATTATGTAACGTACAGTATGCCACCCAAATATCCCTCTTAGTCACCAGTACCCACAGTTTACCTCTGTGGCTTGTACCTGGTTCTGTCTCAGGACTATACTGTAAATATTAACATTAGTAACAGAACAAACAGCCCTGAAACCACTACAGAGGATAACCGAAATTGTACATACACCATTATGAAACCAAGCTTTCACCATTATGATTAAGTAAGGTGTAATTTTGAAATCTAGGCAATGAAAATCACAAGTCATCTTTTTTTCAGTATTTTTTTTCAGTTGACACCCGAAGAAGTCTCCTTGTTTCTTTTCTTTTTAGCACGGAATAAACCTTTACTTGTTCCGTTTTTCAGTTATTTGTGAAATCACCATGTATAATGCAGTTTCCAAAGGAAGTTGGTTGTAAGGAGAAAACTAAAACATTTGTCTAGATTGGGTGCCATGCTGGATAAATAAACACACTCCAGTTTGTACAGTCTTGAAAGTATGAGGAAAGGGACCTCGTCAACTAACTGTAATGACAAATGATTAACCCCATCACATGACAATATTTAAACAAATTGAATAAAGGTTGAGTGCAATCTAATTCCACAGAGTCTGTTTTTTTATTCAATTCTAAAAATTTACTTTGCAATTTTTTTAAGTCCATTTTCATAAAAAGAAAAAAAGGCATCATTAGACTTCGTCACAGCATGCTAACATTTCGCGGGTTGTCACAAGATGTTTTTGTGAGTAAATTGAATTTTTTCCTTTTTTCTGAAGCATATTAATACCTTGATGTCTGTGAGATTTATACATGTAAATCTATGATTTTTACTGCATTCTATGTGCTGTATATGGTGCTTATTTTTGGAGGTGCAGCAGGAAGTAAGAACAACAATTATAGTGTGTAAACTGTGCATATAACTAGCACATAAGTATATATATTGAGCATATAACAAAATATTTAAAGTATGTATAATTAGAAAAGGAATTTTTTTAACGTTTTGGAACATGTAATAAAACGACTGCAGAAATAAAAGCCATTCTAATTTATTTTTAGCACAGTTATCCATCTACAGTACATAATATCTGTTCTAGCCTATGGAAGATGTCCCATTTTTTTCCATTCATCTATTCTGGGGAAAACAAATTGAGGTTACAATGTCAGACTATTTAACAATGATTCTGTTGGAGAAATCTGTGAATTAAAAAATGCATCATACATTTCAACTGCAAAAATAAACAGCCTCAACCCAGAGCGGTACTTGTGATTAAAGCAATGGCTGGATTATGAGAAGTTCTGGAAGATGAAGTGAGAGGCACCACTTCTAACAATAGAACATTAATGCTGGTTGGGGGGCATGAGGTCCTGCTCAGTGTCACACAACTTCTTTTTCTTCTCGTCTTATTTCTGGTCCCGTCTCAGCTCCCGCATCTTTATAAGGAGACTGTGAGGACCTCCTTCTCCAAGATCAGGTAACAGGGACCCTGTAACTTGGTTCCTGATCCGACTGGGACCCTGAAAGTGAGGAACATCGCAGCTCTGTATCAGTCCTGTGTGGTATAGTGTGCCAGTAGTTTCCACCCCACCCTCAGATGGCTTTTTCTCATAGAGATTATAATCTGAAGCTCCAACACCATTTATTTTATTATAAAAAGTTCTAGCACAGCTGTTTGCAATACAGCGTTTGACTCACAGTTTTTGGTCTCTGGAGCCGAGTGTCTGTGCCATTTCTGCAGACATCATCTCCTGTCCTGTTCTCGGGTGAGCGCCAGTCCTTACTGGGGTCTTGCAGAAGTGCAGAGGCTGAGTGAGATGCCAGCAGATTCCATTTTGCAGAGCCTGACAGTCAAATACATCCTTTTACACAGCCATTTTACCTTCACAAAAGTACATCACATTTGTTCCCCTAGATGTACACTCCTTGAATTTCCAACACACTAGAAAAATTTGCTATTTTGTACTGAAGTGTTTGCCTTTACAAACGTCTGGTCAAAAGTTTCCTTTCTAAATTTTTGTAAAATTTTTTAACTGTTTTTTTAACTTTAGTTACAGCTATTTGGCTCTAAGCACAGTAATTGTCACACTACTCGCATGCACTGAGAATTCAGACCATATTGTTTCTGGTGGTTTTAGTGCGGGCAGTTTGTAAGTTTCTATCAGTGGGCAATCTCTAGGTGCTTTACAAGCTGGTTTTGGAACTAAACTAAAATAAAGATGTCTGTTGAATGGGTCACCACAAAAGTTTAGTTACCACTAAAACAAGTGTTGTTTTTTTCACCCTCTTTTAACTTAAGAACATAAAATGCTAATAAAGTATTTTACTCAAAAACACCATGAGGCATTGCTGTTTGTGCTCCAGTTTGTGTTATCTGAGGATTTGTCCACAAATAACACAGCCTTGTCAAATACCTGGAGATCAGAGCTCATGATCTGGTGGCTGAACTTGCTGACATTTGCTGCCTTTAAGACGTGGAGCAATTGGTTAGACTTTTAGAGACATGGTGTGCATTCCAAAAGCTGGGAGAAGACTCCAAAGCAGGCTGGTGTACAATTACCACTGGATCACAATAAGACACAACTGCACACAGAATGAAGAGACTGAAATGTAAACTGCATTCGAATTACTAGATACAGAATAGGATGTTCACTGCACAAAGTTAAACAGATGAGCCCTATGGCAATACAGAACAGGGAAATAATGATTAATTTATAAGACATAGGAATGATTTGACGTCTGCATAGAGCTCTGGTAGATCTTTCAAAACTAAAGGGTGGACTCCTTACTAAAATTGGAGCACAAATCAGTTGTCAAAGTCCACACGGCCAGCGGCAAACAATATTGGATTTTATGGTTTACTAGAGTGGAGCAGAAGAGTAAGTGAAAGCAGGTTTCCTTTTGCATTGTTTCAGAAACCTAAATAATAGTGTGCCTTTGCAGGTAACAGCTGTTGTTTGATATTGATCTGGTGTTATCAATTAGGCAATTTAATCTGTATCTGTAATTTCATTTGTGGTGGGAGCTGTGTTTTGGGTGACAGATTTAAATTGAATAGTTCTACTATTTTAGGGATTTGGAAGACAACTGATTTTACTGGCATGGTGAGGTGCTGATTGTCATATATTGAAGAAGGTATCACACAGCTTTGCTGTATATCCCACACCTACAGCAAGAAGAGCTGGTACAGTACTTCATGTTCATCTAAACCAGACCTGACTGGAGCTACGTATCTGAACCTTGCTAGGAAGAGCTTGTTTTTCTGTGTTTGTAGGGAACTTGGGTTTTCTGGGTAAAAGATACCTTGGTTAGAGATGTCTTTCTTGCTTAGGGTGCATTTTTATGGATAGGGATATAGGTTCCCATTTATTTTGTGGCATCTGAGGTGCAAAGAGAGATTTAACTGCAGGTTTTGCTTCACAATGCACCTAAAGAGTAGTAATATCTTAAAGCGCATGTCCAGGGGCTGTATTCCTGTAGCTGACTGAAGTCTGAGACTGGGAAATGTGCTTATGTACCCGTTATAGACTAAGTTATCCAACTAGTGTTTTGTGACCTTAAGGCTTTTTCATAACTCAGGTTTTCTTTATTTCTTAAGAGATTCTGCCAAGTGTGATCAATAGAGAAGCTCATTTTCATACTCCTAAATCTCCTCCAGATGGACACTGTCTCACTGTTTTACACTAGTCTACTCTCAGACACAGTGGCTTAATCCTACAATTTAGCTTAAAGCTCTGGTATCCCTTATAGTTTAAAGAGAACACAGGTCTATGGAAAGCTATATAATAAAGTCCTCACCCCAGCTCTTTTCAATGTCAATTTCTGTCTTTAGTTTACTTGAAAATCCAGTTCATATGGAACACACAGCAGGTCATTAAGACAGACCTCAGCTAAATACTTAAGGCATGTATGTCATTAAAACTATCTTTGGATTCTCATGCCACAATAAAAAGCTATTTCTCATTTTCTTGGTTGTTAAATGATTTTACTTGTTTCTTTCTGATGAGAATGATTGCAAGACAAAAGTGTACTTCATGTGAAGTGATGT
The DNA here is from genome assembly GCF_055471065.1 of Atractosteus spatula. Classification (NCBI taxonomy): domain Eukaryota; kingdom Metazoa; phylum Chordata; class Actinopteri; order Semionotiformes; family Lepisosteidae; genus Atractosteus; species Atractosteus spatula. Next base: position 45,830,328 of record NC_142707.1, on the reverse strand, counting down.
GTTGATTTTCAGCTTTAATTATAAGGACAGTGCCAAGATTTCCCATTAATCAAGCATTGCTGTTTTTAGTGTCTTATACACTAAGCTCTCTGTGTCCTGTCTGGCACAAGTATTATAGAAGGATTTGTGAACTATGCTGACAAAGGTGAGGCTATTTCACAACACAGGTTTTCTCTATTTCACAAGAGATTCTTCCAAACGTCATCATAGAGAAACTCATTTTTATACTCCTAAATCTGCTCCAAAACACATTTGAGGTTTACTGGCTTGACAGAACATCCAAACTAGAAATGAAAACCCATGTATTTATATTTTGGGAGCTGTGTCAGAAAGGCAAATTAGTCATATGTCCTTTAAGAAGATTAAGGGTGGGGAGATGTCATCTACACACTGACCGGATACAAATGCATTTTGTCTCCAGGATAGTAGAACAGTAACTGAACAGCACAACAGAGGTAATTTGCTAACTTACACTTGCACTCTCTCTGTTTCACACAGTTTTGCCAATACCATAACAAGCCTTTGAACTTGGGAATTTCAGTAGACATCTTTATCCTCCATCATTGGAGAACAATACAAATGCAGCATAGAGCATTACATACTGTATACAGTATACTGTACATAAAACATACCTGCTAATGTGCTTCTTATGGAGCCAGCACTCCTGGACAAAACAGAGGCCGACCTCCTGTTCTGGCCTTTGGAAGGAAAAGTCAGACTTTACTGACTGGTACTGTATGTAGTAAATAATTTAATTTAAAAAATTTTAGCATGTTTGACTTTAGCTTTCCCATATAGACTTTACTGGACTAAACACAGAATCAATTCTCCTGAATAAGGTTGCAAGAGACACATGAGCTAGTGCTGATTATAAGATTGTCTCTGTAATAGTGGTTATTACACTGAAGTTCATTTATATCCTAATGGGGAAAGAAGTAATCTTTTGAATGGTGTCCCACATGTGGAAAGTGATGTGTTAATACTTGTTTAGTGTGTTCTAATTTACAATTGACAATATAAAAGTTAATTATGTTGATCTAGGTTGTTGGATCCTCCAGAGCAAACCCTTGCACACATGAAGTTATGCAGCCCTGAATCGGTCAGGCCTGTGTCTTGGCTCAGAAGGTGCACACTGTTCTCTCTCTGGCGAGCAGGGAGACGTGCGAGACGGCCCAGAGCTTGTCACACCTGTCGAGGAGCTGCATCGGGACAGGGCGCCCTGAATGTCATACACTTGGCTCTGCAGCTCATCCACACGCTGGAAAGCTTCAAGTTTCAGGCTTCGCTCCAGAGAAAGCTGGCTTCTGACCTGCCAGCGGGAGAGAGCATGGAAAGCTGTTTTTTAGGTCGACGGCTTTAATGTCGACACAAACATTTCTGTATGGATACGTTTAAAAAGAGACTAAATGTGGTGTTAAGAGGTTGACACTTACCGTTTAAACATAAGTTGCAATATTTAATGTCTACTGCTCCTACAGACAGCTCAGTAAGATTGATAGTGTTAGTGAAAGACAACACATTGAAGAATACTATAACCACTATACTTGTACACACACAGTTTGAATATCTCTTCCTTGAGACAATCTCCTTCACAAATTCATTTTAACTGATTCTAGAAGGAAAGATCTGTGCACACAAGAAAGCAGTTGAAACATTGATATTCACAGCATTTTTTTAAATCATATTGTTATCTGTGGCTGTAACAACATTAATTTGCAAATATTGCCCATTTGTAGAATGCCCCACTTTAGTATTTGGGGTTATGATTTAGATAAATGCAAAGCATTACATGAAGAAGAAAAGAACTTAAACAGCAAAAGTGATACTGCAAAAGTAGGAGTGCTTAAAGGGAAGAAATCTCAGATTTTTTAATTCTTAATTAAGCTCACAAAGGCAGTAGGTGGCAGTAGGAATATTTTCGGAAACAAGAGGAGCAAGCGTGGCTGTCCACCTGTCGGATCTCCTTGTCTGTCCTCTGCTGGTGGAGCTGGCTCATCTTGGTGCTGCACTCCAGCTGCTCCCCCAGCGCCTGCAGCTGCTGCTCCTTCTCCCCCACATCCTCCTGCAGCCGCTCCAGGTTGGCTGCCTTCATGCTGTCCAGGTGCAGCCTGCTGCGCGCCGCCTGGGCGGAGCGGTGCTCTGACTCCCTCAGCAGCTGCCTCTGAGGGAGAACTCACAGTCACCAGCAGTGCCCCTAGTGCACACATACTGGAGACCCAGAAACCTCTTGACTGGGGCTAGGGCAGATGCAAGAACAGCCTCTCTCAATCTAATGAATATGTAAACCAGCTTAAATGAACTGCAGCTGCAAGGTGCATTAGATACTCTGACTTAGTAAGGGCTGGGTTTCATGCTGATAGTCATGGTTAAAAACTTACAGACTTTGGACTTTTCAGAATAAGAATACCCCCCTGTTTAAACAGGGTGATGTAATCAGCTGATTGAAGAAAAATGAAGATGAGATTCACTTTTTATGGCATGAAAAAATTGACAAAAATTTCAAATGTCACTTACATCTTGCCTTCATATCCTACAGATTTGCTGCCACATTCATTTAATCCAAGGAGTAGGAAGAAAAATGTGTTGATACAATTATTTGAAAGGGATATAAAAAGGCCTTGTGATCCCAGGTAAGGTTCTATGACTTAAAGGGTCTGAATTCCTTCTTAACCAAATATTATGCTGCAGTGCTTTCCTGCTATCAGTCAGACACCTGAGACAGAATTTCTAGATCTGCAGGTGATCTGTATCTCTCTGTATCTCTGATCTGAATGGTGTGTGTGCAGCTGTGACTCTGCTGTGCTGGGTGGTGAGTCACCTGCTTGTCCAGCTGTTTGCTGACAGTCGTGTACTCGGCCTGGCACATGGACAGCGCTCTCCTCGCGGCCTCGAGCTGCTGCCTCAGCAGGGTGGCCTCCTCCTCCACCAGCAGCCGCAGCCGCAGGCTCTCCTTCTTCTGCTGCGTTGCCTCCTGTGGGGGGTCACAGAGCACAAGCCGCGGGGAAGACAGTGGCGCCAACAGCTGTGATGTTACAGGTGAGAGTGTGTGTGTGTGAACCAGCCTCCGTACAGAAGAATACATTCACTACTGCAGCTGTGGCTGGAGAGTGTGTTCCAGTCTTACTGTAAACTTCAAAAGGAAAAAGTGTTTCTGTGGCACACTGCTCACTTTCTGATCGACCCTTCAGTTCATTTGAGTTGCTACATACCGTACTGCAGAGAATGCTAAACTGTTTCTAAAAATAAGTCAACAAGTGCTACAGCTGTTTCACCACTTACTTATCTGTGGGCTGTTCATGGGACACAACAGGAGGTAATGGGTTAGAAATAAGGAAATAATGCTTTCAATTATTTCGCACACAACAGGATACTAATATTACGTACATTAACATAAACTGAAAGTTTCCAAAATACGCAGATTTAAATGTAAGATGAATGAATCTAGCCACCAGTGATGCATCAAGAAAACCCACTGGACAGGTACTGCTGGGCTTGTTGGTTTTGAAATGTGTGTGCTGGGCCTCACTGGCTGATGTTGGGCATTGGACCTGCCTCTTCTCAGGCACACAGCCCTACCTGCCTGTGGCAGAGCAGCTGGCGGCGGAGCTGGCCCTGGCTCACAGTGTGTTTCCAGAGCCCCAGGGCCTTCATCTTGCACAGTAGGGCGTCCAGCTGGCCACTCTCCCTCCGCAGCTCCTGCAGCTTTTCTTGCTGAAACGCAGAACGCAATAGTTACATCACAACATCTTTCAGTCTTTCTGCATCTTTTTTTGTATAAAAATAAATTGCAACTCACAATTGGCAGCCCACTGAAGCTAAGCAGGTGTGAGCCTGGTCAGTACCTGGATGGGAGACCTCCTGGGAAAAACCAAGGTTGCTGCTGGAAGAGGTGTTAGTGGGGCCAGCAGGGGGCGCTCACCCTGCGGTCCATGTGGGTCCTAATGCCCCAGTATAGTGATGGGGACACTATACTGTAAACAGGCGCCGTCCTTCGGATGAGACATAAAACCGAGGTCCTGACTCTCTGTGGTCATTAAAAATCCCAGGGCGTTTCTTGAAAAGAGTAGGGGTGTAACCCCGGCGTCCTGGCCAAATTTCCCATTGGCCCTTACCAATCATGGCCTCCTAATAATTCCCCTCTATGAATTGGCTACATTACTCTGCTCTCCTCCCCACTGATAGCTGGTGTGTGGTGAGTGTTCTGGCATACTATGGCTGCCGTCGCATCATCCAGGTGGATGCTGCACATTGGTGGTGGTGGAGGGGAGTTCCCATTACCTGTAAAGCGCTTTGAGTGGAGTGTCCAGAAAAAGCGCTATATAAGTGGAAGCAATTATTATTATTATGTTTTTGCAGAAACCCCACAACATTCTGCTACGTTTCCAGAAACCACCTTACCATCAATAATGTTCCCTGAAGGGCCTCGTCATCTTTGGTGGAGCCAAACTTCTTCTTCAGCTTGATCATGTTGTCCACCCCTTCCCTGCGCACCTGGCTGACTAGTTCAGTTACATCCTGGTCCATTCTCATGTGATATTCATCCAGCTTGGCCTGCATCCAGCAGTTAAAGACGTCAATGGGAAATACATATTATTTTAACTGGCTTTACATCAATAATCTATTACATAATATCTGTAGCCCCACTGAAGTGATTTAAGTGCCATTATATATCTCCAGACATTGCACTAATGGGTCTAAAAGTACTTGAAATGATTATAATTATCAATCCAGTTGAGACAATATAATATATCCATGCACAATGAACTCCAGTGCACATTCATAAGCAATGGACCTGTCTCACACAATATCACCTTCCTGTTAATGACAAGATCTTTTATATATAAAGAGAATAAGTGTAAATTGTGACTTCACAGAAAAATATTTTTATTTGTACGTAGTATGGCACATGAAATGCAGTAATAGTTCAGATTTTGATAAATTAATGTAATATAACCAAGGATATGCACACGTTCTGTCAGTGAGATTATGGTGTGCTAAGCCAATATTATGCAGACCTTTAAGCTGAGGCAGGCAGTGAAGAGGTTTCGGACCAGCGCCTCGTACTCCAGCTGGACCTGTGAGCGGGCTTGTTGCTGCAGACTCTGCCTCTCCTCCTCCATGTGTGCCACCTGGGCTCGAAGTGCCGTGATCTCCACCACCATCTCCTGACACAGATCGGCCACCTGTCGCACAGGAGCTCCGACTCACACACCCACAGCGCAGACACCTTCCTCACTACAGTATCAACTCCACAACCAGAAAGCAGAAGCCCAGAAAACTCAGGAAGAACAAGACCCGGTTCAGGAAAACGAGTATAACGAAGGAAAGTAGAAGAGCCATGCAAATTATAGAAAACTAGAATAAGATTCTAGTTCTGCGTCAGATAGATTTTTTTCATTATTACAAGAGCGAAATAACTATAAAGGATGAAGTTACATCCCTCAGAGATAAAAACTGGAACATTTTAGGTGACGAAAGGGAACCGATGATGTATGAAGCAAATGCACTGCAGGTGCGTTTATCCAGGAAGAAACTAACAACATGCCTCAATCTAAGGCTAAAAAAAGTAATATATTAAAGAGAATTTGTACAGAAGGACCAAATCAGTGTTAGAGCCCCTTGAATAACTTAAGATAAATACATCTCCAGGACCTGATAGTTTGTCCAGATGCATCATTCACAGTACATAAACTAAACTCCTCCAAAAGTCGCTAAAAATGAACAACATCCATTGACTGGACAACTGCTTATTGATATTCCTAATGAGCCTTCCACGCAGAAACAAATAGTGACAATACCAAACCATGTAATTATAGACCAATAATTCATCTATTACTAATATGATTCATTGTTCATTTCTGGAAAAAAAATAACTTGAACTAGAACTAGTAACAGATGTTGATCTTTGTGGCAACTGGATTGTAAGTGATAGTCAATGGGTACAGTGCTTTGCAAGAAGATCCACTCCCTTCCGATGATGTTGCATTTTGTTAAAATGCTGACATTTAACTAATCTCACCTATAAAGTGTTCCCTTTTTTTATTTAAAAAATATGACAAATTTGAAGGCTAAATACTTTTGCAAGGCACTCTAGGTCTCACTTAACTAAAGTGATGCAGATCTATGAACAAGCCAGAGGAGTGCTGGATAGAAACAACGTATGAGATGGTGTAATGAGGATGACTACGGGACTATGATTATACTGGATGTAGATGTAATTTTTCTCAGTGTGGTGATCCATAGTTCTGTAACTATCTGGTAACTGTTTCACATCAGGGTGTTCTGTCTTCTTCCTTCGTCTCTCATTTTCTTTCTGCCCCTCTAATTGAGGGCTGGAGTCCTCCTGCGCTGCCAATCCACACACCTCCTAAAGATCCTCCTAAAGTTCTGGCATTTTTATCGCTTTTTCTAGCCTGAGTTGGGCAGATAAAGATCAATTAAAAACTGCTTTATCTGGAGCTTCCTATAAACTTTAGAAATCGTTGTATAAAAAGGTGACATGCTGGCAGTCTGACAAATTTTCATAACTCTTAATAGTCTTTAGGAAGCAGATATGTACTGTAAGTGATATACGTTTTTGGATGGTATGCAAAGTGCAATAGCATTATTTGTGTTTTTTCTTTATTTGGGTAAAACAAACCTGGGCATCGGGCCCTTCACCCCAGGTCTGGGAGTCCTCCAGTGCCTTCAGATCCTAAAAGCAAAAAGGGGATCATCTCAGGCACAAGTGTCAGTGTGTCACAAACAATTGTAGTTTGAGACCTATCTTTCTAGCATGCATATTTAGCTCTAAGATCTAAGATCTTAGAATTAGATTTAGATCTAAGACGTGCAGGTGCCTGAACTTCTTTAAGGACATTCTTTTTCAATTAACAGTTTCACATGCTTTTGGTAAAGGGAGAATGCTGGAAAGTCGAAAGAATGTTGGAATACACACTCGCTGTCATGACGTCCAGACGTCTGTGGCAGCTTCAAGGGGAAGAGAGAGAGAGCTGTGCTCCACTGGGGGAGGAACCTTGTACCTACCTGCTCCCTCTGGTACAGCACGTGGGTCTCCTGCTGCAGGATGTTCTCGTAGAACATGGAGTAGGAGTCGAAGTTCCTGCGCTCTCTCTCCATCACCGAACACGCCAGGGATGTAAGGCACGACTGCAAATGGGCTCTGGAGAAAGTCAGCTGAAAACAGTCGGCGGGGGACATGATGTTTAAAGACTTTTAAATGCTAAAACAGGCACAGATACATTTCTTCAGAACATTGAAAAGGTTTCAAATAATGACTTCAAAGGATTAAATGACTCCAGCAGTGAAAGCTAATTCAAAACAACTGATATAAAATGTAATGGAATAATATAACGAATGTAAAAAACAATATAAATTAATATTAACAACAATTACACAATGTATCTACCAAAAATGGTAGATGAAGAGAAATTAACCTCACCCTCTTGTCATCAGTTTCCTCACTCTGCGCCATCAGCTGCTGCACAAAATTTTCAACTATATGTGGTCTCTCAGGTGAAAAACATTGCTTCATTGCTGGGTGTTTCCACAGTTCTAATCATAAACAACACAATCTTATTGGTAAACCTCAGTTTGCAGGGCAAGGGTAGAAATGCTCATACCACCAGTGAAACCATAATATTTCGATTTTGCATTGAAAAAGAAAATATGGGACATTTATTTGCAATGAGGATTTGTAAGAATGTAAGTATGATCTAGGTTGATATTTAAGTGAATTATTTACAGTGTTTCACCAGCACGTGCATCTAGTTTCTTAGTTGTACAGTTTATCACAGGACTATGAAGCAAATTTGACACATTTACAGTAAATTAAATTAAAATATTAAAATAAAAACATCTGTATTTACTTTTTTATCAAGTACTGCAATTACATAAAAGAATATCAAGTACTGGCAAGCTCTGAGATGCAGTTTACATGGAATCAAGGCGCACTGTCTCAGTGCCACACATCCGGCAGAAAGCCTACCGGTGGGCAGGCCTGTGTCCTGCCTCGCTCGCTCAGAAATCACCATGGTCAGTTCCCTCGTGATCTTCTTCTGCACTTCGCATACCATCTCAATCTCAAGGCTTTCCAGCAGCTTCTGAACCTGGAGACAAACAAGCAGTTTGTGTTTCACTATTGATTCCCAGGAAGCTCATGGGCTGACCCTGTCAGTGCCTTTGAGGAAGACAAGTGACCAATGAAAATAGTCTCCATGTAGTTTTCTTCTGTTCAAGATCTGTTCAAGCTCAGTTCTTTCAGCCAGTCACTGTAGGACATTCTTTCTGTTCAAGGAAGCATCTGGTTTCTATTCTCTCACCTAATATTACAGCAACAATACTCTTATAATTTATTAATTTTAATCCACACAATATTCCAAATGAAGGATTACTATCTTCTATTCTAACGATTCCAGAATTTATATCATTTCTACCATAGTATGACTGATTAGTGATTTTTATTAATTAGAAAAATCGGGAATTTCTGGAGTCTATTTTCATATAATTACCTACAGTATGATTGCTTGGTTCAGTTTTGTCACCCTTTTTATGGATGGGCACCCTATTAGAATGGGTATTGGCCACTTGACTTTGTGTGGGAAAAGTGCTGTTAACTGTCCATGAATAACACATCATGAGTCTTCGGGAACAAGCGGTAGAATACTATCAGGCCCTTGTTTATCTTAAGTGTTTCTAGCATCTATAACACTTCTAAGCTACTACCATTTAATTTAATTTGTCTTTCCTCTTTTTAGGGCAAACTGTTAATTGCTTCTCTGGTAAATGCCTCAGTAAAATATTCCTGTATTCCCCGTCATTCCACTTTCAAGTTTCAGCTCTACACAGCTATTGAAACAGGAGTGCTGTCTGTGTACCTGGTGCTTTTTGATGTCCACTTCTGAAGCTCCCACAGGAGGGAGGACGGGCTGGGAGTCAGAGACCAGCCCCTCATATTCCTCCTCTTTCCCCAGCTGTCGAGCAAGGGCTCTCATGGTGGGGTACAGGATTTCCACTCTGTAAGTCACAAAGAGCCCAGCACAGTAAACCCAGGACTGGGGAAGCAGCAAAAGAGGCTACAAGAGCCCGATTCCTACAAAGTTCTAACAAGCTTACAATACAAAACTCCACTAGACCATTGCATTCCAATGAATCCATAATTATGTGCCCACATCGTCTTGCTCAATTACAGAAGTACACCTCTGTTTCTAAATAACTTACTTTTGCTGTATGTGTGCCTACCAGAAAGCATAAAAGGCCACAGTTCCCAAAGGATTTCAAACAGGAATATAATTTTTACGTTTTGGTTCAAGGAATAAGTGACTGTTTTCCAGAACTGTCCCTTTCACAAAAAATAGAACGGAACCTTGTCTTAGTTCAAGTATATTAACTTGAATGTTCAATACGTCATATTGTGTTCACCTCAGCTTTCTGTATGACGAGCCATTGCACAATAGTCAGATATTTTACCTCACCTTCTAGAAGAAATTCAGAACACACCCAAACAGTAAAGAAGCTCCCAGAACACAGGGAGAGCCGTCTACAGACAAACAGGCACGGTCACACACCCTACTGCTCCTGCTCTGTCACATTTAAACTTGTTCTCATCCTCGAGACCTTCGGGAGCTGCCAGAAACACGAAAGGCAAGTGAGAGCTCGTTGTGAAGACAAGGAGGCTGACCTGTACATCCTGGAGAACTGCTTGTAGACTGAAAGAGCGTTGACCTGTTGGACCCCCAGCCGCTGTCGTCCCCAAGCCTCCTTCAGCACCTCCAGCTGCTTCCACAGCAGCAGGAAGGACTTCAGCACCGAGTACATCTCCACTGGGTCCTGTCCCATCGCCTGAGCTGCTGCTCCTCCATCTACTCCAGCAGCTTTCGCAATCTGCTAGGATTGCAAAAAGCCATCAACTCCATAAAAGACTTTTTTTAACAAAAAAAATACAGGAACTGTAAATCTGACTTTGATCTGATCTGAACTCAGAAAGTATCCTGCAACAGACCATGAGACAAATGTAAAAGGGAAACAATGTCCAGTAGTGGTGGCTTTAAGCATGTTCACATCCATTAGACACTCTGTGACTGTGAACATTTTTAGAAAAATGCCTACATCTAATCATTTTACTGTAGCTCTTAATGTCTAATTTTGTTTTACTCTTGCCTTTGTTTTGTCTGTTTTCTGTGTGACTCTTTTTTCTTTATTATCTTCTCTTAATGTTTTTCTGTGTCCAATTGCACAATGCTTTGAGTCTTTGAAAGAGTGCTTATATATAAAACATACTATTATTTCCAAGATGCCACTCAGGTGAAATACATGAAACAAAAATCAAAAGAAGTTAATATTCTTTTCTGAACATCATAACTGGATTGAATAGTATACTCCAAATGAGATTTAATTTTTTTCCGTGGTCCGAAATGTAAGTAAAAATTCAGATTTTGGCTTGAAGTAAAAGCTTTTATCTCTTGACAACTCACAGACTGGGTATGAATTTACTGTGAAAACGTATTTCTTGATGCTGATTAATATTACAGTACATATAAATTCCAAAAGTATTGACCAGGAATGAAAAGCCTCAGAGACGACACGAGGCTGTGTGGAAACTACTAAACCGGATACAGGGCCGACCTGGATGTGTGTAATGGAAGTGTTGATGAGGGTGGTGTGTTACTGCTGGGTTCTTCTAGAAACAGCAAACAGTTTGAAACTTACTCTTAAAAAGTTAACATTAAAACTTCCTCAGGAACTTAATGTTAGCCAATGACAGGGTAAGAACTGCTTCATCTTTTGAAACATATCGCTTCATTTTATGTGATTTGTGACATAAAAGATCAAAAATTGTTTTAAAATTTTTGGTTTCTAGATATTTTACATCCAATATTATTTACATTTTTCCAAACAATTCTCCATACTGTTTGACTGAATGTGATTGAAAAGTGCTTTGGATAAAAGCATGTGGTACATGAATACCTGTTAATGTATGTTACAATGTTTTTATACATTTTGTGTCAAGAGGTGTGGTACGTAAGTCTCATTGCTTTACAGAGGAAATATGTTGAGCAATGAAATGAAATATGAGGCACACCTGTGCTTCACCAGCTCGGCAGGTTTTGTCATCTTCCCAGCCCTGCAGACTAACAAAGGTCACTTCCCGGCTGCTTTGCAGGACATCCTCCATCAGCAAAGAGACTCCCAGGATCTCCCCATTGGCCACCTTCCGACTGCGGTCACTGAGACCGCTGAGGCACAGCTAGAGAGACGGGCACACCCAGGACAGTCTGTACTGCAGGAGTACTCAAGGAGAGTGTGACCTTAATCACCCTCATCAAACATCAAAGTTCAAACGCTGTGCAAAAGGCAAATTACTAATAGACAGGCAACCAAAGACATCCAAAGACATTATTCTGGTCATTCTGGTTACATGATTGCTCACTTTGAGACAAAGATTACTTTTGAACTACACTCAGACGTATGTGCATTTTAACCATACTAAGTGTCATTTCTAAATCAAGACTATTGAAAAATAGAGCAGGCATCTTCTGCATCTTTTGATCAGAGATTGCTTTTTTCTTTTTTTCTTTTGCTGTTTACAAACCTACTTAATTATGACCAGTTTAGACACAATCACATTCTCTGAAATCAATCCAGAGAAGAGCAACCAGACACATTCTGGGGCTTTAGGGGATGTACTACACTGACAGGTTGAAACAACTGAACCTTTTTGGTCTTGAACAGACATGATTACAAAGAGACATGAGACAAGTATTCACAATTCTCAAAGGCACTGATTGAGTTGACCCAGAAGCTTTCTTCAGAATGAACAGTGAAACAGAAACTAGAGGATACAAGTGGAAACTCCACAAAAGTGCATTTAAGCAGGAGGCACTTTTTTACCCAAAGGGTTGCAAGAGTATCGAACAAATTATTCAGCATTGCTGTTGAAGCTGACAACCTGGCGGTCGAGAAGATCCATGGATCAATTAACTACTAACTACCAAATTGGACAGATGGTCCGAATAGCTCCTCTCCTTTGTAACCTTTATCTTTATAAATCTACATTAAGACAAAAACTAATCTCTTATAGCACAAGGATCTTTTTGTACTATACAAAAAGGTGGGGGGTTAAAAAAAATACAGTATTTGCACTGTTTAACATTTTCTAAAGTACTGTGTGGCGGGCCAGCAAGTCAGTGATGTGAAATATAGCTCTGAACTCCTTAATCATAGGTGCAGAAAGAGGTTTCTGTATGGCTTGTATATAAAAGCATATTATTTAAGAAAGGAAACCAAAATCAAATAATGCTGTCGAAAAAGTGAACTTCAAAATGACAAGTGCCGACGGCTCAAGAAGATTCAGGCACAGATTTACAACCGTGGAAGAGAAGTGGCAGAGTCCTCACCTGCACATTGTACTCAATGGGCAGAACGCTGCAGATAGCAAAGGGGAATGATCCAGACTGTGCAAGAAAACTTCTCCATGGATACATATCTTGCACCTGTTGCCAGAAAAAACATAATGAACAACTTGGAATTGTATATCTAAGTACTATGATCTTTTAGATGAGAAAGACAGCAGGTAGGGGCATGAAATATTTTACTGACTCTGTGGCTAGTCTGCTCCAGTGGCTCAGGCACTGTGATCTGGGAGCTGTACAGGTTGCGGCTCACACAGTTGCTCAGCACAGGCAAGGCGTGGCTCATGTTGTCAGTCACTGTCTGATAGGCTGCGCTGTTTCCCGCTGAAAGGAAGGCTTCCCTAAAGACAAACAGATTAAAGACATGAACATACTGTAGCTCCCAGTGTGAGACATTACTACACATTTACAAATGTGCAGTAAACACTCTGTTGGTGTTTAGAAACAAGATCATGTTACACATTTTTTTTTGTTTTGTTTTGGAGTGTGATGTGAATGAAATAAATATAGTGCATCACAATTTTTTTGAGATACCACATATTTAAACTAGCAAAGGAACCTTTTCCTGATTATATCCTTTGTTAAAATGATTGCTCTGACATATAAGACAATGTCTTTTATCTGTTTGATTCCACATTAGTGTAAGTGTTTCCACGACTATAAGTGTAGTAGTAATTCACTTTACTAGATACTGTAACACTACATGACAGAAGTGTTACCATCATGTATACCGATCTCATCAGATCTCATCATTTAAAAAAAAGCTGGACCTGGTCAGTACTGGGATGAGTAGTGGATATGCAGTAGTGGTGTTGGCGAACCAAAAGGTGGCACCTCTGAACCGGACTGACTAAACCTGCACCACTGTAAGATGACTGGAGACACTGGGCAGGAAGATCTGCCATCCTTCAGATGAAATGTTAAACTGAGGTCCTGGAAACATGGTCATTAAAATCCCAACGGCACGTTTATAGAGAGTAGGACCATTAATCCTGGTATCATGGCTAACGTCCACTCTGCACTTGTGAGATCTGTTATTCCCAAAGGTCTCCCTTTATCCAGTTGGTAAAGCAATTTCTCACTTCCACTCCTCATCTGCTGTGCAGCAGGACTGCTGGTGAATAACAGCTGCTACACATCACTCAGGTGTGCCCTGCAGTTCACAGCTGTTTGAGGTGGGTGGCTGTATGTGAAGGCTGCTTTGGAATACTTTGAGATGACAAATGCAGTGTAAATGTATGGAATTCATCTTATTAATTATAATGAGAGCCATTTTAGGAGGTGATAGAAGTTCTGACATACAGATGCAGCCATTCAAAATGCGCGGGCGATACCGCATTATTTTGCGGTACGCTGTACGCAGTCTACCGCAAGCTACCGGTAAATACCGCGAGTTACCGTAAATTCTCCTATAATACGACAAGCAAAATAATAGTATCCGGAATTTCCGCAAGGTGGAGCTAATAAAGCTCAACCTCTCATGTTTGAGCTGTGGCCATCAAAGTCTTTAACGAAGATATTACTAATAGTATTAATAATGAATGACCTTGGACAAGCTGTAAGTGTAAACTCAAAGTATTGCCCTGGTCAACATTCTTTTTTTCATTGACCATCTTTGTAAAAGTAACACCACAGCATTTCGCAATCACGCATTTGTTTCCAATCATGCAAAGTACAGTGATTCACCATGCCTTTCACATGCTCATAAAAGAGATTGATTTAGGAACATAAACATATTACCGTATGCAAACTGTACTGTATACAGTATGTATATGTATATTTAATGTCTTAACTGTGCCCGTTTAAGTATTGACTATTCATATCTAATTTTACCACTGAAGGGAAATCTCAGTAGCTGAGCATAAAAAGAATAGGAGCATACTGCAACGCGTGTGAAGGCCATAAACGATATTAATTTTGGAACATAAACATACAGTATATGGCTGGTCTCGGTACTTTAAAGAAAACATACACGAAACATGGTTTCATTATGACCAGAATCTGTCTTGAGATATTTTTAACTTGATTTACAGTATTTGAGAGGTATGTCTTAACACCGATACTACAGTGCTTAAGTACTGCTCACGTATATGTTTCTAGGTTTATATTATGCATTTCATAAGGTCAAATTACTTTTGAGCAACTAATAAGAAGCGCGAAACGGTATGCGTTTTAGTTTCGTTTCGTGCTGGGACCCGTGGATTGATTAGAGATATCAAGTACATACAAGTCATTTTTTAAATGTTGTAGTTCGTCTTGAAAAAATGTTACGAGTACATCATCTATCAACAATTACACAGGTTCTGTTTCCATATTGCAGATTTTGGTTACGTAATATTATTTTCTAGATTTCACGTTGTGAATATATGATTTGGGCAAACAGAGCCGCAAAGAAGTACATTATGGGTTGTTGTTTTTTTTATGCAGTTTTATCTAGAACAAGCGATGCTTAAACCTTTGTCTGATTCTTGTGAAACTATCCACACGACAGTTACAGTACCTAGGAGTTGACTTCAGTGATGTCACTGATGGGATGTTTCTAAAAATCCATCCTCTGTAAAACGTCTTCTCTAGTTGTCCTGCATATGTATTCGCTAATGAAGCTGTGTGTTCTGAGCCTGGATCTCTACATTTCTGTATGAACCAGCTTAGAGGGCTAAAGACAGCTTGTGTTTAAATTGAGTGTAAGGCAATTTATGCTTCTAAAGTCATGGTCAGCATTTATTATTGAACTGTGCTGTAAACTTGTTCTGTGCCAAGTCACATTATTTTATAGCGTTTTTATAGCGTTATCAAATCCGGTGGAGTTTCCTGACTCCCATGTCACATGGTCTGTGATTGAAACTTGTAAAACCGGTTTAATTCGTCACAGCCAGCACTCCGGTTGTAAAGTAGAAGCAGGCGAGATTTCCAGCGAAAAACACCTCCCCCTTCTTCAGGTGTGAGGGTCTTCTGCTCAGAATGAAACGCTAAAATGTAATGTAGGCTCTGAATGGGTTCAATTGTGATTTGGGCTTGATTAAGGTCGCTGCCTTTCATCTAAAACCCTACTTGAATCCTTCTAAACTGAAAATCAGTGTTTGTGAGTTCTAAATAAAGAGGTATCCAGGTAACAGTGAAACGGGCGGACAGTCTGGGGAGATCGCCCGTTTTCCATGTAAATAGTTCCCTGGTTCCGCACCCCTTGGTGTTTCTCTCGCTCTCTCTCGGGTCACCTGATCATTAGCTCGAAAGATTTGAGTGCTTTGTGTATATTCTAATGGTAGTGGGGGCAGGGTGTGTGGGAACAGGTTTGGTTGAAATTGCATTGGAGATCTATGTTCTTCACACCTGAAACATTTTCTCTGAAAGCATTTTCTTCGCAGTTTAACCGATCTTGTTACAGCATGTTACAGTTTACTATTATTAACCATATTAATTTTAAGTGCTTAATGTAAAATCTTGTAAAAATATATTTTCATTGTTCAAATATACATTAAGTCTGACTATCATATAATAAGTTAAATACAAAACTAAAGAAAAAATAGGGTTAAATATAATTCAAAATATTTTGCTAACAATGTTAACTGTTTATGAATAATAAAATGTATTAGCTAAGGAGTAGGATGGCACAGTTGTTAGTATGTTTTTTGTTTTGTTTCTTTTTCATAAATACAACAGTAGTACCTGATGTCTCAGTGGCTTTCAAAATTAAATTATGCATGCAAACCTGTGAACTAGAAAGATAACTAAGATATCCATCCATTTATAATGGTGGCAAAGTGGTTAGCATTGCTATCTTGCAGCACTGGGGTCCTAGGTTCAATTCCTGCCATCCTGTGTGTGTGGGGTTTACATGTTCTCTCTGGGTTACATGGTTTTTCTCCATATGTGTGATATGACTCCCTCTCGCACTCCAAAACATACTGGTAAGTTAATTGGTTTATGGGAAAACTGGCCCTGGTGTGTGTGTGTTTGTGTCTGTCTGTCCTGTGATGGACTGGCGCTATGTCCAGGGTGTATTCTGCCTTGTGTCCGTTGCTTCCTTAAAATCTAAAATATGAGCTCTACTTGCCACTTACAGTACCAACAGTACCAGCTAACTTTAGTAGTGACATTTTCATGGATCTTTTTAACTATAAAATTTACAACATCAGACTTCAGACACAATTAAACAGGCCTCAAAAAAGTCTGGTACAAACATTTTCAGCATGGAATAAACCGTTACTTTAATGGTATAAACCTTAAATGGATTCATATTCTCAATACGATTTGGTGCTCAGTAACATGACTTAGAAAATGACAGAAGACATACGTATCATGCTTATCCTTCTATTTTTCATAATCGTAAACTCCTTAAGGCAGTTACATTTTCTCTGTTCTGACCTGGAGTTACAGAGAAATTTAAATTCTAATAAGAGATTTGTAATGAGGAAAGTCATACCAATCACTCATACAGTACCAGGATTTGCAATTACAATACAAATACTTTCTTTCTGTATGTGTTTATTTTGCAGTTTGAGTCTATGGCATTCCTTTGGGGGTCTATACTCCAAGGCATGACTTTATCTATAAACATCAGTATTTACTGCTATTAATTACTGTACGATTTATAGTTGAAATCTGAGCCTAGATATAAAGTTAAAATCTCGACAAAGCAATGTAGGAAATACAGAGAAAATAAATCCTTTCTGACATCTAAAATCAGTTTCGATCAAGGTCTCTAAAACGAACAAGAAAAAGAAGATTTTCGGAGGGCAATTACGCTGTGTTTATATAGAATAAGTGCTTTATGAGCAATCTAATTTCTTGTTCGTTTAAAACAGTGAAATGTCAGCTGTAAAAGATCGCACCAGAAACAGCACTCTCTCTGCCTGTCATAGACGTTCAGGAAAGGCTGAATGAAGTCATGTCAAGTACAATAATTCGGAGATCAATAATAACAGTTGTAGGACAGTATATAAGGAGGATAAGGATTTTGAAGTTGACTCGAAATCTGATAGGTAACCAGTGCAAGGACTTGAAAACAGGTGTAATGCATCCCTGATAGGATTCTTGCTGTTGTAGTGTTTCATAGCCGTTCAGGGACGCCAAATATGTAATCATAGTGGCTCTCTGAAGGCACCAGTTCTGTAGGGTTTGGGCATTTACTGAGACAATTATTAATTGTAGCAGTAAATCACAAAATTGATTCTTTTGATGGCTTTAGAATCCAACCATGCGACATAACTCAAACAACGCACACACACAGGTACTAATACACGAGGATACATTTATTAATACATAGAATATGCATGTAAACCTAACAGATCTTATCGAGAGGGTTATCAGAATACAAAAGATATATATTCAATCAGTTACGAAGTGTTACACATATCAAGAGGACATACGTTCAGTATATCATTCATTAAGACCGTTTCATAAATGAACTTGGTTACAACTTCTACATTAGATACTCAAAACAAGTACATAACTCTTAGGAATTAAACTGATATCAACTGGTTTGGATAACAATTGAATTCTCGAGCTGTAATGCATTGAAGTTGAATACTCATCCAATTTCTGGGGATTCAGATCTCCTGCGGGCACAAAGAAACAGTTGCAGGCTGTTGCTGTCCAATCCGCGCTCTCTGGCTCCGTGCCAGGCTGTGCTGTGCGGCTTGCGACGGTGCGCTGCTGATGCTCACTGACCGGCTAGTTAGTGTTGGCTTTAACTAGCAAAGTTTGTGCACAGGAGAAAAGATGACTGTGGGTCCCAGCAAGTCAGGAAGAGGACCGGTTCGTTCCTGATGAAGACTAGTTCTGAATAGTGATTCAGCTGTCCACAGTTCCGATCTGTTCACGAGGCCTGCTGCTGGTTACTCTCTGGCAACCTCCACTCTAGACTCTTAGAACAAAGGAAAGTTCTGGCACTCGGACACACTGGCCGTTCCGTGGTTGTCCGGGCTGAGTCTCAGGATGGTCAGGAGGCGCGCTGCGAGAATGTCCTGCCCTTGGGAGCCTTCTGCTCCTGGGCCGTCCTGCCCTGGAATTCTCCTTTGAACTCCCTTTAGAACAGTCCACAGAATCCTCTCCAGAATCTTACTGAATCTCCCGAATCTGAATCTTGTTGAATCTTTCAGGCTCTCTGTGTTGCCTGTTTTTACCTGGAGGAACTTCAGCTCGTTGATTGGCTGAAAGTTCCATGGGCATCAGAGTCCCACGTGGGTTACTCAGCCCTACCAGTCCCTGATTGGTTGATCAAGGTGAGATATGAGTCACTTAGTCCTGACACTTAGTAATGCAGTCCAGATGTCCATCCGGCACTCCCTAGACTGATAGGCGCCAGTGGATGACCATTGATCATGATAGCCAGACTTAGCTAAGTGCATCCCCCTTTGGGAGCTGTCCTAGGAAACCTTAAATCATCTTGCATGAATAGTTTCTCTGTGGCTGCACCACAGAGATGAACAGAGAAATGGGGCCTCATTTGGGAAGCTCAGAAACACTTAATTCTGCCTTATTATTAAGCCTCGCCGCTACATATCCCCCCTTTTTGAAGGTCACGAGGTCCTGAGGCGTTGTTGCCTTCAAAACAAAACAGAGTTAAGTGATGTCCCTTGCCATTAGAACATTAATCTTAAATGTCTACATTACTCCTCGAGAATTCATACCGGAACCAGCATTGGATACAAACAGGATGAATAACATCTGGAGTATGTATAAACACGGTAGGAGACATTATCTAAGTCTAGGAATTACACATCAGGAAGTTCACTGTCAATATCTGATACCTCTGTGGTAGATATTTGGGGAGAAGTCACTTCCTTTCTTTTGGCATGCTACCTTTGACTCATTCATGCTACCCGGAGTACATCTTGATGTAAGAGTACATCATTCAGAGTACACTGTCAGTCATGATCCAGCTACCCGGCAGCAGTGTTACAATAACACCAGTTCCTGTTCCCAGCCCCCCGATAAACCAGAACACCTGTGTTGGGTATCTGCTAGGGTGGTTTGGAGGTTTGTTCCATTAAAGCAAACTAACTACCTGTACCTCTTCAGGGCTTACTGTTTCTTGGATTTCTATCCAATTCCTTAGTGTGGCACCTGAAGGCATCCATGACCTCAAGTTTGGTCTTATGTTGTCTGGTTCTAGACCGTACAGTGTTAAGTTACCATGCTGTACTATGGCCTCCTCAGGAACTTAAAGGAACTGTTTTATTAGGTAGCTGCATCATGCCTGTCACAAGTCACAGTGTCAGTTAAACGTGGTGTGCTGACCAGCCATTTACGTCCCACCTGCTCTTCATGGGGTTCATTAACCTCCCTCTGCCCATTAGTAGCTTTACACCCTTCATTGGTGAATCGTTTAGACACAGCCAATGGATAGCTTTGGTAGCCATACCCATCTCAAGATTTGGAAACGAATTCAATCTTGGATTGCCTTCTGGGTGAGCTATGAGCAATGGGGTTAATGTCACATACTCCTCTACTGAGAAGAGTGGAATCAAGTGGGTTGGGAATTGTGCCGTGGCTAGACTGGCTACAGTGGCACTAAACTCCCTTAACAGGTCTTGTGTCAACATTCTGGCCTGTTGCACACAAGCATAAACCCACTGTATAACACCAACAATCATGTCCACTGTTTGGGGAATAAGGTTTAACCCTGTTGCATAGGAAGTTGCCTGTAGGATTTTCCCTAAGCTTTCCAACTTTTGCTGCTGTCGATACAGTCTGTCACTACCCTCTGGCCTCTCTGACACCTGCCTTCTTGGGGCAGTCAGGGTGAGAGTGCCAGTAGCACACAAACCTACCAGAAAAAGCAAACGTGCAACAGCGGCGGCAGCAATCAGTCCTCCCAAAAGTCTTTTCGGGTGGCTGATCCCAGTCATCTCCTTCTGAGTGACTGTTGCCTTTCTAAGCTGGCGCAGCGTGTACATGGTGTCTTTCTCAGTATGCCATGTGGCATCTTGGGCACCAACATCCTGGAAATCTGGGGAGATCTGACACAGCTGCTGATGCTGCTCCTCCATTTCCAGGGCATCTGCTTTTTCGATTTGTTCATGCCTGTGCTCTAGGAACCCTGCAGGGGGCGGTGCAGCGGTGGAGCATGCCTGACCCTCGGCTGAGTGGTCATCTGGAGCACCTGAGTGATCTGAGATTGTTACCCCATTCTCACTGTTCCGGTCCACCCTGCACACTTCCTGATTGAGGAATCCCTCTATCGGCATGTTCACAATCGTTCGCTGGGCGTGGGTGTAGGACACCTGCTCGCTCCCCCCTTCCCTCGCTAGGGGTTCAGGGAGCTGCCCCAGCACTGGGATAGCTAGTTCACTGTCTTCGAACTTGCTATCACCCACCAGGCCCATGTCAGTACAGGCGGGGATTCTGACACCCCTCTTTGCGATGTCCTGCACTGGCAGGCGGGTGGCTTGACCATCCAGCTCCAGTCTGGGTGAACCACTGTTGGTCAGACTCAGACTGACAGACTGAGCTGGTGGCTGTAAGAAAACCGGCTCGGCTTTCATTCCCTGTCCCTTCTGGGGGACTGGGTGTGTTGGCAACCCTGCTGTCGAGGCAGGAACAATCAGGTCAGTCTCACTCACTACCTGGTAGTTGTGAGAAATAATGTTACCTGACTGCAGGTTCCCTGGGTCACAGCAGAGGGAATCGGCATCTGGGATCAGGTGTGTCCACAGCGCAGTAGTCTCAGCGTCCAGCTGGACCTCCTGTCTAACCTGTGAATGTTGCACCAGGGGCACCTGGCGGTGGCCCTGTGACAGCTGCTCAAGCAGATCCTCACTAATAGAGGACCTCTCAGGGCTAAGGGCGAGGGCTACATCACCAACCTGCTCTCCTGCCATCTGGATCCCTTCCACCACTGCAGGGTGGTGGTCCTGACCCCTCTTGGGTGCCAGGGTGCACAGGGAAAGCTCCTTTTCATCGCCAGGTGGGGAGATCTGCTCCTCTTTAGGGATGTAAAAGGTGTGTGCTTTACCTGGTGGATCAGGCGGCTGCTTGGAGCACCGCTCCTGTGGCAGGGAGGCTGTTGTGACCTCAGCCGGGACACGACTTCCCTGTATATCCGGGGAACAAGAAAATATTTTTATTTCTTGTCCAGAGGGAACAGAAGGAATCTTCACATAGGCCTCTGTGTTCGGTGGGCACTGTGTGAGCACAGTCTGCCTCTTGGCCCCCCTTTCCTTCTGTACAGAAGGCTTAGGAGCCTTGACCTGTTTCCACACTTTGCCTTTCTGGTGATCCACCAAAGGTTCCTCTCTGAGTCGCATGCCCTTTTCTTTTTCAACCCGTTTGAGCTTGCCGTGTGACATCAAACACCTTTCAACCTCAGTGTCAATCAGTGTCTCACTGGGTAAGACATCTCCCATGGCAGCCTTGAGGTAAAAGCTTCCTGCTTTTCCTCTCTGTTTTACTGCCTGCTCTGTGACTTCAGGGGTGGAGTCAGCACTCGCTTGGGAGTGGCCGACCTCATCCAGGCAGGAACCCTTCCGCTCAATCAGATAGACTGAGGGAGTGGGAGGGGGCGGGTCTCCGCCTCCTCCAGTGGAGAGTATCAGCTCATTCACGCTTCCGGCAGCCTTGGGGAGCGGTTGTCCCTGTCCTAATAAAGCTTGTTCAAGCCTGGCCAGGCGGGTGGCTACTGAATCCTTTTGTTCAGCTTTTTCTAGCCCTTTCCCTCCCCCGGTGTTCTCATGGCACTTAGGACGCTGGGTGCGGTCCTGTGTGCCTGCTTTGGAACGGGGCTTAGCCAGCTCAGGAGCCTGTGCTCCTTCGAGCAGGGGGGAATTAACCCTGCTGGCTCTGACGGCGAACACAGTCGCTTTAGCAGCTTTTTGCTCAGAGCGACTTTGGACATCATACTCCCAGGCTTTCTGCACGAATCTCTTAATATCAGTCACTTTCATGGTCTGTGCATCTGTATGCATTAAGATCATCTTTCTGACTGATGGGTGGAGATTCGCAATGAATAAACCCTTGAAATGTATGTTCTCTTCGCAACCCTCATCATTTCGCCCTGCAAAATAAGTTCGTCTAAGTCTCTCGTAATATTCGCGAGGGGACTCTGCTCTCTCGTGCTTAATGTTAAGGGCGGCGGCTATCGCGGCAGTCGGGTCAATAAACGCACTGTATTCTTCGATAAGTGCTTGACATAGCTGCTCAAAGTCATTACAGACTTCTTTCATCTGCCTAGCCATCCACTCATGTACAGCTCTGCTGGTAGTTTTCCTGACCAGAAACACTTTCTCCTGTTCTGTGGCGTTTGGCAGGAACTGCAGGTTATACCTGAGGTCTTGAATATAACTCTCGATATTATTCTCTGACACTGCGGGGTCAAATCTCTCTATGTCCTTCGCTAGCTCTCTCAATGAATGGAGATTTATTCTTCTAGCTTCTCCGCTGACGGAGATATGGAAGAGATCGTGGTCAGACTTGTCGCTGCTAGAGAGAGTGCTTAATAGCGACTCGAATTCAGACCTTTTAGCAACCATCGTTAAACTTAAAGAGTATTACTTTTAAGTACGAAATCACAGTTTTACCACAGAAAACCACAAGATCAAGTATGCAATCAACCCGGTAGATTGCAAAAGATCACAAAACACTCAAGCACTGCTTAAAGAGCAAGGGGAACTTTTTCTTTCGGCTTTCAGCACACTGTATTATCGTGTATGAAACCCGCGGCGTTTTATATGAATTATTCCGCTTGGTTGATTCATTTCAGTCTTGCCACGCCCACCCAGGGACGCCATAAATGTAGTGTTTCATAGCCGTTCAGGGACGCCAAATATGTAATCATAGTGGCTCTCTGAAGGCACCAGTTCTGTAGGGTTTGGGCATTTACTGAGACAATTATTAATTGTAGCAGTAAATCACAAAATTGATTCTTTTGATGGCTTTAGAATCCAACCATGCGACATAACTCAAACAACGCACACACACAGGTACTAATACACGAGGATACATTTATTAATACATAGAATATGCATGTAAACCTAACAGATCTTATCGAGAGGGTTATCAGAATACAAAAGATATATATTCAATCAGTTACGAAGTGTTACACATATCAAGAGGACATACGTTCAGTATATCATTCATTTAGACCGTTTCATAAATGAACTTGGTTACAACTTCTACATTAGATACTCAAAACAAGTACATAACTCTTAGGAATTAAACTGATATCAACTGGTTTGGATAACAATTGAATTCTCGAGCTGTAATGCATTGAAGTTGAATACTCATCCAATTTCTGGGGATTCAGATCTCCTGCGGGCACAAAGAAACAGTTGCAGGCTGTTGCTGTCCAATCCGCGCTCTCTGGCTCCGTGCCAGGCTGTGCTGTGCGGCTTGCGACGGTGCGCTGCTGATGCTCACTGACCGGCTAGTTAGTGTTGGCTTTAACTAGCAAAGTTTGTGCACAGGAGAAAAGATGACTGTGGGTCCCAGCAAGTCAGGAAGAGGACCGGTTCGTTCCTGATGAAGACTAGTTCTGAATAGTGATTCAGCTGTCCACAGTTCCGATCTGTTCACGAGGCCTGCTGCTGGTTACTCTCTGGCAACCTCCACTCTAGACTCTTAGAACAAAGGAAAGTTCTGGCACTCGGACACACTGGCCGTTCCGTGGTTGTCCGGGCTGAGTCTCAGGATGGTCAGGAGGCGCGCTGCGAGAATGTCCTGCCCTTGGGAGCCTTCTGCTCCTGGGCCGTCCTGCCCTGGAATTCTCCTTTGAACTCCCTTTAGAACAGTCCACAGAATCCTCTCCAGAATCTTACTGAATCTCCCGAATCTGAATCTTGTTGAATCTTTCAGGCTCTCTGTGTTGCCTGTTTTTACCTGGAGGAACTTCAGCTCGTTGATTGGCTGAAAGTTCCATGGGCATCAGAGTCCCACGTGGGTTACTCAGCCCTACCAGTCCCTGATTGGTTGATCAAGGTGAGATATGAGTCACTTAGTCCTGACACTTAGTAATGCAGTCCAGATGTCCATCCGGCACTCCCTAGACTGATAGGCGCCAGTGGATGACCATTGATCATGATAGCCAGACTTAGCTAAGTGCATCCCCCTTTGGGAGCTGTCCTAGGAAACCTTAAATCATCTTGCATGAATAGTTTCTCTGTGGCTGCACCACAGAGATGAACAGAGAAATGGGGCCTCATTTGGGAAGCTCAGAAACACTTAATTCTGCCTTATTATTAAGCCTCGCCGCTACACTGTCATATTCTGAACATATTGAAGATTGCTCAGTGTGGATTTAATTTCCTCAGTGAACAGGATGTGCATTTATTAATTCTAGAAAAAAACTAGATTTCTCTAGTTCTTAGTTTCTCTAGTTCCCTTTAAAATAAACTATTATTCCACAATGCAGAGTATTACATGGCCAGTATTTACACATGATATTTGTGATTTAAAGAAATTAACACAAGCAGCTTTTGGAGATTTAAGTGTTGGCTGAGTTATTGCAGGATAAAAGACTAGAGATGTTGGCAAGAAGAAGATAGTTTGGGGAAAGCTGAGGAATACACTTATAACAAGAACACTTCCTAATGGGGTTAGGCATACTTTTGATGAAGATGATGAAGTTAACAGACTATATGTTTACATAGATACTGAAATAAGGATTGTATTTTAGATTATGTGTAGTTGCTGGCATTGAACTGTGTTGGATGCACATGAATTGAAGGAATGGGCAAACATAGCTGATGCGGATCCACAGAGCCAGCATATTAAGATGTTTATAATTAGAGGCAATTTGTTTAAATAACTAGGTATGGATACTGATGTGCAAGAGAGGTGGAAAGGCTGTTTCCTTAAGATATAAAATATTTTAATAAAATAATAAAATATTTTATTCTCAGTGAGATGCTGCCATTTCATAGTGGGTTTCTAACACTGTGTATAGTTCCATCCACACAGTGCCTTTACTTCCATTTCTAATCTCTTTATCCAGTACAGAGGATTTGGAGCCTATCCCAGTAAGCGACGGACACAAGGCAGAATACACCCTGGACATAGCGCCAGTCCATCACAGGACAGACAGACACAAACACACACACACCAGGGCCAGTTTAAATCTAACCTCAGAACCTTTCTTTTCAGAAGACTTAGTGTCTGTATCTGCTTCATTTTCTAATTTTGGTAGCACCTCTAACTGCTTGTCTTTCTTATATGCATTTACTTTGTAATCTGTGGTCCTTTTATCTGTTTTTACATCTACTGTATTGCTTTGAGATGCCACCTTTAATGGTGATATATCAAATAAAGTTTTTTATTATTGTTATAGGGAAACATGATCAGATTGTCCCTGGTTCAGAAAAAAAGATCTAAAGTATACTAGTTTGTCACTCTTCTAATTCCCTTTGCTAAATGACTTTTCATACTAATCTGATCAATCTAACTGCCAGTTTTCTGTGCTTTCTCTATCCTGCTAGATTTGCAATTATTCTGAAAATTTTCATCTTGAAATAACTCATTTCTAAATACCTTTTTCACTGTTAACATCTTGCAGCAACTCTGCGACAAAATATACACTCTGACAGTTCATCCTGCTACCAACATTAAATAGAACAAATCTTAAGATTTCTATATTTATGTCTTTATTTAGTGGTTTCATTAGTGACAAAGGCTAAACTTTCTTGGAAAAATGTCTTTTATGTGTTGTGGAAAAAACTGACTTGCTTTAACAAAATATGTTTACAAATCCTTTCACCTGGCATTTTCGTAGTTAGAAATTATGGAACGCTCTGTTAAAAGCAAGGGAGTTTTTATGTCCGTTGCAGTTCTTTTGCAACATGAATATAATTATATCGTTATTAATTTCTTGAGATACGCGATTCCATATTATATTCCCTTTTAATCAAATTCTAAAAGTATGCTTGTTGACTCCGGTATCGTGTTAGTTAAAGACTTCGATGCTTAAAATGTTTAGGGAGAAATGGAATACTGGTGTGTATTTTTTTCTTTAAAGTACCAAGACCAGCCATATACTGTATGTTTATGTTCCAAAATTAATATCGTTTATGGCCTTCACACGCGTTGCAGTATGCTCCTATTCTTTTTATGCTCAGGCACTAAGTAAAAGGAGATGCTTCATATTGCTTGACTAATTTTAAAAACTAAGTTAGAAATGCAGACGCTCCCTCGGTGCGCTGCTCTGGTGCGCCGGCTCTTACACAGTGCCTGTCTGCCGTAAGCGTTACAATATACATACCCAACACTGCTTGTACCCATCTGTCATGCAAATAAAACACCTTGAATTGAATTGAATTGAGGGGAGAAGGGGGGGATACTAAAGCCAATACTGGCTCAATGGGCTTTGACGTGCTAATGCGTTGGTTTAACAGTCCGGGTGTGGCAGGCTTCCAATGTCAACTCGACTCGATTGGAAGACAATGAACGTATTTTAGCCCTAAATGAATTAATAGCAAACATGGTTTACATAAAATACATTTTTCCAAGAAAGTTTATAATAATACGATCTATAGTTGAAATCTGAGCCTACTTTAAAAATAAAGGAAAAGCATTTTCAGAGAGCAATCACGCTGTGTTTATGTAGAAAAAGCGATTAGGTTTATGAGCAATCTAATTACCTAATCGCTTAAAACGCTATATAAAATAAAGTTTATTTAGAGATGAATGATCAATGTGGTAGTTTAAATAATGTGAGTCAGGAAACTAACACAGCGCCACCGGATTTAATAACGCAATAAAAACGCTATAAAATAATGTGACACAGTACAGCACAGTACAATAATACTGACCATGACTTTAGAAGCATAAATTACCTTACACTCGATTTAAACACAAGCTGTCTTTCTGTATGAACCTCTAAGCTGGTTCATACAGAAACTGTAGAAATGCATTAGCCTGATTATGATTAAAAACACATAATTAAACACGCGTTTGCGATTTAAATCAGAACACGATTTAAATCAATATAAATGTTTATATTGTAACGCATACTGTCCAGCCTCCATTTCTCTATAAAAATTTACTGTTGCACACACACACACAATAGAAGCGGGAACCGCTGTCAGAAGGGAAGATATGTTCAAAATATCGCAAATATCGATCATGTTGCGATATTTTGAAATATAAAAGTCAACTGATTGTCCATAATATCGCTTACCTATTTTTTCGAAGAAATGTTTGTTAAAATAAAAGTTCAGCACCAGCTGGATTCGAACACACAACCTACCAGTTGGTAGTCACACACCTAGCCCAGTAGGCTACAAGAGAGCTCGCATGATCAGGCAGGCGAAACAGCCCTACACAGCCCTGCCGCAGTACACGGATATAATCATACCGTTATTAAATTCTTTAGATACGCGATTCCATATTATATTCCCTTTTAATCAAATTCTAAAAGTATGCTTGTTGACTCCGGTATCACGTTAGTTAAAGACTTCGAAGCTTACAATGTTTAGGGAGAAATGGAATAACGGTGTGTATTTTTTTCTTTAAAGTACCAAGACCAGCTATATACTGTATGTTTACGTTCCAAAATTAATATCGTTTATGGCCTTCACACGCGTTACAGTATGCTCCTATTCTTTTTATGCTCAGCTACTAAGATTTCCCTTCAGTGGTAAAATTCAATATCTACAACGGGCACAGTAAAGACGTTTACAGTAAGTCTTTCTACGACAGACCAACGGACCACGAGTGCCCCTGTCGGTCAACCAATCACGCACCGCGGTATGCCGTGTCATCATACCTCATAATTTTCACAGAAAACATCTCACACAGTCAGACAGAACGGTTGCTGTCCAGTTGCTGCTTTATCACCTGATCAGATGGCGCACAGCCGCATCAAACTGCAGGAACATGACCTCCCTGCGGAGGAGCAGCAGTTGGCCTACTTCCTGCGGACTAGTTGGATCATGGAGTTTGTCAATCTGTTTCTGGATCTCTCGCAGCTCAGCACCTTGGAGCAAGCAAAAAATGCGAGCAAGATGTTTTTAAATCCTATATTTTGCTCATAGAACAGTACGCACATTTTAAATATCAGGACCATTCTTCAAAAAGCAGAATCATACATGCAGTATTCCTAAAGATCAGAGGTTTTTACAGGAATGGGATTTTCTTGTCCATTTTATTAGAAGTTAATTGACTGATAAATTGTATGACGTATTAGAGACTTACGGGTAACAAAGTTCTGTCCTAGTGTAGGAGATCAAGTACCTGGGTAACCTCTCCATAGAAGTATCCGACTTGTAAAAGATGTGTGAGGTTAGCCTCCCAGAAAACTGCAGGAGCTTCTGTAACTTCAGACAGCCACAAGAGACTCTGTTTTCAGCTCTCCTTATTTCATGTCATGCACTGATTTGCAGACGACAACTCAAAACTGATGAGATGAAAAGCGTAATCTTTTCTACTGAAAAGTCATTTTTCCACACAAGCTACAAAAATTGGTTTTGCTGGCAGGAGGCAAATGAGTGAGTGCAGTATTATCAGGAACTCAGCTAAATGCCCAAATCACTTTCAACACCTCTGCCTAGTCAATATATCCATCACAACATGCATACAAGCAGTATATAATGTGCACATTTTTTTAAAACTGATGGATTGAATATCTGGATAATAAGTGAAAGTACTTTAAGTCACTATAGATAATCTTTATACTGTATTGTATTGTTCTGTTTTCTTTACCAATGCCTTCAGTCCCTCCCCAGTCGGCTGTAAACTGTGTGTGCCTTCTGAAGAAAGCGGAGACATTTCCCAGGCGAGCAAAGCTGACCAGATAATGGACGATGTCATGGAATGCCGCCACGATCTGTAAGGTCTGCTGTAGAGCTCTGTGGCAGGCCTGGCACAATAGGTTAAACAAGACATCAGATAATTTCTGCACTGACTTCATCACTGTCAGCATGTGTTATGATACCTGCTCAGTAAAATCCCTGGTGAGACTTTCAAATTCCAAATTCACATTAAATGGAAGAATTAACTACGTAATATTTGTGATGTAAGAAACCATGTGCCTCCTCTAAACTACGACTCTCCTGTAGTTGCCGTGCGACTTGCTGCAGAAAAACAAACCAAACAATAGATGTCTGTTATAAATGCACATCATTATGTAGAACAGCTTGCTTGATCCTCATTGTGTGTTGGTATGAAGGCTGTAGGGTTGGGTTGCAAAGATATCTTGACTAAGTTAAAGGGATACAAAGAAAAAAATTGGTGAACATTGAGTGCTATTAAGCTGTCTCACAATTTTTTTATTAGGTTTTGATTAACCTCATCCTTAAATATGTTGTACCAAGACAATACTGGTTGGTGGATGAAGCTTTATTGTAAAAAATGTACAAGTTTTATGACAAAGAACACTTTTCAACAGTCTCCTCATTGCTATCAAGACCCAACACACTCTACTAATATACAGTAAATGTCCTTTAGTTCAAGTAGGCAGCTTCGTCAGCATGCATAAGTTGCAAAGGAACAAGTAAAGTTTATTCCATGTTGAAAAGAGAAGAAAAGCAACAACTTTTCGTCTGTGGAGCCTTCTTCGGGTGTGACACAGCCAAAACGTGGAATAAACCTTTGGAATAAAATTTTACTTGTTCCTTAAAGTCCTTTATATACACAAACATTCTGCTAATTGCTCACCATACGAGAATAAACCTCTCAACATTTTATTAACGACTTAATTTATCATCACCCAGTGTATCTATTTACAATAATTAATGGCCTGTAGTGGCAGGTTATCTGACAATTGAATAAAAACCTCTACAAAGCCTGGGTGTAACAGGGGCATTGAAGGCTTAGCATAAAAAAGATAACTATCTTAAAAGAAGTTGATATGGAATTTAATTTTTACCCTTATCGAATTTTCAGGAGCACTTTTAAGGAAAATGGCAGGAAAGAAGCATAGAAGCTACTCACCGATTCATCAAGAGTTTTGAACATGATTAAGACCTCCGAAAAGTGTGGGATGAACCACAGGTTGAGAAAAGTCTTCCCGTCTACAGAGAGTAAACATCGGGGTCGAGGCTGAAAACTCCTAATCATGCAAACAAGAGAGGTAGTGAGGCCCAGGGCTGCACAACACCAGCAGGACATATGTCTGAGATAAATCGACATCTCACTCCAGACACTTAAAAACATGGGTATATCAGACATATACTGTACCATCCTGACACAAGTGTGTCTTTATGTTACACTTGGGTTTAAACTTGTTTAATTAAGAGAAGCAACAAGGAATCAGACTGAGATCTTAATATATTAAATCACCGCAATATGAAATATAAAGGAAAATCTAAATATAAACTGCATTTAAAAAGCTGATTCATTTAGTGTATGGATTACTGTAGCGGCAAAATTGAGATGTTATCTTGTTAGGAGAAACCGAACTAAGGACAAATATAATGAAAATGATGTAAGTAAAAAAATGACTTTAATAAATATATTTAAGGCTGTCTGTCCAAAGCTAAGGGAGAGTTACAGCTCCAAAGCAAATTCAAGGCCTAAGAGGGAGATTCAAAGCCTAAGACGCCTAAGATTCTTTTTCTCAGTTCCTTTCTCCCTTGGTTTCCAGGTTTCACCTTTTAGTGATGACTCACAGACATTCACAGACAGTCTTAAGAGGATTTCAGATTTCATTTCTGTATTTAACTGCTAAAACAGAATAATTGCAGTTATATTACCAGCCTTATCTATGCGCAAGGAGAAAAGACAGGGTACAGACAAACAATGACGACTCGCACACAGATGAACACACCTGGGGTCTGAAATGAGGCCACGCTCACAGTCCCTCTCCCCTTTTCTCTCGTGTGGCTGTCCGACCACAAAGAACGAATCCCGAATGGAAGGGATGTCTTCCAGTAGTGCCGCCAGGCTGCTGTAATACTCAACAATCTGACTGCGCAGAGAGTACTGGGACATCCGCAGGCTAAACCTAAAATACATTAGCAGAGACAGGGGCAGGTGTCAGGGCCATCAATGCATCTTCACCTCCCGAGACAGTGCTGTGTCCAGTCCTCAGATCTCAGCTGGCATGACCTGCAAACACTTCAGCTCCAATGCCTGCACAGGAATAACTGTATATTCTGCTCCTGTAAATCTCTACTGAATTTTGAACAACAGTCCAGAACCCAGGGGTGGAGGAAGTTTTTTGTTTCACAGTTTATCTTCGTTAATATAACGTTAATAAAACTGCAAGATAATTAAAACGAGCTGTGCAAGTCTCTAAGGGATGCCCTGTAGATCTGTGTTACAAAGTCACACTCCTCTGCTTTTTCTGTCAAGTGAGGATAATAGATGACAAAAAGGGATTATCCACAATACTGCCTAACTGTTTTTGTACATTCCAGTATTGAAATGGTGAAGTATTTGCGTGCCAACACTTTTACAACAAAGGAGTCCAGGGTTTAGAGTTCACATAGTCTTCTCTCTTGTGTGTAAAACTAAGATTTCATTATCTACACAGCCACTGATAACGTAATGTAAAACAATATCTAATTTATTTTGAAAATGTGGATTACATTCAGTTATTGTGATATTCAAAAAACTTACTTTTGACAGAATTCCAAAATTAAGCCTCTCTTGACCTTCTCTGTTTCTTCCTGTAGATATAAAAACATGGACCATTAGCCTGCACACATACTGTAATTTGATATCACAGGCTTTGGAAATGAACCTCAATGTTATTCATAAACTCTGTAATAGTTCAATTTCTAAGCTTTGTACGTATGAAATTAAATAAATTTGTCTTTAAAAAATGTTTTAAAAAAACATGGTACTCTTCTTATTAAGGTGCACTGTGAGAAGAGCAGCTGCTGGAGTACAACGCATGATTACAATAAACAGAAATGTGAGAGGGCAGTGACTCTCGTCTGGATCCCATTTCCCAGAATGCAACAGGGAGTGAGCAGCTGCCCTCAGTCACCTGATTGACTGGCGCAAGACAATTCGCCATGTGACAATTTAAAAGCGCAGGAAGCTCAAGCCTGCAGGGTCAGTCATTATCTACCAGGACTGAGGATGGGGGAAGATCCTCTGCCATGCAAGCTGCATCAGAACCTTAATGTCTGGTAAAACCACTTACAGGATTCTTCATTACTGTACCCATGGCTTGTTTTCTTTTTAGAAATGTGTTGAGCATCTCATCGCGGAAACCCAGCTTTTCCAACTGAACAGATACAAAAGCTTCCTGCTCCCCTGGCCTGTAGCTGGCTCTGGCAGGGGAGAGGCCTGGCACGGGGAGCTGGCTCTCGGGATCTTCACAGGCTCTGGACTCGCTCCTGCTTGTCCAGCCTCCTTCGGCCCGGGAGCTGGGCTGGCCTGTGGGCAGCTGCTGGTGTGAGAGACCCACAAGAACACACAGCAGCGTTTACATCACTCAGCCAAAATATGCAGCCAACACTTCCAAACATGCATCCTCAGGAACTTCTTAGCAAAATAACTAAGTCAGATGTGCTAAATGATCTTTGATACAGTAGTGTACTCGATGAGGGAACAACCTGTATGAAGGTCTGAGAGAAATAGTTGACTTACTCTGAGGATCCAAAGACAGGGTTTGTTTAATTTATTTTGTAACAGAAAATTATAACGCAGAATACTTATTGTAGTACCTCTTTTCGACAACGTGGCTCCAAAGTATCAAATCTGAGAAATAACTTTTTGGTATTGCGTTTTAGCAACCCTAACCGTAAACCCTAACCTTAACCCATAACCCCTAACCCACTTCAGAAAGGACCTGAACTTTTACTGTCACTGAATACATTTTGTTTCCTGTTGGTTTAAGGAAATTGTACCATTTTATTACAATCCAACATGGAATAAACAAATCCTGTTTGAAGATTCAGCTCTCTGACAACAACTACTTGCTGCACAGGTGAGAGTGAGACACATAGCCATGCTTCTCTAACATGCTCACCTGCAGGGCCATTCATTTTTGATGCACTGCAAGTTCCACAGCTGCCCACATTGGTGCAGATTGGAGGGCCGGTGTATCTCTCAGTGATGCTGCTTTAAACTTGCAGGTACCTGGTAGGTTATAGGAACCACTGTTGTACCAAGGAACCTAAACAGTTATCTTTGATAACTTTCATCCAATTGTGCACTGCTGTTGGGGGAAACTCAGTCACAGTGTGCTTGTGACATGACCAAGGCTTATATACATGCCCAATATGGCCCAAGACAGCACTGAGTGTGTGCCTTTATCACTCATCTGCTCAACTTTTTTGTTTTAAGATCACCCCTATTCGACTACAGCTCTCTTGGCAAGTCCTGAAAAGAGCATTATACAGTACCTTTTCCTGTAGAGACACCGGGGAATGTGACCAGTAGCAGAAACATGCCTGCTTGACAGCACTCAACAGCACATTCTTCTGTGTCACCTGACAGGCCAGCGTGACCTGGAGGTTCTGTATTCCAGACGTACTCATCAGCTGTGGAGAATAACAGAGATAATAAGCACCGGTGGGAAAAATTATTCAGAACAGCAGTATGTCTTGAGGTCATCATCAGGAAAATGTCCCTTCATCCTTATCAGATATCTTAGGATATGTTATATATTTGGGTTCTTTTACACAGCAAAAGGATACGTACATACCTGTTAGTGACACAGTATAACTGATAATAAATCAAAGAGGTGCCCATATCTTTAACACCAAAGGCAACATTAATTCAGCAAATAAAGTAATAGGATAAATTTCACTAGGAATGACAACGCCCAAGATCAAAGCATAATTAACTATTATGGAGCAGATATTTGGCTTAACCTGCTTGGCTGAGGGCCGACCTCCTGGCCATAGGACAGGGAGGCCAGGACCCTCCCGCAGTGTAACCAAGGGGTCGCTGCAGAGGTGGAATTGGGGTGGAGGTGGGATGCAAAAGTCGCACGCAAAGGAGAGAGATATCGCATTGGTATTTATAGAGTTGGTGGAAGGATGAAGGAAGTGATTGCTAATTACTGACGGCTGGGAATGATTGAGCGTGGTTATTGTCATCCCTCTCGAAATTTTGTTATATAAACTCCATTTAAGACCGAATGAGATTCAGAAATAGCTGTGCCCCTGTTATAACTGTGAAACAAAAATGCAGACAGCAAGAGTTTAAAACCACTTTAGAGATGATGTGTTGCTTACAATATTTTTTATTATTAGAAAGAATAGCCTTGTAAACATGTCATGTGGTTGGGAAAAGTAACTATGGAATTATTGAAGGTTGAAATGTTCAAATCATGTCAACAGTGAATATACTGTAGCTAACCGGTGAGGATGGGCAGCATTTCTCTACACCACTAGCAGTCAGGTGCAAACATATGGCTATTTGTGTGATGCTTTTAAAAGGACAAGTTTATTTAACCAGCTCAAAAAGAAATTTGCTATGCAAACTCTGGGAAGGGGAATCATACTATTTTATTTACTGGGCATTTTAAAAGAGGGTGAAGGGAGAGCAAACATGGAATTCATGTAAGTATTTTTCCAGATTACTTGTACAACAGCTTCTTCAGTCCGAAAGCTGAACTTCCCAATCTGTTTCTCATCAAGCTCCTGGATCCCCAGGAGCAGAGTGGATGGAGAATACCTGCAAGAGTTCAGGCAAGAAAGAACTTGTTTCTGAAAAAGAGGTCTGGATGATGTATACTTTTCAAAATATTTATACAGCCAGAACTCAGCACCTTCAACCCTACTAAGACACCTAAATTAATCTCTGCAGATGTACATAGCCACAACAATGTCATTACATTGCAATAAAATATAGTCACATATTCTATTATATGTATAAAATGTCATTACACAGTTATTGGTCTTACATTTCCACAACAGAAATCTGAAGAAAGAAAATGGAAATGTCCAAGTATAAGTAATTTTGTTTTTTTTTACCAAAGCATCTGACCAAAGCATTAAAGACCAAAGCATTTGACCATTCAGAATGGTACAATTATGAGTGATTTTTTAAAATGTTTGACGATGTGGAATTTTATCTTGTATATTGCACATTATAAAGAAATAATATGAATATTGTTTTCCAAGTTAATCTCAAATTTGTCCCAAAAAAGCAAATAAGCAAAAAAAAACATAAGGTATGTATTAAGTTATTATCCGAACGTCTTTTGATGTTTTAATAAAAAGCTTTTATTATAAAATAAATGTATTAAAACTTTTTTTAATACAAAATACCCCTAATCCATTCTTGGGTAGCGTCTATCTGAATTTTGCATGTGCTCCTTGAGGTTGAGATGGTGGCACAGCAGCTAGCTTTGCTGCCTTGCAGCAGTGGGGCCCTGGGTTCACATCTGGGTCTGTGTGGAGTTTGTGTGTTCTCCCTGTGTTCATGTGAGTTTTCACCAGGTCCTCTGATTTCCTGGTTAACTGGTTTTCTGAGAAAACTGGCTCTGGTGTGAGTGTGTGTCTGTCTTTTGTCTGTGTGTGCCCTGCGATGGATTGGTGTCCCATCCAGAGTATGTCTTACGTTGCACCTGATGCTTGCTGGGCCAAGCTCTGGCTTCCCCACAATCCTGTACTGGTAAGAACATGGATGTTCTCCGTAGGTTTTCTCCAGGTGCTCTGGTTTCCACCCCCCTCTCAGACATAGTGTACTGTCTACGTCATGTCTGTAATTTGTCTGTGTGTGTGCGCCATGCGTTGGGCTTCCCATCCAGGGTGCAGTCCAGCCTTGTGCCCTTCAGCGCAATGCAAAGGATGCACCTCCATCCCTCCTCCCATGACGTCAGATACCTGTCCACACTGCTGTCATCCTGCAACAGAGCCGTGATGAAGAGTGGGGGTGGCTGCTCGGCCTTCTCCTTCAGCACTGCAAACTCAAACTGCACCGGCCGCAGGTACAAGTGGAACTCACCAAAACCCATCTCTTCAGCAAAGCTCTTGTACAGCCTAGGGAGTCAAAGGCAATGGTGTCAAAGGTGTTATGAAACATCTTTTACATTGCAAATTTCTGACGTTTATAAATCATTAAAAGTTCTTGAAGACCATTGTGATAACAGTAACATTAAGCAAAACCTCTGCTGGGTAAACTTTATCTCAGAATTCAGATTCCCTGACAAAGCCTTTTCCAAAGCTCTTATAACTTCCTTTGGCAAAGCACATTGTACTGTACATGGAAAGCATCTCAACTGGGAAAGCTGCGCAGTCTCTGAGGCGGACTCCATTAAGCGATGGCGGATTGTGACCAACTCCAACAGTCTACAAAATGTCTCCACAACAAACTCCTGTCTCTCTTTGCCCTGTTTCTTCTCTTCCTCCTGAGCCGTCTGGATCACTGAGAAACCAATGTCTCGAACAAAGAATGGATCTTCAAAACACACATCTGAAAATAACTGGAAAGAGAAAAAGGAATGAGGTTTTGACTGGTCCAACCATGACCACAAGCTAAATTAAAAGGAATAGTATAGAATTAAAATTCTCAGCAAAAACAGGTAAAAACAGAAGAGTTAACAGTGAAGCCCATTATATTTTCCTGGTGCATCGAAAAAGGCTGCATTGAAATAATTGACATCTTTGAATTAGATTGACGAAATTGATTTTTTTTTTACTGTTTTCCAATTCACAATAAAGAGACTCCACAAAATAAGAAAAAATCAACAAAATACATCCTCTAAAAATGATCTGAAAGTGAAAACCACAATTCTAAAACTCACTTGTGGTCTTCCTGCAATATTATATGTTTAGTGTTTATAGAGAAGAACCCACATCTTTCTGGATCTGTGAACTGTAGCAGCTCCCAGGAGATTCCAGGGCTTGCCATTTCTCCAGGGCCTGCTGCAAGAGTCTCTGCTCCAGGGCCACACTCTGACCAACAGTCCTGGGCCTGTATAGCTGGCACATCTCTGTGTAGGCCTGGCTCACAGCCTGGTGAACTTCAGAGGCCAGACTAAGGGATGGGTGGAACTCCAGCAAAAAAACATTCTTCAGGGCTGGGCTTCAACACAGAACACATAGAGGTTATGCAACAGGTTTTACTGAAATTAATGCCAACTCTGTACATTGTATTATTAATGCATTGTAATGTAAAATCAACAAACATCTGTTTAAACGGAAATAGGGAACAGAGAAATAAGGTTTACAACCATATGCACATTATTAGTGCAGTGTACATTCTGAAAAAAATAAGGAACCATGTTGATCCATGTTAGCCTTTTAAATACTGATTTTGCAGAAACTTCTACTTGAACTTTATCACGTAGGACTCTTGACTTACCAGCTATTATTGATGGAAACCAGCTGCTTGGGGATGTAGTTTGGTGGCAGTCCATATTCATCTGCAGTTCCTTTCTGCCCGTCTCTCCAAATTCTCTGCAGATACTGACGTTGTTCATCTATCTGAAATTTCAAATATAAAGCAAGATAAAGAGTTTGAAACATTCTTGAATTTGTTTGGAATGTCTAGAAAATAAGCAGTACTTTGTCAAATTTACATAACTGTAATGTAATAGCTAATCATGAAAAATGCTGATAATCTGTAATAACAGACAAAGAAAAACACTGAATTAAGAAGAAGGACAACTACGATGTTGACTACATGAGTCCCTCCTATGCGTTCAGCCTGCACATTCTCTCTCTGCCAACATGATAAGCACACCTGCTGCAATGTCAGAGAACCTGTAAAGTCATCACTCCCCACGCTGCTGACACAGAACCTGGAGTGTCTGTTACGATATAAAGACAAGGCCACATTGAGATGCTGATGTTGGGTAGTGGGCACTTGAGGAGGGGGCTGGGAGAGGCTCATTCACTAGCTACAGTGTAGATTTGTTTAATGATTCCAATCTGTTGTGCAGCTAATCTAAAAGTTGCAGTTAACAATCTATAGCTGGGTTTCATCCCTCTCTGCTCTAGTTCCAAACAAGGTCCCACCGGCCAGCCAGACCAAATCACGAATAAGCGAATCTGCACGTTATACGTACTCACAGATGTCGAGTCTCGGCTGTAGGGTAACGTTGACTTAGACTGATTTTCCTCTGCAGGACAGGTCTTTATCATAAGCAAGCCATACATAAAAGAGCTCAAATCTGCACTTAAAACCTTTGTCATAAGAAGGAATTTTATGATTCAATTAAGATTTAGAGAGAAAGTTACCACACATCATGAAGAAGAGCCTACCTGTTTGCTGAGTATCTGCCTAATGAGCTGCTGTCGGCTCTGCAGGCAGATAAGCTCCTCCTTGTAGGAAGAGACGAAGTATTCAGCCTCCAGATCGAGCCGCGGCTGCTGGTGCAAGATGTCTGTTATAACCTGGGCCACTGCAAACCGCTCTCCTGCCTCCATCACGTGCTGGTAGGCCTCAAAATAGCAGTCAAGAAGCTACAGAAGGAAAACGGGCACATAAATAATCCAGAATAGATGCACAAATCACACCACCACTTGTAAGGGAATGTTAATGGAATATTTACTTACAAGTGAGAAACAAAACATAGAATATGATGAAGTACAACATTATAATACTGCAAGCAGTTACATAAACACTAGGCAAATACTGGATAATTTTACTAAAAGAATCATTGTTCTTTGCTGTGGATGTATCCAAATTCAATTTGTTTTAGGGCAACCTAGGTGCTTTGTCCAAGTTCTTAATTACTTAACTGGGAAAATCTGTTTCCAGGAACTAAGCAGCTGACAAATAAGCTCAGGAGTGTCAACACTGAAAAGTGGACTTCAGCTCCCCATCCTATTAAAATCCTTCATTAAAGGCTATCAGCAGAGATGAACCACATTGAGGGCAGCCTCAGCTAAAATTTTAATGGGGCAAATTATACAACAGCTTTAGAACATCAACTCAGACCTGGTATTATCTGCGTACTGAAATGCACTGATATATATTTACCTGCTGTTTGCTTTTCAGAAAGGTCGCTTCACACGTCCACAGGTCAAGCAAGACTTCAAAGCGATCCACATCCACACGTGCCAAGTACTGTAGGTCTGTTTCTGCAGATTGGGGCCTCCCTGATGGAAATATTTTTTGAAACGTCTCGTTTCTTTGTAGACACACAAAGCAGGTATCTTTAAAAAACGTAACCTAAGAGCCCTTCTGTGCTTCTTATGGGATTAGAACCACAAAGTTCACAATGATAGCCATATGAATAAGGCAAGAGCTTGTGTTACTGTAAGTCTGTGTTTAGAATTGGAGTCAACACTAAGAAAAACATGGTACCTTGGATGGTACCTTATCATGGTACCTTATCACACCCTGCTTTCAAGTGAATACATAAAATTGTTACAAATTAAAACACAACTTGGCTGCAAATGCAATCTTTAAAAGTGAAAACAATGCCTTGCCATTTGCAACAGCTCATTGACAGCCTCGTCCTGTGTTTTTACCATATGGGGAGATCAAGTTATCAGTGCAACCAGGTAACGCTGTCAGACAATTAGCCATTGAACAGTACTGATTTAATCACACCAGTGTTTGAAGAGAGCTATCCAAGTTGACAAGGATTGCAGTAAATACAAATATTTTGAAGGTTTTGCCTCACCTCTGTCTTTCCCAATGTAGTGAGAAGCCACAAGGAGCAGTGTGTTTTCCAGTTCTTTCAGGTCTTTCAGAGCCACATCGTACATTATATACAACCCCCGGTGGTCCTGTGTGTGAATGGAGTTATCTTCTGTGCTGTAGAAATCATTGTAATTTTCAACGTCTGGAAACTCCATGAACTTTGCACAGTGTACCTTTAGACAGAGTAAAGCACAATGGCTGTTTTCAAAGGCATTTTCTGAAAAATATCATAAAAAATCCTGGTAACTGAAATTCAAGGACTCTTTTCTTCTCTTTTTTGAGTCACTGAAGATTATAACACGTGTTATGGTCAAACTATATTGATAGGAGTCCTCAAGAGATAGCACCCAAACGGCCACCAGCCACTGGGAAGGAGATGGATTTCATCGGGCAGAGCAATGAGTACCGGCTGCACTGCTCTTGTAATCCAAACTGTTACTTATGCAGAGTGAGGGTGAGAAAAATACCAGATGACTTGAAAACGGAAAGCTTTTCAAGGAAAAGGTGTGCAGGCTTCCTACTCTTCTTGCTGATGTGGTACTGCAGTTTTAGTTTAGGTAAAACCAAGCTGATTAACAACTGGTGGTTCCAAATAAATAGAACAACTACTATCGATTAAAAAAATGCAAAGAAAGAATAGTTTGCATGAATTGATACTGTATCTGTATTATTAAA
The DNA here is from genome assembly GCF_055471065.1 of Atractosteus spatula. Taxonomy (NCBI): domain Eukaryota; kingdom Metazoa; phylum Chordata; class Actinopteri; order Semionotiformes; family Lepisosteidae; genus Atractosteus; species Atractosteus spatula. The sequence continues at coordinate 45,789,808 of NC_142707.1, read as the reverse complement.
AAGGCACCTAATAGGAACTGTTCTTACAGTGTTCAAAAGGATAATTCATAGGAAACAGCAAAGCTTTTATTGAACTTGATCATTTTTCCTTGTATGCATGTCACGTACTTGAAATGAACAAGAGCTACTGTACCTGCGGTTGTACTCCACTTTGTCGGCTTACAAGATATACATTTTTTAAATTGCAATCCACGCAGAATACTGGTTAGAGATATTTTTGTCCTTGCATGTATGACTGAGACAGTAAGTTGTCAATGCTTTAGAAAGGCTCTTAGTGGGTTTTTCCTGTCAGACATTTCAGTTCCTATGCCTTTCACGTACATTTTCTTTCAAGCATTATTACACATACAGCCATATGTGACAGCCAACACATGGTCTCAACCTTGTTGATTGATCATACTTGCATTAGTGAAAGAAACAGAATAGTGACTTGTCACCTTGTAGTCAGCAGGACTGCTGTGGACCCAGTAGTGATTGCCCAGTCTATCTGGGGAGCCAGTATCCCCTCTGGCAGCACTCATCCAGCTTGATTCCTCCGCACTGCTGCTCAGCTTCTCCCCATCCAGGCTGAGGCCTGCTGTGTCAAAGGCTAAGGTCCTCTCCACAGAGCGCATGTAGTTCAGGACCCCCAGGCATGTGCGCTGAAGCAGGGCCAATCAGCAAGACATAAAACTCACCCAACACACCTAGTCTGAATCTGCTGTTCACTGGACCATCCAAGTTCTACCTTTTTGTCCAAATATTTTTTAAAAAACAGATCTCCAGATATTCATGTAAAATAATGATGAGGGCTGAAAGATGAAGTCAATTCTAAATTTATGTGCACCCTTAAAATATAACTGAAAGTTGGTTTAGGCAAAAAAATATGAAGAGTATATTAATTATTGGTTGCATCAATAAATTAAAACATGCCAAAATTGAAGACTAGCAGTGCTGGAATTTCTAAAAACAAATCTGTCCAAAATGACTGCATAATATCCTCATTTGGAGCCAACTTCATGGACATGAAACAAAACAGCCTGTATTCTTCCAGTAAAATAAAAAAGGCTAAATTAAATTGCCAAACATTATAATTTGTGCGACTGGGAGTCACCTCTGACACATACTGTGTTCTGTTGACTTGAGAGATACACAAGAACACTGATTCACCTGCAGCTCTCTGATCCTCAGGTGGCGCAGGTAGAGGAAGGACAGGTACGCTCCCTTTGTCATGACTGGGTCTTTACCACCCTCCTCCTGGCCATCATCCAGCCCTAGCAGTTGCATGGTCTCCATGTAGCTATAGCTGGCAAATTGCAACATAAGACATCAGCGAAATATAAATAATTGCAGAGGTCTTTATTTTTGCAATGTTGTGGATAATCACACTGCTTTTAAAAAAATAAGGTGTAATATTTAAGAGGATTTTCAAGATTTAAATAATCTTGTAGAAATAACCACCAGTTAAAAATTGGAATTCCTAATAGTTTCATGAAAATCGAAAATAAGACCTGACACAACATTTCCTGGCAGTGACTTGGCTAAGGGAAATGGGAACAGCTGATTACTAAATAGTTAGATGTCTGACTTAGGTCCAGCAGGAATTTACAATCATTTAAAACTGAGAAATGTACTGTATTAGATTGGTCAAAACAAACAAAAAAAATAATTCAGAGCTACAGTGGCACAGTGGTTATCATTGCTTTCATTGCTTGTAACTGTCACAGATTACTTGTCATAGATGTCTTGCAACAGATTTCAGATTCCTTGCAAAATTTTTCAATTTTCTTGTGACAGGAAAGGATTGCTTGCTTTGTAATACTGTATGTAGTACTTATAACAGTGATTTATTGAAATTTACTTCTAACTGTAATCAATTAAATGAATTAAATCATAATGAATTAAAATACTTTAGTTACAGTTTATAGTTACAGTTACTTGTACTGTAACTTTACAGATTGCCTGTAATCTGACTATTGCTACAAAATAATACTTGTAGCAGATTACTTAATACTGTACATTTACAAATTACAAGTAACTTGTATCTTAAACATATTATTTGGAATCTGATTTCTAACTGACTATGTATAATCCAATCAATTGTCAATGGATTCTTTTAAACAGTTTGTAGTGGAATTAATGTGTAACAGTAACAGATTATTTGTATCCGCAATGGGTTATACAGTATGTAGCTGTAACAGAATATTGTATCATATTGATTAGTGTAACGCATACTGTGCATAATCTGTACTCCGGGTAATTTGTAGCAGATGGAAAATTACTTATAATACTATCAGATTGCTTGTAATTCAGATTAATTATTTTAAAACCAGATTTTCATGTAAACTAGGTTACTATCACTCAGGTGTTCACTAAAGAAGAAGGCAATAACATGCTTCAACTGGATTGCTTGTGACCCACTTACTTGTGACCAGACTACTTTTAACTGTGATAGATTACTTGTAATCCGAATACTTGCAATGGATTATTTACTAATTTACTGGTAATGAATTCCTTGTAACAGATTCTTTGTAGTGGCAATGAAATAAAAATTGATGGATTACACATTACTTCTAACTTCTGCAGTCTGTAACAAATTGCTTGTAAACTGAATTACTATTACTCAGATGCTCAATAAGGAAGATGTCAACAACATGACTCAGGCAGCAATGGGAAAAGGCTACATATTACATTATATAAAAAGAAGCAGTATTGGTAGATAGGATGCTTAATTTCTATTAACCAATACACTGTTCTACCCTCAATAGGCCAAATATAGTAATTCCCTAACGCGGATATGCCCTTGACATGGCATTTGCTGTAAGGAAAATTGCAGAAAACATTAATACAATGTGATTTCGGTGCTATGAGTATTGCTTTTGCTTTAAGTATTAGGTTCAAATCACTTGAATCTTACTTCTCATTTTTCTTCTTGTGAGAGCCAGGTCTTTTGTTCAGATTAGGTTTCTCCGATTCCCTACCATCTGTAGATGAACTTTTTTCTTCAGGGTTAGGCTCCTGTTATGAAATATTGTTGAAACTTTATTTTCATAGAGAACTGGAAACTTCAGGGAGATACTGTCACGGGTGTCGGAAGGACGAACCATGGAATGGCAGGAGAGCAAAAAGACCCTATGCGTAGCGGCAAGACGGGGGTTAGCCCGGGCTCAGCTGTTCAGGAAATGCCGTATAGAAACCTATGCCCTCAGGTAGCGGATGTGGGGTGACCTGGTGCTAGGTGGGTTTCAGGATATCCAAGCGTCAATGCTGAGCGCCGGCAGAATGAAAGACCCGTAAATATATAGCCCAGGGAGAGAGAAACACCGGAAGGACAGCAAAGAACCAGAAATGAGAGACAGAACAGAGAAGGAGCGCCCTCTGGCTGCAGAGGGCGTGACAGATACGAGTTGGGCTCCCTAGTGATACTATAGTAAAAATCTAGAATAATTCCTACTGCCACTAATATGAATAAACATTTAGTCATAATCAAAGATTATAATGGGGGATAACATCCTGGCTATAGCATTGCTATTTTCTAAATCAGATCTTTTTGTGCATTTGGTTTGTGAAAAAAGAATGAGGTTGCTTTACCTGAAACAAATTTGAGGTGCTATATATCTTCTCCCATATTTGATCGGTATTTTGTCCAAATGGATGTGATGTCACTGAGATGGGTTGTATTGGCTCTGGATCAGAAATACAGGCTGCGTGTTCCTTTAGGGAGTCCATGACCCGGTTTGGATCTGAAACCTTATTTCCAAATATGCAAGTTACTTTGGGCTCAAAAACATAATTTATATCTATGTATGATTTATTGTGAAATTGTTATCCTCTGAAGGTGACATTTTTGATTTTCTAGTCCTACATTTGTTTTTAACATTTACTTCCAGTTAATTTTCTTGTACACATCTGTATCAACTAATTTGAAAAGACCAAATGCATGTTTTTCAAGTGTCATTTCACTGTTATAAACCACCCTGCAACCTCACAAAGGGAGAATGAGGAAGTGTAGGCAAACTCCTCCAACTTGTTCACCTTCTTCTTCTAAGGTGTCAGAGGTAATACAGCCCTATAGTGGAGATTCAGCTCCAGGTGGATGAGAGGCATGTCTCTTACTAACTGCACCCCAATCTACAAGTGTGCCAGCACCCAGGAACTCGCCAGGGTCACTGTACTGCCGAGGCCTGAGACTGTGTATCCTGGCTAATCCCTCGACTGTACCCCGCTGCTAGGATGTTATGTCTTTCGCGTCACACCCCGGAGGACACATCGCCCTCAATCAACCCCTTCACATTCCAGTGCAGTCTCTAATTAAATCATCAGACACACAGTCTCCCACCTGGCACACCACACCACCAGCCTGGCACACCACTCCTTGCTCAGTATTAGGTTTTTCCTAGCCAGAGCTACATTGTTCTTGTGTTTCTCTGCAAGACCCCCTAGTTTTATGGATTCCGACCTTGGCTTGTTTTCTGACTACGTCTCTTGGTTCTCGATTTGATTATTATGGATTTTTCTGCCTTTTGACCCTGGCCTGGAGTTTGGACTCACGAATTTGGATTTGCGTCTACAAGAAAATTTATGTTCATAGAATTCTGCATAGGGTCCTTAGACACGAAATCGTTACATAGGAGAGTCGTGTTCAGACTCATGATCGCAGAGCTCAACCTTCACTTGGGCGAGTATGTTCACAATTTGGGAATGGCCAGTTCCCTACATTTCACATTGCCATAGATTTTGTAATATATTGAGGTACTTACTTTTGATGTGTTTATACAATTCATCCCTGGCTTTATAAATCTTCAGCACACAATCCAAAGGTGAATATGTTCCAATGGTAATATGTATAACAGTGCAATAAATACACAGCAGGGTAACGCAGTGAGAGCTATATGAGGGAGGATGTAGCCTTGTGCTGATGTCTTACCTGTAAAAATCTGCAATGCATTCTGAGGAGCTCATCAAGAGATCTGTGTTTCTTTAGTTTTGCAGCCTGTTTTTGTTGCCAAGGATCTTGTTTGGGTTTTACCTGTTGTGGAATATTAAATACAATCATAGTGACAAACAATTTAGACACTGCTGGTAGGCGAAGTAGCCTGGACATATTCAAGGGAATTCAGACCAATTATTTGTGGAAAATAAACTACACCTTAGAAAAAAGCTCCACATGTGGAGTCATTCAGTATTTAGCTGCGGGGTGTTATAATAGCACAGGTGGAAAATTATAGTAACACAAAGACAAGAATTAAAAACATCTGGATGGGGTATATTTATATCTAGCTATCAAATTACAAAAATTGTGTGTACAGGGAATTGCCTTGTATTCAATCCTTTTTCAAAACAAATTTTCCAAACTTAAAAATTCAGATTTTTAGTTCCTAGACACATTTCCTAAACAGCAGGAGAAATGATTGGAATATTTACCCGAATGAATGGAATCCAGGTGGCCTCCTTCTTCAGAGCCATGCTTGGCTTCTTCTTTCCCCAGTGCTCTGTTCCTGTATCTGTGGCATTGTACACTGGAAAAGTCTTCATTGTCTCTTGCATTTTGAATACAGTCCGGAATTCACGCAAGACCTATGGAGATAAAAAAAATAACATCAGTGATTAACAAATACCAGAAACCTTTCTGACATATTTTTATGATACTACAGTTTAATGTTCAGACAGAAAGACACAACTTTCTTTGAAAGTCTGTGAGATCTTTGATCTTTGAAGGAGACTATCTGCTTTCTGTGGAGAGTCATTCCAGCAGGCAGACACCTAGTTTATTAGGAATATTCTATATAACACTGTATCTTGTCAAATATGGCCAAACAGTACCTAATGTCTGCTATGGGACAATGTCTAACTTAAATGTTTAACTGGATCACTCAAGATATTTTTCTGATTGGGCACTGACATGATTTATAGTCGATTTGTGGTAGACAAATTTGTGGTACCTTGTGAATCTTTTTTCTTCATTGTGGAAACAGCACTGGCAGCTATTATGTTTAGAATACTAACTACATTTAATTAAAAAAATATTCAGACTTGTTAAGGTTGGTAAGATATCAGACTTCTTTTCTAGTGTGTTCTGAGGTTTTCAAAACATAGGTAGCACCTGTGGAGACTATGAATTACCATTGAAAACAATTCCATCTCATTTGCAGTGTTTTTGATGTCCTTTGTGTTGTAGTCAATGTTGAAGTGGGATATCATTTGCTGAAGCTGTGATTCAAACTCTTCCAATCTCTTTCTGTGGGTGGGGAGCTCCATGTGCTCACTGAAAAATCCTACACAAACCACAATCACTGCTTAGTTCAACTGTCCCCCACCGCCCACTTCTGTTGCACATATGCATTTGACACACTTAAAAAATCAAGTTTATTTGCCATCAATAAACTGAAGAGGCCTATGCAACACATCGATAAAAGATAAGATTTATTAATAGTGATCATGCTAAGGAATCATATAATTTAATTAAGAAAAGTCCATATTTTATTTGAAAGGTCTTGTTTAAAAGCTGATAGATGAAATAATTAAAGTTTTTTAAAATGCAATATAAAAACCATAACCTTTGAATAATATAAAGTATTGTGAATTCATACCTTGTTCAGCCTTTAAATAACTTCAGCAATGTCAATAAGTTATGGAGAAAGTAACATTTATAGCAGCCAATAAAAGTAAATGAACTTCACTAATCATTTCAGACTCAGAGTAACAAAAAGGTAATAAAATGTAGAACTTGCAGTATAAATGCAACCAGAAACAAATCACAAAGAACAGGATTTACAGAAGTATCCTACCTTCTGAACTTGTTCCAGTAGAAGGCATACTAACGAAAGACATCAAGAGAGACCCACTGTGATATGACGGGGGAGATGGAGATTTCCCTAGCAAACAACATTTCATTGCCCTTTAACAGTCAGGTTGGAAACATGCAATTTCACAATCATGACTACAAAGAGAGGGAGCAGTGGTTAGCATTGTCGTCTCGCAACAATGTGGCCCTGGGTGCTATTCCCTGACCTGGGGTACTATCTGCATTGCGGTTTGCATGTTCTCACTGTGTTAGCATGTTTTTTCTCCAGGTGCTCCGATTTCCTTCTACAATCTAAAAACGCTGGTAGGTAAATTAGCTGTAGTCATGTGTCTGTGTCTATCTGCTCTTCAATGGCCTGGTGTCCCGCCCAGGGTGAATCCTGCCTTGCTCCCAATGCTTGCTGGGATAGGCTCCGGCTCCCCTGCAACCATGAATTGGACGAAGCAGTTATGAAGACAGTAAGCTGTGGTTTGTACCACAGTGGGGCTGTGGGGAGATAGTGAAATGGATGGATTACAAATCAATACACAAAGTGAATCTTATTGTAAGGTACAGGAATACGTTGGTAAGAGCAGCACTTTGGTTGGAAGAGTATCTTCGAAAAGCAACTCTCTGTTGTTAATGTTTATCCTTGGATATTAAGAGTATAATTTCCTGTAATGGTTACATAACTTTGTACCACAGCAAAGACTGTAAGAAAACTGACATTAGAGTCTGGTTGCAATCTCCCTGAATAATATCTTTAACGCCTATTATAACCATCGTAATAAAAATAGCTTATCATGTTTTTTTAGTTGGTTAATTCATTGAAATAATCCTGTGGTTATAACTAACCGAATTAACCTCTTAGTTCACCAAAGGCCACTTATGATCACAAAAGCATCCAATAAGCATGCTATACGTGTAACTCATAATGCAGAGGACCTCTGAATGTTGCAGGTTTAGTGAATACTGCGTGAACCCTGACAAACAAGACAATCCAATAATTAGGATGACAAAAAACTGTGACAGATTTAGAACAGCTCCTGTTAGAATTTAACACAGTGCACTGATGCTTTTGAAGGTATGAATTAGCTGATGTTACCTGCAGAGGTGCAGTGCCTAGACTGAGCTGTGTTTGGCCAAGCTGACAGTCTTGAGAAAGACGACATGGAGTCACGGAGGCTGGCTGTGTCTATGGGAACAACCCCTCTCTGTGAATCCCTCTCCCTCTCAGACACAGGCACATACTGCAGCACCTAAGATTTTTGACCACGCAACATTAATTTATTCCAGGGGAAAAAGAAAAGCTTTTTTGGAGACGAATAGTACCTTTTTAACAGAGTGACTGAAAGCACCACAGTACATATAGTTTTACAAAATTTAACAAAGAAACGTGAAATAACATAACCTAGGCTGTGGTGTACTTCAATCAAAAATAACACTAGCCAGAAGACAGGTTGAGCCCTATAGAGCAGGTGTCATTAGCTCAATAAACTTGACTGTGACTCATACTGCACAAGATGAAATCAGTGGACCAATTATCTACAGAAAAAAACAAATATGCCAAATGGCTCTCCTCTTATTTTGAACCATTCTGATGTATAGCAGTATCTTTGACCTGCTGACCTGCTTTGACCTGCTCAATAAAGCCTTATCACTTGGAAAAAACACTATGGTCCGCTGTGATTGATGTAAATAATGCTGCTGACTCTAACATTTAGGAGGACAAGATGGGTAATCACGTTCCCTCCTCTCCAGTTCGAGAAGTTGAAAGCAGTTATGAAATTAATAAACAATGCCAAATCTGATTAAATATGCTGGAGTATCTAAGATTTTTATGAAAGCAGTAAGTCTGATGCAATTGTTTGCCATTATAGTGTCATAGTAACATAACATGTAATAACATAGTGTTTTGGAACTGAAAGCTATAGTTTCACTACATTCCTACCTTAGACATGGCTTCTCCACAGGTTATAACTACTATACATGAGATGCTAGGATTGAAAGCTTTATTCCAAATAGGGAGAGGCTAAGATAATATTGTCCCAAAGTCAGACTTGGGCAAGCAGTGCCTTCTTACCTGGAGGTAACTGTGAATGGTCTTGAGTGAGTGGAGGTGACACACCAGCCACTGCAGGTAGATAACTATGTCTTCCGGAGTGACAGCATTGATGGGATTTCCACTACCTGTCAAAACTCGTTCCCTGGATACAGACAGTCTCCGGGACCTCTGCACAGCATCCTCATACTCGCCCATCAAGCGGCTTACCTGTTTCTGGGAATAACGCATTGAACCAAACATCACTCAAAATAAAAATTAGACTTACTGAAGGAGCACGTGCACCCTCACAACTGATCTAAGCAAAAGTGTCTGTTTCTGTTTACATTATATAGAACTAATAATATGATCAAGTGTACAAGCCAGGAGAGAAGACAATAACCCAGCGCATTAATGCCTAGGGCATTTAAGCAACATTATCCCTACTTTGTACAATCAGCATTTTGGAAACTGGAATGCTACCTTGAGAAGACATTACTATGCGTTAAAACACTATCTATCCATGATTGGCAATGTACAATGAATTCAGCTCTGTACAGCAAATGCTTTGAAAACCACAAGTCATGTCTCCTCACCAAGTTAAAGGTGAAGCTCCAACTCTGTGATCATTTTTGCCCTTCCAGAATCCACTACATCAGAAAACAACAGGACGCAATAACACATACATCAGCATTCCAACTGTCAGGCAGTGGCTAAACTAGCATTTATAGGCCAGACAGAAACACAGGGTCCAGTGCCCTTGAAATGTCACAGATGTACTGGATTGAAAATGCTTTTTAACTGGTACTTGACATGATTTTGACTAATTGGCAGTCTTTTGTTGACTTCTTTAAACACAGTTTTCTAAAGCAGGGATATGCAAATTTCTTCCAAAAGTGTCCGAGGTAGGGTTAGGGTTAGTGTTGCAACAACACCCAGGCATTTTCTAATGCATCTGCCATGCTTTAGGATGTATTTCAAGTGCAGGAAAGTTGTCGTTTTGTTGTCTCCTCGAAAAACAAATTTCGACCAATTTTGACGTTTTTGCTAAGCCGCGCGGCTGTCGAAAATGACGGAAAGTCAAAATTCTGAAACTACACTTTCTACATGCTAAACATTCTTCTTTTCTGTGTTTAAAACTAAAGGAAATGACAACTTTAGCCAAACTATACTGGTAACTGTCATGCTCACATGAAAACTAGTCCATGATTGCGTATTTTATACGTCATTTCAGAAGCAGGTTGAAAAAAAAGCAATGCCACAAAATTGAAACCCATTCACACTAGATGCATTGAAAATACCTGTTAACTGGTACGTGACATAAATCTGACTGATTGGGAGTCATTTGTGGACTTCTTTGAACACAGTTTTCTAAAGCAGGGATTTGCAAAAGTGTTCCAGAAGTGTCCGAGGGAGGGTTAGGGTTAGTGTTGCAACAACACCCAGGCATTTTCTAATGCATCTGCCATGCTTTAGGATGTATTTGCAGTGCAGGAAAGGTGTCGTTTTGTTGTCTCCTCGAAAAACAAATTTCGATCATTTTGACGTTTTTGCTAAGCCACGCAGCTGTCAAAAATGACGGAAAATCAAAATTCTGAAACCACACTTTCTACATGCTAAACTTTCTTCTTTTCTGTGTTTAAAACTAAATGAAATGACAACTTTAGCCAAAGTTTACTGGTAACTGTCATGCTCACATGAAAACTAGTCAATAATTGCATATTTTATACATCATTTCAGAAGCAGGTTGAAAAAAAAGCAATGCCACAAAATTGAAACCCATTCACACTAGATGCATTGAAAATATCTGTTAACAGGTACTAGACATAATTGTGACGGAATGGGAGTCTTTTGTTGACTTCTTTAAACAGTGTTCTAAAGCAGGGATTTGGAAATTTCTTCCAAAAGTGTCCGAGGTAGGGTCCAAGATACACAACACTAATCAAAAGTTAGTGTTGCAACAACACCCAGGCATTTTCTAATGCGTCTGCCATGTTTTAGGATGCATTTGTAGTGCAGGAAAGGTGTTGTTTTGTTGTTTCCTCGAAAAACAAATTTGGACCAATTTTGACGTTTTTGGTAAGCCGCGCGGCTGTGAAAAGTGACGGTGTTACGACCCCAAGTGTGTAGGGGTAAAGGGGTGTAACATTTAGGATCATTCTTTTGGAAGCAGGTGGGTTTTGGTGAGGGACTGGGATGCGTGATAACAAGGGTAAGGAACTAGAGTGGTGCCAAAGAAAAGAAAATAAACAAAATGGAGCTGGCTAGGACAGTGAGGGAAAGCTAATCTGACTACAAAAGAAAACCCGAAACACACGGTCTTCGGCATCTTCAATACCCTAGCTAACCTGCACTGACTACCCAAAACCATACAAGACAACTGGCACTCACCCGTACTAAACTAGTGTACTAATACAAAATCAACTAAGTGTGTAAAGTGTACCCAACAACCTAAACTAACCTTATACATAAAAGTTCACACAAAAACACAAGTGAACCAGGAATACAAATAAGGGAAAATGAGAGTAAGCAACAGGAACAGGGTACAAAAGAACACAAAAGTTGAACATGTGACACGTTATGGCAAGGTAATGACAAAACAAGGATGAACACACAAACAAACGAAAGTACAAAGAAACTAACAGAAAACCAACAAAACAACAAAGCCGAAGCAATACAAAAATACACACACACACAAAGCAAAACAACAAACCAACGAGGCCGAAGCAAATAGCCAGAAGCGAAGCGAAGCGAAGCGAAGCGAAGCGATAACCAAAACCAAATGGGACCGAAGTCAAACAAAAGGCCTCTTCCTTCAGAAAACCTCCATGTTATATGCTGAATAAGATGTGTTCTGATTGGCTGAGAGCTAATTGATGATGACATCATACTGAAACAGTGGTGTAATGGTGAGCCAATGGGGGAGGGAGAACAATCAAGGGTCAGCAGTGTGGAACATAAAAGAAACACACACAGACCACACACTGGGATGTAACATCCCCACCCATAAAAACAAACATCTAATGTTTGGACAAAGAAGAAAAACACAAAGAAAACAAATCTTCTTTAGATTCTAGAAAGGGCATCAGCTAACACATTTTCTGCCCCTCTCTTGTGGAGAATTTCCAGATTATAGTTCTGGATAATCAACGACCAGCGCATCAGTCGCTGATTTTGATTATACATACGGCGCAGAAACACCAAAAGGTTATGGTCAGTGTAAACACTTACAGGTAGGTGGCTAGAACCTACATAAACTTCAAAATATTGTAAAGCGAGTAGTAACGCCAAAGCTTCTTTCTCAATTGTCGAGTAATTTAACTGATGTTTATTAAACTTTTTTGAAAAGTAACACACTGGATGGTCCAATCCATTCTTATCCTCTTATAACAATACTGCACCTGCTCCCACAGCGCTTGCATCAACCTCCAATTTAAATGGCAAAGAGAAGTCAGGGGGGCAGCAAGTACAGAAGTACTACACAAAAGAGCTTTCACATTCTCAAATGCATGCTGACATTCTTCGAACCAGGCAAATGTTTTGTTCGGGCTAAGTAAACTAGTCAGTGGGTTCACTACAGTTGAAAAGTTTTTACAAAAACTTCTATAATATCCAGCCATACCTAAAAATTCTGAAACTTTACTTTCTACATGCTAAACTTTCTTCTTTTCTATGTTTAAAACTAAAGGAAATGAAAACTTTAGCCAAACTATTCTGGTAACTGTCATGCTCACATGAAAACTAGTCAATAATTGCATATTTTATACGTCATTTCAGAAGCAGGTTGAAAAAAAAAGCAATACCACAAAATTGAAACCCATTCATACTAGATGCATTGAAAATACCTGTTAACTGGTACTTGACATAATTCTGACTGATTGGGAGTCTTTTGTAGACTTCTTTAAACACAGTTTTCTAAAGCAGGGATTTGCAAATTTGTTCCAAAAGTGTCCGAGGTAGGGTTAGGGTTAGTGTTGCAACAACACACAGGCATTTTCTAATGCATCTGCCATGCTTTAGGATGTATTTGCAGTGCAGGAAATGTGTTCTTTTGTTGTTTCCTCGAACAACAAATTTCAACCAATTTTGACGTTTTTGCTTACTCGCGCGGCTGTCAAAAATGATGAAAATCAAAATTCTGAAACCACACTTTTGTCTAGTGGTGTGTCTAATTATGGGATATGAGGGGATGGTATGTGCCATCTAGGGCTCAGAGACCAGTGAACAGGCACATGCTTGTGCAGGCTCTATGCTTTTGCAGGCTCGAGAGAAATGGTATACAATCCCACAACAGCATCTGCAGGCTGGTGCCAAGCACGCATCACAGATCTATGGCTTGTAGCACTTTCTGCAGTGGCCAGACATGCTACCAGCCTGGGAGTTTCAGAATACATCAGTAAAATTTCAGTGCACCTGCTACAATTTTGACATTTTCTTCATAATATCTTGTCGCAGATGTACAGTTAGTGATTCATTTCTTTTCAGATTTAACATAGTAATGTGAAAAGTACATTACAAAGACTTAGCACTCGGTGTTGTGTTTTAATGAATGATTCTTACAAGCCTCTTCTATCAAGACTCTTGATAGACTCATGTATTACTTCACTTTTTGAATCTGAAGATTTTTAATAATTTCAAGGCATTTACACAGCTGAAGTCAATGAACACTTCCAAATCCAGTAGCACAATTAACATTTACTTTACCTCTAATCTTTACCTCTGTATTAGATGGTGGACCAATTGCTTTTGCAACTAATTACTGAACACTAGTATTAGTTAGTCTTTAATCTAACCATGGTATTGGAATATGGAAATATGGAAATAAGATGTTATATCCCATATATATGTATATCCCATCCCATATAGTATGTAATATGTGCTTTTTGATCCTGACAGAGAACATTTCTATATATGAGGGGAGCATAATACTCAAAGAAGAAATTTAGTTATAATTTTCTTTTCTTAAAAAAAATCTCAAGGACAATCCCCATCTTTTCTGATAATTATTTCTTCCCACTCTAAAAACTTTATGCATTTATATATACTATTATAGTTCCTGGTGGTAGATAGCAATACACGTCCACAAGTCAATGTTATTGAGCTTTGTTGTGTTGCAAAGAAAAAATGTTTAAAGACCTTGTTTTGTGTAGATGTATTAGTAAAGCTTCTAGGTAAGAAACTGTCTCCATGTGTAAAAAAAAGAACCTCTTTCAAGCCCACCTTATACAGAGGATACAGCTGTTCAATGATGCTGGAGTGTCGACAGAACCTCCTCCATCGCAGCATGTACTGGTATTTACACTGTGCCAGCTGGTAGCTGCGGTCTGTGTAAAACTAAAAATATTATCATATTTTTAGACAATGAGAAAACAATGACCAGTCCCCCACTTACTGATACACATATGTAAGATGCATTAATAGCAGGTTCAGGTTTGGTCATCTAAGATTACCTTGTCAACTTTAGCCACCAACAGCACAAATTCAACACCCACAAATCAGGAGTCAATAGATTATGATGATTACATATCAAGACTATGTTCACTAGCTTTGCCTTGCATTTGGAATTAATGCACAGATATTGTGATCCTGAAGGATGCACTCCCACAGTGGGAAACAGTTCCACAGTGGGCAAAGGATCCACTATTGCTGTTTGCCGATTATATTTTTCCTTTTGGATCTCCATACTGACATCACCTTAAACACCTCTGCTCACAAAACATCAGCATGTTGAGCTGTCTTGGTCACGAAGCACTTGCCAAAAGTATCACTGTAATCACCCCTCTTACAAAATCACTGAGGTCTCTTCCTTCAATCATTCTAGCCATAAATATAGACATTAGGTCTATCCAGCATTTTTATACATGACTCTAAACATACCAGGATGTTATTTTGTGACTTTTTTTCTAAGTATATAATGTAAACATGCGCAAAGAGGTTGAGCAGCCAGTTGACCTTGGACTCCTAGAGGTTTTTTTTTCTCCTTACTAAGGAGTTTTTGGTTCCTCTCCTCCGTTGTCTTCAGGTCTTTTCTGTTCTGTATTCACAAAATTTATGGTTTCTTGCATCGTTAAGCGCCTTGCGGCAACCTTGTTGTGAAAGGCGCTGTATAAAAATAAATTGAATTGACTTAAAGCTTGAGATACACCTGTGAGGAAGCCTTTGCTTCAACAAACTTGGGGTTCATCATTTAGACAGGTGTTACAATTGTTGTCAACTACCTGTATGTAAAAGGTGTAGACTTATACATTATGTCCACTATGGTGGCAATTAGAATATTTTGCAATTACTTTTAAAGTTTTATGCCGGGATTGACAAACAGCGCCATCTACTGGAGTAAAAAATGTTTTTCTACGCTATTTAGTGTATCATACTTTATGCAGTCCATTAATATCTTAAGCATCCTCATTGTTAAGAAAATCTTCCATCAAAAGATGACAATGGAAGCCAGCAGACAACATGAATTCAATGAGCAAATCAGACTTAGTACCAAGGGGAAGGTTTGGAGTGAATGGACTTTGAAAGCATGTCCTTGGTGTCCTGCAAAGCCGCGGGGATAAACAGGCCATAAAAGTGTACATGCATCTCCCCAAATCAAGCTGAAGGTACAGCAGTGAATAACCAATATTTCATAGTGGTTGTCTTGGCTACTTGGTCATGAAAAGATCCCATGGCATGTTCATAGAAGTAGGGGTGTTTACCCTGGTGTCCTAGCTAAACTTCACTCTAGGTTCGGCCTACAGATAGTTCCCCCTTAAATCAAACTGCTGAACTAAAGAGCAATTATTGAATCAATTTCTCTCCTCACCAACCCGGTTTCTGTATTTCAGGCAAGCTGTACATCACCCAGGGGCTTCAATGGTAGATGAAATGGGGTTTCTCCCAGATGCAAATACTTTGGGATCCCCTGGGATAAATTCAAGGATGACTAATTGACTAAAAGGGCAGAAATCAGTGACGATCTGGGATGTATTTCAGGATAAATGGTATGGGAACAGCTCTGAGCTCAGTGCGGGTTGTTTCCGTCTGCACTCAGTGGGCTCTGGGTACCTGGTGCAGCAGCAGGGGAAGGCTCTCTGGAGTGTACTCCCGGCTCAGGCAGCTCTCCAGCTCCCTCTGCATTGCATCCGCCTGCGCCAAGACAGGTCTGGCGGTCACTACCTGCAACACCCACCTTGTGTCCTTAGTGGATAAGCACGGCAAATATACACCTGCGTTGCTTAATTTCATGGTAACTCCTTTCGAAAGAACATCGGAAAACATCAGCAATGATTTAACTTTTGAACTTACATAATTCTTCTAATAGCACATCAGATTTAGCTGGGGAAATTGGATGTCAAAATATTTACAGCCCTGCCTTCAGCTGTGTGTCAATAATAATTTGAAGTTACATCTTAAGTAACTGCAACTTATCTTTTGTAAGGAGCTTTTCAACTGGAAGACAAAAATGAAACTACCGAATCATAACCATTGAAATCTAAAACATATTATACGAGGTAGTCAATGGATAATATGCTGAATAAGAGATTTGATTCAATAAAAAAGAAAAAGTCTAAAAAAGAGTTTTAACACTTCACGTTACAAAAATGAAATCAAGTATGTGATGTTGTAATCTTGTAAGTATGTGATATCTTGTAAGTACAGTATGTGATACAAGAAGGTGATGACAAGAAATGTTGTGTTGATAACAAATTTTAAATTTCAAGGCAGACAGGGTGTACTGTAGGAATCCAAAAAAGATGAAAAGATGAGTTTTGTGTAGGTGCCAAAAGTTGATCAAAGAGGTACAAGTAATTGTCGTTTCACGACACAAGTGCTAAAGACTAGGTAGTGGGGGCAACAGAGAAAGGGGTGAGGTAAACACTAGGCAGGATGTAATACTATTAATTTACCCTGATGCAAGCAAACAGATTGAAATAATGGAGAGTCCAAGATAAGGGTATACTGAAATAATGAAGCAGAAAGAATACAACACTAGCAGCAATGTTTTAGATATTTTGCACAGGGGCAGCGAGACCAGCTTGTAGGCAGCTGTGTCACGGACGTCCAAAGGGACTACCCGAGGGCAGCAGGAGAGCGGAAAAAGACCCATAGGCGTAGCGGCGAGACGGGAAAAAGGCCCGGGCTCGTTAGTGCAGAGAGTTCAGGAATGCCGTATAGAAACCAATGCCCTCAGGTAGCGGACGTGGGGCGACCTGGTGCTAGGCGGGTCTCAGGACATCCAAACGTCAATGCTGAGCCAGGACAGAGTGCAAGACCCGGAAATATATAGCCCAAGGGAAAGAGAGGGGCCAGAAGGACAGCAGGCAGGAAACTAGGGACAGGACAGAGAAGGAGCGCCCTCTGGCTGCAGAGGGCGTGACAGTACCCCCCTCTTCATGGGCGGCTCCTGACGCCCATACAAATAAATGAGCTGCACAGCACTGGGGGGAGGAAAAACCTCATTTAACTGAAAGGAAACCTCCGGGAGTCCACGGCTGAGAGCTACCTCCTCCTCCAGGGTAAAAACCTTTATTGGGTGGAGGAAGGGGGGGTCGAGTAGAGCTCCGGAGACTTAAAACAAAAAAGTACACAAGCACAAACACAACAGAGAAAAACCTGGGAAAGACCAGGGAGACAAACCACAAAAAAACAGATAGGAACCAAAAACAGGTAGGAACCAAAGTTCCGAGTCACAGGGAGCAGGAGGGACAAAAAAGGAGGGGAAACCAGGAAGAAAAAAATCAAAACAAAAGGCAAAAACATGAAAAAACCACAAAAACCCCGGGGAAAAATACCGCAGACTGGGCAATAGGCACGTTCACGTTCTAACGCTGATATCGGAGAGAGGAAGACCAGGAAGAGCCAGGCACGAAAACCCGCTCCAGACACAGAAGCTCGGAGTGATATCCAGCAATAAGAATGGAGGAACGGCAGAAAGCTTACCATTCTATCACTGATATCGGAGAGAGCAAGACCAGGAAGAGCCAGGCACGAAAACCCGCTCCAGACACAGAAGCTCGGAGTGATATCCAGCAATAAGAATAGGAAAG
This sequence comes from Atractosteus spatula, assembly GCF_055471065.1. NCBI lineage: Eukaryota > Metazoa > Chordata > Actinopteri > Semionotiformes > Lepisosteidae > Atractosteus > Atractosteus spatula. The sequence goes on along the minus strand of NC_142707.1, from coordinate 45,771,975 downwards.
CCAGCTCAACATTCAATCACTGATATCGGAATGAACAACCTGAGGAGAGTCAGGTACGAAAACCCGCTCACAGACACAGATGCTCGGAGAGATATCCAGCGATTAGAATAGAGGAACTGAGAAAAAAAAAAGCCCAGAGAACAAGAAAAAACTGCGGAAAAACAAAAGGCGCCGCTCGCGGGGTCGAAAAAAAAAGGCTCAGCATTCTGTCACGGGCGTCCAAAGGGACTAACCGTGGGAAGCAGGAGAGCGGAAAAAGACCCATAGGCGTAGCGGCGAGATGGGAAAAAGGCCCGGGCTCGTTAGTGCAGAGAGTTCAGGAATGCCGTATAGAAACCAATGCCCTCAGGTAGCGGACGTGGGGCGACCTGGTGCTAGGCAGGTCTCAGGACACCCGAACGTCAATGCTGAGCCAGGACAGAGTGCAAGAGACGGAAATATATAGCCCAAGGGAAAGAGAGGGACCGGAAGAACAGCAGGCAGGAAACTAGGGACAGGACAGAGAAGGAGCGCCCTCTGGCTGCAGAGGGCGTGACAAGCTGCAGTTATGTAATCTGTAAAGAACAACTGCATCATGAACTGGAAGCTTCGTAGAGAAGGCTGTTATGAAAGGATGAATTCTTAAAATTAGACTAAATCTCCAGACAGCACGAGAGGCAGAAGAAAAAAATGTTATATGTGTGAAGGGACCATGAGAAGAAATAAGAGAATCTGGAAAGTGGGCAAAGAGATAAAAGAAGTGACCCAAATGCCAAGCACTGGTTAACTCCAGAAAGAATTAAATTAAGACCACAACCTGAAGTCTAATACTTCAGCGTATCTAATATGGAATGTGCTCTTTAATTCAACTCAAGTGCTCTTCCCCTGATCCAGAAGGAAACCAGACCAGTGTGGGTAAAGGTTCACACTTCATGGCTAGGCTTGTGAACTGCTAGATGAACTGATGTTAAGACTTCAAAGAGACTACTGTGTTAAAAATGTCCTCTCCTGTCGATTTTGACCTCGTACAGTAGGTTAATGTGTTTTTCACATTCCTCATTTTACTCATTACCTGTAAGGCTCGTCTCAGCACCAGCTCTCTCTCTTGTCTGAAGTAGGACATGTCCTTTGGAATATGTACAGAGCTGACACAGAAAAGGAGGGTGTTAGAAATTTATTCATTTTTGCTCTCCTACATTTCTCACCTCAATCAGAAACCTACAGTTTTACCTTCAGTAAACCCTTTCTCAGCCCACCTGCATTTAACAAGATACAACATGACATAATGACAGCCGTTTGTATCACAAACATTGCTAATTACAATGACTCATACATCTCTACTTTAAATTCTCTTAAAATTTTGCATACAATTCTTATTTGGTTCAATATATCACAAGAAGAAGAGCATAACAAAAACTATTCAAAAGATTCTAGTGACACCCACAGGTTCACTGATACTATTTCACAAAACCTAATAACAGAAGTTAGTGGGAAATACATCACAGTGCATTTGTTTCCTCTACTAGAAAAAAAATAGAAAAACACTTTTACAGTGGTACTCTCTTGCTGAATAAGAAGTACTTGACTGACTTAAATGCGACTCGTTAAATTTAGGAGGAAATACAGCTAAGATACAAGAATGCTCATTTCCCTCTAATTTGCAACACTGTGTGTCATCACTAATGTTTACAGCCTCCTGCAAGGACACAGTGCACAATGAAGTAGCATGGTAAAGACAAGAATCAAAACGTAGAAAAGAAGAATGCATTCTTAGGCATTTTATTTAAATGAAACACTCTGCAATTAATGGCAAGGAACAAAAACAAGAATTTACTGAACTAAAACTCAGAGCATAAAATATCTACCCTTTATTAAAATTCAATGCCAAGTTAAATATACAAAGATAAAAAAATATATACTACAATTGGTAAGTACTTATACTGTATTTAAAGAATGTAATCTATAAAGATGACAAAATATCTTTATGATGTTTTCCATGTATGGTGCAGCTATACTGATGACTGTTCATCCCTGTGTTACCTGTATGACTTTGCTGGTGTCCCTTGTAAAACCCCATTCTCTTCTATCTCTGTTTTCAGAGCGGACAGCTGAGATGACAGCTCTCGTTCCATTAGCTGCAATCTCTCTGTTGAGGAGACTTTATAAACCACTGCCATGTCTGTTAACCAAGCAGACAGAGTAAAGAAGGTGGAGGTCAGTTCAGAGGAATGATTAGAGGTTACAAATGAGAGGACGCCATTGGGTTGTGGATAGATTTCTCATCTCATCCTGCTGCTTCTTGAATGATTACATGGAATCTGTAAGAACAGGGCTCGGGAGCTTGTTCCAGTCACACATAAACCATTGTGTACAAAAATGCTTCCTGTTTTCAGTCCTAAATGCACATCTAAATGATTTCCACATTTCCATTGTGTTTGTTTTACATAATCTCTGCAGTGCACCTCCTGGTTGATGTTAATATTACCTCTTGGGATTCTATGCACACATTCATTAAATTTTACCAGAAATTTGACTGTGTTTGATAACACAGCAGCAATACAATAGTACTAACCTATACAGAGAACTGCGTGCAATTCTATTCCCTGTGTTACAATTGCAATCTTGGAAAGATTTTAAAAAACAGTGACCAGAAGATTTCGGCCTCTGAAGAACTACCTGTATACTATAATGCTGCTACTACCAGGGGATAGTGGTGAATAATTGACCCACTATGCTGGGTTTGTGCCAGAGCAAAAAAAAAGTTCCAGTTTTGTCTTGTTTGACCACAAAACCTTTTTGTCACTTGTATGCAGTATCACTAGAGTACTTTGATGCAAACTTCACTTCCTCATGCAGGATTTCATATGTTTTGTTTTCTTTCTATACACTTCCTTTGTGGAGTGACAGGGATGTAGCTGCCTCATGGGCATTTTCTCCCATCTCAGCCACTGAACTCTTTAAAACTCTTTAAAAGTTGCCATTGGCCTCCTGGTGGCATGCCTAACCAGTTTCCTGCTCACCTGACTACTCACTTAGAAGAGACAGGCTTGTCCAGGCAGTGTCTGGGTACCTCTCAGTTATTAACTCTCAAATTTACCACGCTCAAACTGTGCAAAGGTCTAAAAAATTCCGGAAAGCATTGTACATGAATAATAACATATTTATAAATATTTTAAATCTATACTTGGATATTGGATATTCAAACAAAATACTTTTCTGGGTAAAATAAGTTAAGACAAAAAATATTTTGATTGCATACTGTATGTACAGTATTCACCTTGAGTTAAAACTTGGTGGAAGCACATAGTTTTGCTACGCACTGTATATTCTAGTATTTTCAAAAATATTTGGCATAACGAATGGCTTTACACAGTGTTGTAATTTTTACATGTAATCTCTTGAACCTTCTGAACTGAGCATCTAAAGAGTGGCAAGATAAATTAAAGCATGTAAGTGCAGTTCGGGGTATTTAGGCTAGTTCTTCTGTGTGTTAATTTACTTTTCATCTCAACCACGTAGCAAAATATACTTTTACTTGTGCTTTGATATATAGGAGAGTTAAAGTCTGACAACTATGCTCTGTTTACTATCCTGCAGAAATGTAATTGTTAATTATAATGTGAAACATCTAACGAAATTAATCACTGTAAGTAATTAATTTTTTATTAATTACTTATAATTATTTTTCATTGAGGTTACAGATTGAAGTAAGATTTAACTATTTAAGTCCTCTTTATTCGATTCAGCGTTTGATTGTAATGTAACAGTTTCAAATAGCCCCTACAACCTTCAACACAATGTCCCTAACGCAATGCACACTCGAGCGGTCGAACACAGTACAGCATGTCCATCGCTGACTTACAGCTACAGTGGTTCACAGCTTGGCTCTTAAGGCAATAAACTAGACTTGTGACAGCACAACAGTGGGTCTGGGCCAATTCCCCCTTCTATACGAATGTCAAAGCAAATAATTACTAGCATCGCAGCAATGAAGTATTGTGCATTTCATTGAAACGTGTGCATTGTAAGAAGCGTTAGGAAGACGCAAACTGACAATTTCCAGACTAACCACTTTTCTGGAATTTAAATCGGTTTATAACCTGGCAATATTTGAACAATGATCGATCCTAGTTTTTTTGTCGTACATCTTGAACGTGTTTACGGGAAAAGAACTTAATTATGAAACCGCACAGGACGAAATACCAAAAAGAACCTGAGAAAAAGGGTATCATCTACCATAAAAGGTATTTATGCAACGCACACATGGGAATTGGCAATAAATAGAGCCATATTAAATCATTAAAAAAAACAGGTTTGACTTGAGCTGTTTCAATTAGTTTAGTTAAAATGTAACCCAAACATTAAAACACAATATAGTGTATAGCAAGCATACCTGTGAACTTCTGCGTCTGTGTTTGAACTCGTTGTCGCTGACTCTCCTTGGTTTCCTTTCAAGTGCAGGCGCGGATTTACCCCGCGAAAGTAACTATGGAGACTGGACACAACAGCAGGCGAATCCTTAGCATTTATGCCAATTTATCACCCAGCTACACTTTTATAGGTAGACAGCAATGTGCGAGAGTCGAAGGGTGTGAAAAGGTATCGTTTGTATTCTAAAAACAATGAAAACGAGGACATGAAATGCAAGCTAAATTATAGACAGTGCAGTGTAGGAAAGAAGCAGACATTTCTTTACACAAACTAACGGGCCATCTCATGACAAGCGCCTCATGGTGTTAAGGCAACCGTTTGAACCCTGACCGAGACAACCAGAGGACAGACGGCCAAGAAAGAAAGACTAAGCCCCCTCTTACTCTGTGATCCAAGTGTTCGGTGTTAACGAAAAAGTGTTTAAGCATGAATTTAATCATCTCCTCTCCTCCTAAAATAATACAGTAAACATTAAATACAGTATGTGTTGATAAATCTTCACATCGTCGGTGGATTCGTGTTGTTCGGTGCATTCAAACGGGTTGAAGGCTTTTAGAAATCTTTATCTTCCCAAAAACTTATGGCTGGGCTTTAAGAAGTTTAAAAAATATATTAATTTGAAAAAAACTAACTGGAGCAGCACCATGGTACAGTGCTTAGCATTGCTGCCTCACAGCTTCAGTTCACAGGGTACCATTAGCACAGAGTTTGTATGTTCATCCCAGAGTCCAAAAGACATGCAGGAACGTTAATGGCTTTTGGGAAAACTGGTCCTGGTGTGTGTGCCCCGTGATGGACTGGCGTCCCATCTAGGATGTGCCCTGCTTTGCACCCATTGCTTGCCAGGATAGGCTCCTGCTCCCCCATAACCCTGAAGTGGACAATCTTGTTAAAAAATTAGTGAATGGTAAAACTGGGGGTTAACCCTCTCCCCCTCTCTCCTCCACACTGAATATCATAGTGAGTTGGACTAGGAACCTAATTTGGGTTTACTGAAGTCTTGGACTTGCTTGTCTTAAAAACCTCATGCTTGTCTCTTGAAGCATAGCAAGAACATCAAGACAGCCAATCATGTAAGACGAAAAGGCAATCAAAATATTAAATTTTATTGTAAAAATTAAAATACAGAGCAAAACAGATTACAAGGTGTACTGCACATTTACATCCATCCAAAAATATATTAATTATGAAAAAGAAAACAAATTTTAAAAGCAGGAGCCAGGAACACAAAAGGAGCTCTTAAAGATAATCATTTTCCAATGCATTTTCAACTCCTAGGAAAAGATGGAGCGATGTCTCTGTGCCTTTGATGGACACGTTCCGCCGCAGAGAGATCCCACACTCCAGTGAGGAAAGATGAAAATGGGGGGAATGACCCCCTTCTCTTGCCCTCGTCCCACAGGAGTCCAGGCAGCTACTGCTCCCACACGATGTCGTCCTTCTTCAGGTGCAGCTGCAGCTTCTGGACTTTTTTCAGGAGCTGCAGGCTATCCTGACTCCTCTGTCCTTGAGCGGTCTTACAGGGGCTAGAGCATCGTGCGGACTCCACTCTGCTTGCTCCTCCTGTCCTCGGCTGAGCCCTGGGTGCCTGCCTCTTTGCCATCTTGGACTTCTGCTTCAATGTCTCTACCTGCGGAGAGAGGAATAACCCAAGCTGCATTTGAGGGAAGAGGACAACAGGCGCGTTCACTTGTCCATCCCACCCAAACATGGCTACTCACAGTAGTCAGTTAAGTGTTACATGTCACATTGTACTAAAGATCATCACATTTTCCTCACTTTCCCTTTTGAAATACCCATTACATTGTTTAATGGAGAAAAATGAAGCACTATATGGCAGACTAAGAATTATAATTAAATCACATGTACCTACAATGGTTCTGTTAGAGCAGTGGTTCTCAAACTTTATGGACCAAGTACCACCCCTAATCCAACCAAAGCATCCACGTACCACCTACAAGTCATCATCTCATAGGAACTCCAGAAATTCTCAATGACCTACATGAGCGCGAGTGCACACACACTCACACATACATATAATAAATATTATAATAATAAATTTCGTAGCGCCTTTAAAGGTGGCTTCTCAAAGTGTTTTACAGAAAAAAAAAACAGTAACAACAACAACAAATAAAAATAATAAAAAAGCACCATTTCAGTCAGAGGGGTGAGCCCGTTTAGTCGAGCAAAGCAGATGTGAATTAATTTTTCGAGCCTTGATACAATTCACAACAGAGCCTAACAGATTTTAAATCGTCAGGCATTTTCTTGACGGCAAAGGTCTCGCGGTGGATGTTGCAATGCATCCATTCATTTCTGGAGCAACCTCTCTAATTCGTGCAACTACACCGTTATTTCGGCTTGTCATTGCTCTAGCACAGTCTGTACAAACTCCGACATTTTATCCAGTCGATGCCATTCTCTTCGATAAATTCATTCAGAAGCTGAAATATGTGCTCTTCTGTAGTTCCTGTTGGTAGCGGTTTACAGAACAGAAAGTCCTCACGGGACGTACCCTCAAACCCGTATCTAACGTAAACGAGCAAATTGGCCAAATCGACTACAAACTCATCTACAGATGCAGCCATTCAAAATGCGTGCGTTATTTTGCGGCATACCCCGGTGGGCGTGTCGCGGCATCACGCAGTGTCACGCAGTGTGACGTGGTTAATCGCGCGTCATTTGACGCTCTGCCGGAAACTATCCGGCGTCACCTTGTAAAACCGCCAGGGGGAGCTTAACCTCTCATGTACAGCATTTGAGCCTTTAATTTTGAACAGTGTATTACAGCATGTTAATCTTCAGTCATTAAAATGTTGGTATATTTTATGAAAGCAAGATTGCTCAGTTGGACAAAAGTACACAACCTACCTTTATCAGAAATATTTATGCATCAAAGCCTTTACCGAAGATATTACTAATAGTATTAATAATGGATGACTTTGGACAAGCTGTATACTCAAAGTATAATTTCTTTAGCACATTTGTACAAGCACTTGGAATCTGTCCAAGCCATACTTTGTCAGGCATTTTGTTTTACTTCAACGGGCATAAAAACTTCCTTGCTTTTAACAGGGCGTTTCATAATTTCTAACTACGAAAATGATTTAAAATGCGACACCTATCATTCAACTAGAGCTTAAAATATCACAAGGAAAAATACACACCGGTATTCCATTTCTCCCTAAACATTGTAAGCTTCGAAGTCTTTAACTAACGTGATACCGGAGTCAACAAGCATACTTTTAGAATTTGATTAAAAGGGAATATAATATGGAATCGCGTATCTCAAGAATTTAATAACGGTATGATTATATCCGTGTACTGCGGCAGGGCTGTGTAGGGCTGTTTCGCCTGCCTGCTCATGCGAGCTGACTGTAGCCGACTGGTCTAGGTGCGTGCCTGCCAACGGGCAGGTTGTGTGCTCGAATCCAGCTGGTGCTGAACCTTCCAGTTTTATTTATTTATTTTTTAATTGCGTAACATATTACCGTATGCAAACTGTACTGTATACAGTATGTATATGTATATTTAATGTCTTAACTGTGCCCGTTTAATTGAATTTTAAAAAATTATTTAACACGAACATTAAGCTGTTTACATCTTCCGCCTGAGAACAGTCACCCGTTGCTACCCAACGCAGAATGGTGATTGGCTGACACCATCTGACACCCCTCTGATTGGAGAAAAAAGACGTGCTAGTTTGCTATACATACTGTAACAGGAAGAGGATTTCTTTCTATTCAAAACGTGTATTTTAAAAGTTTAAGAAGTAAAAACCTTACAGCGTACACAGATTTCTAAACTGATCAGGATCGTTATCTTTGTCTTATGCATAATAATATTCACCGCTCTGTGCAGCAAATTAATAATAAACTTTATTTTATATAGCGTTTTAAACGAATAAGTAATTAGATTGCTCATAAACCTAATCACTTGCTTTTTCTTTTTATTTAGGCTCAGATTTCAACTATAGATCGTATTATTAATAACCATAATAACAACCAACCAACAAAAACAACCATATAAACATAATACCAACCAAAAACATAGATAACAACCACAATACAAAATCAAATATATCAAACCATTTTACTCTCGCAAAGTCCTCCAATTATCATAATCCCGCCCCTTATGCAAAACCAAACCTTCCTCCCATCCCAGTTTATCCTGTTTATCATAAACAAAATCCACCTCAATTTTCAACATAAAGCATTACACAAAATCAATACCTCAACACTCCATACTCAACAACGATAATTCACAAACAGCCAGAACATGTAACTACACATTCCCAAACAGACCTAATTTCCATAGCCCCGCCCCTTATGCAAAACCAACATCCCTCCCCTGTTCTCTCTCTCCCCTGGCGGTTGTAATTGTTTTTATTTTCAAATAAATTTTAGCAAAGTCATGCATTTTAAAAATCTTAAGATTTTTATATTTATGTCTTTATTTAGTGGTTTCATTAGTGACAAAGGCTAAACTTTCTTGGAAAAATGTCTTTTATGTAAACCATGTTTGCTATTTATTCATTCAGGGCTAAAATATGTTCATTGTATTCTAATGAAAGAAGGGTTCCTTTCGCCGTAGTCGGGAGCCTAGCCTTTAACTAGTAAGTACTGTACTTACTGGGTTTTTGAGGGGGGGGGGGGGAGAAAAATCGTTTTCCCAGCCTAACAGTATTGTTTTTAACCTGTAAATTTGCTGGACAGAGAGGTGAACATTATTACACAGAAGACAAAGATAGCGATTTACGTTGCATTGTGTATCGTGCTGCTTTAATACAGTTTTAAATAATTGGAAGTCTAAACAGTATCAGCTTTATTTATGGGTTTTAAATAAAGGTGATTTAAACGCGATTTAAATCAATATAAATGTTTATATTGTAACGCATAGGTGACTATTCATTGTTATTAAAATGACTTAAATTCGATCATGTTGTGATATTTAGAAATATACATTTGTTTGGTGCGAGTGAAGTTTTATTTAATCTCTGAGCCATACTGATTCTTCTGGAAGCCAGTTTCCGCCAGGGAGTAAAAAAAAACACACTATGGTATTCTCTCCAATGCAGTGCAGTTAAAAACATACCTCTGATGCTGCTCCTAAATGAATATCGTTTATGACCATCAGAAGCTTTATGCTCCTTTTCTTTTTTCCAGTGGATTGAACAGGGAGAGGCATTTCATGATGTACTTTTCACTGATGAAACAACAGTGGCTCTGGAACAGTTTTCAACCATGTCGTTTTATAAAAAGGGGAGATATGTACACGTTACTGAAGCTAAACGTTTAGCCTTTGTCACTAATGTAAACACTAAATAAAGACGTATAGAAATCCCTACGTTACAGACTGTATATGGCTGGTATTGGTAGTTTAAAGAAAAAATACACACCAGTATTCCACTTTCTCCCTAAACATTTTAAGCATCAGAGTCTTACATGTGGTTATTTATTGCATAATTTAATTTTGAAAGCCACTGAGACATCAGGTACTACTGTTGTATGGTACAAGTGTGGTACTTTTAGGGGTTCCACGGTACAGAACACTAGTTATTTAAATATGATTGATAGATAAATAGGCCCACTTTATTCATCCTGAAGAAGATAGAAGACATCCTGATGTCTTAACACAGATACTACAGTGCTTAAGTACTACTCACGTATATGTTTCTAGGTTTATATTATGCATTTCATACGGTCAAATTACTTTTGAGCAACTAATAAGAAGCGCGAAACGGTATGCGTTTTAGTTTCGTTTCGTGCTGGGACCCGTGGATTGATTAGAGATATCAAGTACATACAAGTCATTTTTTAAATGTTGTAGTTCGTCTTGAAAAAATGTTACGAGTACATCATCTATCAACAATTACACAGGTTCTGTTTCCATATTGCGGATTTTGGTTACGTAATATTATGTTCTAGATTTCACGTTGTGAATATATGATTTGGGCAAACAGAGCCGCAAAGAAGTACATTATGGGTGGTTGGTTTTTTTTTGCAGTTTTATCTAGAACAAGCGATGCTTAAACCTTTGTCTGATTCTTGTGAAACTATCCACACGACAGTTACAGTACCTAGGAGTTGACTTCAGTGATGTCACTGATGGGATGTTTCTAAAAATCCATCCTCTGTAAAACGTCTTCTCTAGTTGTCCTGCATATGTATTCGCTAATGAAGCTGTGTGTTCTGAGCCTGGATCTCTACATTTGTGTATGAACCAGCTTAGAGGGCTAAAGACAGCTTGTGTTTAAATTGAGTGTAAGGCAATTTATGCTTCTAAAGTCATGGTCAGCATTTTTGTACTGTGCTGTAAACTTGTTCTGTGCCAAGTCACATTATTTTATAGCGTTTTTATAGCGTTATCAAATCCGGTGGCGCGGTGTTAGTTTCCTGACTCCCATGTCACATGGTCTGTGATTGAAACCTGTAATACCGGTTTAATTCGTCACAGCCAGCACTCCGGTTGTAAAGTAGAAGCAGGCGAGATTTCCAGCGAAAAACACCTCCCCCTTCTTCAGGTGTGAGGGTCTTCTGCTCAGAATGAAACGCTAAAATGTAATGTAGGCTCTGAATGGGTTCAATTGTGATTTGGGCTTGATTAAGGTCGCTGCCTTTCATCTAAAACCCTACTTGAATCCTTCTAAACTAAAAATCAGTGTTAGTGAGTTCTAAATAAAGAGGTATCCAGGTAACAGTGAAACGGGCGGACAGTCTGGGGAGATCGCCCGTTTTCCATGTAAATAGTTCCCTGGTTCCGCACCCCTTGGTGTTTCTCTCGCTCTCTCTCGGGTCACCTGATCATTAGCTCGAAAGATTTGAGTGCTTTGTGTATATTCTAATGGTAGTGGGGGCAGGGTGTGTGGGAACAGGTTTGGTTGAAATTGCATTGGAGATCTATGTTCTTCACACCTGAAACATTTTCTCTGAAAGCATTTTCTTCGCTGTTTAACCGATCTTGTTACAGCATGTTACAGTTTACTATTATTAACCATATTAATTTTAAGTGCTTAATGTAAAATCTTGTAAAAATATATTTTCATTGTTCAAATATACATTAAGTCTGACTATCATATAATAAGTTAAATACAAAACTAAAGAAAAAATAGGGTTAAATATAATTCAAAATATTTTGCTAACAATGTTAACTGTTTATGAATAATAAAATGTATTAGCTAAGGAGTAGGATGGCACAGTTGTTAGTATGTTTTTTGTTTTGTTTCTTTTTCATAAATACAACAGTAGTACCTGATGTCTCAGTGGCTTTCAAAATTAAATTATGCATGCAAACCTGTGAACTAGAAAGATAACTAAGATATCCATCCATTTATAATGGTGGCAAAGTGGTTAGCATTGCTATCTTGCAGCACTGGGGTCCTAGGTTCAATTCCTGCCATCCTGTGTGTGTGGGGTTTACATGTTCTCTCTGGGTTACATGGTTTTTCTCCATATGTGTGATATGACTCCCTCTCGCACTCCAAAACATACTGGTAAGTTAATTAGTTTATGGGAAACCTGGCCCTGGTCTGTGTGTGTTTGTGTCTGTCTGTCCTGTGATGGACTGGCGCTATGTCCAGGGTGTATTCTGCCTTGTGTCCGTTGCTTACTGGGATAGGCTCCAAATCCTCTGTACTGGATAAAGAGATTAGAAATGGAAGTAAAGGCACTGTGTGGATGGAACTATACACAGTGTTAGAAACCCACTATGAAATGGCAGCATCTCACTGAGAATAAAATATTTTATACTGCTGGCTTAAGGAAACAGCCTTTCCACCTCTCTTGCACATCAGTATCCATACCTAGTTATTTAAACAAATTGCCTCTAATTATAAACATCTTAATATGCTGGCTCTGTGGATCCGCATCAGCTATGTTTGCCCATTCCTTCAATTCATGTGCATCCAACACACAGTTCAATGCCAGCAACTACACATAATCTAAAATACAATCCTTATTTCAGTATCTATGTAAACATATAGTCTGTTAACTTCATCATCTTCATCAAAAGTATGCCTAACCCCATTAGGAAGTGTTCTTGTTATAAGTGTATTCCTCAGCTTTCCCCAAACTATCTTCTTCTTGCCAACATCTCTAGTCTTTTATCTTGCAATAACTCAGCCAACACTTAAATCTCCAAAAGCTGCTTGTGTTAATTTCTTTAAATCACAAATATCATGTGTAAATACTGGCCATGTAATACTCTGCATTGTGGAATAATAGTTTATTTTAAAGGGAACTAGAGAAACTAAGAACTAGAGAAATCAAGAAAGGCTTTTTTTCTAGAATTAATAAATGCACATCCTGTTCACTGGGGAAATTAAATCCACACTGAGCAATCTTCAATATGTTCACAATATGACAGCAAGAATCCTATCAGGGATGCATTACACCTGTTTTCAAGTCCTTGCACTGGTTACCTATCAGATTTCGAGTCAACTTCAAAATCCTTATCCTCCTTATGTACTGTCCTACAACTGGTATTATTGATCTCCGAATTATTGTACTTGACATGACTTCATTCAGCCTTTCCTGAACGTCTATGACAGGCAGAGAGAGTGCTGTTTCTGGTGCGATCTTTTACAGCTGACATTTCACTGTTTTAAACGAACAAGAAATTAGATTGCTCATAAATCACTTATTCTATATAAACACAGCGTAATTGCCCTCCGAAAATCTTCTTTTTCTTGTTCGTTTTAGAGACCTTGATCGAAACTGATTTTAGATGTCAGAAAGGATTTATTTTCTCTGTATTTCCTACATTGCTTTGTCGAGATTTTAACTTTATATCTAGGCTCAGATTTCAACTATAAATCGTACAGTAATTAATAGCAGTAAATACTGATGTTTATACATAAAAAAGTCATGCCTTGGAGTATAGACCCCCAAAGGAATGCCATAGACTCAAACTGCAAAATAAACACATACAGAAAGAAAGTATTTGTATTGTAATTGCAAATCCTGGTACTGTATGAGTGATTGGTATGACTTTCCTCATTACAAATCTCTTATTAGAATTTAAATTTCTCTGTAACTCCAGGTCAGAACAGAGAAAATGTAACTGCCTTAAGGAGTTTACGATTATGAAAAATAGAAGGATAAGCATGATACGTATGTCTTCTGTCATTTTCTAAGTCATGTTACTGAGCACCAAATCTTATTGAGAATATGAATCCATTTAAGGTTTATACCATTAAAGTAACGGTTTATTCCATGCTGAAAATGTTTGTACCAGACTTTTTTGAGGCCTGTTTAATTGTGTCTGAAGTCTGATGTTGTAAATTTTATTGTTAAAAAGATCCATGAAAATGTCACTACTAAAGTTAGCTGGTACTGTTGGTACTGTAAGTGGCAAGTAGAGCTCATATTTTAGATTTTGTGTAGTTGCTAGCGTTGAACTGTGTGTTGGATGCACATGAATGAAGCGACGGACACAAGGCAGAATACACCCTGGACATAGCGCCAGTCCATCACAGGACAGACACAAACACACACACACCAGGGCCAGTTTAAATCTAACCTCAGAACCTTTCTTTTCAGAAGACTTAGTGTCTGTATCTGCTTCATTTTCTAATTTTGGTAGCACCTCTACCTGCTTGTCTTTCTTATATGCATTTACTTTGTAATCTGTGGTCCTTTTATCTGTTTTTACATCTACTGTATTGCTTTGAGATGCCACCTTTAATGGTGATATATCAAATAAAGTTTTTTATTATTGTTATAGGGAAACATGATCAGATTGTCCCTGGTTCAGAAAAAAAAGATCTAAAGTATACTAGTTTGTCACTCTTCTAATTCCCTTTGCTAAATGACTTTTCATACTAATCTGATCAATCTAACTGCCAGTTTTCTGTGCTTTCTCTATCCTGCTAGATTTGCAATTATTCTGAAAATTTTCATCTTGAAATAACTCATTTCTAAATACCTTTTTCACTGTTAACATCTTGCAGCAACTCTGCGACAAAATATACACTCTGACAGTTCATCCTGCTACCAACATTAAATAAAACAAATCTTAAGATTTCTATATTTATGTCTTTATTTAGTGGTTTCATTAGTGACAAAGGCTAAACTTTCTTGGAAAAATGTCTTTTATGTGTTGCGGAAAAAACTGACTTGCTTTAACAAAATATGTTTACAAATCCTTTCACCTGGCATTTTCGTAGTTAGAAATTATGGAACGCTCTATTAAAAGCAAGGGAGTTTTTATGTCCGTTGCAGTTCTTTTGCAACATGAATATAATTATATCGTTATTAATTTCTTGAGATACGCGATTCCATATTATATTCCCTTTTAATCAAATTCTAAAAGTATGCTTGTTGACTCCGGTATCACGTTAGTTAAAGACTTCAAAGCTTAAAATGTTTAGGGAGAAATGGAATACTGGTGTGTATTTTTTTCTTTAAAGTACCAAGACCAGCTATATACTGTATGTTTATGTTCCAAAATTAATATCGTTTATGGCCTTCACACGCGTTACAGTATGCTCCTATTCTTTTTATGCTCAGCTACTAAGATTTCCCTTCATTGGTAAATTCAATATCTACAACGGGCACAGCAAAGACGTTTTTACTGTAAGTCTTTCTACGACAGACCAACGGACCACGAGTGCCCCTGTCGGTCAACCAATCGCTTACTGCGGTGCCACGCGTCATCTTGCGTCATACTGAGCGACGTCACCTGCGGTACGTGTCTGTGACGCACACTTTGAATGGCTGCATCTGTAGTTGCAGTGAAAAACATCTGCTCATCTTAACGCGCTCTATCAGCGTACTTTCGATATAATACTTCATTTCAATAATTCTATGAGTGACTGTGTCTTTCGGGGGGGCAGCAGGTCGAGCTGTTTAGCAGCTTTTTCTCCACACCTAATAGTGTGGCTTACCTGCTTTAGCAATCCGCAAGTTTGCATTTTTCCGCGTTTCCGTTTTTATTTCCGTATTTAAGTTTTTATTTCATGCGCATGGGAGAGAAACACAGAGACGCTCGGTGTATTTTTCTCAAACTAACTTAGAACAGTTCCTAAATATTTTTCTGTTATCTATCACGCTTTCCTGTGCTCACAAGATTACCAGCATTCGTAGCACGCATTTCTATGCATTCCTATGTTTACAACGTTGGTATTGTTCCAAAATCACGCACATTCTCTTACCTCCCTATTTGCTGGAGATACTGTAGCTTTATTTAAATACAATTGGTCACTTGCGTCCGTAGCACGCATTCCTATAGAGTGGTATAGAATTACAGAGTATCTCTTGTGTCCACTAAATTATTAGCGCGCGCTGTATCGTAGTACGTAGGCTGCGTATTCGACACGTATTAAAATACAAAATATGAAAACCCGTCCCGATTTTTCAGCGCACACAACAGTTCCAGGGTCATTTGGCGTACCACCTGGCGGCACTCCGCGTACCACTGCAGGTACGTGTACCACAGTTTGAGAACCACTGTGTTAGAGTATCAACATACTTCAGGAGTAAAAATAAAAAAAAAAAACATGGAAAGGATCATGGAAAGGTTCATTCCATGATAAAAAGGTAAAGAAAAAAAGCTACGTTTCGGCTATGGAGCCCTTCTTCAGGCATGGAATAAATACACCCGACATCTGAAGAAGGGCTCCATAGTCGAAACGTAGCATTTTTTCTTTACCTTTTTATCATGGAATGAACCTTTCCCTGTTTCTTTGCAGCCTACCCATGCTGACACAGCTCCCTATTCAAATGTTAAAAAGCCTCAATATGAAGAACTCTGAAAATAAAAGCAGGACAGATTAATAGGCCATGTTTAAACTGCAGCTAATATTTGAAAATAAATTCTTTTAGCAGCCTGAGCATTTTGAGCATGTAGAGTCAAACAGCAGATCTACTGTAAACACAGGTACACATACTATTACCAAAAAATGGTTGCTTCTGGCAGGTGAACAGGAAATCTGGATGAAACTAAAGGTAATTGCTCACATCCCACAGACATTAATTGAAGTGCTCAGGCCTTTCTTTGTCAAGTTGTACCAAGTAAACTATAACATTGATGTGGATCGTGACTAGAAAACGGCTTCTCTTCCAACTCACAGCCTTCTGGTGTTTCTTCAGCTTGGAGATCTGCTCCCCTTTCACCTCCATGCGCTTCACCAGGGAGTCCAGCTCTCGCTCCAGGTCTTCCCTCACCTCCAGCCTCTCCGTCTCTTGGATCTGTGTCACCAGCTCTTGGTGCTCACTGAAACAACACCCAGGTCATCCAGCTCTGTGGGGCTCTCCCTGCCTACCCAGCGCGAGCCCATATACGCCCAGCTGCTAAAAGCATTCCACTTCCAAATATACAAATGGACGGTCCCTGCACAGCTGAAACCCTCGCCTTAACAGATTTCACTTTAACAGACTTTGGATATAAAGGAGAAACTCTGGTGAAGGGAGATTTTGTTTGCAGAGGGAAGTTTATGGTGTTGAATTGCGATCTGAAACCTATACACTGGCAAACCACATGAAATTATTTCAGACGCAAATGGCTTTCGACGATTTAGTGAACATCACGGTGTGGTGAATAACAGAACCTACGGTGAAGCTTTGAGTGTGCCCTCTGAAGAGACAGAACCAATCTGCAAAACACTGAATAAATTAATCCAAAATGAAGGCATCATATTATCCCAACTATACAATGCCAATGGAACAGGTCTCTTCAGCCTTCAGTAAATACCCAAGAAGCACGAGACATCTAGACCCGTAAAATCAGCAAGGAAAGGATTTTAGCATTACTGGTGCAAATGCTGGTGGTTTACACAGATTGACACCTGCAGTTGTCTGCACGTCACTTAGACTGGGAGTCCTCAAGGATATAATGAATGAGCTTCCAGTAGTCTTTTACCATTCTAGAAAACCTTTAGTTTACTACTGACAATTTTTTCCTAATATACACGACAATTATTTTATTAAGCCTGAGATATCTCATTAGTAAGTTAATGGACCTCAGGCAATACTGGACACCCCTTCCACCCTATTAGTCCAGTAGACCTCCAGAAGGGACCCAGAAAACCATCATGGACCCATTCTAAATGATTTTACTAAATGGTGTAACAAGTTATTTTTGCAGTAAAATGTTTTAGAAACAAAGGAGCTGGTCACTGATTTTAGGTAAAATGCAACACACCGCCTAACCTACATACTCTTTCAAACAATGTAGTGTAACTATCTTCTCCCTTATCTTGCTGTAACACTGTTGCACTGATTTCTTGGTTGGTAAACTTTGTGATTGTGTTATGTTGGGAGTGTGCTGTAAAACAAAATTCCCCAAATGGGTCAATAAAACTTGAATTGAATTAAATTAAATTGAATAGAAAGACGTCCCTTCTATCCAATTAATCAAGGAGACAGGTTAATAAACAGAAAATCAAAAATGTAATATAGGAAATTTGACTGTTCATTCTAGTCAATATCTGAAAATACCATTTAAAAGTATGAGCGAAATGCAAGTTTGTTTTTGTTTCACTAACATTTTCTTCTTTGACCCTGCAAAACCACATTTGTAAAAATATGTGGAGGCATGTCTAAAAAGAGCAGTTTCTGCAGAGCTGGTGGTCTATGAAACAAACAGTCAGGCCACACTAGGATTGATGAATCGCTGAAAGCATTTCAAGGTTGGATTATAAAGCAACTAAAACCAGTCAAAACCATGGGGATATTTGTCCATGTTTTAATATTGTAACCTTTTTTAATACATCTTAATATTTGATCAATTATCCATCACAATATATCCGAAATTGGATATTTTGTTATAATTCACTTAAGAGAAAGGGTAAAACTTGATACTGAAAAATATTTCTGTTTGTCTAACTAGATTACACCAGCTGAAAACCTTTGGCGTCTCAAACAATTTAATACAGTTTTCCAGATTCATTCTGATTGCCTCTATAACTAGCTTGGCAGTACATCTGCTTGCTCCAAAGGCAAACTGCAGTGTGCTGTACTCTTTGTGGAGAGGGTTATTGGCATCTTTCCTCAATTGATGATTTGTACAATTCCAGAGCAAAATAATGCACAAGAAAAATTGCTGATGACCCCTATGACACAGGTCACCACTCGTTTCAAAAAACGTCCCTCTATAAGAAGCTACTGGTCTATTAAAACTAGAATCAGCTGGTATCTGAACAGCTTCTGTCCTAGGCCTGTCATTTTGCTTAAACAAACAAACAAAATTACTAGCTACTCTATATGTGCCCTGTCTTAATGAGGTCTATTGTCTTGTTTGTGTATGGCAGTGGTTCTCAAACTATGGTACAGAGCGGCCGCCAGCTGGTACGCCATATGACCTTGGAACTTTGTTGTGTGCACTGAAAAATCGGGACAGGTTTTCATATTTTCCATTTTAATACGTGTTGAATACGCAGCCCACGTACTACGATACAGCACGTGCTAATACTTGAGTGGACACAAGAGCTACAATGTAATTCTATTCCATTCTATACGACGCAAGTGACCAATTGTATTTTAAAAAAGGTATCTCCAGCAAATAGGGAGGTAGGAGAATGTGCGTGATTTTGGAACACCGCCAATCTTGTAAGCACAGTAAAGCATAGAAATGCGTGCTACGAACGAAAGTGGCCAATTGCATTTCAAAAAGTTATCTCCAGCAAATAGGGAGGTGTAGAATATGCATGATTTTGGAACAAAGCTAATGTTGTAAGCACAGGAAAGCAAAGAAATGTGTACTACAAACGCTGGCAATCTTGTGAGCACAGGAAAGCGTGATAGATAACAGAAAAATATTTAAGAACTGTTCTAGGTTAATTTGTGAAAAATACACCAAGCATCTCAGTTTCGCTCCCATGCGCATTAAATAACTTCTTTTAACTTCTGAGACGGACTACTGAAACGGAAACGGGGAAAATTTCAAGCTGGCGGATTGCTAAAGCGGGTAAGCCCCACTATTTTTGAAGAACCTTATTTATCGTTGGCAAAAGAGCTGACACGTATTATGTGTGGATTAAAAGCTGCTAAGCAACTCAACCTGCTGCCCCCTCTGAAAGACACAGTCACTCACAGAATTATTGATATGGCGGATGATATCAAAAGTACGCTGATAGAGCGCGTTAAGATGAGCAGATGCTTTTCTCTGCAATTAGATGAGTCTGTAGATGTTGTCGATTTTACCAATTTGCTCGTTTACGTTAGATACGAGTTTGAGGGCATGTCCCATGAGGACTTTCTGTTCTGTAAGCCACTACCAACAGGAACTACAGGAGAGCACATATTTCAGTTCCTGAATGAATTTATCGAAGAGAATGTCATCAGCTGGATAAAATGCGGAGTTTGTACAGACGGTTCTAGAGTGATGACAAGCTGACACAGCGGTGTAATTGCACGAATTAGAGAGGTTGCTCCAGAAATGAATGGACGCATTGCAGCATCCACCACGAGACCTTTGCCGTCAAGAAAATGCCTGACGATTTAAAATCTGTTGTGAATTGTATCAAGGCTCTCAAGATCTGCTTTGCTCAACTAATTGTTGTTGTTCCTGTTGTCATCTGTAAAGCGCTTTGAGAAGCCACGTTTAAAGGCGTTATATCAAATAAAGTTTTAATTATTATTATATGCGTGTGTGTGAGTGTGTGTGCATGTGCGCTCATGTTGGTCATTGAGATTTTCTGGGGTTCCAATGAGAAGATGACTTGTAGGTGGTACTTGGATGCTTTGGTTTGATCAGGGGTGGTACTTTGTCCAAAAAGTTTGAGAACCACTGGTGTATGGTATATGTAGAATGTTCCTGTAACACCAGGTACACCAGACTAAATTCCTTGAACATGAAATGTACTTGATGTCAAAAAGATTATTCTGATTCCTATTACGTTATTTCTGATCTGCACAAAATCATTGCTGGTTATAGAATACTCAGAGCTATTCAGTATATTAAAATAAGCATAACTAGAAAACATGCAAGACTATAGTAGTAGAGTTGGCCATTATGATATAATACAGGAATGTAATATATTCCAGTCAATATTTTCTTCAATTCAATTCCTGTTTGCTGTGAATGAAAGTCTACATATAACTGGCATGTAATGTTAACCCCTCGGAAAGCAGTGCGTACACACTTAATAGCACAGTAGAATACTCACAAGCTCATTTGTCCCAGCTCGTCTTGCAAAGCTAGGAGCAGATCTGATAGGCTGCCTCCCGAGGAGGGCGCAGAGCTGGAAGAGACGGACCCTCGCAGGCCCCTCCCGTGTTCAGGCCGGGATTTCCTTGGGGTTTTCTGCGGAGAGCGGATGTGGAGGTCCTGGTTTCCGTCGCACAGCTGATGACTATGGTGCTTCATTATGTGCAGGACATTCTGCACATTCGCTCTCACCGAGTGACTTGGACTGGTGGACTAGGTTAACAAGATGATCTCAGTTATTAGTAAATCACTTCCAACTATGCAGTACAGGCAATCCACCAAGCTCTTATTCGAAGCAATGAAAGCAACAACAGACCCAAGAGTTATGTTCCATGCTTATGTGAAAATGGTAGAACAGTAGACATTTTTGAGCTAACACTGTATGAGCTGAATACTGTACTGTCTCTTTGACAGGAGAGACAACCGAATCTGCACTGCTTTACCACCTGCATCAGATAAAGGGTCAGCTGAAAGTACGTTTAATTCTATATAAAGGAGATAATGACACTCAAGTTGTTTTCCCAGGAATTTAAAATCAAAGCAGCAACATACCATTTAGCAAGATGACCAAAAGAAGCACAACTCAGCATACAATGCTCCAAATGCATTAAGAATAAGGCAGGGACCAAATATTCGGAGAGCAATGCTGTGCTTATAAAGAAACGTCAATACACACCGTTCCAGCCACAAAGGGAAGCTGCTTTGCCTTTGGAAAAAACACAGGCTTTGGAACATCATTCTTTGCCGTAGATATTTTCTGAGGAAAAAAAAACTTGAATCTGAACACGAAGAGAATCTGGTTTCTTGGATTAGAAATACTGCTAAGTATTTCCGATTTCTAGACACAGGTCTGAAATTTCAGTTACAGAGTACAATCATCTTGCATGTATCACTCAGAGTTAGTAGGATTCTTAAATTTCCTTTACTTGATAATATTCTTCTATGAAACTTACAAGTATATTTAACATAAGTTTTCAGATGAGCCCTGTCATGACTGTATATTTTCAAAAAATAAACATGTATGTTTACTGTGCTGTTTAATCCAATAAAATGTAATTATTTCAATAATTTAATAGGAAGCTGAGACAAGCTGTAATTGTAATTGTTTTCAATTAGGTTTCCTAATCAATATGTTCAAATGAATAATACCTTTTCAGGATGCTGCACAAATAATTTGTCATGAGACTACAGTCATTACATTTACAACTGGTCCTAGTGAATCTGGTGAAGCATCAAACCTGACCCTTACTGCTTTCTTCTTCTTCACGGCTTTCCTTGGTTTGCTTTCTGATGAAACTGCAGAATGCAGAATCCGGTTCATCTCCAGTCCTGTTTGAAGCTAGAAAGTTGGTTTTTAGTTTGTTCTATATAGCAGACAATGATTTGCCAGAACAGATTGAATAGGATAAAGGTTAAGCTTTCACAGCAAAAGCAGGGACAGAGACTACAGTATTACACACAGGATGCAATAACCTTTCTGGAATAAGTCCAGAAAATAACAAAAAAGATGCATTCCTGGGAATAAAGGAATATCCTACTCTGACTGTCTCAAAGAACTGAAGCTTTATGATCTATTGATGACAACAAGGGGACCTCATACAAGGACTTGTCCCAGTATGCAGACTTGCAGTCTTGTGCCTTTCATATGTGCATTCCCACTCAGGTCTGCAAGTGTTGAGGGTGAGCATTTCTAATTTGTGTTTCACAAGCACCCACAATGTACCCTTCTCTGAAGTCCGCATCGATGCATACTGCACTGAGGGGAACGAAACCCCAAATTCCATGTGGAATGATTACGTTTCATGTTCTAGCCTATCAAAGCAGAAGGAAGTTGCCATGGAGAACAAAATATTCATGCGTTAGTAAAAAGTAACTTTTTTTAGTTTTCAAACTCATTCTATTTTATGTAAAATAATTCAATTAGGCTACTTTAGATTCATATGTATTCTAGGTATGAAGTGTTGACATAAAGCTTTTATTTTGTCAATCTATTTCGACTGAATGTTCGTTTACCACTGGTGCACCTCTATTTTGTACACAGAATGATTAAATAGTACAAAGCTTTGACATAAGCTTTACCTTATTTGCTTTGGCCAGTTTGAATCATTGCTATTCAACATGGATGAACGCATTATGGGACAGACAAGATTAAATGTATTTAATAGCACAAAGTTTTCAATAAACTTGAAGCGGTATTGCTAGCTTTTCCTTAGATTACTTCGCCCGTTTTGAGTCGAGCCTACTCAAATTGAATGAACGCGTCACTACTATGTCACTACTTGTGTGAGGGACAGACAAGACGACACTAAATTTAATCAAACTGCTAGCGGAAAAGGAAAATTTATTTTAAATGATTCTCTGCAGACGTGCACGTAGCCACTGCAAAAGAAGCATCAACAACAGAAAGCACTTTGACAATGAGTCGTGTAACCCAGGAGTGACATCGTACGAGTGTGTCCCATCACCCTTTTTATAACAATGCACCCTTGAACGCTCATGTGTTTTAAGTCCACACTTGCTCTGTCACAGAAGTGCAGACTTGGGGAAAGGGCATTTAATGTGACATTCAGGACATGGCCCAAGTATTAAAAATTTTGAAAGGGTTTGACAAAGTCAGCCCAAAAAAGACAACTAATAATTTAGAAAAAGCAGTGAACCAGAAACTAGAAGACACAAGTAGAAACTATGTGGAACTGCATTTAAAATGTAGAACAGCAGGGTAGTGGGAGCATGGAACAAGCTACTGAGCCACAATGTTAAAGCCGATATCCTGGCTTTCTGGATTGATCTGGACTCACCTGGAGAAACCTCTGGACCATTTAGCTACTAACTACCAAATGAGCTAGAATGATTTCCTCTCTTTTTTCACTTTAATTACCATTCTTGATATCTATTCTAAGACAAGATGGAAGAAAGCCACTGAACTCTCCATATTTCTCCTAAGTCGAGTGCAGACATGTGAAACCTACCTGAGCTGCCTTTTCCTGGATAAGCTTCCGCTGGTGCTCTTCTTCAAGGAGCTTGTGCTCCAGCTGCTGAATCTTCTTCTAAAAGAGACATGAAGGAGAAGGCAATCAGATTTCAAGATCCCTAAATTATCAACAACTCTGGAAGAAAGACTAAGACCCTAAGGTCACATGGATAAAAACAAGGACTAGATGTTCTTTCACAGCATTCCAAAATGTATAGTTTGCTCATCTGTATGATATAATGATATATTCTAAAAGACAAAGCATTAATACTTTCTCAAAACTAAATGAATTCACTCAAAATACTGCATGAAACTATGAGAAAACCTTGTGCTTGACAAAGTCACAAATTGGTCCCTATTTATTTCTTAGCAAATTTAACAAATAGACAAGTCTTGTAAACTGAAATTATAATATTCTTAACTATATGTATTGCACATTAATTCTACATTACGCTAATCCTGACCTTATGTCAACTCTTGCTCTAATAAAGCTAAGAGAAATCTTATTATTTTTAAATGTTATGACTATATTTGCTATTTGGATATTTAAGAAGAACTGGATATATCTTAAAAAGGTAACAGCCTGCAGATTAAATATTTTCTTCATAAAGAAAACACAAAACAAGTCACACAGTGTTCAAAGATAAAGAGCTGAAGATAAGGCTTGCATTGACAAAAAAAATAGGCTTCCATTAGGAGGCTACAAGCCCATTGCTGAGGCAGCTGTTTCCCTTGCAGTTAAATTTGCAAAACAAATGTATAAACAAAAATAAAGAAAGACATTTATAATTCTGATGCACTTCATACTATAATTTATACCATCCGTGATCACACTTTTTTTCACCATCTCATTAGTAAACAGATTGTTAAATGTCAGGCAATTTCAATAATCTGGTACTAAATTTATTGCACAAGAATTTTAAAATTTATCTTCACTTACTCTACAAGCAGTGTAAACTTTAAGCTATATGTCAATGTAACATTTCTTAAAAACCACCCACGTATCTTGATAAAAGCTCATTAAAATTGAAATCATTCATAAGACCTACAGAAAAAAAGTTATTCTTTTCCAACAGTTCATTTCTTAAGAATAAAATAATATAGTTGCCACTATTAGAGAAACTGCCTCGGTGCAGAAAATGAAGAATCTTACCAAACTAAGAATAAAAAAAACTGCAAGAAACAGGACAATTTTTTTTTCAGAAACTACTCTGCATTTCACTTTGCGGAAGCACTGAAGCATGCCTACCTCTGCCTTAGACTGAGTGCTGGTAAGTCTAAGACACTCTTGTTCCAGCATTTCCAGCTTTTCTAATTTACTATGGACTTGCTTTTGGTCTTTTAACTTTTCTTTTTGAAGCGAGACCTGAAAGGCAAGAATTTTACAAATTAAATTTAATTTTTAAAGAAAATCAAAACATTTAAACAAGACTCAATGTACACATTTAATACACTTTAGATGCTTTTCAGAGACTTAATGGTTTGCCCTTTAGGATTATGCATTCAACATTAAACAAATCATATTTACAGCTAATTATATTTGCAGTAAAAACTCCATTACAAGAACAGACCAAAACAAAGCATGGTTTCACAAATACTAATTAAAAGAGACTTGGATACATTACTTAATATGTTCATTTAAGCTCAAGATTAATCCTGCATAAGATAAACCAAACAACTGCTCTTCTGAAAGTATGTTGCTGTAACATCTGTCTTCATAAGGCAACTTACAAATGAATGTCAATTCAAAGGCAATAATAATTTAAGCAAAGCGTGCAAGAGTATATTTTCACTTGGTCATCCTGTTAAATCCACAGAATTCTGTAATGTTTCCGGAGAGCTAAATGGGTTTCACTATTCTCTGGGTCTTTAAATAAGGCAGCTTACATTATCAATGCCACTATACACTTGAAAAGCACCTGTTTTTCTAGGATGGCATTCTTGTCATGTTCTGCATTTTCTACCATTTTCCTCATGTAATCCAACTGCTTCTCCAGAAGGCAACAGCGGGACTCTGCGGAGTGCAGCTGAGCGACGAGCTCTATGAAAAGATTAAAACAATAAGGTGTCCCGCAAAGGGCACAGAAGAAAAGCTTGCCGAGCTGGTCACAAATGAAAAACCTGCTGTTTATTTGTGAAACTCAAAGAGTTGAGCTGGAAAAGCCCACAATCCTTTGCAGAGCCATCTTTTCATATTCTACCATAAAATCTAAGAAAAAAAAAGATTCTCCAATAGAAATCAACTTGTCCGTGAAATACATTTTAAAAAAATCATCTCTGACGATTTAAGAAAGCGCAAAGTACCTGTATCTTGCGTAGCTCCCTTTTGCACGTCGAGATTTGAGGTCTTTGGCTGCTCAGGTTCCCCTCTATACCACTGGGCATTCTCGGAGAGCTGCCTCATGCTGCTCTCTGCCTGAGCTCTCTCCAGCTCTAAGCGCCGAATCTTCTCCTGCAGCGTCTTCAGGGCTGCGATCACAGCTGTCAGAACAACACAGGCACATCCAGCCCACACTAAAGGAAGCACCCAGGTTTTCACCCACAAATGGGCTATAACTATCTGGATGAAGCTTATCTATTAGCCATAAACATCATGGATATTTTTAAAATAGGAAAATTGTGTTTCCTACAAGACGCATACATATTGTCAAGTATTAAACCAATATATTCCACATGAATCTCTTCTACACCACCATTTCTTTATTTTCAGTTAACTACACACTCTGTAACATGACATCTTAGCTCGGTTTCATGAACAAAAAGGTAACCAATAATAACCTTAATGAAATGAAATACAGTAAATCTAAGTTTTAATATTGCACAAATGTGTACACAAGTCTAGTAACCTGCTTTGAAAACAATAACTTACATACAAAATTGTTGATATCCAACAGAAGGAAGTGAAGGAAAAGGAGAATTATCCAAACAGTGGCAACTGATACTCTTACAAAGGTCAAGTTAGCACCACAACACAATGGCTTCTTTAAACCCATAATTCTTTAAAAAAACTCAACCATCAACAATTAAGCAAAAACCGTGTCATACAGAGTAACATATTAATAAAAATGTCTACGCTAAAGAACAGATAGAACTTAAAATCTGCTTGATCAAACATACGTAGAACTTTATAATACCTCGGTGGGTTAGTTGGACCCTCCTGTCTTGTTAAAAGATTAGACATATCAGGCCCAACTAACACCAAAGGCCTGACTAACACAATTTAATCAAAACAGGGATGTAAATAAAGGATTATATTTACAATCTTTTAATCTGTTTATGTTGATCCTGTAATATACTGTATAGGGGACAATTACTGTTTAATGAAAATTTTCAAAAGAGAGATACATTTCTTTAGAAAACAAGAGCAAAACAGTTTATACCGTGTACTATTAGGACATTACAATTAAATGAATTTAAAGGATATGCAGTGGCACTATTTGCAGAGCAATTAGACATACATATTAAATACAGTTTTGAAAGCTCTGGAATCCCATTCAGTATCAAACACTACAGTGTAGATTTTCCGTCAATGCACACGAATTGTTAAATTATGCATCTCTTCATCATTAACATTAAAACAGTAAAATCTTAAGGAGGACTACAAGAATACTACAACCAATAAGCTAAACTCGAGATCTTTCACTGCTTTGTCAAAACGTCAACACGCACAACTAGAACGACTTATTTTGCTACCCACAATGCCATTCTCTAACGTCGAATACTTTCGAGTATGCCTATCACGCTATTCTTCGCTTTGTATTCTTTGCAAAAAACACAGAAATATAAATGTATTATCTGTATTATCATTCAAGGGCGCGACAGTAAAAACGATCTCCTGTGAAAATTTGATTTAAGTAATCTTTCCTTGACATTGTTCAACCCTCTGACCGTTTCCAGCTCTGTGGGCTGTCGTTAGGCGTCGTGTACGGTCCTTCTTACCTGCACTGCTGGCTTCAGGTTTTCCTCCATGAGTTTCAATATTGAGTCTCTGGGCGCCGCCACAGCTTGTTGTGGGGGCTAGAGGCTGCTTACAGCGAGTCAGCCAAGGAGCTGACACTTTCTCGGGAGGTAGATAAAAACTTCCGAAAAAGCTGAGCTTAGATGGAGATCCCACAGTTATATTCTGGAAAAAAACATGAATAGGCGAATTAAATGCGGTTTAACGAAACACCAAATAACCCGTGAACATTTACAGTACATCCCCCATATCTATAGCACTTTATCGTGTTTCATCCTTACTTGTTTTCTCGTTACAAATTACAGGTTGCAGCTGAGGAGTTTTAAAATTAATTTGTTCATACCTGCAACTTCAAAATGTGCGTTACAACAGCATCCTTATATGGATACATACATTCCTGTCTAAACTGTAACGCTAACCTTGCGATTTTCCGTGCTTTATAAAACGCGAACCTTTTAAGCAAGACATCCTCTAAGAACATTAAACCAAATACGTGAGAATTAAAACGACGTGTTGGCAATATGCCTGTGCATACAAACCGGATATCAAACTAGGCACTAAAACAACAAAAACAGCCAAATACAGTGAAGACGGGTACATAAGTAGATTTCCACTGGCTTAACACTTGAAAACACTAAAATTATACCGATTTTTTCTCTTTAGTAACGGGACAAGAGAGAATACAATTACCTTAACTCATAACAAAACAAAAAAGTTTCGCTAATTCAGTTAGCTGTGGATGGAGAACCGGTCTAAATCCACAGCGATTTGAAATTTGATTTTTTTTTTTAACTAGAAGCTGCTCGGTTGCTACCTGATCCCGGACCGGCTCCATGAGCGGCTCTCCACTGGTCAGACCGGGAGCTCGTCCAGCAACTTCACCCTCGCCTGTCCTCCCGGCTCCAGCCGGCTTGGTTTGAATTTCCCTCCTGCTTTGCCGCTGGTCCCGCGGGTTCCGCCTACAGCTGGGGCCTCTGGGGGCGGAGTGCAGGCAGCCGCTTGGTGTAGAAGGAAAGCCAGTCAACGTCAGCTACTCAACTTGTTTGTTTGTTTTTTAAACTATTGTTATTCAGCACTCCCATTTCAACAAGATAAATATTGTATAATGCGTTTGTGTTTAGTACTGAGTTCATGTTTTTTTTTTTCTGGTAACTAAAAAAGTCTGTCCATGCCATAATGCCGATCATCACATTTTTTTTCATCAAAGGGGTTGTCACACTGTTGACTATAGCAGTGCAAATAAATGGTTTTGTCTAATATCGTTATATAAATTTAGGATTATACACTTAAATACTAACGTTTGAAGATGTTATATTGCGTCAGAAAGATCTTCAGGAGCAACTGCCCACACTGCCAGGTTACTGATATGTGATATCACTCTCTTACTGAAGTGCCAGGAGTGATGGCACTTATCTGGTCATGAAGATTTCTTGTTTAAGTATGTTATTTCAGGTCACCAAGCACATCTTAAATTTTTATCGACTTATCAAAAAGTAAATAACTTATGGTGTCTTTCTGACATGAGAATACAGTACATACGTGTAGTCCAAATGCAAAACAGGGAAACAACAATGAAGGTTAATCTTCACATACAGTTCTTTCATCGTCACGTTGATTGAACTAATCTTTCTGTGTGTATCGCAACTGGATCTCTTTCCGTGTTAACCAGAACTAACTCACACTTTTCTGAATGATAATCGGGTGAGGACGGGCGTACACCCCACAAATTATTTTTCATTTTGTTTGATAAACAAGCGAAAGCCCGTCCTAGTCATCGATAACTGAACGCTGCGCACGAATTATCGGGAGATGTAGTTTCAGAGCGGTTGATAAATGAGTTCGGGCAATTTCACAATGACAAATGAGGAACTCAAAGTCCCAGAAACCGCAGTGACACATGCGACGACCATGATAATGATGAAGCTTGGAACAGCACACGAGGAACGCCCTCTGGTGTTGTCTATTGGAGCAGTGATCGAGAGCACCCGCCTCTACTTTGCATTCATGAAATTCAATTGAGTAAGCGAACCGTCATTAATAGCAAGCCTTCTGCTTGGTAGTGAGGAGTTTCGTAGTGGTCAGTGCTGAAACGGGAGCAATCGCTGCAGGACTTTTGGACATGGGCATGTAGGTTTGAGCAATGTATTTAATACGCCGTGCTCTTATTTCATGTTTAGCATACAAAATACTTAAGTGCCGGACTATACTGTATGCTCTACTTACAGAGCAAAGCTAACGGATGACTGTCCATTTTATTGGGTATTTTAATCTAATGTCAATGTGTTTTAGTGAATGAGATATGTGTATGGTTTGGCTTTTGTAATGTAAGTGCAATTTAAATGTTTGCATGAAAATGTTTACATAACTTGCGTGATATTTTCTTGCATTTTACTTTTTTTCATCTGCAGGTAAAACAGCAAACGACGTAAAACAACTGGGTAACTCATGTGAAGTGTAACAGTTTTAAAAAGTGCAGAAATCATTTTTAATCACAACAAAAACGAATTCCCTATGAAACCCAAATGGGTAAATATGTCATTCATCCCAGTAGTAAAAGGGAAAGCTGTCAGACATGCCCTTACTAATAAAAAAAATAAGGAGTATTACATCTGCCCACAGCTAGAGTTCTGAATTTCTCAGCGCAAGCTTTGAACAGAAAAGTTGGATTTTATTTCATTTAGTTTGCATGTGAAAACGTGTTATTTTTATTTCCTTGTAGTTTTAACACACTGACAAGCTAATGTTCGGCAGGTTTTATCGAATGAAGCCTTCTGCACGCCAACTGCAGTTAAATTTATTGTAGATTTTATCAGAAGATCAGCGCACTATACTAGAAGTGCAAAGCAAAAAAAAAACATTTTTAATGTTAATGTGGTTTTATGTTGAACAATATTCTAACAAGTAATAACGGAATTAAACTAAACCGGAGATTTAGTTTTAGAATGATCTTACGGTTTTCTCGAGTTCTGATTTAAAATATAGTGGTTGCTCACTGAGGAGAGTAAACAACCCCTGACGTAGCAAGGACTGAAAAAATAATGTACGTATTTTAAAAATCCAAGTATTCGCCTGGTCGCAGAAAGTAAACACAGCTCCCAAAAGTGTAGTACAGTACGTGAAGTAGAAACTTAAAGCCAAGCGCTGGAAGATGGAGGGTATTGTTCGGTCGGCTGCAGGGAGGTGGGATGGGCTGGGTAGCAGAGATGCCAACTCCAGAGAAGCGGCCATGGAAAACATCAGACAGGACGTGATGAGCAGAGCGGAAAAGATCGGCCCCGTCTGCGGGGTGCCCCGGACCCCTGGCTCACCTGCCCGCTCCCCGGACGACTTGAACGACATGCTGGCTCGCCTGCTCATGCTCTCCAGAAGGTGTCCACACGCTGATGTCAGAGAGAGGTCCGACTGTGTGCTCAGGAGTGTGCAGGTAGGAAAGAGAGGTTTCTTGGTGCTGAACGTGAAGCACCAGCATTAATTAATACTTGTGTAAACCCGTTGTAAGACTTCCACTTCAGTTATTCATGATGTGTAGCTGTTGGCTTTTGGTCCTCGTTTTTCTCAGTTGTTTGCCAGAGGCTTTTGTTACAGTTGGTTTGGATTATTTTCTGTTAATCCCGAGAAAGATCCCAAAAGAATGTACGCAATGATATCTCTATGGCGAGATCCACCATGTCAGACACGTTAAATCGATATTGTACGTTTCTCAGCTTCCAAGGTTTAATGAGTTTGATTCATTGGTACTACAGTAATTCACATCTGGAAACCAGAAACCCTGTCAGGAAATGTTGTGCAAAGGTGTGCTGCTGTTCTGCAACAGTGCACCTGTGCGCAGGTTTATCATTCCTGAACTATCTGTGAATGTGACTTTGAGCAGTTGTATCACCATCCATCCACCAGTTCAGAGCTGTTGCTTTGTCTTTCAGTCTTCCAGTCCGATGATGCAGTAATGCATCTATGTCCATCGGCTACAAATCCTGGTCAACGTGTTTTTAAGTGAATTTGTGAAGATGTTGGTTATAGTTGACTCATTTGAAATGGCATGCACACGGCTATCCCAAGACAGTTGGCATGACGTGAAATACGTTCAGTTAATTAACATGAGCTTACAGCTCCTTTCAATAGGTAAAGCTTGCCAGAATCCACGATATCACGCCACTTCACGAAACTCTCCGATATACTGGTCAGAAACACATAGAACTTAATAATCAATCAATCAATCAATCACAATGTACCACCATAAGTTTATACGAAAGGTTACAAATAAGAGGAGGCCGATATACTCCATTTGGTATCTAGCAGTCACTTGATCCAAGGAGCCCATCCAGACAATTCTTTTTATGTAAATTCTGGATTTATATTTAAAATACACACCTTTTGACACTAAGCTGTTGTCATTTGTGACTGTAAAGGTGTAATTTTTATTATTTTAGTTGAGCAATTGCACTGATGATTGATGTATTGCTTTATAGCTTCTTATGGTTTTTAAAACCTCCTACTGTACTTGCATCCACTGTTGAAAAGCAATTGAAGCATTTGAATTAGTGCAGAGATACATCTTCAGGTGAGGGGTGGTGCGGTGGCTCTGTGGCTAAGGATCTGCGCCTGTGGCTGGTAGGTTGCCGGTTTGTATCCATCGGCCGGCAGAGGAATCCTGCTCCGTTGGGCCCCTGAGCAAGGCCCTTAACCCCAGCTGCTCCAGGGGCACCGTATAAATAGCTGACCCTGCGCTCTGACCCCAAGCTTCTCTCCCTGTCTGTGTGTCTGTGTGTCCCATGGAGAGCAAATTGAGGTATGCGAAAAGACAAATTCCTAAGACAAGAAATTGTACATGGCCAATAAAGTGATCTTATCTTAAAAAAAGAAAGTTGCTTACAGTTGTAAAAGAGCTGCACAGGTGGCGTTGTCCACAGACAGGCTTTCGTGAATTGTTCATCTGTGGGTCTTGAAGGCTTGCCATGTCTGTGAGCGGACAGTTATGTTTGAACAGAACACATTGTGCTTTATGTCTTATACTAAAATCCACGAAAGGTGGTTGACTGGGGAGTCCTGTATATACCCTTTAATTAAGAGTAGCCTTGCTCATAGAAAGGTGACATTTGAATATCTGATGAAACTAATTTTTAACACAAAGCATTTGCTGTGAAGCAGACTTGTTGTAGGGGAATTTTCTGTCATGGCACACTTTTTTGATCTAAATTGCATATGCTGTGATGTGTAAATTTGTCATTTTATTTATTTAAAAACTGTCATTGCAGCCAAGGTCTACTTAATATTTCTTTGAAGACAAAGTTGGGTCCCAAGTGGATTCTCTGAAAAAATACATAAATTAACAGTTGAGTTGAGGACATATGGTCACAGAATCTGGTCTGACAAATTGCAGAAGACTTTGTTTGATCATTTTATTGTTCTTTTTGCCAAACACAATTTTTGTGTGACTGTTTTATCCAAAACATTAGGATGAATGTAACAATTTACTGCTCTTAAGACTGTGGATTAAAAATGTGAATGTATTAAATACTTCAGAGAGGAAAGAGAAGACTGCTCCTCCTTAAAGGATTGTTCTACTCCACTCTTTTCTTGGATGTGCTTTTAGAATTGTTAAGGAAACGGTTTTTCCCTTGGCTGCATTTGTGAACACTTAAGGACACTCAACTGGTGCTCTTTTAACAATTCTTGCAGAACTGCTGCTTCTTTCATAAACAAGTGTCAACAAAAAGACAAGCTTATGCCATGGTGCAAAATGATGATCAGTATTATATTACTAGTGTCAGTATTGTTATACCAATATAGTAATTGGAAATTTGGAAATACAGATATTCTGATATAGATGGTGTTACTCTTCCTAGAGTCTATTACAGTGGTAAATGCTGCTATTGAAAGATTAATCTCTGTTACAGTACAGTTCAGTTTCAGTTCAGTTTATTGTCATATGCACAAGTGCAATGAAATGCTTATTTACACGTATGCTCTAATACAAATACATCAATGAAGCACCAAAACATAAACAGAGCAGCAGCAGCAGCAACAACAAAGTTAAATAATATACACCTTAAATACAAGTTAGACAAGCAGTGTGAGAAGAAGAAAAAACATCAGTGTGATTCAGGGGTAGAATTCAATAATCTGACAACTTGTAGGAAGAAGCTGTCTCTGAATCTGGAAGTTTGTGCCTTTATGCTCTTATAACGCTTACCAGAGGGCAGGGGAGAGAAAAGTGAGAAACGGGGATGATTGGATTTTCACTGTACAGTGCATGCTGGTGTATTCCCTTATTGTATTTAATTGCACACTATCATAAACACCATTCATATTGCTTGCTCTGCCACCCTGGCTAATGTTCTTGGTGTGTTAAAAGTTTTATTGTTTTTTTAAATTATAAATAACACACTCCGCTCAGATTTATTTGTAAGGTGTTACATGATACCTAGAAATCTTTATCACTTGGTTTGTGAGGATGTGCGTTTTTTAAAATAACTCAGGGGTATCATTAAAAAAACAGTGGCTGTTACTGGCACTCTGTGCTTTTGCAAGTAAGACGTCCTCTATATATATCTATATATCTTGCACACATTGAAACATCTTTTCTTTGTGACCAATATCAGCTAGATGTGGAATAGGAGCATCTCGTAAAACAAAAAAAATGTTTGTTTTATAGAAAAAATATCCCATGGGAACCACTGGGTTTCTTCCTAAACTCCAGCCAGTCGTGAGTCTGAGGAAAAAGTAGGTCAACTGTGTTTGAGGATTTGAGGAAGAACCTCTAGTGCAGTATAATTAATTCAATCAGATTAATTTCACATTCTGTGAGTAAGAATCTTGGTAGAAGTAGAAAAGGAGGGTTGTCTAAGCCAAACGTAAATGATAATTTTCCATTTGTCCTATATAGAGTGGATCTTACAGTATTTGGGCATTAGTATACAGTTTTTGGTTTCCTGAGAGTTCTGTAAAACTT
The DNA here is from genome assembly GCF_055471065.1 of Atractosteus spatula. Classification (NCBI taxonomy): domain Eukaryota; kingdom Metazoa; phylum Chordata; class Actinopteri; order Semionotiformes; family Lepisosteidae; genus Atractosteus; species Atractosteus spatula. The sequence goes on along the minus strand of NC_142707.1, from coordinate 45,737,541 downwards.
AGACGTTTGGTCAGTAATGTGTTTAATTTTGGAATTGAAAATTATTTTCATTTTGCAGCACTTTTATAAGGGACTTTGAATATAACATCCATGCCAAGAGACAGGGAAACTGGGAGCTGGCATGTTTTCTTCCATAATGACAAATGAGAGCGTGTTTATGCTGATCACAAGTGGTTGGCTTCTCACAGGGGTCACTGCTGGCACTATTGGCATCACTGTGTTATAGGAGCAGTTCATTGATACATCATTATAATTGTAACACGAAAAAGCCTATGGACATAACATAATTATAACAAGCTCTTAATTTTAACCTTTCTCTAAGGTGGCATTCCTCCTTAAGTATTACATATAAATTTTGCTTTATCTTGATACTGTCTTGAAAGCAGAGTTTGAAAAACAACTGAAAATGAAAAAGAACAATAAATTGTGGTCATACTCAAGTTGTTAAACAATACCTTAATATAATTATATTCATGATCAAGTGATCAGTCTGGTAGTGAATTTCAAACAAGGATTCAAGATTTCAGTGGAGACAAAGGAGCCTTCAAACTCGGAAATAGAAATGTAGATCAGGAGAAAGGTTCCATAACAACAACACTGAACACTATGAAGGTGATCATTAGGAAGTGTAGTGTCGATCAGGCCCCACAGACACAGACTAGATCAGACTGTCCCTCCAAACTATGTAGCCAGACAGAAGTCAAGAGCTGGGATGAGAGAAAATGTGTATGAGCCACTAATACTCCACAGAGAAGGGTTGTGTGGAACTGAAAAAAACCCATCTCAGGACTTGCAACAGTGCACATAAGTGACAATGGAAACACATTTTATGGTCAGACAAGACAGAATTTGAATTTTTTGGTTTAATTGCAAAGCGTTACATCTAATGCAAACCCAGCAAAGAGAAACAGTCAGTCACTGCTATTGTCAAGCATGGTGGTAGCAGCATTATTCTATAGATCTGCTTCTTATCAACAGGGACTGGGAAGCCTATTAAGACTAATGGGAAGATAGAAAGAACAAAGTACTGGTAAATCTTAGAGAAAAACATACTTCAGACCTAAACCTGGGAGCAGAATTTACTTTTTGTTAACCAGCAGCTAAATAGCCCAGCAGCTCACAATTGATAACCCACTGAAGCCTGGTCAGTAGCTGGATGGGAGACCTCCTGGAAGAGCTAGGGTTGCTGCTGGAAGAGGTGTTAGTGGGGCCAGCAGCTAATCAGGTGCTCACAATGTGGTCTGTATTTTGTTCCAATGCCCCTGTATAGTGATGGGGAAATTTTGATTTCACAAATCTGAATACATATGAAACTACTCAGCATATTTCTGTTTGTGCTACAAGTGTGATTTACAGTATTTTATCGTTAGAAGTCTGAGCATTAAGGTTCTAAATAAATGTATTACATTTTAAGAAATGGGTATACGTCGCTCTGTAATTTCACAGAAAGTAACATAATAGGAAGAGTTTGTGTGAAGGGTCAAAGCACTGTATGTGGTATGACGGAGATAAAAACATTCAGGCTTGTTTTTTTATAAATATGAAGATCCAGAGTGGAGTGGAGTCTTACTCTACTAAACAGGTAGCCAATGCAAAATGAACTTAAAAAGAATTGATGATGTGAGTAAAGTATTTTACCCAGAGCATATTTCTTCATCTTTTTAAACATACAAATGTATTTGGCAATCCCAGTTTTATTGGAGGTTCTGAGGTAATTCATTAACATGCTGTCTAAGCACATACAAATGGAAGGAAGACTTATGGAACATGAAGCCCATTTAGTAGTAAGTGGTCAATTGATCCAAGGATCTCATCCAGATGTTTGTTGAAAGAAGCCAAAGTACGGGCTTCAACACCATGACAGGACAGCGTATTCCCTACTCCCACAACCCAAAAGTGCCCCTTGTTCTGAACTTTATAATTACTTTCATATAGCTTCCCCTGGTGTAATCGTAAGTGTTTCCCTGCTCATTCGGAAGAAATCTGCTAAGTTGACTTTGTCATTGGCTTTGAGCATTTCGGGTCCCTCATAATTATCTCTGTTCAACACCAAACAATTCCGTTCCTTCCGCCCGGTGATTTTCTCAGAATGGTTGCTCTTCCCTGGACTTATTCCAAAGAAGCAATATGTTTGCTATACCATGATGGTCACAACTGTACACAATATTCTAAATGAGGTCTTACTAATGACAAATTGTTGGCTACAAAAAATTCTTACCCAAGTAGAAAATGGATTTCACGTGTCTTGGTTTTTCCAGACTAAATATACATTATATTTTATATTTACATGTATGTATATATCTATATATGTTCTAATGACGTGTTCACAGAGACAGCACAACTGCAATTCTGCGAGTGGAGCCATTTTCTAACTCTGTGGTTGATATGGCTGATTCAGTTGGTTCAGTTTTTCAGTGTAGTTAGTACTACTACGGATTGGCTGTGCTCATGTCATGAACACATGCAGGGACACTGATGCCTAGAAACAGGTGTCCTGGCCCCCCCCCCCCCTCCCCTTTTGCCCTGACGCATGACTGAAATTGTCAAGACATCAGCCGACACAGATGTCTCAAAGGTGGGAGAGCTGTTCTATGATGATGCAAGACTTGCAAGAACTTGACAGTGATCTGTGGTAGAAGACATTCTTGAATATGATGAGCCAAAACAGTCTCAAAGGAATGTCTGTCTAACCCTTGACTGTAATGGTGATAATTACTGTTATGTTTTAAAATTAACTTTCCTGCAGATGTCACTAACAGTGGAAAGACTGAGTACAAGAATTATCCATGTGGCTCTGGGCAGTGAGATATGAACAATAATTCACCTCACATCATCTCTCCTCCTGCACCAGAGCCTGCAGTCAGCAAAGCTTAGCTTAAACCATGATTCATCACAAAAAAGTTATATCTTGCTATCTTTGGTAACTAGAGTTACCCCCTGTTTGCTTCAAAATGTTGATGTTTAAAGGCACTTCTGTCACTAATTGAGTCTAGATGCCGCATTTGCTGTATGTGTGGCTATTTGATGCTGTTTTTTTAAGACAATGATGAAGAATGTTCTGGGTATGTCTTGTAATTGTGACACATGGGACTGCATGTCTGCGATAATGACTAATGTCACTGTGCGTACACGCATAGTCTATCAGACTTCAAATGGTTGCTAGGTAGACATTAAAATACCGCTGCTACATTCTGGCATCTATCCCACATTCTGCAATAACTGGCCAAGGCATATTGAAGATGAATGTTAGAACCTGTTAATGTGTTGTATTGATATCTTTCAAGCCATCTGTATGTGGCTGTATGCTTTTAACATACACAGCTCCCAGTACCCTGGTTTCCCAAGGACATTGCACCCAGTGTTACAGTGAAACTGCCAGTAATGCAACATATGCTGGTAACTGTTGGAGTCACCCAGTGGGAAATCTGGGCCACATCCAGTCTGGACTCTGACAGACAGTTATGAAACACATTCAGTAGTCAACGAAAACAAAGAAATTACTCAATTTTTCTGTTTTTGTACAACATTTTGTGTGTGACATGCTTCGCAAGTGAGTAAGACTCTTATTTTTCCACATCCTCACACATTTGGTCACAACTTTGTACATCCATACAAGGGTTCCAGGACAACTCACAGAACAGATGATGGCCTTATAACTGAACTATGTTGGCTGGTCCCAGAGCTGAATCTGTGCTGAACCTCCTTTTCACCACTGATGTTGTGACCTTGGAGAGGTTAATTTTTGAGCCAGTTCCAGACTCCAGGTTGTGTGTTTTTTTGTATGGCTGGTTTCTGTTCAGTTTGCACTAAGTGCTGACTGTGTTTCACTTATTACTGTGTCACGGTATGCATTGACACAGGTGGAAAGAACACCCTTCCCATTGGAGGTTATTGCCATTGTCTGTTTCCTGACTTTGGGACGTGAATACATTGGTGCTGGTGTCAGTTTTCAGAATTTTAGCTTCGGGTATCTGAGTTCTGCACTCAAGTGAAATGAAAGTAAGCTCGGGTGAGAACCTCTTGGCTATGTTCTTGAAAAAGTGTGCTGCACTAAAATTCATGAATGTCTTAGGTCGCGAATGTTATTACAGAAACAGCATTGGTGGAGTTGGAAAGTAAATTGGAATGAGGAAGAGACAGAAATGTGTTTCTAATTGCAGAACAGGAGAGGTGGGAGTGTTAGAGAAGAGTGTAAATGAGTGAGAAGAGAAAAGGAGCTGTGTGATTTCCTTCCATAAATAATTCATTGACACAGCATTAATTACTTAGAGTTCTTCACCACAATGGGCAATAAATATCTGGGTATTGTACAGCAGTGTCAATTTGAGGCTCTTTTGAGTGAGAAAACAATTTTTATCTGTAATCAATGTGCTTTGAAGTTAGGAATAGAATAGCTATCAATATTCTTGCCTTTTTTCTTGTTCCCTTCTCTTTTCCTGTTAGAAATATGATAATTAAGCACCAAGTGTTAAACCGATTAATTATCACTCTTTAATAACATTCAGAACATTACAACATAGGTTTTCATGGAGATTAACCATGCATTACAGGTGTTCACTCGCTCGCTTTTGTGCTGGATATTATCGTTTTATTCAGTTCAACAGGCAAAGATAACAGGAAATTATAGAGCCTAGTATGAGTAAGGTGAGATTTCAAACTGCTTTCCACATGCTGCTTACTGTATGTTTTGTGTCACTGTCATAGTGAAGTTGAAAGCTTATGCGTTGTCAAATTATTGACAGTAATCGTATTGTAAATATAATAACACAAGTCTGTTTTTGTTAGGAAATATATTTTCAGTTGTCTATCCAAATTAAGAACAGGAAACATTGTGCCAGGAACAAAGAAGCTAAGCTCGACATTCCCTGACTAGGGTTTGCTTGATAGGAAAGTTGTCATAAGGAGAAAAAATTGATTTACAAATTGATTTAACTACGGTGTGAGTAAATACCATCAAATTAAAGTTTTAATTTGACGTTATTTACCCATCCCATTACAATTTGTTACAATTGATTTCTGAGCTTGGCTAAACCAGATGAGCTCTGCTTATTTGTAGAAATTTAAAAGTAACAATGAATTCTGAGAAATTAGCTTGAAAAAGACTTGCCAGGTTAGGCTGCAGCTCCTTATGACCCTGTATTTGATAAAGTGGTTAGAAAATGGATGGATTAAAGGTTTGAAAAATGAGGAATGAACACAAGATTTAAAGCACTTAAAGCATTTTTTACTTCTTCTAGGACCTGGAATTATATTTCTTAAACAAGTTGAATGAGAAAGACTTGGATAAATTGATTTTCTTTAGCCATATTTATTATACAGGTAACTAATTTTCTATTTGTTTTAACAAAATCTAAAAAAATCCTTTAATACCATTAATAACCAGGGTGAATTTTGTTATTTTAATTTAATTTTTGTTTAGACCTGCAATTGTGGTTTATTCTAGCTTATTTTTTTGCTGTACATTTTCAATCTGTCTTTTAGATTACCACACTTTGTTCTTTATTTAGCTACTGTAGCTTTATGGTTGTCCGGAGTGATGTTGTCCTCTGTAAAACTTTCCACACAGTTTACGAACAGTCGCCATGACAGCACTGGCATAGTGCTACTGTAGCACTGGCGTTCTGTGCTTATTTTTGGACTGTGCGTTTGCTGAATGACACAACACTTCTCTCCTGTCAAATCAGTCCCAGTGGAAAACTACCCCACACCCCCTCATCCCTCTTTTAGCCCTTGTTTTCAGCAGGAATATAAGGAAAAAACATCCAAATGTGTAGGCGGACAAAGAGTTTTAAGAAGTAATAGTGTTGATAGTCGCAATCCGCCTATGAGAACATTGAAGGTAACAATGCACTGCAGTGATGTCTGTATCGTGTCACAAATTGTCTGTGATCATCTCCTAATAAAACTGCAACAAGAAGGGGAAATGGAAGCCATTCAGTGCAAGAGACAAAAAGATATAAACACAAGGTTGGGCCAATGAAAACTACTGGCTGAGATGAACACAAATGAGCTGACAAGGTATTCTGCCACCAACCCCCTCCCTCTCCCCCCACCTCCACTTCACACAGAACATGTGCCAGGAGCTGTATCGTTTACGAATTGCATCCCTGGCTAGTTTGGGGCCCATTTATCTCATCACGGGCTATTGGAGTTTTGGCAAAAATTGAGCATTTATCTCTGCTGGTGTTAAATTGGAAGGACTTTAGTCTGTTAAAGACACCAGAATTCATTGAAAGTAGATTATGGTAATGAGACCATGCTTCAGGTCTTCCAGTGTCAGTGTCAGAAACAGCTTGTATATTTTTAAAGTACTGTACATTGTTTTCTGAGAGACAACTGGTTATTTGGTCAAATGAACCCATGATACTGTCAGTTTAAGGTTAGGAGGTACATTATGGGCCATGTTCATAAAAGTAAAGTATTTATAAACGAATTTTCACATTATGATTTTTTTTCTTGTAGAAAAAAAACAGGTATAAAAGACTACATCCTAAGTTCTAAAATTTGTATATCATATGACGATATCTATAGACCTATTTCTGAAATGGAAGTTTTGTCAAAATGCTGTTAACTGGTTTTGTATTTCTGGGCTGTACTGACAGGTCGTGATCTTCTGTGATGGCTGACGTGCGGCCCCCAGAATGACTTGGAAGCTAATAAAATGTTTGTCTGTCTTTCAAAAGGGAACATTTCAAGGATTTAAAAACAAAGTAACATGAAAGAGATCCCCTTCAGGGTATTAACTGGATTTACACCACATCAGTACACCTGGATCTTACCATGACCGCAGTAGTACACCTGAATCACACAATTACTAGTAATGACAAATTGGGGGGGAATAAGGGAATAAGGCGCTGTCTTGCATTAAGAGTTACTTTATTGCTGTGATCCTGTGATCAGTAACCTTAAAGATGTTACACACTTGCATGAAAATCGTACCTCTGTATTTCAAAAGGGCTTTGTGTGACCCCCCTTTACTTATCTGTTTCTCCTTTACACCTGTTGTCTGAAGACATCTAGCTCCTGTCGCAGTCTATCCTGGAGTGTCTCCTCAGAACATGGAGATGTGGGGGTGCTGGGGTAACATCTCCAGACCAGTTTGGAATATTTGTGCCCTTAAGAACATAAGACTATTTACAAAGGAGTTGGGTATATTTGGCCGTTTTTCATGATATTTTAATTTTGTTATTGTTCATATCATCCTTCTAAACAAGTCTGTGTTTAAAGGATAATAAATTCAGGACTATCTGAAAGTCGGAGCAGCACCTGTCCCTGACATATTGCTATGGTCTTTTCTGTGTGAGCTCTTATATATTGTAAAAGTTTAATGGAAACATTTATTTGCTGTAAATGGTTTGGGAATAAACCTCCAGAATTTGCAAAGATTTTTGGATGCCTTAATAAAAATTGTTTCAATAGGTCTAGTGCTCATTCAGCCGCGAGACATTTTTTTAATCGTAAACTAAGCTGCGAACATTTTGTCTGAACAGACATTCTATAGAATATTAATTAGTGCAGGCAGCCCTCAGTTGTTTGTTTAGTCTGCATGCTCTTGGCTTGTTTGTCAGAGGTCTAGATTATAAAAATAACTAGTAGAGGTTAGTTCTACACTGGAAAGGAGAAAGAAAGGAAAAACGCAACATTTAAGTTGTTGATCTTTCAAGAGAGAGGCCAGCGTGTTGTTTTTTTTTCATCTTTCAATGTGAAATTTACCTGTACTTGTTCCTTTGCTGCCTGCAAGCTGACACAGGTCCCCACTCGATTCTCTTCAGAATATACAGTACATGCCAGCTCCTGCCCTGGGGCCTCAGTACAAAGACATTGTGCTGGTTGAACTAGTTCTCTATGAAGTACTGTAAATACGTTTATACTGCTCTGTTGTCACCAGTAGACCGCATTTTTATACAAACATATACTGTATATAGTTCAAGTAGGTACTGTAGCTGCGTCAGCATGTGTAGGCTGCAAAGGAACAAGTAATAGGTTTATTCCATGCAGAAAAGAGAAGAAAGAAAATGCAAGGTTTCAGCTATGGAGCCTCACCCGAAGGCTCCGCAGCCGAAACCTTATTTCCTTACTTCTCTTTTTCGCATGGAATAAACCTATTACTTGTTCCTATGCTATATGCATACTGTATGAATACTTCAGAAAGTATTTACCTCCCTTGGGGTTGCTTTTCAGTGGCAAGGACTGGGGCACTTAAGCCAGGGTCACATGACACGACTTCTAGTCGGAGAGCATGTCAAATTTAACGACTGCAGTTGCTGAATCTCACTGCCTTTTCTGTCCAAGAGGGTGTCAACTTATATGACTAGGAATCACAGGGGGTGACTAATTAATTACAAGAGTTCCTCCGGACTTTTTATCACGGTTCCAAATCTCGTATTGTGCTGTGAAAGTACCGCAGTCACCTCATTTTGGCAGCTAATCAATGTGGAGCACACCGGAATAAGAGGAGGAGCACAGCACAGAAATAAACAAACAACATGGAGAACAAGCATGTAAACATCTTGAAAGATGTAACACAGGCATTGTTTTCCACAAATAAACATCTTCAAGAATATAATTCTTCTTTATAAATGTAGAACAAATTTACAAAAATAAAATGGTTAAAAATATAAAACCCCTTTAAAACAAATATTGTAAACAAATTTGTATTGTGCTATAACGTATAATATAATGGGCACATTATCTCACAAGTACACATCTGGCTCACTGCCCACCCCTACAGCTTGAGTCACTGGGGGTGTCTACACAACTGACGGTAACGGGCGTGTGCTGCGACTCTCTACAACTCGCTGTGATTTTCTTATCATTATGTAAATGAAGGCTACGACTGGAAAATCCTAGGAAAAGTTGTGGTGTGAAGCCGGCCTTAGACATAGGACAGAGGGAACAATGAATGGAGCCAAATACAGGCAAACCCATGAGGAGAAACTGCTTCAGTCAGCAAAAGACCTTAGACCGGGTTGAAGACTCACATTCCAGTAGGACAACAACCCCACACAAACAGCCAAAGTGACGCTGGAGTGCCTTAAAAAAAAGGTGAATTTCTTTGAGTGGCCCAGCTGAAGTTGAGACAGGAATCCCCTTGAGAATGTTTGGAAGGACTTGAAGATTATGGTTCACTGATGGTCCGCACCCAACTTGACAGAGCTTTAGCAAGTCTGCAAGGAAGTATAAGCAGAAATCCCAAAATACAGATGTGCAAAACCGATACCAACATACCCAAGAAAACTCAAAGCTGTAACTGCTGCAAAAGGTGCCTCTACAAATTATTGACTCAGGTGACGAATACTTTAGTAAACAGGATCATTCCATTTTCATAAATATTTGCTACACAATAAAAAATGTTATTGTGTCCCTTTAAATTGTTGTGCATGTTTTGTGGAGAAAAAAAGGGAACAATATTTCAGTGCATTAAAAATTCTGGTCATAACACAACAATATTTGCACATGAGGAGGGTATATACTTTTTGAAGGCAGAGTATGTTGCACCTATTCTCCCTTGTGTGTGGTCACAGGGTTCCTAGCTGCAAGTTCAGATTTGAAATGCCCAAACTGATTTCATATTAAGTAGGAATAACAATACCACCTAGGTAATTCTAAGTTTGATCTATATCGGCATCCTAATGCATTTCTTTTCATCTGGCATTTCTGCCTGTTTTTAAATGTTTGATCCTGGATTCTCGGACATATTTTGCTCAAGGCTGGGAAAACTGAAGAAGCAGCTCAGTCTCGGCTAGACTTGGCTAGGTTTTCGGGATCGGTTTTCTTCAGGGAACAGAAGGAAATTGCAGAAGGCCATGAAAGTGGGGGAAATTGGTGCATCAGTTGTACTGTAACCCTGTACTTTGATGCCTCAGAGATGCGACTCTCTTGCCAGCACGTGAGACATTAGCCTCAAGGCAATGGGGGTTCAGTCCAGGTAGTGAAGAGGAGGCAGGTTCTTATTCTGTGTCTTTTCAGTTCACAGTTCTGCATTCCAGGTTGTTTTCAACAGCGCTTTGTCAGTGCTAAAACGTAACAACCTTTTGAAGGTGCTTTCTTGGTCCTTTAAAATGATTTTCATCGTTTAAATTTTTAGCACCACTGATTGATACCATTCAGATTCCTTCCTTTAGTCTTCTTTAGATAGAGCATTTCCCTGTAACACCTATAAATAGAGAGCCTGCATCCTGGGTTTTCGCGTGCTGAAAAAGATGGGAAGTAGCTGTTTGTCACAGCCTTTATTTGTTAGTTAAATGAATATTGTGACTGGTTACGAAGGAGATTCAGAAAAGTCTGTTAAATTACACTTGTATAAGTTCAGTCTCATGTATTGTTTTGAAAACATGCGCAATCAGCCTGAGTTCTTCTCTTAAAGTTAATTAGGCCTACATTGTGTGATTGCATACAGCAGTCGCGATTATTTGAAGGACACACACTGAGTTGACTTAATAGCTGGAAAACAGCTGCAGCACTTTGTGGGAATAAATAAAAGAAACTGGTTTCCCTGCCAAGAAGAGAAGACAATCCTTCATACATGCTTGAGATTTCAAGATTGTTTTATTGGCCCTAGTAGCAAAACTTGTTTAAAAACAATACTGTATTTGTTTTCAGTTGATTGCATAATCAGAATTCTAAGGCACCTGTACACGGGTGCACCCATACTGTACATAAACTATGCCTATAATTGTTCTGTGCCACTGTGGAAGGATGATTGTCTGATCTATAAAGAGCATACATGTAGGAATGATCTGTAGATTCCCTAATCCAAGTCTCCCCAATTAAAACAAAGCTTCAGTGCTTTCCAGCTGAAACTGGAGCGTTCTGAGTGTTATTGTGTGGAACTTCCTGTTTGGAATTGTTACAGGGAAGTAAGTGAAAGGTACTTGGCTGCTGCAGCTGTTTTTTTTTTAGTTGGACTTTGGAGGTGTATTTGATAAATCGGTTAAAATAGTGCAAAAGAAAAATGTAGGGCATTAATGTAAGAAAAATCTTTATTGATGAGCACCATGGAGATGAAAGATGAAAACCTCTGAAGGAAGACGGATTTGTTTTTCCAAAGTGGCTGTTCAAACCAGCAGAGGTTAGATTCTACATCAGATGTTAATAATTTCAGTGGGATTAATACTGATGTTTTCCAGAATCTGGCATTCTGGGTAGAGTCACATCAGTTATTAATTAGATGAGGGAAGTCACTATGCACACCTAAATATTATAATATTATATTATTCCCTCATTTATAACATAATAAAACATTAGGTTTATTTTATGCTGTGTCTATCATGATGCTTCATTTTAAAGTGCTTTGCAATAAAATGTCAACCAAAGACACAGATTCACAATTAATACAGTGAACAAAACATTTAAAAAGCACAGTACCAAAATAAGTTTTTAAGACCAGATTTGAAGATATTGGTTGACTTGCCAGATCATATATGAGTTGGGAAGATCATTCCACAGCCTAAGAGCGCACTGAACCAATGACGTTTTGTCAGTGGGTGTTGAAGTCGGGTGTTAAGGGTGAACTTAAAAAATGCCCTTCAAGTTCTCGAGGAAATGTGGCAGAGATTATTAGAATGCTGTGTGGTGCCTGCAGTAGCATCTGAAATTTCAGGAGTGGTTTACTTGTATAAACTAGACATTATATTTGGAAAGCAATGTGCCCACTTTTCTGTGTCATTAGTACTTTCAGGAAGACACATTGTGGGTGTAACACTTGTTTTTTAGCTTTATAATGATCTCCGCTCACAGTGGGAAGAAAGAAAAAACAGACTTTGATCATAAAAATGAATAAGGGGCTTTAAACATAATTCACTGTCCCCTCCAGTCTCCTTGCCATAGAACTTTCTGCGATGTTGAAGGAGAGGAGAGAAAGATGTGTATAAGATGGAGGAGGTTGGTCTGAGATCTGGAGAAACTCTGTGCATGTTGTGTGATAGTATGTTTCCATGTGTGCTGCTGTGACTGAAAACAAGGAGGATATTTTGATGAGAATGAAGTCCTAGCAAAACCTAGTCTGAATTGTTTTATTATGTTAAGGCTGATATACTGTAAATAAGTTTGTATGCTAATTTTTAGTTATAAATTATAGTTTTCCAGCACATATAAGAACATGAGTAGTCCCATTATTTCATTAATAAATTTCGTACAACAGGATATTCATAATTTAATTTTTAGAAATAAAGATTCTGGCCCAAAGCCCTGTCATGTTTACACTAGGCAGAAAACAGCACACATATAGAAACACAGCAGTATCTGGCACCTTGTCAGTGTTTGCTCTTGTTCATGGTGTGAGGGCATGAGTCATATGATCATGCAGGAGGTCTATATTTAAACTGTGTGAAACTAGTCTGGGTGCTCTGAACAATGTGTTTACCTGAGACCATCTTTTAATCACATTAGTATAGAATCAGGGTTAGGGCTCTAGACCTGAAAGGCCATAGGTTAAAATCCTAGGACTGTTACTGGTTTTATACCTGTGAGCAAGGTACGTCACTCAGATTGCCGTAGTACAATGTCCAGCTCTATAGGTGGTCTGTCCCTGGCTCACCATTTGTTCACAATTGGTTCACTTCTTGAAGTGGTCACCAGAGGGCACCACAGTTGTATGTGTGAATTCCGTGTCTTTCTCCAATCATCTAATTATGTCTGGAATTTTTAATTCAATAACTCATGTACTGGTGAACTGTCTTCATATTTTAGTCGGCAGCTTACCAGTGTGCACATATTCCTTAATTACCCAGGTGAAATGGGAACACAGCAGATCAAATTGCAGAACAATTGTATTTTAACCTTGGATCTGTCCCATTAAAGGAAACTTCCTGGATCTGTGAGCGACATGCAGAGCCTGGGCAGGAGAAAAAGGCTGTGATTATAAGTACATAGCAAGGGATAGATGTGTCAGTACCTCGGCTGTTCAGGTCATCGGTTTGGATTATAAATGGTATGGCTTTGTGATTAGGAAATCGATACGCACACACACACACCTTCCTTGACTGTATACACAATGTGGCTCAGATGAGTCAAACCATGTACTGTATGACTTTGTGCTTCACAAAAGAAGATTGAAATCGCCTTTCACATTCTCACAAATTACTGTGGAAAGCTGTGAGGTTAATTTCCATTTCTTTATTTGAGAGATTGATTTCCAATAGCGCTCTCTGTAGACCAAGTTCTCCAGTGTCAGCCTCAAACCTTGGAAACCCACACCTCGGGTTCAGTGATTTTGTGTTTGTTTCAGTTCTTGAGCTGGGCTTATTATCTGCAGTATATCATCAGCTGCTCATATCATTACTCAGATCTGAAATCTATTGATTCAGCTAGTAAATTAGTCTAAGTTTACCTTCAAAGTGTTGAAGAAGATTTTTGAAACAAGTATGCAGCAGCTTTCTTACAGTTTCTGTTCAATGTTAACGGTACAAAATTATATATTCCACTCCTGCAACCATATTTTTTCATTTTTCTTTGTACTGGTATGGGCCAGCTAATGCACTTCTCTACCACTTTAACAGACATTTTAACAGTTCTGGGCTTCCGACCGGAAGGTTGTGGGTTCAAATTCCAGCTGAGCACTGCTGCAACCTTCAGCAAGGTACATTCTGACCATTCTTGGTCAATGGTTGACCAGTCTTTTACAAAAATAATTGTGGTAATTGTGGTCTGGTTGTGCAACATACAGTCAAATAAACAAATAATAAGATGGCCAAACTCTGGACGGCAGACGCCCACTAACCTGGAAGAAGACAAAACAAAGCAAATCTCCAGCTTGGCTGCCGAGTTCAACCAGTTTAACATAATGATTTTGATGACCGCAAACATTTATATTTTTATTACATTTCTTAATATAGCAATTTTAATAATCTCATGAAGTATTTTTTAATTCTCCATATTATCTATAAATACTTGGTCAAGAGCATTAAAAATCAAGCTGCTGTCTGTAGTAAGTTATATTTTGCTATTAAATCTTGGTTAGTGAGACTCAAGTGCTTTGCAGTTTTGGTCATTGGAGAATTTTTTGGAATAAGTACAGGGGAGCTGATGTGACAGCCAGGCAAGCAAGGGTTGTGGGAGTATGGAAAAACTGATACTTTGGCTAACTTCAACAAGTCTCGATGAGATGCTTGGATTGATCAACTACTAAGTAGCTTGCCTGCAGGGTCATTACCATGCAACTTGTAACTGGCAACCCACTGTAGCTCAGCAGGTATAAGCCTGGTCAGTACCTGGATGGGAGACCTCCTGGGAAAGCTAGGGTTGCTGCTGGAAGAGGTATTAGTGGGCCCAGTAGGGGGTGCTTGTCCTGCAGTCTGTGTGGGTCCTAATGCACTGTGATACAGGTGTGGTTGGCAACGTGTGACCTTCAGCTTGTGGCAGTGAGAAGACAGAGGCTGGCCCGGTGTGGTTTTTTGAGCAGTTGTGATTTCCAGCAATAGGTTCATATTTTGCAGTACCCCAAAAGCCCATGGAGCACTGCTATCTGTAGCACACAGGGAAGCATTCAGTGTGTTTGCAATCGCGCAAAAGTTCCTGTGACCGTCCAAATCAAATGTCAGTGCAAGAAGCATTTTCATGTTTTGTCCTTTGCTGGCTAGGTTACTGCACATTTACAAAAGGCTCTACGACATGTAGGGTGTTCATTTTAAGCCCAAAGGATGGTACTGTGTTCATCTCCTTTAATTTGTCCTAATCCTCATGGAACATCTCTAAGAGCCATGTAGAGTAAAGCATTCTCCGACTGAGACTACCAACAGAAACCAAGCAATGTATCTGACTGTCTGTGCGACTCCCTCTCAGTCACACACTGTCCAAATCTGATTGTCTCCCTTATTAGTGGACCGAATGCACTCCGATCTAATGTGACAGCAGCATGGAAAAACCTCCATACTTTAAAACCACCATTTAAAGAGGTGTGTAGATATGATTCACTAAAACAGCCCACGTATTTCAGGGTATTTTGCAGTTGTTAGTAAAATTGCGAATCACATGCGATTTGAATGAATGTTATGAAAAGCAGATGTGTACAAGTAATTGTTTTGTGTGTTTTTGCCATGCCTTCTTATGTAACAGTTATCTGACTCTCATGATAGAAGATAGGGTTGGCCACAGATTGCCATCTTCAGTGTGATGCTTAAAGTAAAAACCATGGTACAGTGGAAAATATGGAAAAGCTCCCATCCATTGGACTGATGACTGGACGTGTGATGAGCTGAAGGATGGTGTTTTTGCTGTAATACTCCTGTGGCACAAGCCTTGGGTTTAACCCTTGGAAAGAAGTCACAGGATTGTGGACAGATGCAGTCAATTCCCGTGACCTCTGACTGTATTAACACACTCACCTGGGGCTACAGCTATACGTGTTCAGATGTTTGCTCCTCACAGGGGTTAAAATACTAGTCTCAACAAGGAACATGCAAAATAAATTATATATTGTTTACTGCTATTCTTATTTGCAGGTCAGGTACAGAGACATTTTAAAAATTACTAGTCCAAGTGTTTTTAAGAAGGTTATTTGTACAGTACTAATGTATAGATCAGGAATTCATGTTATTTATTTCTAATCTATTTATTATTATTTTCTAATCTAATAATAACTTCACTTTTGTCAGATTGAACAGATTGTTGTGTTCTTTAAACATTTCAGACTAGCAAGTCATGGTTTTACATTTTGTGTGTAGTTCTAGAGTGAAAAGCAGAGTTTGGAATGTAATCTTTACATCTCTGCACCCTTCTTTCTGATCTCAGAGGAGCTGACTGTAGGGATACCTGTAACAACATGTCTAATACAACAGCATATTGCTTGGGATCCATACAGAAATTGTCCTCTCAGTCACTAATGTTGGTCTTTGAGAGCAGTTGTCATGAATAATGATGTTCTAAAAATCATCATGTGAAGAGCCTGTTTAACTGCAGTTTTAAGGAAATCAAATCACTCAGTTGAAGAGTAGAAGTCAGGAGTGAGTCATTCATTTAGAATTCAAACCAGAGAAAGACAGTGCTGTTCAGTAAACCTTTTTCTAGACTGGAAAAAAAATCATTTCTGAGCAAAATCATTTTGAGTGTAACTGTGGAGTTTAAGTTCCAAAAGGATTCCAGCATTAAATTTTTAGAAAGTTTTTTTTTTCCATTTATTTTTGTTAAATTCCTCTTGTGGTTTGTCTTACCAGTTTTTCAGTTCAGGAGGACATTGCAAGCATGTCATTAAATGTTTGTTCATACTGGGATTTATGGCCATGACCACATCTTTATAGCAAAGAAAGACACCCAGTGAAGAGATCTATTTACGATGTGGTAAAACACTGCCTCATTGTCTAGTGTTGAAACTAGTTACAGATTACATAATGTTATCTCACAGTAACAGAACATAAGTGTGTTTTTAGGCTCTGTAGAGTTTGAATTCTGGGTTAAATTGTACAAATATAACATAATGTTTCTTAACCTTGTTCTAGGTGGCAATGAATGCAGTCCTTTAGAAATCCTCATCTCATCACCTGGAATGTTCTGATTTTCACAGAAGCCTAGCACATGTGTTTGGTAAACACTAAAAGCCTTCTCTCTTGGACTCTGTGACTCACTGATTTGAGAAGCTGAGGAGTGAGATTGTAGTGGAATTTAAAGATGAAAAAAAGCATGCATATATAGAAGTCAATTATGTCAGGAATTTGCTACCATATTTAATGTTTTAGATTATTTTTTGCCTAATGGATTAATTGCTACTGTACATGGGGTGGAGCAGTGGCTCTGTGGCTAAGGATCTGCTCCTGTGGCTGGAAGGTTGCCGGTTCAAATCCCACAGCCGGCAGAGGAATCCTCCTCCGTTGGGCCCCTGAGCAAGGCCCTTAACCCCAACTGCTCCAAGGGCGCTGTACAATGGCAGACCCTGCGCTCTGACCCCATGCTCTCTCCCTGTCTGTGTGTCTCATGGAGAGCAAGCTGGGGTATGTGAAAAGACAAATTCCTAATGCAAGAAATTGTAAAGGGTTAATAAAGTGATGTTATTATGTTATGTTATGGGCTACAGAGCTTTTTGTTAAAACAAGCATTGCTCAAGGTTTGGCAGAAAACAGAGGGGTAAAAAGGATCTTAGCGGTGATTGTTTGATAAAGTTTTTTCCGCCTACATTCACTGTTAAAAGGGACATAAACTAAGATATTGAAATGCTTTGCCTTTCTGAGTCCGTTCCAAGACAGATTTATTCTCTGTCTGCATACTTAAGCAATGGCAGCTCCAAAATTTCCTTTGTCAATTGTGGTTTTCTTGATTCGGATAGTAAATGATATTCACTAAGTCAATTCATTGTGCATTTAGACAGATTAATATATTTCATAACAAGGTAGATACCTTGTCTTTCACTAGTCCTTCATGAGATAATAACCTTAACTGACACCTCATTACTGTTCGTGATGCAGTAATCGCAGCCCGTGTTCTTGCCTGTTTGTTGTTTATTACATAAAGCCTAACTTAATTATGTAGCCAGTTAGGATAGAGATACCTCACAACCCATTGTAGTTTTCACTTATGGCCAGCAGCCATATTACCCTGCAACTCACAACTGGCAGCCCACTGAACCTCAGCAGGTATGAGTCTGGTCAGTACTTGGATGGGAGACCTCCTGAGAAAAACTAAGGTCGCTGCTGGTAGAGGTGTTAGTTGGGCCAGCAGTGGACTCTCACCCTGCGGTCTATGTGGGTCGTAATGCCCCAGTATAGTGAAGGGGACACGATACTCTGAATAGGCGCTGTGCTTCGGATGAGACGTAAAACCGAGGTCCTGACTCTCTGTGGTCGTTAAAAATCCCAGGGTGTTTCTCAAAAAGAGTAGGGGTGTAACCCCGGCGTCCTGGCCAAAATTTCCCATTGGCCCTTACCAATCATGGCCCTCTAATAAACCCCATCTATGAATTGGCTTCAATACTCTGCTCTCCTCCCCACTGATAGCTGATGTGTGGTGAGCGTTCTGGCACTACAGCTGGGTGCTGTACATTGGTGGTGGTGGAGGTCCCCATTACCTGTAAAGCGCTTTGAGTGGATTATCCAGAAAAGCTCTATATAAGTGTAAGCAATTATTATTATTATTATTATTCACTACTTCAGAAAGAGCTATCATATGGGTCTATGGTCCCAAACAGACTGTCCGTAATCCTTGAGATTCATGTAAACTCTTTATATGTGCTCTGATGTTAAAACACTTGTCTTACTCTGGAATGAATTCAGTATAATTCTTTGTTAAAGAAAGTTGCAATTAGTGTTTTTTATTTGGCAATGAAAAGTTGGCAGTGTGGTGGAGTGGCTTGGGCTCTGAACTTATAACTGATGTACCCCTGGACAAGGTACTTCACCCTTGCTTCAGAAAAATGCCCAGCTGTATAAGTGAGTGACAAATTTGTTGTTTCCATTAAAAGTACAGCAAAATGCATTATTAATCAACACATGCCGTAGCATACTGTTACTGTCACTATTTATTAATTACTGTTTTATAATGTGCGTTCTACATTGTGTTGTCTGCTGTACTGTACCCTGGGAGAACAGCACAAGTAAGATTCCCAATGTGCATGTACATATGGCAGATAAACTCCTCTATCTTTCATAGGCTACATAGATATTTAATAAAAAATTCCACTATTTTACAGGTAGTCTGTATAATTCAAATTGTAGTTGTAGTTGTAGTTATATTCATATGCTGTAAATATATAGTTATATATATATATCCTCTCTCCTTTCAAAAACCCTTCCATTTGTGGGGGGGTATTTCTGGGAGGCAGAATGACTTGACAGTTTCATGAAGAATCATATCTTTTGTCTACCTGGCCAGCCAGTGGAACTGCTTTTCTCTTCCAGACCTGTCCTGTGGGCCCTGTCCATCTTGTGTTGGTAGCTCTGTTTAATGGCAAGATGACGATGTAAAGAGCGGCTTTGTGCTTTTTTTGGCAATTGCCTCTAAAGCAGCAAGATTGAACAGCTGTTCCAGGACAGGAACTTTCTTGTGCTGCGTTGAAACAATGCTTGGGAGGCTCCAGCAAGCCCAGTTAATCTCTTTTATCCCTATTGTTGACACTTGTTGTATCTTTTATTTCATAAATGTGTTTTGTCATTCAGGATCCAGGTTTGGAGAAATCTGGTGGTTCGAGAGCTGTTTCTCTAGTTTACTGTACTTGGATTATGCAGTGGTAATGGTAGAATAAAAAAAGATGGATTTTAAAGATCAAATTGGTTATAGATGTTGTGCCACCACTATGTATGTGCTGAGAGGTATTGAAACGCCATATATTTAATGGATTCCAATATTTGTTCAATTTTAATGCCATTCGGTATATAAACATAAGCACTCTTTCTGCAAAACAGTGACCTTGACGCTATATAGGCGTTGATTGAAATTATTGTTCGTTTTTCCTGCAGTGCAGACTAGTAAAATGAAGCGCTGCTGTGAATAGCAGTAAATCAGAAGCAGAAGAGTGACTGGGTAGCTCAGTTGTTTTGATCTTTTGCCTAAAATGCAGAGGCTCCAGCCCTGTCTGGTTGCAATGAGGAAGAAAGCTGGTCCGGACTGATTATGGAACTTCATGTACAGAACAGAAGCCTTTTGTTTTTAGCAAAGTTTCACAATGCTATAGGGGTAGTGTTTTAAATACCCCACATGGAAATTTGATGGAGTCACCATAGAATGTTCTTACCTGCTTCTGTTCCACTGTCTTCTTCTACAAGTGCAGTGTCAAAACTGTGGGCTCACGCTTTCTTGCTTGGTCAGACACTGACCGCTTTAGGAGGACATTTAATAAAGGCAAGAAACGTTCCTTCAGTCCTCGGGAGGAAAAAGCTCCTTTTGAAATCTCTCCATTGTGTTTTTAAGTACTCCTTTATTCTTTTTTCTCTGTTTTTGTTGAAGAGAAAAACAAACAAAGGTTGTACCCGTCGGTTTGTTGCTTGTAAAATTTGGTACTTATACATTTTAGATAACATTATTTTTCCTGCTGCCATAAAACCTTTATGCTTTAGGTACCATAAAAGAACTCGTTCTTGAGAGCTTTTGGCAGTGTATTGCAAAGAGGCATGTTAATGTTGCATATCCAGAAAGAACACACTGTTTTCTGACATATTCCAAGAGTACAAGGTAATGCAAATGTCACAGTGCTTGAGTGGCTGGTTGCTGCAGAGTCAGCTGCCGTGTTCTAGGCATATTTATTGACTTGGGTTGGTGTTTTCATAGTTGTGTTACGGGTAGGACATTGAGTTATGAATGATCCCCCTCGGTTACTAAACAACTTGTGTAACTCAACTCCACATCTGCGAAGCAGTGGGAAGGAATCCAAAAAGCTATTAACTTCGGTCCTGACCTCTCCTTCATAACAGCCATCAGTCATCAGAGAGCTGTGCAAGAAAGAAGCAAAACAACAAGTCCTGCTTTTTCTGTGCCTTCCTCTTCCCTGCTCCTATTGGAGCAGAGGCACACAGGGGGTCAGGCTGCTGCTCTGTGATAGGCCCAGGGGATACACACCCCTCGAATCTGTTTGTGTTCTCAGCCGTGTACTTCATGAAAAGAACATTTCTTGAAGGCTGATGAGGGGTGGAGTGTTTTCTGGGGAGAGGGGAAGGAGACAAACTGGAAGGGTGCTTCAGAAAACATCCATTGGAAGTATTTAGAGGCTTCTAGGAAATTTTGGTGTCTGCTTACTTTGTTCCTCTGAGACAAAAATGGGCTGACCTAATTATGTCACCGTTATTTATGGAGGTTTGTTTTTCAAAGAGGTTTTTTTCTTTCCCTGGGATAGGAAAGAGAGATGGGCCTTACGTTCCGGGACTTGATTTCAGTTTAAATCCTAACTTTTTATGATGCATCATATCTGCAGAAAAACGAAAACAGTTGTAGCGCCTCGAAAGGTTGTGCCCTTTTTTAGTTGTTTTTGAAGATCTGCTTTTTCTTTCCCTTTTTTTGTTTGGATGAGGTTGAGTCTGTTATAGAGTAACAATCCAGGTCGATCATAGCCTTTTGTTGGAATCAAACCGATCACGTTCTGACATTATAAAGCGAGATAAAAAGGCAGATGTAATGTACCAAATGGTGTGGCTGTTATGCTAGCCTCTGTTCATTTAGCTCTTGTACTAGACAGTACCGAATCAGCTCCCAAACCATACAAATCAGGCCTGCATTTAATGATCTTTGCAAATTATTATGCTGCCTCTCCAGCTTGCATGGCAGTTATGCGGCTGACATTTACAATTAACTCTGAAAGATGTGCTTTCTGTTGAGTGTACTGTACCTACTACAAGTCTACATGATTGTAAATGAGCATGATTAACCATAGTAAACAGCATGACATCTGCTCATGCTGGTAATGTAACACCAAGTAGGCACTGATTACAGTTCCCTTTGTGACCCACAGCTGGCACTAAGTGCAGCACTTCATGATCACTTAACCCATCTATACTGGTTCAAAACTGCCTCTGCAGTCAGCCATTTCAATTGGTTTTGGTAATTAAACATTTTGTCAATTTAAATTGCGTGCCTGATTGGGAGAAACGCAGCTTGGTGTAAATAATAATAATAATAATAATAATAATAAACTTTATTTTATATAGTGCCTTTAAATGTGGCTTCTCAAAGCGCTTTACAGAATGACAACAACAATAAATAAAAAGAATGCACAAGATAAAACACAATTACAATATACAGAGGAGACCGTGGATGGTGGTACTAAGAAAAGTAATGCTGTTGTATTTGCTTTTCTTATGAACAGACCCTGTTTCCCACATACGATAGCTGCGACCTCACTTTTCCCTTCACTATTTAAATTAATTGTCTTTTTCCCGAATTCCCAATATCGAGCAAAAGCTATCTGACTCAAGGAGTCAAATGTTCATCTGATGCAGACCATTCTTTTACTTGTACAGCCCTTGACAGTAATATTGCCAGCTCAAGTAAACCTGATGTTCAGTTTCAGCAGAAGGGAATGGGTACAGAGAGCTACTGTAGCAAGTCACCTTGACAGCATATATTGCCTGCATACAACCATCTCCTACTGTACTTTGTTCTTCTAACAGGAGGTAACTCGCTCCCTTGAAGACATTATTGTCCTCAGTTCAGCAGTCAATCTAATATCCTGTATCCAGTCTCAGTGGTAACAGAGTGTACAGTAGATATGTGGAAATACTGATACCATGCATAGTTCTGAGCGCTTAAAAAGCTCTTGCGTCCTTTTAAAGTTCTTGCTTTGGATGCAAAAGACATTTGTATATACCATCCACAGTCCGAGTAGTTCTAGATATTCTGATTCTGAATAATTACAGTGGACAATTGTAGAGACAACACTGTATCTTAAAATACAATGTTGCATTATGTTAACATTGTCTAATTTCTGTACACCAGCAGTGTATTTCCTTCTATGCCCAAAGGACAACGTTGTGAAAGAAAACTCTGCATGGTTGAAGTTATCTGCGTTGCACAGTATCTGCAGTGATGTGCAGGAATTCACGTTGTTTTCTTTTCATCATTACCAAAGACACTTCACATTAGCATGTGAATGTTTAACATGTGATGACCGCTTGGTGTCCTGATCAAGCCGGATGGTCTGTCAGGGAGGAGGGGTAGATAAGCAGAGGACCATTTCTGCAGTGGACTTGCTCAAGAAACGAGCGAGGAAAAGTAAGCTGTGTGGGCAAAACGTTTGGAGACCGAAATCAATACCCATATTGCCCCACATTTAGGATTTTAATCTAAAAAAATCAAATCAATCCTTTACAAGCTCTGATAGTATTCTTTGTGTTGTTCTAATATTATACTAATACAAGGTGAAAGATTGATCCATGATAGCAGTACTGCCATAATGTCCAGCATTGTGCAAGAAAACAAAAAACGTGGGTGAAACATAAAACTAGCTGGAAATGGATATCTTCATCTAAACCTAAATAGACCAAATACCCTCAGTGCCCAATCTCTGAATAAAGTACAGTTCAACCTTTTTGTACTTTTTTGTTTTTGTTAAACTTGCTATATTTCCCAGTAAATATATTTTTTCAGTGTTATATCTATACTGTGGTTTAGTTACATCAACAGATTATCTGTGTGATTAGCCAGATTCAGGAAGTTCACTGTAGAAATTTATAGAAAAGTGTCCAAAATATTATGCTGAGCATTCTGTTGTCTTACCATTGAATGGTGACTGTAGTTGATCTGGGTATACAGTGAAGAGCTGCAAACAAACTGGCACATGCAGTCGTGTAATGAATTGAAGCTGTGTGTGGTTACAGGCACCGCAGATCTGGATCAAACTGGCAAATGTAGGAATTTCTTTTTTACAACGAAAGTACATTTTACTGAAAAGCTGCTCCTGCAATTATTCAAGTCATAATGTGTATAAATTGCTTAACCCAGAATTATTGCTGCTTTTGTTATTTTCAGACTTTCTGAGAGCTCTTGGTAGGCATGTAATCAGTGTGCAATGTTTCACCACTCCCAAACTTAAGTCATTAAAGTGTTATCTTGGATATAGTACAGCACGTGCAAGAAGTGGTGCCTTATTCTTGCATTGAAACAGCACTGTATGCTGTAGTGAATTATTTGTATCCTTGTGACCAGAGTGGAGGCTAGTCAAGTATTTAAAGTGGATGTATTTTGTGTATAAAGCATGTAAAATGTAATTGCAAAAGTGGGATTTTCACTCTGAGTTCTTATCTGAATATAGATTATTCTAGTTAATGTAACACATGGCAGCCATGTTCTTGTATACACACAGAGCCATTGATGGCAGCTTGACTTAGCATTAAAGCAGGGGTCCTTAGAGTTTTCTGGGTGGGGACCCCTTTTTCAAGCAAAGTTGACCACTGATTTAGAGTGTTTATACAATAATAGAGGAAAAGTCTTGGGTTTTACCAGGGACTGCTTGTACAGCCTCTGAGGACACTTCAGTCATTCATTTACTGGATGGTTCTAAGTCCTGCAGTGGCTTGAAGGAGGTTGTTGAAGAGGTCCCTACTCAACCCTGATCTTGGCAGATATTACAAGTGAATGTATTTGTAATATCTACATGACTACATGGTATGGAAGATGACATGGGCGCTTTTTGTAAAAATAGGGGTATTATCCGAGTGTTTCCACGTAAGTCATACACACCCCACTTAGTTTAATGGATGAAGAAACTTTTCATTCAGATTGATAAAAGAGCTGTAAGATCTCGGTGACCAAAAGCTGTTATTATATGTTCTCTTTCAGGCATTTGAAAGAAGCAGCACTTGTAACTATGGGGTGCATTCTTTGTAAATCAGTGCAGCATCATGTGCTGTGTATTTGCGTAAATGGAGAAGAAAGGGACCCTGTTAGCTTTGTTTATAGGAAAACTATCAAGCTTATCTGCACTCCTGATGCCAGGAGCACTGGGTCTTAACCTTCTCTTTGACATTTCAGAGTAATAATAATTCATTACACTTATATAGTGCTTTTCTGAACACTCCATTCAAAGCGCTTTACAGGTAATGGGGACTCCTCTCCACCACCACCAATGTCCAGCCCCACCTGGATGATAGGATGGCAGCTATAGTGTGCACAGTACGCTCACCACACATCAGCTATCAGTGGGGAGGAGAACAGAGTAATGAAGCCAATTCATAGATGTGGATTATTTGGAGACCATGATTGATAAATAGCAGGAGGGTAAATTTGGCCAAGACAAAGGGTTAACACCCCTACTCTTTTAGAGGAATGCCCTACTAACACATCTTCCAGTAGCAATCTTAGCTTTCCCCGGAGGTCTCCCATCCAGGTACTGACCAGGATCACACCTGTTGAGCTTCAGTGGGTTGTCAGTTACGAGTTGCAGGGTGATATGGCTGCTGGCCGGAAGCTGAACAAGGCGGGTGTCATCAGTACCGGAACGCGAGGCCTCTAAGGAAAACCAGGTCGCTGATGTAAGTTGTGTTGGTGGACCAGTAGGTGTTGCTGATCCTTCTTCCTTCTGGACCTGAACTTCCAAAGAACAATTCCCCAGTATAGTGACTGAGGAGACTTTTCATCCTCTTGATCAGATGTTAAACTGAGGTCCTGACTACTTGGTCATCAATAATTCCATGGTATTGTTTGAAAGAGAAAGAGCGTAATTCCAGCATCCTGGATAAATTCCCGGTTTGCACAGTCTGGTTGATGTAATGTTTATAGCCAATGGAAACACATAGGAAAATTATGCATTCAAATATTCACTTGTTCTTCTCTTCCCCAGGCAATTGACATTGTCCTG
Organism: Atractosteus spatula; assembly: GCF_055471065.1. Taxonomy (NCBI): domain Eukaryota; kingdom Metazoa; phylum Chordata; class Actinopteri; order Semionotiformes; family Lepisosteidae; genus Atractosteus; species Atractosteus spatula. The sequence continues at coordinate 45,712,337 of NC_142707.1, read as the reverse complement.
TCATAAAAACAATTTACACTCACCGGCTGTAACCAGTGTCCCAGTCTTTAAAAATATTTTTGCATGACTAACTCCGCTTTAAGAAATCCCAAACTGTGTGGCAGTTTCCATGGACGTGTAGCCTTAAAAAATACAAATTCTTACATGTTTGTACTTCACCTTCTTTGGTACAGTTTGGAGTATGAAAAACTCCAAATAACCCACATTTAAGCAGAAATGTTTTATAAAGAAATTTTTAGTGGTTTTTACTTTTGTATTTTATTGTTAATGCATCTTATGCATATGGTTGATTGTGAATGGTTTAATGTAACTGAAATTAAGTTAGAAATTAAAAGAAAAAAACTTAATGAATGTTTGGCTTGTCCTTAATTTCATATTTTTAAAAATGCATGAGCAATTGATTCTTACATAATGCTAATAAAGAGCTTCACCTAAAGGTTGTAGCCGTTCTGAAATACATTTATAGTCATTGTGATATTAAAATTGAATCCATCTTTTTAAAACGAATCCAAAGCTGCCAGTGCTCAATGTTTTAAAACATTTAGTAGCTTAGTACAATAGCCTCCCTCTTTTCTTTAAGAAACAGGAGGAAGGAGCTCAGGGCACAAGGACTGTTTGGAGAGACGAGATTAAAGCAAACCGATACTCAATGACACCCAGCCTAAAGCAAAATGATTAGGACAAGGTCACAATGTTGAAAAACTGAAATTAAGTCTTGTATGTAATGTAAATATGGAAAAACAAAACAAATTATGGTACTCACTATCCTCTCATGAAGCTTCAATAATGTACTGTACTGGGCACTTAATATAGTATATAGTTAAAAAACAATCCTTAACATACAATAACTGTCACGATTATAGTCCCCCCTCCTTAAGGGTGCTCCAGCCCTTTCACTAAGACTTTATTCTCTGCACCTGTTCCCTATTCCCAGCCCACCTTAAAAGCCAGGCGCTGACGCTCATCCGGGCTCTGCATCTGATTTCCATATCATGCGAGTCCGGGACCAGGAAGCGCCTGGTCCCGTTAAGGTTTTAACCTCTGTTCCCGTTCCTGTTCCCCGTCCGCCGGTTCCGACCCGGCCTTCGTGGTTTTTAATTCCTTCCTCTGATGGATCTCCTGGTTTTGGACTTACCTTCATGTTTTGGATACTCTATGGATTACTCTTTGGGATTGTTCGCCTCGGCCACGCCACGCCTTCCCCGTGCACCAGCGCACCTTGGACACGCCCCCTTGTCTTCAGCCCCGTTTTCCTGCATGACTTTTCCCTAGTGTTCCCCCACTCCGTCGGACTGTGTCGTCCGCATAGGGTCCGGAAAGAACTGTTCGTTACAATAACAGTCCTTAACAGTACTGAGTTTTTGCACATTTATACTAAAGCACACTCAGGTTCCTCAGTAAAACATGACATGAGGTGCAGATTCAAACTTACTCTGTCACTGAGAATTCGGCAGTGACCTGCTTGTCTAAGGAAAGTTTGATGGCTGGAAAGACAAGGCTACTGGAATCAGCCTGGTAGCCAAGGAAATGCAGTAAGGCTGCAGATGAGCAGGAGGTTACCCCTGATTTCAAATTTCTGTTGTAAAATTCATTAAACACAAACGAGCAAAGTTCTTTCAAAGGCAGTGTGTGTTTTTTTAAAGTATCAGTTTCGGCCTTTTGTGTTGCTCAGTGGAAAATGACTTTGGTTTATTTTTGTGTTGGGGGTTTCTTGTGCAGTGCAGAAAATGTTCTGTTCCGTCCTGCAATAATGAACGGGGTGGTGTTCATTGTAGACTGTCAGTAACTGGCTTAGGTACAAGAGCAGCTGACATAAATGAGTTAAAAGATATTTCGTGTAGGTGAAGTAAGATGTAAGACATTTTATTTTGTGCTAGTACCAGAAGACAATATTGTCAGTGGTTAGGGGAGGGAGATGTTGAGGCAGACAATGTTCTACAAAATCTTTTCCCATGGAAGGGCCAGAACTCCCAGCTGGAAAAAGAAGGCCCTAGTAAAAAGGGTGGAGGGACAAACCATAGTCCACATTTTATCTCAAGTATTCACTAATGTTCTGAACAATAACACAAAGACAAAATGGTAGAAGCCAGAAACATATATTTTTCTTTCTAAAAGAAAGAATACAAAGATGAAAAACAAAGGCAGAATTTTCAGGATAAACATTATTAGATAAATAGGTAAACCCATCCATCTATTTTCTAACTGCTTCTTCCAATTCAGGGTCATGGGTGGGGGAGCCGGAGCCTATCCCAGCAAGCAACGGGTGCAAGGCAGGATACACCTTGGACTGGACACCTGTCAGATAGACACAAATATACACACTCACATCAGAGCCAATTTTCCCAAAGCCATTAAACCTACTGCTATGTCTTTAGACTGTGGGAGGAAACAGGAGCACCTGGAGGAAACCCGGGAGAGAACATACTGTACACACTCTTTACAGAAAGCACCCCAGACTAAAGTAAACTTAATTACAGTACCTTCTTGGGTAACTTCAACACTCTCTCAAAGTTCACTCACTCCACTTTTTATATTGAGTAAATTTAGGTCATATTGGTTTTACCCCCCAAAAATGGATATTCTCCCATTATCTATACAGTATATGTGAATGCTTCAAATCTTCTTTCATTACTCATATATCTACCGTACAGTGTCTTGTGCCATTAGCTGTAATTCTCTTATTCCTTCAACACTACGGAAATGGTTGTGTATTTATGCGACAGGTGCCCCTACTGGGATCGAATTCCAGGCGCTCGCAGGCTCCATTCACACGCAAGTGCTGCATCCTGACAACAGGTAACAGCTCTACGCTTGAAGATTAGATCTTCTGCCGTGGCCCTGCACTGTGTGAATTGCAGATAGGGGGTGACATCACTTCTGTAACTGGCTCAGTGCACTGACCTCTCTTACATTGAGAGTAACATTTCTGATCATGGCCAGGAACATTATTGTTGTATTTATACTAATATTTCTTAATAGAATACCTGAAAATATTTGAAATTGTAACGTTTTGGTTTTTTTACCTTCCCTCCCGTGCGGGGGTCCATTTTTGGAGGTGGGTGTGTCCCTAAATTGGGTCTCTCTCTGGATTCGTTGAAGAGAGCGGTCTGGTTTTAAGTGCCGGTACGGGTCGTCCGGAGAGTTGTGTGGAAGAGACGCGGAAACGCGAGACATATAAGATTTGTTTTCTTGACTGTGGTTTAGGGTTGGGATTGTTGTGGCATCCGTGTTTCTTTTTTAGTTTTCCGTTAAAGCTTAGTTTAGATACAGGAGACGGATCGCTTGCAAAAGACTTTGCTTTGGCTTTGCCACCCCTTCCTCGGGAGAGAGGTTTAGAGGGTATTGAGTTGTAGAATAGTGTAATTAGTGGGTTTTTTTTGGTTTGTATATTTCCATCTGTTAAACCCTGGCTCATGTGTTAGTCCCCATTTGCCCCTAGTCTGAGCCATTTTGGGGACATAACAGAAATGTACATGTTTGTTTCTCATTTGTTTTATCTTGACTTCAGTGGGGCATTTATAACTGCAGAACAACCTATGCAAACTGAAGATAACTCAACCTTGCTGCTGTTAGAGGTGTTGGGAAATAAAGTCTCAATCCAAAGTCCCAAGTTCCTGGCTCCATGACAGGATTTGTTGCCTTACGTACATCGCATTTTTCATTAGAGCGACTAGCTTTATTTTGGGCTAAAGGAGCCAAGAAACTAAACTTTTTCATTGCAACATAGCACAGTGTTTGACAATTGAACAACAAGTTCGATTGCCACAAGTCTGAAATTAAAATGCAAAGATTAACCTTTTTTGTCTGCGATTTTCTCCTATGAACTCAGGGTCTTGGCTCTGGCCTGTATTTTGAGAAAAATGTCTGGAAGGGGACAGCGGAGGTCTGTGGCGTGGATAGGTTGTCATGGTCTTTAGTGTTTAGAGTTGCCATTTAGAGTCGCATCCTTTCTCTTTGAACTACAGTATACATGTTCACATTTAAAGTGCAATGTTTACATCAAGAAAACCTTCCACTAGTTTATGCTCCAGTGGGTGAGTTCTGTTATTGTGATGTCACATCCTGTGATGGGCCTGAAGGCTGGGTTGGCAGGGAAATGTTCTACAATGCTGCCATAAATAACAGTAGTTGCTGTGCCCTAATGCATGTGGGAAGTTAATCCTTTTCAGTATAATCTCTATGAGATGAGCGTTTGATCCTATCCAGTAGTGTTTTCTAAGCAGAATTGACAGGATGTAGAGATGCTAACAGATTTGACTCGGGAGAGTGTGCAGTCATCCACAGGCCACGTGAAAATAACCATCAGGCAATGCAGACCAGTCAGTAACATTATCACATTGCTGCTATGATTACGATGTTCCACAAAGTCCTTCTTTCTTAGCTTAGCGTTAATTGATTCTGCTACACAGACAGTATTAGACAGTAAGACTACACAGAAACTTTAGTAAAGTAAGGTAAATTATTTCTCACCCTTTTCATTTTTTTGCCCAAGTATCTTGCTACCATCACCAAAGATATTTTCAAATGATGGCACGTAATCTGATCTTTGACATTTGTTCCACAGTGGAGGGAGAGAAACCCTCCAGTTGCAGTAGAGTTGCACATACCTGTCAGTCCATCTGCCCAAATTATTGATACATCAGTGACATCTGGGATACTCTTGTTCCCCAGATCCCTGGATAGAGGACGATGCCTCCGAAATATAGCATTTTAACATATAGCAAAACATTGATTTCTCTTCTTTTTAGTGGAAAAAAAGTAGTTCTCCAGTCTGTATTTCCCTCACACAGCTTCATTCTGTGGCTGTTTCTGATTGGTATAGTGACAGTGCCACACAGCTCCAGGGTCTGGGGTCTGTTTCAAACCTGGGGCATCTGTGGTTGTGGAGTTTGTTCGTCCTGCGCTTGTTTTGGGGTTCACTAAAGCCACCTCTGGTTTCGGTGAAGTTTGAACAATCCTTTTACTGGATTTGGGGGGGAATGGGGGGGTCAAGGTTAAAAAATGTCAAATATGAAGGATTTGTTATCTGTGCTGCTTCTAGGACTGTAGCAAAACAGAGTCCAATAGGACTGCCAGGCCAAATGGCCTCCTTTCATTTCTGGCCCTTCTGGTGTTCTGATATATAAACGCCTTGGTTCCTAAGAGAGGATGTCTATAATTAGCTTGGTTGTTGTTTTTCTTGGTAAGCGAGCTACCATTCCCAAATTCAGGGCTATGAATACGAATTTTAGAAGACAGGAGGATATTTACTCTCACAGACAACCTTTGAAGAGTGAAAGGAGACACTATGGTACACTGATCAAATCAGTGAGGCTAGTTTTAGTTGCACAGCACTTTGTAGTTGCAATGAGAAAATAGTATTACTGTTAACAGGAAGCTAGAAATTGTGGGCAAGAGGTTGCCGAGACCCTCAGGGGAAGTCCCGTACTCATACAGACACACAGTGACACAATCTTATACAACCCCTCCCCCACCGGCGCTCAAGCACAGTCACACACACACAAACACTCCCACACGCACACCTACTGTAAAAGAGCTGTTTGAGAGACGGAGTTCTCTTTGTTATTGTGGGCAGCTGTTTTCTGCCTTTCCTGAAAAACACTGAGAAATGCTGAGCCGGCAGAGCTCTTGGGCTGTGGTCACCACATAACTGCCCTGTACTGGTTTTTCAAAGAGGGAAGTAAGGGGAGTCTTTACGACCAGAGTTAATGGAGGCTGTTTTAGCATTGTGTGTACCTTTTTCCCACTAAAGGGATGTTACCAGGCTGATACATACAGTTCCTGTAGACGCCCTGACAGCTGCTGGTTTATGGGTCATTTGGACACAAGTTACTGTGTCTTACCCGAGCATTGACATCTTGTTTGCTTCGTGCTGCGAAATTCCAGAACAGAGCAGTACATAAAAAAAAACCCTCACAGGTGAAGGGACCAATAGTCATTGGTCAGCTAACTGAAGGTAACTTTCCAATATCATTTCACAAGCTAGTTATGACTTGCATTGTAAAATTCTGTGACGAATTGTTTGCTGTGAGCAGCCTAGACCGAAAGATAATAAAAAAGTGTAATGTAACTGTTCTTACCACAAACCAGAAGGGGTTTCACCTTCAATTTTAAACTCACAGTATTGTGAGCTGTGGATCGGTTAGGTATTTTAGCACATTCATAGTTATTTTGCAGGCTTCTTATACTGTATCTTGGTTTACATTAGAAAATTGATACTGTATTTTGGCAGCTGTTTTTGTTTTTCTTCACTGCAAAACTGACTTTACAATCCCACAGGCTAATTATTCTAACTGTCACTTAACGATCAAAGCTTGGCGTTCTCTCTCCTCCTTTGACAAACGGGCTACACCTCTTTCCACCAATTTTCCTGACTGCTTCCACTGCGCATGTGGAGATGTAGTCGAAGATGAAGTACATTGATTTACGAAATGAGGCACAGGTCAGAACAGTTTGTTTTCTTCATAAAAAGGGGGCAGCTTTCTTCTCTTTTTAAAGTATCCTCAAAAAAGCAGGAAAACAAGCATGCATGCCATACACTGTTGCCAATCATGGTGGGGTTATTTGCATAAGATGGGTGTGAATAACAAGCACATAGTTGGAATGCCAGTGCTGGTTCAAATAAATTCATTAACAGTTTGGTTTACATTCCCTCCATTAAGCTCTGTTCAAGTGAGGCTAGTCCTTTCCTCACTGTACCCAGGACTAAATCTCAGACTTTGGGTGGCCGTGATTTTTCTGTCCCTGCTCCATTGGTGTGGAATGGCCTTCCTCCAACTCCTCGAGAGACAAATTCTTCGACTCACCTTTTTACCAGGGCCTATGTCTGATTGCCTTACAGTTTTATCCTATATGTTGTCATTTCCTTTGATTGACTTATTATTGCATTTTTTTCTCTTTTTCTTCCTTATCACTATGTACGGTGTCCTTGAGTTTGGAAAGGCACTTTATAAATAAAAGTTATTGTTACGGAGTGCTGAGTTGTGCTGTTTTTTGTATCATTGTTAGCTAGTCAGCAGACATTTTAAGGGCAATTATTATTGTGAGGCGATGTCACATTAAGATCCCTGTTCTCTCTAAAATCAGAGGAAGCACGAAAGAGCCGCACAATCCTTGTAGATGTGTGGAAGGAATACCGGGGGACTTCTTTTGTAATCAGTTTTACTGTGAAGTGGCGAGTTTAACTGCACTTACAAAGACAAGAAGTTTGTTTGGTACAATTCTGACTGCAGGCTGGTTCTGTCATTGTCGAAATTTCAACTTTTCTTGATCTTCATTCTTTGTGATGTGCCATAGGCTGTCGACGGCTAAAATCACAGCCTGCTCCATTTTGTGTGATTGAGAAAATAAAAGGCAACTGTGCTGCCGATCCTGATGTTGCTTAGTCGGGGAGTGGAAAAGGGAGGATGTTGGCACTGTGTAAAACACAGCTGCAGATTTGTTCCTGTGCTGTCAAAGGCCAGGATATGGGTGCTTCCACCACTGGTGGCTCAAAGCGTTATTTATGTCAGGCAGAAGAAAAATGGTTTCTATATACCTTTAACCCTTTCAGCCATGGTGACATCTTTTTAATTTCATATTGTTTATACTGTTTCTACAGTTGTTTCTTAATTGGATGTGAATTATTGGGATATTTAACGTAAGGCATTGCATTTTTCAATGGACACAAGACACATTTGCACTCTGGCAGCTTTTTTGTTGAACTGGGTTTTGAGTTTTGTTCCATGCCTGGTTCGAGGTCTGTGCTTGCATGGCGTGAGCAGAATGCTGCAAAAGCGGTGAAGCTCTGAGCTAAACAAGCAGTTTATTTCTGGGCTCTAACCTCTGCCTTCAGTGGTGATTGTGTTGTACCCTGTGTGTGGGAGCTGAGGGAATCGTCATTAGAATATCTGTGCAGGCAAGACGGGCAGGTGCTAACAGACATGGGTGGAGGTGATGCTCTCAGCAATGTGTGCTGTTTTGCTCCGTTCAGCAGCCCAGATGAATGCCGCACTGTTCAGACAGAGGTGGCAGGAAGGTGACAAACCTGAAGCCAGTGACAAGGCTGTGGGGTGAAAAGTTCAGTGGAGAGGCAGGACTGAATATAGAACAATGTGTTCTCTCGGGAAGAGGGTATGTGCTTTCCACAAGGAGCTAATTACCTGAATGTTTTATGTGGCATGTATGCAAAAGGCCCAATACCAAAATCGTCCCGTTGTGTTCTAAACATTCAACCACCAAGTGATTAGCTAACAGTTTATCAGCAGTTTATCACAGGAAACCACTCTCATTTTTTCCTTATTGATCTGCCAAATCGTTCATAGACTCTTTAGAAGCAAGCAGTTGGATTACCTATAAAACTTCACAGCAGGGAGGCTTCTCCGGCTGGTTGAAATTGCCAAGACACAGGAGCCCCCAGGGGTAGCTGCAGCTGCCACCCTCACTGTAACTGCCCTCACACCGCACTGGCGCATCAACTAAGTGTGCTTCATGACAAGAAATTAGATCTTGATGACAAGGGTTTTTAATATGGCATTGCTTTTACGTGACAATAATGAAGAGTCATCAGCTGGTTTCCCTTTAAAAATGTCAATATCAAATTGAACACACAGTTGATCACAATGCAGCTGGACAATCCCAGTAAGATTAAGATGATCACACCACAGTACGTGAAGGATTATCAGTGCTTGTTCTCCTGGCAAAGAAAAGAGAAAAAAGGAGTTACACACCGATATAAAATTGTTTTTTTTTAAACCTTGGAAATGCTCACATGAGCTCCCCAGGTCTGTCCCTGGTCTAATATTGACACCCCAGAGTTTTTCACTCTTGATTCTCTACTTCCTGTTCGGAACCACGGTACACTTCTCTTCCTTCCTGACCTGGATTACTGTCGGTATCACCCAGTCTTGATTTCATTGTTGTTTCATTTTCTGATATAAAAAACAGCTTTTGAAATGTGCAACACAGAGGTGCTTTCTCTGAAAAGGACTTTCCTGAAGGCAGGGTATCCTGCCGCAGTACAGAAGAAGCCCTTCCTGTACAGTAGCTTCTTCCCCCACTGTTTTCCTTTTCAGAGTTTTCTGTCAGGATTAACTTAAATGAAATGGTTTATGAAACCTCTGGCTCGATATTATCTGATGAATATCTTCAAGCCAGGATAAGAAAAGCTCAGTTCTAACAAGTGCAAGCGGATGTTTTATAAATGATTCTGTTTATATTTATATTTTTAGGTTACTGGAAATAGCGAGCATTCATTAATTGTGACACTGCACTATCACAGTGTGCTGTAGGAACTAACTCCAGGTTTCCAAAGAAGAAAAAAATAATGCAAGCTGGCAAATATCTGTTTTTACTAGTGATCACCACTGAGTCACAGCAAATGCAGGGACGCAGCTGTATTTGCATAATGATAGTCAGCAGTTTCAAAACAACAAGATAGCTGTTCCTTTTAGTGTGAGGCATATATGAAGATTTGCCAAGCCAGAAGGTTACGCTGCCGAAGCATAATGCAAAACGCAGCTTCGTGTCATGTCTATGGTAAGGCCACCAGCACCGAGGCAGAACGAGGTCAAGGATGTTAGTGACGTTCTTTCATGTGGGCTTGAGTGTCTTTGGCCTTGAGCCAGATTTCATCATCTCGGAGAAGTAAAGAAAGGCAGAGCCTGGACATTCACCTGGATTGAAGGAAAACAGGGATGTTTAAGGAAGTGATTTCTGATCTCCTGCTGAGTGGCATTTTTCACATGAAGAGAGCCCTGCCATGGCGTCAGCACAGATAACAGACAAAGTATTTAAAAATTCTGCTCTTCAATCAAAACAGAGTGTATTAGAATGCATGCAGGAATATGTTTTTTTCTAACGTTGTTCAATTTTACTTCAGTTGTTCAGGGTTGTACTTCAGTTCCTTATGGGTTTTGGAAGATTGGCATCATCGTATTCCTTTTCATATTTCACTTCAGAAGTCAGGATAATGTGAACAAAAACAAGCAGCTAAACCATGTAAAACAATGTTTCAGGCAATGCAGAAGATATTCTGTTCAGAAAACAGGTGCCACACCATATACAGTAACAGGGTTTTTAATGGCCTATAATAACAATAGTAAAGTTAAATTTCTGTTCAGCACTGCCTAATATTTGCAAAGAAATATTTTTTTTCACTTGTGACTGCATCTTGTCTTTTATTTTGTTACAAATATATAGAAATTCAGATCCCATATTTCCACAAATTCTCCTCTACAGAATACCTGGGAACGTCTCCATATGCCTGCGTCTCCACCCCCTGCACAGCCTTTCCTCTATTAGCCCATTAATAAACATTTTAAATCTGTCACACAGATGGTTAGGCCAGGTGCCAAAGGAAACAGAATATAACATCCAGTTAGCTGGCTAGAGCGTCTTAAAGAGCACTAGCTGCAGTCAAACACCTCAAAAATGTCAAGTTACTTCAAACGGGGTCAAAACAAGCTGATGTAGTTGGGGGTCAAGGCCTGATTTACCAAATGGGATAGTGTTGGGAAAAGATTACCATCGTCCTTTAATCTGCCGTCTTGCTTCCGGAGGATCGTCTGAAGGAAGATTCCCTCAGACTGCCCCGTTCGTGTGGAATTCTTATTAAAGGACGTTTTAGGAAAGCAGGAGGGGGGACTGACTCTTTTCAGGGGAACATAGCCACTAAAAGAAAGAAAAAAACAGTGGGCTATTGAACCTCCTTCAGGTGTGAGGGAGAGAGAGAAGCACTACTGCGATGCTAGGTCACAGGTCAGCATGGTTTTAACCTTTACTTGTTCCTTTGGAGCTCAAACCTTAACCGCAATTCATGCCTTTGCTCTAGCCATACACATCGCCAGAAAGCCTGACAAAAAAGCCTTTCATGCTAAGAAAAAAATGACCATGAACTAGAATTTTCCTTACACTGTCACTTGTAGATATACTGTATATATATAGAAATTTTACCTGGATGTTTAGGTCCTCACTATTGCCATCTTCCTTTTGGTTTTTGACTTTTCCTGAAATATCTGAGGGCTGTATTTTTTGGAATTCAAGGCAAAAAACAAACAAACAAATAATCTAAAGAGCAGATGAACATTTACAGTGATCAGAATTCTTTCCCGAAGACCTGTCATTGTCCGTGGTTGTAGATTGTTTTGGTTATCAGATATCTAACTAGCCTATTAAGTTGTTTAGTGTTTTTATGTTAGATGATAAGATGATAAGATAATTGTGCTTTTGTTCCTATTCAGGGTAAATGTGACACATTAATCAGGCTCAGATTGTGGGGTTTACTGTACCATCAGATTGAGTGTGAACTCATTGTTGCTAAGGCAGCCTGGTGGGTAGGACTGAGCATGATGAAGAGAATGGGGAGTCCCCTTGTTCTGTGACAGCCCCCATGATTGGGGTGAACAAAGCCCCATTTTCTGTCTTTGTACTTTTACCAGGGGTGAGCCCCTCTTCTCACAGACCTGTTCTATACATAGTGGGGCTACCTTTTCCTTTTTTGCTTTTACATAGTTGTGTTACAGTGAGATACTGTACTTGAAAACCAGACTTGCATCATTATGTTGATACTGGAGAGTTAATAAGTGTTTTTAGCTTGGGGGTATGTGCTAGTTTTAACACTCATAGTTTTTTCTTAGGATCATGTCTTTTTTGGCTCTTTCGGTTTCTTGCAACAGTGGTCTTCTTTGCTGTTTCTTTCATGCTTTGGTCATAGTCACAGTCATTGCACATTATCTGGTAAATATGTGGCCACATTCAAGCAACAGTCCTCTGATCTTTCCACATCAACAGCTACTGTACATGTCTTTGCTTTTTCATTGTATAGTATAATCTTAATAATTAAAAATATTAAATGTATTCATCGATCAGCAAAAAAAAAATAAAGCCAAACGAGATAGGTATGCCAAATGGCCCCCTTTCATTTAATTTATTATATTCTTGCACAGAATCCGTAGTTTATGAACTTCCTTCCTGATTATCGCATATCAGCTGCATTAAGTAACGCTGTCATTCATTTCAATAATGACCGAAGTTGGAGTGGATTAAAATTGAGACTGGAAATCTTATTTTCTTCAAAGGTTTCTTCCAAGTACCAACAGTTCTTATACTACAGGCCTAGACTAGGAGAAGAAAAGCAATATTACTGGTAACTTTGTAACCTTACTTTTTATGTCCCGAGCTATAACATTGAATGACTTTTACAAAGCATCCTGTAATTACCTTATGGAGAAAAGCTAATAGACATTTGCACTTGAAAAGTGCTATTGGATGTTCCTAATTACTTCAAAATGGCCAATGAGAACAGTGTTTAGCAAATATAATGCAAGATGTTGAATACTGAATACTTGAAAATTGTATTTTTTCCACCCAGATAGCTATTGACCTTTGTTGTGAGTACCTTGGTTTTTTTAATAATACTGTTTAACTAGTGTTTAATTATACTATTCACATTTTGATGGTTCATCATTTACAACAATGTCACCTACTGTAACTACTATCCCGTTTTTTTATACATTGGAAGTGTGCTGAATATTGAAAGAAGTTGAAAGTAGTGTCAACATGGTCTCTTCTACTGTACCTCCTGTCTTAGAATGGTTTTAATGTGTTTGTAAATGTGCAGGACTTTTACAGGAGCCTCGTGTATTCAGTGTCCCCCCCCACCCCCGTGTCTTATAATGACCAAAAAGGTCCATTCATAAGGCAATTGGTTAAGCGTAAGGAGTCTTCCTATATCTGGATGACCTCTCTGTGGTTCCTGATCATCACCAGACTCCACACAGGCATTCTATAGTTGTTTATCTGTAAGTTTCGATGAGGGTTTTCACAATAGCACATTCCAGATAATATCTGGCCGAACACTCGCCATTCTTCTCCTTGTTTAACATTCTCTACATAATTCATTTTTTTCTTAGAAGTATTTAAAGCAGTTTTCTTGCCAGAAATAAATATGATTGAACCTTTTGTGATATACTTGTGCAACTAGGTGGTGCAGACTAAATGAACACACACCATATCTCTGGGGGAGATATTTCCATGAAATATTCACAAGGCTCTGCGTCACAAAAAAACCCAACAACTTCACTGTTAATTATTGGACCTTGGTTACAATGTAGAAAAATGATTCTTCAGCTCTTGATGGCTTCCTCCTGTTGGTGTGCCATCCTGGGGAACCAAATAACAGCCTTGATTGAGCTTTTTCCTGAAGGCACAGAGGACTGAATGCATGAACAAAACAGTTAATTTGCAACAGCACACTACAGAATTCTCTCCAGGAAATGTTGCTAAAAGCTGTTTACTCATAATAACTCAACTAAGATGCTAATGGAGGTCTGTTTATTAAATAGATTTAGGTGGCCTATTTATTCACCGTAATCATTCTTCAAAATACAGTCTGTGATATTACTGGAGTAGCCAAATCCTCTAGGTATCACACATGGCTCTACTATATGGTTATGTACAGAGTCATTGGTAAAAAAATCCTTTTATTTTTGCTATTGCTTTTGTTCTAAGTAAAAATAAATGAGCTAGCTTTTTACACGTGAGATGCTTTCCTCATACTAACCGTTGTTTTCATTGCAATTTGTTGGTGTAACCCTCTGTTTCATCCTGGGCTCTTTCCTGAATGGCAGTGCATCATGGTCTTGAGGTCAAGACACTTGTCACTGTTTGCATCTGACTGAAATGAAGGCTTTCTCTTGTACCAAGTCTAAGAGTAACCCAGGAAGGGGATACTGACTTACTATGTTGGCATAACACGGATATGGACCCATGTAACAGGGCGTGCGTCCTTTGGAAAGAGTATTGAGCTTATAGCTTGTAGATTTTACGCAGCAGCAAGCAAGTGCTACTTTAAGACTTTGAGAATCTGGCTTTAGACCCAATGAAAAATGCTTTAATAGGACACTAGTATATAGGACAAGAAGATTGTGAGATTATGTGGTAACAAATGCTTTGACCTTTCTTGTTCATTGTCTTGTGTCTTGTCCAAAGTGCCTTTATATGAGTTTTACAGTGATCTACAGTATTTATGTTTCAACAGGAAACACAACCCACACATTTCACTACACCACAGTGAACAGGGGAAGCTCTGATGAATGTTCTTGCAATGGCTTCATATTCAGCTTTGTGACCTGCAATGTCCACATTTTTATGTTAAAATATATCCCTTAATCCACCTCTCACTGGGAGAAATGGGTTATGTATTTGCATTATTTTTCACTTTGATGTTTTCAATATAATGATAGTGCCTGGAGTCTGTTGGACTGCTCTGTGCAAAGGCAGGAATGCCCTGCCAGACTAATTGGCAGGCTTTCAAGATGTATTTACTTACATAATGGCTGACACAAAGTTTTTTTTTTGTTATTAATCTCTCTAGCTCTGGACTGTACTGTACTTGATGTTTGTGTTAGTTACTGAACTAAATCTTCCAATATGAGTGGTAGATTTAATATAAACACAAAACAAACTAAAAAACCAGAAAAAGAAAACAGCAAGGCAAAATTAACCTTTTGGCAGGAGCTATGATATCAATCCTTCCTTTCACCAACTTGCAGGTTTATAATAAAGTTCGGTTTGTCTTATCCATCCAGTTTGCTTTCTGAGAATATTAATGTGAAGTTGGGAGTCAATGTATAGTTTAATTTTGCTTATAGATAGGATTTTTTTCAAATGATCAATAGCTTCTTACGTGCTTCAAAATACAAGATTTGTAAGAATAAAGAACAAATCTTAGCCTAGACGAGGAGAGTTACAGAGAGATTCTGAGGGTAGAATTTCCTTTTTGTGGTTCAGTAGATATTGAAAAACAGGTTTCTGGCGATACTATCTGCAGCAGAAGGTTAAAGAATATTGTTTTGTACAGTATGTGTTCTGTCAGGGCAGCACAGTGACGCAGTGGTTTGCAAAATTAGCCCTGGTGTGAATGAGTGTGTCCGTGGACTGGACTGGTGTCCTGTCCAGGGTGTATCCCGCCTTGCACCCATTGTGCTCCAGTTCCCCCATGACCCTGGAAGAAGGGCTTAGAAAAATGGTGGATGTGCTCAAAGATCAGCATGTCAAACTTTATTAGATTAAGTCAAAATATGATTTTTCTCCCAGAAATGTCAGTATGCCCTTTTTGCCAAAGCTGAGTCTGTTTTAATGGCAAAATGGATCAGGATGGTTAGCATAGGATGTGTATCTGCTTGGTTTCAGACAATACTAAAAATGATGAGGCTGGTACAGGAAACTTAACAGAGAAATGAAAACTCAGATGGAGCAAATACAAAATAAAAAAAATCTAAGATTTTCCACTTTCCATTCTAAACAATTTAGTGACTTGTAGAAATATCCAAGAGAAGATATTCATTTCTGTGGCTGTTAAGTGGTTAAATTTGACCAAGGCTTGTTAGTAAGCATAAAGATTCTGTAATCAACACAATGTGTTAATTTTACTAGCAATGGTGAAGAAACTATGAAATGTTATTCTTAGGAATTTGTTTTGCCAACATAGAAATCAACAATAAATCCTAATTTTCAAAATGCCATGCAGTGTTATTAAGTAGTGTGATTGTGTGAACCTGATCTATATTATAAAACTACATAACACTGGAGTTTCCAAAAGTCTTGTTTTTGTATTTTTTTTTCTTCACCACAGGTTGATCATATGTAGCTGAGAAGTGTTCACTTCTGTCTGTCCCACCAATACTGAATAATTACACCCCGCAGGCATTTTTTTACATAATCTCCCACAAAAACTCTTAACTCAATTATAAAGACAAAACAAACCACAATGCACAGCTCGGCATAGACTGATTCACTCTGTACAAGATTTATACTGTATGTTATGCTGCTGGTAGGGAAGACGGATTCCAGCACATTTTGTTTTGGGAGAAACAATTGCAAATGTTGACTACAGAGTAAAGCATTGTGCTCACATTGAGCTTAAAGACCACAAATAGATTATTTGAATGCTTGCTGGGCCTTCATACTGGATGAACTGTGTGTGTGTTCTGCTTGAATTATGATTCAGTATTGCTGCTGTCTAATGTATGTAACCTCATTCCCTGCACAGCTGCGTTTCGATGAATAAACTGCAGGAACGAAGCAGGTAGTGTGCTTGAAAGAGAAACAACAGAGCACTTGTGGTGCTCAAACCATACCATTGCTCACTTGAAACTGACATGCAATGAGTGCACCTTTGACAGATTCCAGAGAGGCCTACTCTCCATCGAGTGCAGCAGATGGGGAGCTAAGTTATCTGCCAACTGGGCTGGCTGCTTTGTAGGCATAAGCAAATAATAAGAAGTAAAATAGACAGAGACCTAAATTCAGATTGTATTATAGTTCCAAAACAGCTCCAAAATTTGCAGTACATGTGTATGTAAAAAAACTGCTAAAATATGGAAGGTAAGCAAAGGAAATTGGTTTTAAAGACCCATAATTAACCTCAATCATGGGTCAGAATTTCTTAGATTGCCATCATTATCTGACAGAGCAGGATGTTGTGGGACTGTAACGCGGTGTTAAATATTAAATTTAGTTCTATACTTTCGGAAAGTGGAGTTATTTTCCCTTTTAACACCTCAAAATGTGTAATACTCTGCAGTAAATCAACAATCATATTACAGAATGATGCATGAAAGCAACACACATACTGTACGTCTCCAGGAACACATGGATCGTGGAGACATTGCACTCTGAGTGTGCGTTCACCAGAAGAGACATTGCCAGCCCACGAAATACAACAAAATAAGCTCCCGTTTGTACTAGCTGCAGGTTTACTTCAAAACTATTGGTGGAAACATGTCATAGCTGAAGACACAAAGAGCAACAGCAATTTCATGTTGCCATGCAGCAGAAATCCAGTTACATTGCAAGTGTCATTGTTGTTTGAAAATATTAAGGACCTTCAGAGGTCCTCTGGAAATGTGTCACTAAATATATACTGGATATAAAAACTGTTTTAGATGTGAATGTGTAAAAATGTGGATGGAAAATCATGAAGGTCAAATCCCTTTCATTGAAAAGAAGTGGTTAAAGTGGATAAAGCCCTGAGGGTGTAACTGGATAAGTAGTATTAAAGTGAAAAGAATCAGATGAATGAAAGCTGATCCTACCTGATCTCAGAGGATTGTTCCCAGTGGGATCTTTAGTGTGTTTATGTCGGCTATGCTGTGCCTCTGGCTTCATCCGTACAGGCAGGAGGAGTTGTGGGATTCTGTTATTGGAATCTGCTTTTTGAAAGGGGTATATCATTGTTAGGCTGAACAGATGTTTGCCAGTTGCTGAGGCTAAACTTCTGGGAGTTTGCTATTTATTTAGATCAGCTGCCTTTTTTTAAACTTCTTTATTCAACTAAACTCTGCTGTTGAGTCTGAAATGGGAAAACTACTGGTTTTGCAAAGCAGCTACAACAGAGTTGTCACTTATTGGACCAAATGTTGGAAAACATATCTGGGCATTTATAGGAATGTTGCTGATTTAACTTAAACAAAAGCTGCACAACCAGTCACCGTGCTAGAAAGCAAGTTATACCAAAGCTGTCCCACACTGCTTTCTCTGAGGTTCTGACAGGTTCCCGGTTTAGATGCTTGATGCTGGGTTTTAAGAATTCAGACTGTTAAGCACTTTCATTCATGGAAATCTTTTATTTTTCTCTTCTGAATCGTGCATATGAAAGGATTTTGCTTGTTTGGTAGCTAGTAGCTAATCAATTCAATGATCTCATCCTGCTGATTCCTGAAAGAAACCAGGGTATCAGCTTCAACAACATTGCTGGATCACTTGTAAATACACCTTGTAGATGCATTGCTTCTGCAAAACTATTCTCATTTTCCCCCAAAGCATCTGTCTAGAAGCACTTTTCTCAGTATTTAAGAATTGCTGCGGACAACAGTAATTGCTGTTTGTATACAGGAAAGGGGGGATTACTGGAATAATTATATTACAGAACTCCCGACAGTGCAATGAAAACAGTTTTTTATAATGTTGTTTTTCTTCACAGCAACTGATACTAGATGAAAGTGAGGACTTGTTTACTCATTTCCTGAGCTCCAACTTTGGTGCTTAAATTTTCCTCTGACTTACAGACTTACATGTGCAAGACCCCAACAACAGCACACGATAGTGAAGCAATTGATTTACTGACTGCCCCTGGAGTGAAAGACATTTGTATGATACTGTGTTCTAGGGTTCCCATTTGATCGAAATGGGTCATGTTTGTCTTGATATAGCTCAGGTTTTGTCCAGTTTCATCCATCCAGGAAAGAGTTACTTTATCATGTGAGTATGATGCTGCTAAACTTTCTACAAATGTCAGGGGCCTTGTACAGATGACAAAGGCAGTCCGGGTATGTCCTCGTATAGTACGTGAACTGTTAAAACATCTTTGCTTTGAAGTTAAGGATTCTCACATGGTTTCCTGACTTGTAGTTTTCATTTTTACACTCCAATACACAGCAGTATCAAAAAAGGCTATATCCCTCCCCTCCGTCAGTATAATTAAGAGAAAAAACACTTTTGAAACTGATTTTAATAAGAACTGTTTATCTTTCTGTATAAGATACCTGCAGACTGTTGGATCAGACTTGTCAGTGCTCTTATGAGGAGACAAGCATAAAACCCGTTAACGTCATTACTGCAGCAACAGCTTTTGTTCAGCCTGATATCACTGAGTTTGTTGACACTTGCTTTCTCTGTAGTTAGTAATTAGGTTAACTTAATAACATATTTTGGAGTTTTTCTTGTTCCCCTACTTTGTTGTCTTCCATGTATTCTTTAGTAGGTTTTAATTACATGTGTAATTTTATTACATAGAATATTCTACAAAATAACTGAATTCCTACATTGCTGCTGATATGCTTTTGTATTATAGTGTAATGAGAGAAAGATGAAAAGATAATAAATTCTCTCGCTTTTTGTGTAAAATTGGGAAAGTTGTTGACTTATTTACATATATTTTTACAGTATTTATTTATAGTACATGTTTTACACTAATTTTAGGTAAGATGCAGGAGGTTTTCTGTCTGAGCATTTTGTTCTGGTTTAATGTCTGGTAAATTTCTAGACTGTATTCATAACCCAATTGTGTCTGAAATAACACAATTTTCATGCAATTAAAACACATGAACTGTGAGACCATTTTGCACTTTGATATGTTGGATGTTCATATTAACATCCCCTAGTAGTTATAAAGCGTTAACAAAATAATACTGAGAAAGCAAGTTCTGCCAAGATAGCTTATAATGATATTTCTGTCTCTGTGTGTCTTAATTTATTGTGCGTGATTTTCACTTGGTGTGATCACACTATCTCAGTTGAGTAGGATGTCTTTGAATATGCTAGTTTAGTACAGGGTATGTGCAAAGCCATAAGCCTAATTCATGAAATGCTTTTAACATACAGTAGGATGTTTTGAGAAGTGGGCAGTACTGTGACACAGTGGTTAGCATTGCTGCCTCGCAGCACTGGGGCCCAGGGTTCAATTTCAGACCTGGGGTGCTGTCTGTGTGGAGTTTGTATGTTCTCACTTTGTTTGCATGGGTTTCCTCAGGGTACTCTGGTTTCCTCCCACAGTCACAAAGCATGCCGGTAGGTTAATTGGATTCTGGGAAGATTGGCCCTGGCGTGAGTGTGTGCTTGTCTGTGTTTGTGTTTGTATGTGCCCTGTCATCCTGTCCAGGGTGAACCCTGCCTTGCGCCCAGGAAGGGCTCCAGCTCTGCAACCTTCAATTAGAAGAACCCATGAGAAAATGGATGTATGTTAGGAGAAGCACTGCAGGTGGTGAATATTAGGAATGATATTGATAAAGTGAACCCAGGGTGATTACTGAGTGTGCAACAGGGACACATTTGTAAGTTGGGAGGACATGCTTTTAATGGTACTTCTTTACACAAAGGGTGGTTAATGTCTGGAGCAAGCTGCCCAGCCTATTTAAACAGACACTAGGAATTAAAAGAACATGATGGATTGAATTTAATCTACTTGATGAAATTGATGCTACTGTACGACATAATGACTTACTTATGTTCTTAAGAAACACTCAGTACTTGCAGGATTAGCAATGGTTTACTTTTACAGGAAGCTCCAGTGAAAAAAGGGTAATTTGGCTTGCACTGTGTTAATAAAAATAAGAATGGATTGCATAACACTGTGGTGTAAGCCTGTATCCTACATCCTAAATTTGACTTTTGTTCTTGAGGTCAGAAAGTATTGTTATATTTTTTTTTTTAGCAATTTACAGAACCGCATAAGAATGCCACTTTTCTTTTTGCTCTGCAGAAAAAGTACAGTACGTCTGCATTCTGTGTATTGTGATGGCTAAAACAGCCTTACTTCAGGGCTGATCAGAATGTAGTTTACTAATGTACTGTAGGTCTCACCAGCTAGTAGACACATTCCTTTGTGCTCTCTTAGGCTTAATTATTTTGCACTGTAAGCTTTGAAATTAATTTAAACTCTTCATAAAAGTTTAATGTCTCATTTTTATTGCTACTGCTGTTTAAGACACTGTGATTGTGTTGTGATGTCTTGTTGTTTGGGGTGCAGTTTTTTAAAAGTATTAATAATGTTTATGTCTGGTGTTTTTGGGGAGGGGTGTCATATTTCTCACAACAGTTCCTGGGGCATCTAAATCCATCTAGGGTACAGCACATGTAAGATTTGTTTTTGTGTCTGAAGTATTTCGTACGCAAAGTGATGAGAAGGAATAAACAGCAGTAAAATACGCACATGGTGATTAAAAAAACTTTGCTAGCATTGATGTGGTAAATTTCGTCTCTAGTCACCCTTCTCTGAAATAAATAAACTTGACTGTGAGGAGCGGGGGGAAAAACACAAAGCTTACAATCACTACCAACACTATCGCTAAGGGACACTCTATACATGTTTATAGTCCTCAAAAATTCCTATTCGGTTTTGTTTTAGTGCGCTTTGTGGATTGACTGTCCGAATGAATTACCTCACTTGTTATGAAGGTAAGAGTTTATCAGCACACTAGTCCAGGCTGTAGCTGTGCTTTTCACAGTATCGGAGGAACAAAAAAAAAAGAAGGCAGGCCTGTTGGTCTGTTATTCTGCTTTCTGATTGGTTAGAGCCTGTTGCTAGGCTTATGTCATTGTTTTTTTTAGTTTCAGAAGTTAAAAAGTCAAGTTTCAGCTGGTTGAGACAGCCATGTCAAGAGACTTCTGTGACTTGTCGAACACCCACATTCTGTGGTTTTAGTTTTTTTTTAGGGTGTAAGGAAAGCGTTTAGCTTTTTAAAATCAAAACGGAGTTCCTGCTTCATGTATTAACAATGCTTTCATTAAAAAAAACAGATCACAAATTATTTGCTATGCCTAGACCCCTGATTTTTCACCTGGGGTGCACACATCCACTGGGGGTGTGAGATGCCCTTTCTGGGAATGCTAGACAGGACAGTTTTTTTTTCTAAGGTAAATCATCGAAAATACAAACTACCTCAATGATTTTTGATAAGGGGTGTGGTAAGGGGGGTTTGAGAATCAAAGGGTTGCAGGCTACAGTAAATGTTAAGACCCACTGGCCTTGAGGAGCACTGCAGTGCTCAGCTCCTGCTGCAAATTAGGCTTTTTTTTAAATCCTTCTCTGTGCGGTGTGGATATTGATATATTATTTAGTATGTATTGGCACAGTAGCTCAACACCAGGCTGTGAGGATCAGAGTAAGAGTAGTAATTGATCTGGTAGTTTTGGCCAGCGATTCTTCTTTAAAGAACTGGGTATTTCTAAGAAAGAAGAGATGGGGCGTTTCTCCTTTTATTGGTCATGTATGATAATGACATCTTCTTTCCCAAATTTATCAAGTAGTCTATGCAAATCTATAGACATTTTATAAGAGTTTACTGCCCTGGAGTGAATGTTGCAAAATCCTCTCATAAGATCTTAAGAAAGACCAATGGCTTTCTGTTGTTCACAGCCTCACTTACTTATTGGGTAGCTTAATGATCCAAGAATTTTATCTAGCTTTTTCTTATTGAGTCTGTAGAAAGTACCCTTGCTTTCTGTCCAAACGTGGCTTTCCACTTTTTCCTGTCTCCTCATAGCGTTAACAAATGTAAAAGAGTTTCCTTATTTGACTTTGTCAGTGTACAGTATTTCAGGATTTTGAAAGTTGCAACCCAATTCTGACATAACCTTCTAGATTCCAGACTCAGAATATTTAGTTCCCTTAATCTTAGTATGATATTCCTTTCCAGGTAGGAATTCTAGACCTCCTACCTTTCTGGCGACCAAAAGTGAGCAGAGTTTGCTGTGCTTTAGAATTTAAATACTGCTTCTCTTTTATCGCTTTATCACAATGTCGAGATAAAGTGATGATTCAACATACATTCAACATAATCTCCCAGATTCTATACACTTATATTCTGTATGAACATGAAGGCAGTAGTGTGGAGTTGTGGTTATGGTTCTTGGCTCATAACGGGAAGGTTGTGGGTTCAAATGCCGGGGGAGATAGTCCTGTTGTACTCTTGAGGTACTTTTCTTGAGCGATTCCCATAAAATACAGCAGCTCATGCAATGGAATACCTAGAATAAATGGTTCCAGATGTAGGTTACATAGGCTTCATACACTCAAGTCACCTGAATAGATGAGCATCCTCATCTAGCAGTCTGATAAGATGTGTAAGTTTATACACAACAGAAAATGATCAGAAACAACATCACAAATTTTGAAGAAGGGAGGCTATAAATAAGCTAGAGGACAAAATGTCGATGAAAACTTTATTTTTCCTGTGTTCATCATTCACAAAATTTTCATCGTGGTTTGCGATTGAATAGTTTCTTCCATTAGATGCTTCCCTTTTTGAAGTACTGTAATGAATGAATAGGTGAAGTATTGTTGCACTAAAATCGGCACCATAATGTACTTATCGTTCAGAGTCTGGAAGTTACAGTCTGGTTCATTCTGTGAACTTAATCAAGTGCAGAGGATATAGGCCAGTCAAATTTTGTTTTTTTAACCAGGATATCCCCTCAATGAGTTCAATCAGTTTCTATGAGGCAGTTCTCTTCAGTAAATGGTATTTCTGGTAGTGCGAATCAATATTTCACTAGTGCTGAACTGGCATTTCTCTTTTCGTGCAAGGAGTAGTCAATACTATTAAAACATTGTTAAAATATGTCAAAAGAACATTTTGCAGCAGACAGTGTTGGACCAGCCAGATTTATTATCTTTGTTTTACAGAGTCAATTATCACTACAAATAATTTATCTCAATGGTCATCAACATCTTCTCTTAGAATATTGAGTTCTTAGAATAATAAGTCACATGAAGAACTTCAGCTTTTTTGGAACTATAAATTGCCAGAGCATAAACAGTACTTTACTTTTTACTTTATGTCTTCCTAAGGGACTGTTGCATTTGCATGCATGTGGTGGAACTTTTCCAAGACCAAAGCATGCCAGTACAACAGCATTGTGACTTTGAGTGTCCCGTTGCTAGTTTATCAATAAGGGGAAAGAATTCTGGAAATGCCATCTGTGTTCATCTGTGTTCATGGATTCAGAATGTGTGAACTCTTTGGCACAGTTTCCAGTCTAGAGTCTGTTTTGGTCACTGACTTGTCAAGAGATTTTAGCAGACCAAGTCATGATTTCTGTGTCAGGCCCTGATGTCCTTCTCTTCATCATCACACTGCGTTTTCTTTGCTTTAACCAATTCCTGTGCCTCCTGTGCATGTTCCTCCCTTGTATAATTCAGTCTGGAAATTGATCCTCAGTAAAGAAAGCCTTTTGAAAAACTGAAGAGGTTTGTATTCGTTGCTGTTATTTCTTTCTTTAAGAAATATAAAAGGTTTATTAGATAAGGTGTTCCTTTTAAGTGCTGCTTATCTCCAAAGATACCATTACAGTCATGATAGCACAAGTTGCAAGTCTGAGTGCAGCAGAATGAAGGTTACTTAATCTGTAATTATCTTGTACAATTCAGTCCTCCTGCTTTTGAAAGTGCCATATTTTCACATTTAACATCCCCTGGGACCAATCCTTTTTTGTCTTTTTCTTAGTTGGAAACTTTTTTTTTTGAGTAGCTTATGTAAGGTGTCCATCATTAGGGGGTTGACTTTGTATTAACCATCAGGAGTGATACTGCTAAGTGCCAGCCCAGGTTCACACTTCAGCTTCAGCTATGCTTGCCCTTCAGCTTCTTAGAGACCAGTGTTCCAGCCATCTGCCCGGAAAAGGAATGCTTTTTCCTCACACCTGACTGCTGGCACAGCACAGATGGAGAAGGTCTGTATTAAACCAGTTAAGGGCAGCCTTCCACAAATAGATGCTTCTGTATTACCCTGGCTACTGCAGTGCCAGCAGATCTCAGCTGGTACACTGCTCTCTTCATACCAGCTTCTGCCAAAGACAGGGTGTCGACACTGCGAAAGGCAGTCAGAACCAGCTCCCTGCCTCATAAAAAGTGAGATCACCACTCTCTGCGCTTAACTTCCTTAAACACTCATTCTCACTGTATTCTCTAAATTTAGCATTGGCAAGTTGTCAGCTTCACGCCGGTTGCAAAACGTCTTTAATACACAGTAAAGGGCCAGAAGGGCTTTTGGTCAAAAGCTTCTGCTTTTAGTTATCATACCACTAGGCCTGCGTGTGTGTGTGTGCTTGCAGATCCTAGACCATAAAAAAGGTCGCTAATGAAAGGAGGCCCATCTAGCTCGTTTGGTAGGTAATTGATCCAAGGATCTCAACCGGCTGTTTCTTCAAAGAAGCCCGGGTATCGGCTTCAACAGCATGGCTGGCTGGCTCGTTCCACACTTGCACAACCCTTTGATAAACAAGTGCCAGGGTCTTGGTTTGAAATGCACTTCTACATAGTTCCCACTTGCGCCTTCTTCATGTAGTCGTGCACTTTAATGGGGCACTCTGGGCTCAATGAGTTGTGAACCCCGTTTAATATTCTTTTATTTAAAAAGAGTTCCTTATTTAGGATTGAGTAAAATCGCAGACGAAGGTTTGTTTAAAGACGGTACCGAGGCTGAAATGCAACTTATCACAAAGAGATGGTTTAGTTGGATGTGTAAAGTAATGCTGGTAGAGTTTTTTTTTCTCAGAAGATGGAGCTGCTATAAGTTTTCTCACTGAGGCATGAAAAAGCTTCCTCCAGGTGACAGTGCTGTGATTTCAATCGACGTGTCAGACTGAATTACTCATTGTGCAGCCGTTCACTCTGTTATCAGAGCCAGCTCCTTCACTGATTCATTGATTGATCTGGTTGATTGTCAATTGTGTGGCTGAGGAACTTTGTTGTAGCTGAAATACTGTGCAGTTCACATTGCCCTGTGTTTAGGGTGTTGTTTTCCGATACTGATTGCAGTTATTGAAGTGTTTACTGATGCAGAGAAAAATATACTGTAGTTGCTAACAAATGCATCTAAAAGGGTGGCAATCATTTTTGTTTGTGTAATTGTGAATTGCAATTGTAATGGGTTACCTAACATTTATGTTAAGGCTATAACCTGAATCATTGTTTGTATCGTTGTTTTACAGCACTTAGCAATCTAAAATGGGGATAGTTTATTCTGTTAGTTATTTCAAACCTAATTTGGTCGGCAGAGTTAAGAAAAAAAAAGAAAATATAACAGTCTTAGGTTTACAAGTCAGGTCACTGGACTAATTGCACTTGAATCTTTTAATATCAGTGTAGATTCCAACTGCAACAAAGGCCTCATTCTGACTTTTAAGATAAAACACACATTTCCGGAAGAAGACTAGAATCTTTGAGTAAGCAGCAAATTGACATTGACAGCTTCTTAAATTAAACATCCTGTCACATGGCAGTTAATCCAAATAAATAAACAACAAATTACACATATGTATAATGTATGGAAATAATTTAGATGGAATAATGACCATAATTATAATTTAAGGAAAATTAAAAGCACTTTTTTTAATATACTTGTAATTAAGGGTGATGTCTGTATTCAGTTTACATCAGCAGCCAACATTCCCTATTTTATTTCACTAATAGTCAACAGGTTGCTTTTTCCATTGATCATCACCTGTTACTTCAGCTAATGTAATACTGTACTGTATATGATATGATTTGTTGGGTATGGTATGATTGTTTAATTATTTAAAAGCAAGTTCGATCAGTATTGACTATCACAGATGCATGCTTCTACCATGTACGCCTCTTGAGGACAATGCAGATGATATACTCATAAGGGGTTAAGTAAGTTAATATAAGGCTTTATGGATTCCTAAAACTTTCCAAGCCCGGTGGAGTCTCTAAGTCAATGCAGGCATTCCATTTCATAGGTGCCCCGAAATATTTGATACTAAAGCAATTGTTAATGATAAAAACTGTATCCACTATTTGGGTTTCAGTTGCTGATGTTCCCAGTGATATTTTCTCATCTTTGTGACGAAACGTTACATTTCCCATGATAAACACTTCTTTCTTTTCACCTAAATTGATTTAATGATGATATGCAGAGTAGTTTCTAATTTACCATTCCTTTCTACGATTTTAGGCCATGTGGTTGCATGTTGGTTCCTCTATGGGTGAAGGGCTCTGAGGCTGTGGTGTAAAAATAGATGTGGTCCTCGGTATTGAGCAGCTTACCGCAGTGCTCATTGTTTTGTGAGACAAGAACAATAGAGCCTATGAGGATTGGTGCTCCATAATTGCTTGACATGGGAATAATAGAGCTTTGGCCCAGCTCTGACCGGACCTTCCTTGGTCTGCTGAGCCATATAGCTTGCAGCTGTACTGCTGTATAATGCTGACCATGGCTCCAGCCCTGTTTACGCAGTTTGGGCAATTCGGACAATGAACTTGCTGAATGGCGAGTATCTGGCTTGCAGCTCTTGCCAATTTCACAGGCTCTTACTGAACGTTGCTCTCTGCGCCCCAGCTGAGAGCTCCGTTTCTTTTCAGGCGATTTACTATAACGGTTGTATTGACTTTTCTGTTCTCAGTTTATTTCTGCCTATAGAAGTAGCTACCTATATCATTACCCATAATGACTTACTTTTAAATAGTATTGAGGAATTCACTGTTGCAAGTTGTGGCTTTGATACTCCCAGTCAAAACTGTAATGCAATTAAATGAGGAAATAAAAACTTTGTTTTCTTTTTAGATGTTTATTTTTAATTAGTAACAATGAGAACAACCACGTGTATATATTCTTATTTGATCTGCTTCTTTACATTACAGTTGGAGACATTATTTAAACATTGGTGTACCTGACCACCATTAAAACAGCAGTTTTCAGGTCCAGGGCTGAATCCAGAATTAATGACAGGAAGCAGGAAACCTGATCACTTTCTTTTCTTATTCCAACACTTGTGTAATCCAACAAAAGACAAAACTGATAATGTGCTGTGAATTAAAATGATTATTTTTCTTATTGGTAAAACTTGATGTATGGTTTTAAATAAATACAAAGATCATACAAGAATAGGACAAGCATTAAACTAGAATGTTAATCTGATTGCGTTTTATTAAAAATAACATCAGCATCCTCATGACATACTGTAAGACATCTGACTTATCTTGTTCATTACAATTGTGATTTTGTGATAACCATTGTTACAGTTTCAAGAAACAATTCTAAACTTCACTATCCCATGAAGTAGTAAACCAAGGATAGACCCTGGATGGGACGCCAGTCCATTACAGGGCACATGTAAGCACAAACATGCACACATGTATATCAGCACCAGTTTTCAGAAGCCAGTTAACCTACCAGTGTGTCTTTGGACTGTGGGGAAAAAAAACAGCACCTGGAGGAAACCCAAAAGAACAGTGGAGCATGCAAACTCCTCCAGAAATGCTAACTGCTGTGCTACATCCTGCCCCAATTCTAAACTTTAAGAGAAACCAAGGAAAGATGAGATGTATATGCAGTGTTATATGCTATAGAACCTGTCTGTATTTTAAAAGCTTTATCAACAAGGGAACTGTCAATATTGCAGTGGGTGATAAGAACACCCTTAATCTTCATTTTCCTGACTCGTGGATGTGTTTTTCTGCTGTTGGTAATGATGGGCGTTTCCATTGCATGGATGTCTGTTTATGCATCAGCTCCAACTGACAAACAGGCCTTTTGTCTATGGTGATTATACACGAAAGGATTAAACTGCCTTCTGCTGCATAGAAGAGAAAGAGTACTGAACAGCATATTCAAAAAAGTTTGTTTGTATTCATCAGTCTGCGTTTTTGATGTCATTGAGCAAAAACCTGATAACATCTCACTGTTTCCTAACCCTTGGATAGGGTTACATATCCCCACTAGGTGATGTGCGAAAATGAATAGAAATCTAATTTATCACAGTAAGAATGCATTGCATTCATGCAATGATGTGAAACCTGTCATTTTCTCAGGCCTTTTAGATGTAAATCTCCAAACCCGACTGCAGCATGGAGTACTAGTTAGGGCTCTGGTGTCAGACCTGGAAGGTTGTGGGTTCAAATTTCAGATGGGGTGCTGGAAGAAAGTGATGCGGTTTCTTGCTGCCAAAATTTGAGCCTAGTATTTCAGTCCAAGTGCCTCAGTAAAATGCCCAACTGTATAAATGGGTACAAATGTAATTTGATGTGGATAAAAGCATCTGGCAATAAAATGCTAAGGTTCAGCTCAACGCTGCCTATCAATCAAGGAGAATTTTTTTTTGTCAAGGACAACTACACGTAATAGGTTTATTCCATGATGAAAAGAGTGGTAAGGAAACACAACGTTTCAGCTGTGGCACCTTCTTCGTGTGTGAGCAATTATGGCTCTGATACTCCCACCTTCACACCCGAAGAAGGTTCCACTGCCGAAATGTGTTTCCTTTATTCTCTTTTCAGCATGGAATACATCTATTGCTTGTTCCTCAGCTACAGTAATGACAGCTTGGCATGACCCCCAGACCACGCTGGGCCCAGCCTCACCCTCTTACATGGACACCTTCCCATCTCGAATATCTAAACAGAGCACTTGCATGAACTTGGAAACACTGCTCCTATTTCCACAGTATCAGAGCTCCCACAGCCGAGCACTGCTGAGACTCAGGGCTGAGAAAAACGGAGGAGCTGCAGGACTGCAACCAGAAGACAGAAAGGTGATAAGGGTGTTGTCAGTCTGTTAGCAGTGCACAGTCTGCCCTCCAATATAAGGCTACTCTGTGTTTCAGTTGGCATTATTGTGTGCACAGTGATTTGCTCTTTGCAATTATAATTTACTTTCTCAATATGTTGTTGCATTGCCTGCGATAGACCGTGTCCTTGAGTGTGATATGATAACACAAAGTTCTGAGGAAGCCACTTTCCCGCTGATTCAGTAATGCCAACAGAAGGCCGGTCACGTGCCTGTGTGTGCACTGCTGAAAAAAGCCTTCAATTTTGATCAACATTAGGAGTCTTCTTTTTTTGTGGATGGTGTTAGTTATTACATACAAATATCAAATGCATTAGAATTTCGCTGATGCCTTTACTGTGCACAGTGTGGAGCACCAGAAGGCTATTGATCATATGACCGAACAGATGTAGCTCATGTTAGGAAAGGAAGTCAACATGCAGATCAGACTGCTGTTAGAGAAGATGGAGTTTGTTCTGTTCAGCTACTCTTCCTGGGGAGTATGGGGAAACATTTCAATACATTTTATCTGTGTTTATGCGTGGATGGATACACATTTAAGCATAAGGGAAGGTGTGTACTAGTGTGAGGATGTTTCTGCAGCCACCACCTTAATCTGGATTTTTGCTACTTGTGTCGGATGTGAACCCATTTGGCTTTGATTCGAATTGCATTAATCAGGATACCAGAAAACTCGGTAAAATGAAACGATCTCCCTCTTGAGTTCTTGAACTGGTTCTCAGTGCCAGTCCCAGTGGTAACCTGTCCAGCCTTTCTTAGCCCACCTGGGTCAAGGAAAGTTCACCTCACTTGTCCTACTAAGCAGGGGTCTGCTTCCCCTGAGCCCTTTAGATTTCTACTGCTGGCACAGTTAAATTTAAATTCCAGCAGATAGTCGGCTGGCATTCCTGCTTTTACAGTTGTGACTCATTAATATGACAGTTTGTACATTAGTGGTGGAACACTTCCTATATTTTATAAAGTATTCTTCTCATCACTGTTGCAGGGCAGAAAATAGTCCATGCTCCTCCTCCTTCACAGAATTGCATGTACTGGCCTGTATTCCCTTACTAAACAACCTTGCACTTGCTCTTTTATCACTGAATATTAAAGCTGTACCTAAAAACAAAAAAATGTCACTTTGCAACCAGTGTTTTTATTGCTTTTCAATGACACACGCCTACGTAACATAATACCTGGGCTTCGTAGAGGAAAAAAAACAGATCATGTCCTTCATTTCAGCAAATTGACAAGTTTATATAGCGTGGTTTGCTTTCTGCATAAACACTGTTGTTCAGAATAGGACTTTAAACAAGCTGGCAGGCCTACATTCCAGAAACCATTATAAATATACTGTAAGTACAGTCACACACACTATATACAAACCGGTGTATTAAATGACCAGTATACTGTAAATAGACCTAAATATTATTAAAAATTAAAAATGCAGCAAATCCATAGAACATAATGGATTGATTGTGACGTAGTAGATGTTGTGAAAGCATGCAGGACTCAATAATGCCTAGTAACAGGTGTCTTGACACACGGCTGAAGTGGGAAACATCGACCGGTATAGACAACTCACAAGCCCTTGGGGGAGATTTTGTTCAATAATCTTGCTACAACTCTGTTATCTGTGTGTCTGAGAATGTGGCTATGGAACACAATGACTCGGCTCTTTCCACACATATTCTGTTGGGTTTGTATTGGGCGATCTGGAAGGCCAGTCCAGCTGCTTAACTGGAACATTGTGTCTAAGAAGGAATTCCTGTCTAACCCTGGCGCTGTGGGGGCGAGCTGCGAAATGAGCTATCTGTATCTGCCAGGCTTCAGTGGAAGGAAGACTGAGTACAAGATGTCCATATATCACTGGGCAGTGAGATTATTTTGTTGATGTGGATGAGTGATTTGGATATGATAAGGTCTACAGCTCTGCAAACCATAGTTTGCCAGATATCTTTGGACTCTTCTGTCACCAATTCTCCTGTTTCAAGCCCAGGTGACGGTATTTGTGCTCTGACTGATTGAAACTGCTGACAAAGGACATGAAGTTTAAAGTCTCTATCCTGTCTTGCTGTGCTGACACACTGGTGAGGATGCACTACCAGGTGTCCTAATGGTAATGGTTTGAAAAGTGAGAAGTGGCTGCTGGGAGCACATTAGGGTGATGTGCAGTCAGCTGCTTGACCTCCCAGCATTCACCATTCCATGTGCCTAGTTCCTCTCTGAAAACATCAGCCATAGTCTCGTGCAGATGAATGGTAGACGTTTCTAATGGTTTGTTGCATCATGCCATGAAATTGATACGCTGTTGCACCCCTTTCACCAGTTCAAAAACACTGCTGACAAATATTTTCCCAAACTGAAAAGTTCTTTGGAGAACTTTGCCATTCAAGGGGGGTACTTTCTAGAGAGGTACTTTCTAGAGATCCAAATGGACAAATCCGTCAGTGATGATAAACATGAGTGCACAAAGAAAGATTTATTCCCAATACAAAACCTCCACATTTTGAGTAAAAAAATCAAGTAAATTAACAAGTAATTAATATGTATGAGACAACAAGTGCCTTAAATCGACCTTTGAATATTTGCATTTGCACATTTACATAACCCAGCACCAGAAGGCAGTGGGATCTGGGTGTTGTGAGCTGGCTCTGTGCCTAGCTGATGAAAACAGGAAGGCCGAGTCCTTCACAAAAACGCCATGTATTAAAACGCGTTGGTCCGCTGCTCATCCACTAGAGTCTTTTATGATTTTTACTTAATGGGACAGGAGGCACTATTGCTAAATATTTTTACTAAAATCACTTTTCTTGTTAAGGATTGTTTTAGTGCTACTAAATGCTACTGATGTTAGTAATATGTGCTAAATAAGTTAGTTATAATATAACTATTATTCTGTTCAATGTGTTATTATGGTTCAAAAACATCAAAATATATTTAGCTAGAACACACCAGAAAAAGTCATTTTGAAAAGTCATAATGCTTTTTCAGTTAAATTCACTGACAGTTCAGCTAAGCTAAAGGTATTGGTACCAGTATAGCATTGATTTTCTTTCCACTGTATATATTTCCTACCTTGTGCTCAACATGTGATGAGGTTTTCTAAACTTATCAAAGCTTGTTTCCAAAGTGTGGAAAGAAAGCAAGTGTTTTATGATGTACAACATCTTTCTACAGTTTATTGAAATTTACAAGTGCCATAGGGTCTGAAATGTTTTAGTGGAAAGTTTTACCTAGAACAATGTTTCCACTAATGTCTCTTGTAAAGGCTGGACAAGCTTGTGTCTCTTCACTACTCCCTGAACAAATGTTCATTCGGGCTCCTGTCTGAGTGTGGGCATCCATGACACATTCTCACCTCGCAAGAAAGCCATTGTCACACCAGAGACACAAGGATCTGTGCTCCCCTGCTGGAATGCTGTCACATCAGGATGAGCCTACAGGAAGGACAGCAGGTGAGGTCCCAGGACTTCATCAATACAAGCCATGCAGTCAGGATTCCATCATTCTATACACATCCTGTAGAGTCCTGCAGCAACTAGACACTCCTACACAGACCAGCACATTGGACTTCCCAATTGATCGGTCTGTTGTACATTACAATTAGAGTGCAATTCTGCAAGTGTGTGTCACACTCATTGTCCTCCATCAGGGTGGTCTATACAAACCCTTGATTCAATGCTAAAGAGGACTTGGCCTTACTGCTCATTAGTCCACTTGGTGTTGCTCCAATACACCCACAGAACGCAGGCATTATTTTCTTCATAAGTGAGCCTCACTGGTGTGTCTTTGTTAATTTTCACCAGGCTTGGAATTCAACAGGTCAAATATCCTGCGCTCATTATTGATTTGTTTTGTCTGACCACAAAATCTTTTTCCATGTTTGCAGTATCACTTAGATGTTTTGTTGCAGACCCAGTGCAGAATTAGAGCTGCTTTGCTTTCAGTTCCTTACAAACCTCCTTTGTGTAGTTCTCAGTATATTGTTGACTCGTGAACATTTTCTTCCATCTTAGCCACAGAAGTCTGTAACTCTTTCAATGTCATGGTTGGCCTCACAGTGGCACTGTATCCCTAACCAGTTTCCTCCTTGCGCAGCTACTCAGTGTGGATGGTCAGCATAATTTAGTCATTGTCTTTGAACAATTTAGTCAAGAGTTTTTGACATGTTTTTCTACCCATCTCTTCCTAATTCGTCTCCTTTATACAACTGGATCCCCAAGTTGTTCTGAAAACTCCTTGGTTTTGATGGCTGAAAATCAAATTGTATTTATTCTGAGATCATATGAAACAGACAGAGGCTACTCAACTAATTGTGTGGCTTAATAAGCTAATCTTGTAAACCTAAATTGATTTAGCTTTTTCCCAGCAAAAGGTTTTGAATACTTATGCAATAATGATTTGTCTGTTTTTCTTTTATAATAATTACTTCTTTCATTTTTTAATGTGTGATGTAGGTTATATATTAATTTCTATGTCCAAGTGTTAGGACAGCAAGCTTTCAAGCAACAAAATGTAAAACAGTGCAGGTGTCTGAATAATCGGCAAGTCACTGTGTATCTTTTGTGGCTTTTCAATCTCTTTTTATGGCTCTTTAAAATACCAAGAAAAATACAGTAGCCTGCAGAGAGTGAATTTTACTCTTGGGTATTGGAGATAATCATTTTTCTACATACAAACCAGGAAAACTGTTGCTTATCACAGTCAGTGGCTTCTTCTGGATGCATGAATTAAGTCATGCTGATAATTTGTGAGTCATTAATCTTTCTATTTGACCAAACACTACAGAAATAAGCTGTACCTTACAATGTGATCATTATGATTAATCATATATTGGCCATTACCTGATATACATAAAAATGTATATTATACTGATATTAAGATCTCTGACAATTAGAGGGGCTGATCCTATGCAGAAAATAAAGCCTGCATGTGGCCAAGAAGGCTTTGGCAGGTGCTATTGAACTTGCACAACCAAAAATACCTAGAAGCAGAATGCTGGATTCCCTGCTGTATCACATAGGCTTAATCCATTCAAACTTTAGTAACTTGTTTTCCTTAACATTTACTCCGCCATTACAAACACTTGATTTGATTATGTTTGCAACACGTTCCAACAGTAAAGCTGGGTACGCAAAACATGTTTTGATCTATTTAATAGCTTGTTTCCACAATGTATAGATTAGCACTCACTTTATCCTATAACGAAGTGCAGCAGCCAGGATGTGCCAGAAGTCCCATTGCACAGCAGTTCAAGAAGCAAGAATGCAAGACTCTATAAACCCAGAGCTGAACTTGACTTAACTAGGACACCAGGGTTAACACCCCTGCTCTTCCAAAAAGAGCCACAAGATCAATAATGGCCAAGTAGTCAGAAACTTGGTTTAATATCTTATTCCAAAGTATGACACCTCCTACAGCACAGTGTCCCCAGTCACCATACTGGCCTCCTACTGGTCCCCAACACCACTGCAAGCAGCCACCTGGGTTTTCTTAGAGGTCTCTCATCCCAGTACCGACCAGGCTCAGGCTTGACTACCTTTTGCAGTCAGGCAGACCTGCCTACAGCTTTTAAAGCTGCTGCCTAACAACAGCTGTCAAGAGTCAGCCGCCCTGTTCCAATTAATAGCCAAAGGAAGGAAATTCTGACATTCTCGTATGTTGCTACACTGCTTCATAAATTGCTAAGGTATGATTTTGAGTGCACTGAAATATATGCACATAATATACAGAATACGTAAGAGTAACAACATAACAATTTATATTTATTGATAATGACATTATTCTAAATATACATGTTCTTTCACGTTGTAGTTCTAGAATAGAAACATCGTTGAAGCAATAAATTATATCCCTTTGGACTGTTCTGCTCCAAGTTATCTTTTTAAGTGTGTTTGAGATTACATTTTGGTGCAGGTTGTTAAATTTGACGGAGTATTTTAAGATGACCGCTTTCAAATTTGCCTGTCACTGCAGTGGAACCACTTGACGACGTAATAAAAACTGACGTTACATAGTTATTCAAAGAATACTGTTTAATTAATGAACTGTTACATAAAAATCCCGTTTTGTTCATGTCTGTGTGTCTTGTGTTAAACACCACCACTTTTATGCGTTTCCCAGTGTAGCCCTGTGGTCATCTAACGTACGTCGTGGCGCAGTTAAATTATCTTTGCAGTTAACAGTTTTGAAAGGCGTGTATAATGAAATTCAAGAAAACACTGGAGGTGGTTCTCCTTAACTCAACACCTCTTAAGCGCACTATCAGTAGATGCTATTTTTTAGTGAGCTCACATCGACTTGATGGCGTTTTATGTGTAAAGAAGAATTACGAATTAAAGATTTTAAAAAGTCTGATCCCAGGGCTTGTACCATTACCCACGTCCCTTCCTTTTAAATTGTAACTTTTTATCATTTTTATTCTCTTTTGGGAGATAGAGCTGTGTTTTAAACAAGTCCGCACAAGACCCCAGCCTTTCATTGCGTTGGAGCAATCTGTGATTGGACAAACGCATCGCGGCCGCCTCAGTCATGAATGGCTGTAGTGGGTGCCGGTCACGTCCTGTAGATATGAACTGCAGTTCAGAGGCTGTTTACTTCGTATCCTCAAGCCCTTCATTGGTTGCTGCCGTGTGACGTCATAGTAGGCCGAGCGATTTATTTGCCCAGACCAAGAAGGCTTGTTTATTCTGCTGGGGAGCAGCACAGAGGCGGGTTAGGTTAGATCTGTGTTGAAGGGAACAGCCTCCAGGAATTACAGTGTGATAAGCTTGAACAAAACACAACCTCAAGGCACGATCTTCACGACAGGATGAGGCACGCAGCAAAAGGAAGCAAATCCGTGGAAAACGCGCCCCTCGGTTTCTTTAAAATGTGCTCTCATTGTGAACGGCTAAGTAAAAAGGTAAGGAGAAGTGGAAAACGCGTGCAGCAGGAGCGTACGGTCACCTGTGCTCCAGAACTCAATTGCTGTATGTCTAGTTAAATCCGTTGCTAGCTCGTATTGCTTTGTGGTGTAGTATGCATGAACAGTTTGGGCTCAGAGAAGGACCGCTGAAGCCAAACATTCTCGCAGCTCGAAGCCCTGTCATCCCGACGAGCAGTGAAGAAAAGCGCTTGACGCCTCGTAACTTCGCTGCAGCGAGGAGAAGGACTGGGTGTTAATACTGGGATCCAATTGAAAGTAGTCTGCAGCGATCACAAGCGTGTTTGGTCTGTACACTAAAGGTATTTCTAATTGGCGCCTTTTAAAGGATTTGCTATGCATCACTCAAAAACAGTCTTTTGTGCAGGACTAACAGTGCAGCAAGGTTTCATGATTTTAAGGAACGGTTTCCGTGCTTCAGTAATATTGGCAGATTGATTTCCAAAAATCTTGATCAGTGTTGAGATGGATCCCGTTTCAGAAATATCGCCTTTTCGATAACTGCTAATACCTGATGATTTTAGCAGTTCAACTATATTGCAGGAGAGCCCTGCGACTGCCCTTGTTATTCGCTGAAACCTTGTACTGATGATTGGAAAGAGATTAGTACTTTAACTGATGAGTGAAAGTAGTTCAAATGACAGCTTTGTTTCGCTGTAAATACTGTTTTTTTTAGTGGCTTAGGTAGTATCTTCACACCTTGGAACACTATATACATTTCAGGTGCAGATTGTGCTCATTTAAATAACCTGTATTTGGTATGTTGCTGATGTTTGTTTCGCTGCCGTACGACCGATACGGGTTCTGTTATATTTTACGTATTTTTAAGTTTCTATTAACGTGTGCTTCTAAAAATGTGTTAATGCATCCTGTAGATTAGGGTTGAATAGCAAAAGCTGTTATTTACCTGTACACGTAGAACACTGGTCGCCTAATTGTTTTGGGTGTTCGGATTCCAGAATTTTCTCCTTTGTCTCAGGACCGTTCGTGAAGAAACTAGGGGAGCAGCAACTGCGCTTAGTTTTATACCTGTTTTCAGCAGGTCTATTAAAAACGATGCGCCGCATGTCGATCCAAAGCATTAATGTTGTTTTTTTCCTGAATTTAGTTGCATAGTATAAGAAACGAAAGGCAACATGTATATCGATTGAGGGCGGCAGCATCTTTTAACTGTGCATACAGTATGAATCCCCATTTCATTTTTTATAGCTTTGGCAATACATTCAGCCAAATTTTAAAAATGGGGTAATTAAAATTAATGTATACTCTTCTACATTGACCCAGAATGCCTGCTGTCTTGAAACTTGATTGAGCCTGGATTTAAACTTTGCGAGAGCCTCTCATTCATTTGCTAAGCACCTTCGTTTGAACGCGGAAGGATCGGTGACGATAGGGGCTGTTGGTGTAAACTGATCCATCAAGTCTGTCACACTTTGGCACAAAACGGCAATGACACTGGAAATGGTGTACGCTTTCATGGGGATCCCCGGACCCTATCTCATGAACACTCACAGGAAAGGTGACTTCAAGATGTTTGGGGTGGGACGTTGTGACTTCCACCTCGCATTGACCATGTTTCCTTTATTTCTTGCTGTGTGATATGCCGTGGACCTTAAAACCGCTCTGTTAAAAGCACTGGTCAGTGACTACCGACGCTGCGCCGGCGATTGTGCCGCGTTCCTCCGGAGGCTTATCTCGAACGTTTTCTTTCCTGCCATCAATTGACTTCAAATAAGACAGACCCCAGAAACGACAGCTCCCTCGGGGGTGTCGCACTGTACAGCCAATGTCAGTGTCATGTTTTAGTTTCTGGGCTTGAGCGCTTCACCTGACCGTGACTCTGAGGGCTGCTGAACCGCGGTCTGGCTGTTTTCAGAGGCGCGCGTGTTCTCCAGCAGATACGTGCGTTGCGTGTTGCGCTCCGCAGTCCTGAAGTAGGGAAACGACACGCCGTTGAGTGCGAGATCTCTCACGCAGAGGAGATGAGCTATGTGCTTCATGTTCTGGGCACCCAGCCAAGTGGTTACTGACTGTACGTAGGTGCCTTGGTGTTTTTTTCATCACAGAAGGTGATCTTTTTCACGCAGAGGTTTCACTCCATTGATCTTGGCATAGAAAATGTCAGTATATAGGTCAGAATACCACTTTCACTTTAACAGCTGCTTCTCATGAACACTAGCTGCTGTTAAGGGAGAATCGGCCTGTAGTACCTCAGATGAAACAGTGTACAGTATATAACTGTTTTTTTTTGCTTCTACTCTAGGAAATGGGAGTAAGAATTCCAAGACCCCTGGGACATGGACCAAGCAGATACATCCCTGAGAAAGAGGTGCTGTAGATGTCTACTACTTCAAATCTATGCATTTACTATAGGTTGTGATACTAAATGTGTGATGTTAACGTGTATATAAAAAAACTTTCCTAACAGATGAACACTAATTGAACCTCATGTCTAAAAATGTGACTGCTTTTAATGCTTGCACAGGAAAGTATGTTTTTTCCTTCCCTCTAATAGAGGTCCCCTGGTTCATTGTCCTCTACATGTAACATTCACAGTTCTGCAGGAGCAAATGAGAAAAACGGGATTGTGTAGATTTTGTGCATTGTTTACTATTGGCTGGGGTGTGGGAAAGCAAAGAGAGAAGCATGTGCAATAAGATTCTGGGCTGTTTTGCTGAAGGGTATTATTCTGCATAGAGTCAATAATGTGCTTTGACCTGGTTTTGTTAATATTTAAGCCACTGCTTAATGCTGTTTGCAAAAAAAGACAGCCGTTTTTAATATTCCTGTTCTTCCTCCAGTGGTGAAGCAGGGCAGTGCATACATTGCCAACCCTACTGATTGAAGCAGTAGCTTCCAGTTTCTGACACTTTTAATGGCCTCCCAGTATTTTAAAGAAATATTGCTCTCTTTCAGCAATTATCAACTTTCAATTATCAAAAATTATTTATATAAAAGAACAAGTAGGGTTCAATTCCACACCAAAGGGTAGAAATGAGCTGCAATGAAACAGCTCTTGAGCCTTCTTCAGAAGGTAGCTCTAGGTTCCTTTCAATTCAGTGTAACTTTATTTGTCATTATTCCTTTGTACGACAACACAACTCCAGGATCAGACCTCTTTATATAAAAGCTATGAGTTTCAGTCTGGCTTCGCTTACTTGAGGAAACGATACCTGACAATCCAAACACACCCCAAAAATGAGACGGTTTTCAGTCCTCTCGTGGAGAGACTCTTCAGCTCCTCCACTAGTAGGAGATTTCCTTCAGCCTACCTCTTTGACAATTCAGAATGTTGGCATTACTGGTGATGACTGCCTTTGAGTTCACAGATAGAAAGGACCTTTGCGGTAGGACATATCCTAAAATATGGTGCTTGTTCAGTCATTTCTGTGTGGTGGCTGAATGATTTAAAGATGTCTGCGTGTGCTTGGTTTTAACGTGCAGCTTTTGTCTTCCACTAGATACTAGAGGTTGGTAAAGTTGATGCACGGACGCGGGCAATATTTGAAGACGCCTTTGCCGCCTTGGGGCGCCTTGACAACATCTCCTTGGTGATGGGGTTTCATCCTCAGTATCTTGAGAGCTTCCTGAGGACACAGCACTACCTTCTGCAGATGGATGGCCCTCTTTCACTCCACTACCGGCACTATATTGGGATCATGGTGAGTTACTGGCAACTGCGCATGAAGTGAAAAGCAGTGCATCTCGTAAGACTGTAAGGGAATGTACGTTCGGACCTTTGAAAGCTCTGAACATACAGTAATTATGATGAAAGGATTGAATCTGTCTAATGACAGTCTTTAGAGGTGCTGATTTTTAGTACATTTTGACATCTTGTTACCTTTTAGGTAATTCTTATAATTATAATTCGTATAAATGGAACAAAAAGCTTCCTAAATTTAACACTAAAATACATTTGTTGATAGGCACACGGTACTTGAGAGGCACCAAAATGCATTTCATACAGACATTGGGTATCTTTAACAAAGTATGATTCATTTTGATATATCTCTGTATCTTTCGCACTATACCTGAAACAACACTTTTGAGAAAACTGGTTTGTGGGATGTTGACAATATTGGTACATCCCGGAGGGCACAATCGAAGTTCAGCATAGCCCTCTTTTGTCTATGCCTTTTATCTGTAGCATCAAAGATTCAGAGGTAATAGCTGTTTCACAAGAGCAAGGGCTGATATTTAAAATGTGTTCCTTGTTTGCATAAAACCCCTGTAACACCCTTATAAATTTCCACTTGAGTTACCCAATGTTCTGTGCAGCTGCAGGAATACCGAGGAGCCGTCTGAATTCCTGTGAGCACCCTTCTGATTAGCGGGGTCTTTTATTGTGTATTTTCAGGCTGCAGCCAGGCATCAGTGTTCCCATTTGGTGAACTTGCATGTGAATGATTTCCTTCAAGTGGGAGGCAACCCTAAATGGTTGAAGGGTCTGGAGGAGGCTCCGCCCAAGCTACAACATCTGGGAGAGCTGAACAAGATTCTCGCCCACAGGCCCTGGCTAATCACAAAGGCACACATCGAGGTATGCCTTCAGAGGAGCGTATTCAGTTGTCACCTGGGCCATTTGTCAGTCGAAGATGACGCCTTCTGATATTGCTTGATAACCTAGCTTTTCATGAGAAGCCAACTCTCACCTTTCTGAGCATTATAGGTTTGTTTTGATTTAAATAATCCTTTTGTTTTACAAGGGTGATTCATGAAAGTCGTTGTTACTCTTGTGCTCAAAGCTGGTTTAAGAGGAACTATAGTAACCTGTTGCAAATAGACTGAATAGTAAAGATTAGTTTTGGGCCGTTTAAATTTTCTCATGGGTGGCACTGTGATAAGCAGCCTTGCAGCACTGGGGTCCAGGGTTCAGTTTCTATATTGTTGCTGTGTCCATGCAGGTCTCTTTAAGGTGCTCTGGTTTCCTCCCATAGTCCACAGATGTGAGTGAGCAGTTAAAAAGTGGATGAATTTATTTGTTCATGCATTAATTTTCTAACTGCTTTATCCAATGTACAGTCGGGGGGGGGGGGACACTGCAGCCTATATTGTAGCAAACAGTGGGCCCAGGGCGATACATCTTGGACAGAATGCAAATCCAGCGCAGGGCATGCTCATGACACCCACACACTCGCACGAGGGCCAGTTTTCCCAGACATTAGTTAGCCCATAAGTATGTCTGTGAACTGTGGAGGAGTCCCATACAAACTCCACAAAGATGGCACCCCAGGTCCGGAACTGAATTCAGGGTCCCAGCCTTGTGAGGCCGCACTGCTAACTACTGCACCACCGTGCCACCTGACAGATAAATTTCCTCCTCAGTCCAGAATTCCTGTTTTTTAACACTTGTGCAAGAAATTAGGTTTGTATCCTGTGTCTTTGTAGCAACTGCTGAAGGCCGAGGAGTATAGCTGGTCCCTAGCAGAGCTCATCCACGCGGTGGTGCTGTTGACTCACTACCATTCCCTGGCCTCCTTCACCTTCGGCTGCGGGATCAACCCTGAGATCCACTGCGAGGGAGGGCACACCTTCCGACCACCTTCCGTCAGCAGCTACTGTGTGTGCGACATTGCCAATGGGAACGGAGTGCTGGAGGAGATCCTGGGCAACCATTCAGTGAGTGTACGGGCTGTTCCCCTGCTGCCTTTTCCCAATCAAGTCTCCATTCACCAACATCGGGGCTCCCTCTGCTGTGTGGGAGCACAGCTTTTAAAAGCCAAATCTAGTTCACAGACTTGGAGGCAATAAAAGTGCAACGAATGGAGTTTTACACAAAAGTTTGAGAGGAGGAACCGTCTGAATTCCTGTGAGCACAGTTTTGATTAGCGGGGTCCTTTATTGTGTATTTTCAGGCTGCAGCCAGGCATCAGTGTTCCCATTTGGTGAACTTGCACGTGAATGATTTCCTTCAAGTGGGAGGCAACCCTAAATTAACACCCTACAGCCTATAATATAGCTTTATTTGTGTAACTTTCACAGAGTGTAGCAGACGTTTGTTTTTTTTTTACAGTTTTTCGGTGCCGCTCGATTGCCCCCGAGCTGCAACGTTTTCTCCAGAGCTCAACGGGCGCTCTCTGGCCTCTTTGTGCTGCAGGTGGCGGAGGCCTCCTGTGAAGTGGAAGCCCTCATGGAGAAGATGAAGCAGCTGCAGGAGTGCAGGGACGAGGAGGAGGCCAGCCAGGAGGAGATGGCCACCCGCTTTGAGAGAGAGAAGACCGAGAGCATGCTGGTGGTGTCCACAGGTGGGTCTGCTGTCCCACTGCCTTCCAGCATCTCCAGGGCGTGGATGAGCACCTCAGAATTGTTTCCAGTCTTAATTATCTGGAATGTCTTATGAGAAAAATGTAATGAGCTTGGGCATGGGAGGAAATAAAATGGATTTCTGCCCTTGAAGACTGCAGTCGTAATCTATGAGATAAATCACTGTTGTAAAGCGATCTGAAGGCAGATTTTTGTAGGGTTTAGGCATTTAAGCAGACAAGGAATCATGTAATGTTAAATAAAAGCAGCCAAGCATTACAGCAAACCTCCAATATTCCAAAGCTTGAACTGACCTGCTGTGTTTCTACCAGCAGAGGAGGATGAGACCATGACGACTCGAGATGTCTCTCGGCACTTCGAGGACCCCAGTTATGGATACAAGGACTTCTCTAGGCGTGGAGAACACGTGCCTACTTTCCGTGCCCAGGTTGGATATGCTTTTCTGATGAATTACTGCGGTTATGAAATGCAGTGAAATCGCATATAATGAAGTGCTGTTTGTACATGGACTAAACGTTCTGTGCACGTTTCTTGTTTTAGGACTATAGTTGGGAGGACCATGGCTACTCTTTAGTCAATCGCCTTTATCCAGACGTTGGGCAGCTCCTTGATGAGAAGTTCCAGATCGCATACAACCTGACGTACAACACCATGGCCATGCACAAGGATGTGGATACGTCAATGCTGAGGCGTGCAATCTGGAACTACATCCACTGCATGTTTGGAATAAGGTGAACGATTTTTAAAACCAAAGATTAATGTGGGTGAAGAAACACAAGCTGGTGCCTTTCCGTGATACTGTCTGGATATGTCCATTGCATTCTGGTGGCATGTTGTGACCCATCTAGAGCTTACGTTGTTTTTGTTCTTTTTTTCTTGTTCCAGATATGATGATTATGACTATGGAGAAATTAACCAGCTGCTAGACCGCAGCTTCAAAGTGTATATTAAGACTGTGGTCTGCGGTCCGGAGAAGACCACTAAGAGAATGTATGACAGCTTTTGGAGACAGTTCCAACATTCCGAGAAGGTACGTGTTACGTTACATCAGAAAACTAAAGTGCTGTGAATTTAAATAAGTTGTTTTTGGTGTTTTTCAAAACAAATGGCTGCTTTTCTAAAAACGGACCTTCAACAGTCCATCATAGATTGGGGAAGGACATAGATTAGATGTTCAAAGAAATCTGTCTCTTGTTTAATACCTCTGGTAGAATTTGTCAGAATGACTTTGCTGTTTTTTTCTTCCAGGTACACGTTAATTTGCTTCTTATGGAAGCTCGCATGCAAGCAGAACTGCTCTATGCTTTAAGAGCCATCACGCACTACATGACATGAAGTGCCCGTTTCTCTTCTGTGGACATATCAAAGGATGTTGCATAAACCTTCATGAAGGATGCTGAAAGTCATCTGGACTGAGCACTGGCTGGCAGTCTGCTGGGGAT
Source organism: Atractosteus spatula (assembly GCF_055471065.1). Taxonomy (NCBI): domain Eukaryota; kingdom Metazoa; phylum Chordata; class Actinopteri; order Semionotiformes; family Lepisosteidae; genus Atractosteus; species Atractosteus spatula. Next base: position 45,668,658 of record NC_142707.1, on the reverse strand, counting down.
GACATTGTACCATTATGCACTGCGGCTACATCTGGGCTGATTCTCCGCTGAAAGGAGTAGCAGAAGACTGCGAAGATGACGCTTAACTTCAGTATTCCATTGCGCCTCGAAAACGCCATGAATCTTTTCACAGCTTTAACGGCAGTGCACTGAGCTGCACTGGAGTATTTAAATTTCATTGTTTGTTTGTTTTTTATTAAAGCTGAGGTTGGAAAAACCTGGCGTTGGAAAGCATTGCTCAATAAGCTGTTGGGGCTGGGTAGCATGTAGATGTTGTACAGTGGTGGTGCTGCTCTGCACACCAGCAAAAGCCTCCAACCGGATAGTTCTTTATTTAAGCTAGGTAAAGGGTGAAAGTAACACTGCGCCTGTCTGAGCCGCCCTTTGGTTTACTGTAAGAAATTATCCTATTTTTACACGTGCATAGTGAATTATTTCAATTCCCCTACCACATGGGGTTTGAACATTTTGTAAGCAAGACACTTTGGAGAATGGGACTTTATTGCTGTATAATTTCTTTAAAAACATTTTCTTATAGGTGACTTACATTTTCCAAGTCAGTGTAAAGGTCTTCCCCCAGGAAGTGCACCTGTGTTTTATATCCCATCATGTCTTCCGCGGAAGGTCACCTAGCATTGACCGTTTTACATTTGAATTTGAATACCTCTGTAAGTGCTCTTCCTGAGCAGAATTTTGCACCTCGTCTCCTTTTGTTCTACTCTTCTTTTTTTGTAGGTGGCAGAGCTAAAGGAGAGGTTAGTTTTGACTGCACTGCCACGGTCGCCAAGTTAAACGGTTCATACCTTTGTTTGACCCTGACCGTTAAGAAGCTTGTGAAGTTGGAAATACTGTTTTGTTTAATCAGTTGCCACCACAATTCTTGATCTGAAAGGAGAATTAAAATTTGTTGGATGCTAATCTCAGGCCACACTTTGTGTAAGAAGGTGGGGAAGGGTTCTCCTTAAAATTTAAATAGGTGTTCATAAGAGAAAGGTTTCAAAAATTGTTGAGACTAGAGTTAACAGTGTTATGAGCATTAAAATGGGGAAACAATTAAAGGGTCTTTTCACTTTCAAAAAGCAAATGGGTTTTGTAGAACGGATTTTTAAATTATAATCACTTGTATCCGTGCTTACTTTTTTCATTACATATAAAATTGAATTGAGAAGAAAGTTTATTACAAAATAGTATTCCTAGAGACATTCTTAAATACTATGAAGCTGAAGTGCCATTTTGGAAATGAAAATAATTTTTGATTCAGGGGTTGTGTTCTGTTTTGTCAACATAATGAAAGAACGCTTGCTTCCATGTGTGCAGTGTGTGTAAACAGTTAATATATTAAAAGGACCAGGCTCGAGGCTGGTTACTTGACATGAACCTCAGTCGAAACTGAGTCGAGTGTGGTACCAGTGAACTGACTGTCTGGGACTCCACACTGCAGTTTTTTTGCCTGGATTGCCGATCTCGTACATTAAACATTTAAGAGTGTAACTGCCTTCCAGAAGGGTGATATCCTAAAAAAAAACAATCTCTTGCCCCACTGCAACTGTAGTTGCACGTAAACACATTTCTAATAAGCCATTTACTCTGCTCTAGGTTCTGTAAATACATTATTGATACAAGTCAGCTGTGATCAATACATTTGTTTTAGTATTTTTATCCTGCTATTTTTGATGGCTGTTTTGTTTTCATTAATACCAAAATGAAAGGTCAAAAACTGAAGAACAGTTCTGTATTTGTGCAGCCAAAAAAGCAGGACCAGCTGTTGTTTTGTGGGTTTTTAATTTGATAAACAGACACATAAGCTCAATACAGTGTTATTGTATCTCCTATTACTGTGTTATTCAAATAAACACAATGTTGAAAAAATAAAATGACATACTATAAAGTAATTTAACGTACTTCATGTTTCATTTCTCCAGTTCCCTCCCCATTGTCACAGTATGTTTGAGATGGCAACTTATATCCAAGTAGAGCTTGGATAGCTCTATACAAGCACAGGTCCTTTTCTTATGTACTGTATCATTTCAAATATATATATATTAGCAATGCACAAGCATACTAGGAATGGCCAAACACAGAAGTGTTTACTCTCCTGGATTGATACGATATTATGTAATGTGCGAATATAGAATAGAGATATAGAATAATGAAGAACCAAATATGTTTAAGTGCACAATAAAAGTAATTTTACATATTTTAACCTTATGTTTTCACAAAGCTGAACTCTGTAAAAAAGTAGGTTGATGTGCCAATCACTTAATAGGTTATCATTTAAGTAGTGAAAAATAATACATTTCTCATGAATAACTGCAATGGCTTAAAAATACCGGTGTGCAGGGGGGGTCCTAGTAGATTTTCATGCACAACTGCACTGTCATCAGTATTCTATGATCACAGACATTTTTTCCTACTACTTTGTCTCCTAAAATGAATGCAGTATGACTCAGATGATCTGTAGGAGAAGCACTTCAATCAGGTTCAGAAAATGTTTAGAGCCCAGCTGCTGTCCCACTTATGACTCTCACTTATGACTTGCACTGTAACTCAAAACTGGAAAACGTGTATATTAACTTCAAATTACACATCCTAATGCATCTTGTAACAAAGACTACATGCAACAGCGTGAGAAAGCATATTTAAAATCACTTCTTGTGAAGCACCAGCAAGCATAAATGTTTCTCTACAGATACTTGAAGATGAAATGGAAAAAAATCATAAGATGCCAAGACCATAGCACTTCAAACTGTGGAAATGAGTTTGTTTCACCCTCCTTTTTCAGATTAAAACAATAAAGCACTCCTCCAAGCTTGGGGAAAAATTAAAATGGAAGATTCATGTGATGCTTGAAAGGACAACAGCAAATGGGTCATAAGACAAAAAAACACAACTATCCTTATTTGTAGAGTTCATGTTTTTATTCAGTCCAGTTTTAAGCACATAGTGTGTCATTTTGAAATGCAAAGTGTAAAATAAAAACAAATTTGTTTAGCTGAATATCTGCTGTCCTCCCTTAATGTTTTAACATTAGAAGTAAACACTTCTTGTAGCCAACTACAGTATGCCCTTTTAAGTTCCCTCTAACCAAAACTCCAGTAACATTACTGCATCCAATCACTAAAATACTTTAGTCCTTGTTATTAGCAGCAATAGCTTCATCAGAGAACAGTAATAAGACAGTCAATATTGTGTTATGAAATAACACTTCAGGTGTAATTATGTTTATTACTAGTGTTTCAAAAAAACTTTTAACAGGGGTTCTGGTTAGTGACATATCACAAATCAGTGTCATGTTTGTTCAATAATGTAATATTATTTCAATTATTAAATTCTATCATGTTGTCTAATCTGGCGACAGGTATTTGATTACAATTTGGTGGCTGATCAGGAATAACTGTAAAGTCATAGGTATCCCTAACAATTTAAATTAGGGGTTACAGGAGCCATTGCCAAAATATTTATAAATGGAATATCAAAGTATTAACAATGTGAAAACTGAGATAAACTAATGTTGATTAGCTGCATGCTAGTCACAAAACAATCTTCATATGTTTTAAATCTGTATAGAATATTATTAATAACATGTTAATAGAGTGCTTAGAGATGATTATAGGAGAAGTGAAATGTTACCAATCACCTAACACAACTACACTTCTCCCACCATGCATTTGATGACACTTAACAGTACATCTTCTGCTCTTAAAGGTTTTGTGCTGATATCACACCATGCCAGTAGAAAATTACTACCACTTGTCTAGGAATGTATTATTGCACTTTATTACAAACTAGTAAAACTACCAGTCAGGTCTATCTCAACACATTTTCCTTATTTCCATTATTAAATACACATAATACACTGTATATTTACAATTATGTTAAAGAATGTGCAGCATTGACTGTTCACACTTACTGCAATTTATGTTTTTGATTTTCCTTAAGACTGAAGAAGAGTTTCATTTATAAATGTTCATACTGTATATGCCATCTAAACTGAGCAATGTGAAAACCACATAAGAGATATTAAAGTGCATAAAGGCTAACACAGTGTGAAGGGCTCTTAATGCCCTGTCTACGGAAACTGACTTTGCTATGACGGAGTGCCAAGTGGCTCCAGGACAGAGTACTGGTTCTGGATCCTGTTCATCAGCTTCTGAGCCACTGGGACAAACTCTGTTTCCCAGCATGCCTTGTGGAACTCTTTGTAGTCTTCGCTCAAGTTCCAGTGGGTTGCTATGTTTTCATCTGTAAAAACAAATTGTGAGATACAATATTTCTAAAAATGCCTAAACATCCCAGTGGTAAAATCACAGGAGGACTGAAATTACTTGACCTATTTGGGTTTTAGTCTGAATCTTAAAATGTCCAATTAATCAAGGGAATCTAATATTAAACTAAATTAATAATCAAAGTACTCCACCAGCTCATTACTGACATCAAGGTAAAGCTTAACTAAAGGAAATTGGCTGCTGATATACATTCACAAAAAAAAAACATGAAACTGCCTTTTACAAAGAAAAGTCTGAATTTGCCTGGTAATGTCAATATTGGCTCTTACTATGTGTAGAAAGAAAACCATTCCCTGCCTGACTCGGGATGTTTTCAGTCTGAAAACTTGCAATTAACCGTTTGAGATTTTTTAACAGTGGGATTTTGTACATAGTGTACAAATCACAATAAGAAGGGGAAGTCTTGATTCCAAAACAGAAGTTCATGTTGACAAACAGAATGAGATGTTCAGGTAATTGTGGAATGCCATAAGACATGCACTGAGGGCTGAATTTATATCAATTTATATCCTGGAAGTACAGGACAAAATGGTCTGGATCAAAAGTTCCCAAACCTGGTTATACAGGAATAGCAGACACAGTCAGGTCTTTGCTCCAGCTGAGATGTTTAGTAGCGGTAGTATTTGATCTACATGCATGTTTAGACTTGTGTTTGCCTGTTTCGGCACACAGTCTTTGTTTCAGGAGCATTGTTCCAACAACTTACACATAGAATCACCTCAAATTATTTATTAAGAGTGTCTTCCTTGTCTGTCCAAACAGCTCTTACTACTTGAGCAACTGGTGATGAACAGGTGGAAACAACCAAGTATGAGGCACTCCTACATTTTTTTCCTTCTGCAGGGTGTAAATGTAATATCGGTTACATTTCAAATGTAACCTGAACAAGGTACAAGCTCCAAGCCTGGTCCTGGGGGAACCCTGTGCCTGATGTGTTCTTATTCACAGAGTAAAGAATTTCAGCTGTCTGCGCAGAATATATTTCTCTTTGTATTTTCTCTAAGGTACAGTTATACAGTATTGATGATTGTTCATCATAGCGTATTGTTTATAGTTTTTCATTTTTGCTTCTTAATTTCAATTCAAGGATTATAGTTATAGTTATTTTAAAATAAAACTCAAGTAATAAGTAGTACACAGCTATGTAATCTGAAGACATGGTGCACGACTCTGATTTGAGAAAAGACTGAAAAGGGGGATCTTTTGAAATTATTAATCACAACAACTCAATGTCCCCAGAAAAATTTGCAAACATCTCTAAAAGATTCAGATTCAGCATTTTTTAAGGGAAGTTTGGATTGCACAGAACAATTACGTCATATTTGGAATTACATCAATACAAAACTTCCTCAAGTATAAACACAAAAAAACATTTTTTTAAAGAGCTTCTCACCAATACTGTAAAGACTATCAAAAAGGTAACATCTTAAGAAGTTAACAAATACGTTAGTATTTACAAACTACCACAGATTATCAAAATCAATATTTTAGTCTTTGGATCCTAAAAACCAAACTTGTTAATTGTTAATAACCTGATGCAAGTGTCTTATTGATTCCGTTAAATAACTTTTTTTTTGTTCTTTCCCTGAATCCCACTTAAATAACACAACTATAAAATGTGAAGAAATTCTGATTTGCTTTAAACTGACTTGAAGAAATAACGATAATACACCACCCTTTGAAAGAAAAAGAAAAACGCAAACGCCTTACTACCTAAAAAGACAGAAAGAAGCTGAAGCAGTGATTTTGTCTCCTCTTCTCCAAAGCACAAAGCTGCACTTTCCTCACTGTAGTTCCACAGGGTCTTACATACAAGACCCGCCAACTGCCAGTCCACTGGTCCAAAGTCTCTCAGGCAATCGATCAACCTGCAAGTCAGTTGAATAACAGTGGAGTTACATTCAGTGTTAATTACAGGGACATTTCACCTGTTGGTATATACAAAATAGAAATGTCTATTAGTGAAAGGCAATCCTACATTGACGGAAATGGCTTTTTAACCACGTGACATTCAGGGTGACTCAGCTAGTAATGGCTGAAATGACTCGCTCCCAGCACACGCTGTTCAACTTCAATAAGCTGTATGTCAGTCCTGGCTTCTGTCAGTCTCCTTCAGCTGGTACAAGCTAGACTGATGAAGATCTAGACATTTACACTGACCCGCTGCACCAGAAAAAACAGAAAACAACATGTCTGCTGGGATACTGGGGTGTCTAGATTTTTTGATAACCGATCCTTAAAAACTTACTTCTGGATTCCTCCTTCTCTCAGTATCGTTCTGCTGGTCTTGTCTGCTGTGAGGTTGATAAGCACTCCGCAAGCAGAGAAGCAAACATCCTGATTCTTTGAATCCAGCAGCACAGTCATGAATTTGTAAACTGGGTAAATAAATAGGTACAGATATAACATTTTCCTATACTGATTGACTTTAAAAAAGAAACAAATGCTTTATTTTGTATCCTTTTATAGTGTATCCTTTATTTAAAGGATTAACATTATGAGATAAAAATATTCCTATATATCAGAAAACCGTAGCAGGAAAAAAAGAGTGAATATAAAAAAAAACATAAAACATTATCAGGAAATATCGAGCCCCTCCAACCGGATGAATTCTCTGGCGACTTGGAATATTATGTCATCCAAAGCAGCCCAACTAGATGAAAAATGAAACATGCCATTGCTTTTTTATTAACAGGCTATTTATACCAAACACAGACAACTACACTACGCTGTAAAGCAAGAAACAAAATGATACAGAATAATCTTGAAGCACTGACAAACTTTAAGAACACTTTTGCTACTGAGATGGAATAAAAGCAACACTTATTTGAACTGACACAAAAACTATTTAATGGAACACCTTTTCAAGGATCTATGTTGTCTTAGCCTGATGAATGTTCATAGGAAACAGTTCACTGACAAGTTGCATTACTATTTCATAAATACATCTTCTTTGGGTTGAAATTTGAAGGAAATGTCATGGTACAGCTTTTCTCTTCTATCTTCAGCCAGCTTTTTTATATGGTGGTATTGGTGCCTTACTGTGGATATTTAAGATATTTAATTCCACATGTTCTTGAACATTTGACACAAAGCTTACCATGCTTTTGCAGAATAAAGTCCCGGATTTCCTTAGTTTGTGAGAGATTTCCAAACACACGAGTTGCCTCCAGCACTGCCTCCATATTATTACTCAGCAGTAACCTTAGGAGTACTGTGAGTTTTCAACAGAAAAACAAATGTGTTGTTAATATAAATATAATTTGGTCATTTTAATTAAAAATCATCCCTCCTAAAGGGATCCATTAGTAACAGGGATGTTTAGAAACACACTCCACAACTTAGCTGGGACTTTCATATGGAAGGGGGCACTCATACGTCAACTAAACCAACTTCAGGCAGGATTTTGAGATGATTATTTACAGTATAAATGTTCATGCAAATCAATAAAAACATACTTTTCCAGAATAACATGATTCTATAATTTAAAAAATATACTTAAATAAGGAATGAGAGATGGTGTAATTCTTTAAAATATTTTTCAAGAAAAACATCAATCACATTACTTTAAAAATAATTCTAAAATAAAAAGGCCTTATTTCTTATTATCACAGAACATAGCTGTACATCACATTTTATTGGCCTTGTTTATTTTAATATTGTGACACTTTTAATAATCCTTTTATATATTGTGGGACTGCGATAACCAGGCTGATGTGTGGCAGCCCTTAAGAATTCAAGATTCAAGTTTAGGATTTAAATCTAGAGAACAGGCTGTAAACAGAGATCAGTGGCAGCATGCTGACAGCCCGTCTATGTGAGGCTACAGACGTTTCTAGGCTGTAAGCAATCACCTGTGCCTTGGCTACAGCATGTCATAAGTGTATATTTATAAATCACTAATCCTGTTAAACAACAATAAGACTTTTTATACCTTTGATAAGAATTACTTTAAATTTGCTATTCACACTTCTCTGATTATGATTCTCTATATGTAAAGCTCATAAAATCAATGCTTACATACAGGAAATAAGTCTGACATTGTAAACAGAACAATGCTGACATTGCTGAAAAAAAACCTTCAGTGTGTTTTTAAGTAAGATAAAGATTCATTCCTGACATTTACAGACATTCTGCTCCTTAATGCGGATCCAATGAGTGACTGGCTTACACTCGGCAACATGAAGCTGTTTGGCCCTCACCACAGAGTTTTCAGATGGGTAATATGATAGATTGTTGATGGTGGCTGCAGCATTGATCACAAGCTCCTCACATTCATCAATCGATTTGTACTCTGGTTAAGAAACAATATAAAGAAACAGGATGACTTAGTGTGCCCCTTAGAGATGCAACAGTGACATTTATCATCACTCAGGAGACTGGCATCTAGAATGATAAAGTACTAATGAGATGCAGCTTTGTAGATTACATTTGCTCTGATAAGACTGAAAGCAGAAACTTTCGCATAGCCTTAATAAGACAACAACTCAGCATTAACTGATTGGATCTAAGCAATGTGACAAAGTAAGCTTTTCTTATCAACTTCTCTAAACCACCCAAGCATTAAAACATTAGCTCAGCATAATTTTATTGAAATAAAATAATGTATTCTTACCCTTTTATATAATAAATTTAAGTGGAAGCATTTTTATAAAATGGCGCCAAATATTGTTTTTATGTAACAAATATTGCTACACGACTGTAGAATAATACATCTGAAGTTATAAAACATTGAAAGAAGTAACAACAACGGTTATAGTTTATTTTTCTTGTTAATTCAGAACTATTTAAGTGTGAATTCTGTAATAAATATCTTAAGAGACTAAAACTTGTCTTTCATGTCTGTATGTGAAACAGTAAAACCATACAACTGATCAGGCTTTCAGTAACCAAATGAGTCACATTTTTTAATTTATACTGTAACTGGAAATGTCCTTTATTGTGGTATAGCATTTCCAAACCAAGTACTGTGTTTGCTGCCTAAACCTTTCAGTAAGTGATTACTGACGCTACAGATGTGCAAAACAGGATGTCACTTTGCAGGGTGACACTGCACACGAGCTGTGAAGAATAATAAGTATGTGCAGAATAACATGCGGACTTCCTTTCTAAATACAACAGGTAAAACCTCAATATTGATAAATTGAGTTACTGAAAGAGCTTTCAAAGCCTCATTCTAACTCAAAATTCAAAGTGAAACTATCAACATTTGATTTATGGAAAACAAAAATACTATTGCTATATTAAATAAATGTAATTAATTTAATTCAACATCATCAATTTCCCTACGGGATCAATAAAGTCTTATCTATCTATCTTATACAAACTATATTAAATGTTAAAGCTAACCAAAATATATGTAGATAAGTCTAGTTGAAGTTAGTGTATTAAGCAAGATTTTTCATTCATTGTATTTTTTTAAAAAACTGATAACCTACCGAGTACTTTAACAAGTAGATCAATACACTCTTGGTTAGAAGCAAGAGCTGTGCCAACAGTGGGGTGAATTGATAAATTTGCAAGAACTCTAATCAACTTGATAAGAACATCCTCCACCTCTGAGGGACGTCTTTGGTTATTCTGTCTGCAATCTTTGGAGCAGTCTTCTGGCGTGAAACCCATCTCCAGGTAAGTGTGGAAAAGCCCCAGAAGCGTGTCAACGCTTCCCTTTTCTGTGAAGAACTGTTCTCGAGCCTCGTTGTTCTTTGCTGTCAGGTTTCCAAGAGTGAAAACAATACGAACCACCAAGTCCTGGAAATAAAATCAACACGAGAATAAAAACACCACAGCTGCTTTAGCCTCGGTTATTCTAAACAGAATACTTAAACAAGTTTAATATGATGATGAATAGACATTATCTTTATGTATTAATTCAATTTGGGAAGATATACTGATTTGCAGAACACTATCAGTCAGTGTAAAGGGCAATGCAATAAAGGGCAGAAAGTTAAAAAAAAGTGTCATACCAATGTATAAAAATGTGTGTTTTTGAGTGTAATTAAAAAATAATCCTGTAAACTATTCACCTGCCAGTAACAGACAAAATCAACACTGATAGAAGAAGGCACCCAAATTGTCACAAAATACCACATATTAGTTAGTCTTAAGATGTGAATGTAAGAAAAATACAGCTGTCTATCCCTTCACTATCACCTAACGTCCTTAAGACAGGTTTGCTCCACTCTGAGACCTGGAAAGAAACAGTCAAGACTTGGAAGCTCAAAGTAGCAGCTCCATTACCTCCATTACAGATACTGATATTTAGATATGATCAGTATGTATGTTTAATCACACAGCAGTCACTTAAACAAAATAGTTATTGCTGAAGACTGTATTCTTAGGAAAACTGGACCCTGCAACCAAGGGGGCTAACCTATTCCAAAGAGTAGCTAAGGCAGGTGAAGACTCAGTTGTTCATGTGGGGACAAAAGACATTGGTTTTGGCAACAGCTAACTTTCCATAACAAAATAAATTCAAACCCGGGGAAGAAAATTAAGAGTGGGATGAAATCAGAAGTTTTCTGAGGGATCCTCACTATAGCATGCAATGATGAATTCAGTAGATGTTAACTGAAAAGAAAACACAAAACATGGTGTGCTGAAGAAGGCTTCAGCCACTAGAAACCTTTTAATTGCAAAGGCTATTTCGGTTGTACACGGAGAAATTGAAGCTACTGCATTAGAATCTAACTGTGATGCAACTGGAATCACAAAAAACATAACTGAGGGCTCTGTTGAAGAATACAGGATTAGTGGATACACAGCTGAGATGGGATGAGATGGGGGTGTATCACTGTACACCAAGAGCATCCAGGTCCAGGAACTTGGGACAGATGAATTAAATAAGCCACATGTGAAAAATGTACAGAATATAGGAGTTAGTGTTAGAAGTACTGTATGTTACAGGGCACCGAATTCAGTTATTGAGTAAAATGTGTGTAATAAAATAAGGACCTTATCAGTATGTCGGAAGAATCAGTTATTTGGGGAGATGCAAAATTTTCATCAAATTAAAAAAAATATCAAGGACATCAGCAAATTAAACTAATTAAATTCAAGCTTTGTTGTCCCCTGGGGGAAATTTGTTTTACGGCACAGTCAAACACATCACAATGACAAATAAACATTATCAAAAGGGAAGAGAATACAGCAGTGTTACAGGAGAAAAGAAACAAGAGACAAGGTAGTTACTTTGCATTGTTTAAGAGTGTCATTGCAGTGGGAATGATAGATTTCCTGAGTGTTTGTTTTACACCTGGGGGCACAGAGGCGTCTCCCAGATGGGAGAAGTGTGAATTCACAATGGAGGGGGTGAGACACACACTCCATGATGCTTTTGGCTTTCTTAGTCACCCTCTGTTTGTAAAGGATACTCAAGTTGATTTGATTATTCCCGATTATTTTGCCACTTATATTCACTAATTTACCCAGCCTATTACAATTACCGTTATTGCCAAACCAACAAGTGATGCAGTATGTTAAGACACTTTCAATGAATGATTTGTAGAAAAGTGGAAGAACAATTTGATCTACCTTAAAGTAGCCAAGTTACCTAAGAAAGAAGAGTCTCCGTTTATAGATAGTGTCACGAGTTTTGTCCCATTTTAAGTTTGTCAATGACCAGTCCCAAGTACTTGTAGTCATCAACAATTTCAACAGGATGACCATCAATTATAGTGGGTTGAGGGGGTGTTGTATTTTCCCTGAAATCAATAACCAGTTTCTTTGTTTTTGAAACATTTAAATTTAGGGAGAACTCGTTGCACCAGCTAGTAAAATCATTTAGAATGGACCCATGATAGTATTCTGTGTCCTTTAATACACTGTCTATCTGTGTGTTTGCTTATGCAATCATTATTGTACAAAATGTACAGCAGCCCTGTGGTGTTCCAACTGATGTGTAACGAATGTCAGATAAGCACTTCCCCAATTCGACCTGTTGAGACCTGTTAATTAGGAAGTCTAGCACCCATCTTATCAGGTTGTCATTCAGATTGAAGTACTTTGAGAGTTTCTTTCAACAAATAAAATGCTTACAAAGGTCCCTGGTTGGTCCAGCTGTTGATAGACTAGATTGAACAATGTGTGTATTGCATCATCTACTCCCCTCCTTTCCCTATATGCAAACTGCAGGGGGTCGATGAGGGCTTGTGTGCTCTTTGTAATGTGTTTCTTCTTAACTATTCTCTCAAGTGTTTTCATTGAGAGATGTGAGGGCAACCGACCTGTAGCTGTTAAGGCCACTAGGCTTGGCAGTTTTAGGAATAGGAATAATGATGGATTTCTTTCACAGAGAGGGAATGATCTGTAAGTTTAAGGACATCTGGAAGAGAAAACTAAAAAATATTGCAAAGCTCAGCTGCACAAGATTGTAGGACCCTACCACACACATTATCTGGACCTGCACTTTTCCTTATTTTGATTTTCCTAAAAATCCTACATACCTCTGCTGTGTCAATATTAAAAAAACTCTCCAGATACAGGGTGAATATCCTATGAGCTGAGGTGGTTGTCGTTTTCAATTCAAAGCGAGTATAAAACACATTCAGATCATTGGCCTGGTGTTACCCGTCCATACCATTTAACAGAGGTACAGTGCTGCCACTACGCTTCTGAGGGATATTGACCATGATTGCCATGCCATCCTGGTGTCACCTGTTGTCATGGTGTTCTTTATTTTCACCCTAAACTGTTCCTTAGTTTTCCTGATCTCCCTTTTCACCTCTCTCTGCACTTCCTTCCTGAGCTGGGTGTCTCCTTGAGCAAAAGCCAATTTCTTTTTTAGGAAAACATGATAAAGGTTTTTTGTTACCCAGGGTTTGTTATTGGAAAAAGCCTTAAAGGTTTCGGTAGGGATGATAGAGTCGACGCAGAAAGAAATATGATCCGATACCACAACAGCGAGTTTGTGAATGTCCTCCGATGTGTTTTTAAACACGTCCCATCACGTGCAGTCAAAGCAATCCTGAAGCCATTCAGTGCTCTCCGTGTCCCAGGCTTTTACTGTTCTTTTCTCCTGTTTGATCCTCTTGAACAGCAACTGCTAGATCGGCCTGAGAAGCACAGTGTTGTGGCCGGAGTTGCCCAGTGTAGGTCTTGAGAGGGACATGCAGGCATTAGGAACTGTCCCATAGCAACGATCGATTATTGTATTCAACAGCGTGGGGCAGGTCATGTATTGGTAATACGTTATAAGACAGTTAGTGCGCAGCTGTTAAAGTCTCCTAAAATAAATTTAGGAGAATCTGGGGATATAGCGTCCAGTTTCTGGTTAACATCAAAAATTATACTGGAAGCCTTTACTGCATTCACCTTAGGGTGGATATAGACAAGTGTAATAAAAAGCTGAGGAAATTCTCGAGGGAGATAGAAGGGGCGCAGAGAGACAGTGAGCAGTTCGATGTCAGGCGTGCACACGCTCTCATGGATGGTGATGTTTTGACGCCAGCAGTTGTTTATCATCAAACAGACCCCTCTGCCATGATGTTTACCTGTGCTTTCAGGATCCCTGTCCAGCTGGTGTAGAGCAAACCCCTCAGGCTTGACAACATTGTCCTTCACAGTCTCGTCCAGCCAAGTTTCCGTAAAAGCTAGAATGCAGGCATCCCGAAACCCGTGCAGGAACCGCACACCGGCATGCAGTTCATCTAGGTTGCTCCTCAGTGAGCACACGTTCGATAGAATGATGGTGGGCAGCCAGAGCTTATTTCCCCTCCGCGGGAGCCTCTGTCGCAGTCCCCTCCTCCTGCCATGCTTGCGCTTAGTTTTCTGATTAAAGTTCGGATTTTTTGTAGAACACAATGTCTTGCGGAAGATTGGCAAACAGTGTATCCAAGGGTTGGAAATCTTTGGATCTTAAAGTTAATTGGAATTCTCAGCTATATTTCAAGCCAACGATGCCAGCATCACACGCACCCCAGCCATGGACAGGTAGAGCCAGGTAGTCCATAGAAAACAGTACCAGCAAAGCAGTACCTTGATGAGTTTCATCAGATCGTCACTGATCATCCAGCACTTGAACGGTTGTTGGTGAGAAAAGATGGACGTAATAAAACATAGAAAAATGAAAATAAAATAAATAAAACATAAAAACAAAGTAAGATAAAAAGTGGAGAGGACAAAGACGTGCCAGTCACTGAAGAGCAGAGCTCCTACTATCTTCTAAAAGAGCAGAAATAACTAAAAAACAATGTTCTCAAATAGTTTGTCAGTTTTTACTACTGGAGATTTGTGTATTGATCTAGCCTTTTCAAACAATCAAGAAAGAGTGAGGAAAACAGATGACAGAACAAACAGAGAAGTGCAATTATAATATGGTTATGTTTTGAAGTAGGATTTGAATCTCTACACATGGAATCCAAAGCAAAGGCTAACAATTTCAGGAAAGCAAACTATAAAGAAATGAGAGTTTAAAAAAAGAAGAATCGAAGAGGATCAATTTGGAGTCAGCAGATAATAGATGGCAACATTTTAAAGTGAAATTGCTTGAAACACTGAATAACAGTGTTCAAAGAGTAAGAAAATCAAAGGTTAGAAACCAACTGCCCAAATCAATTAAGATAAAATGATTACGAATGAACTGTATCTTGTTAAAGCAATGGAGTTCAACAAATTAGTGCAACAGTGCACTGCACTACAGAAGCTTCAAAGGAAATTCAAAAAGACCAAATTTAGGTCAAGGAAAACACCTGACAGATAACATGTAATGTAGACAAGTACAGGATGTTATGTGCTTGCAGAAGTAATATACATTGCAATTAATAGATGGGAAAAAATGAGGATGAAAATGCATGTTGATGTAACTGTGGTCTTCTAGACAATATGGGAAACCAATACAAAAAACAGAAACAGAATGGTAGGATGGTTAAAAGCATATAATTTAAATCAAGGGATGATATGCTAATATTGTACAATATACAAGGAAGACCTCATTTAGATTATACCCAGTTTTGGTTACAAAAAAAAGATATTGAGGATCTTGAATCAGTCCTACTCTGATAAGCTTAAAAACATAACCTTTTTAGTCTTGAAGATGGAGACCTATTAGGGAAACCAATTCAATTAAAAAGCCCAATTCAATTAATAATTTAAAACACTGAATACCTTGAAATCTCTCTGTTCATATTAATCTCCACTGTAATGGGAGACGCTTCAAAAGGATAAATGAGATTTTAATAGATACTAATCAGTTTTATTACTGTATTAATCAGTACAGTAATGTTTGTATTTTGTGTCTTCACTGGAATGAATTGGTAAATATTTTGTTTAGAATTGTACATCAATGGAAAGAAAACATTTTTTGTCTACATGAAATGCAATCGGGTTTCCTAATGAACACCTACAAGAAAACAAAACTTTAAGGTGAATTTAAACACTATAGTATTAATGTCCATGTGCTCTCTTCTGCGATTTTGGTTCTTTGTTGCTGTTAATCCTATTTAAATACAGTGCCCTCTAGATTTATGCATAAATGAATTATGGCTTAAATAATGCCTTTATGAAAGAATTTTAAAAATTATATATTCTAATTGTAATAGCACCTCATACAGCAAAGTTATATTTAATGTTATAAAATTCTAATTTATTTAATATATTTATTCAAGAAAATACAATTAACTGATCCTTTCAAATGGAATACAAAAAAACAACAATCTACAGTATGCAACATTCTGCTCTTTGGAAGTGCAATGGAAGCCTCTGACTATACAGGGGCCTCTGAAGAATTTCTGTTTTCCTGGGGTTTAGAAGGAGTTAAACACAAGGTCCCAGGCCTGAATGAGAATGGCAGGGCAGAAGTACAAGGAACATTAACATCCACAAGCATTTTTTTTAGTAAATACCAATAAATTTAGTTAAAATACCAAATCATGATACTGTATTTTGCCACCACCACATTGCCTGCCTCATCGCAACTTTGCAACACATTCTTAGATTTCTTTAGTTCTAAGATTGACAACATCCGGCATCACATTCTCTCCACTACGCATATCATTTCCATACCTCCTTCCTCCTCATCCAGCTTCTCTGGTTCCCTTCTCTCCAGCTTCTCTCTTCTTGACTCAGCATCCCTCAATAAACTAGTTACAAGCATGAAACCCACCACATCTATTTTAGATCCCATTCCCACCACTTTATTCCAGTCCTGTTTCTCTTCTCTCTGTCCCATTGTCCTCAATATTTTACATGAATCCATGAGCACTGGCATTGTACCAATGGTCCTCAAAACTGCTGCCATTACCCCCGTGCCAAAAAAGCCTAACATGGCTCTCAACAATCTTAAAAATTTTCGCCCCATCTCCAACTTACCCTTTCTTGCAAAAATTCTAGAACGTGCTGTCACATTTCAGTTACATAACCACCTCATGAAAAACAACCTTTTCGAACCCTTCCAATCTGGCTTCCGTCAACTTCACAGCACAGAAACTGCCCCGATCAAAGTCACTAATGATCTTCTAATAGCTTCTGATTCTGGTTCTCTTTCTGTACTCATCCTTCTTGATTTCAGTGCTGCTTTTGACACTGTTGACCATAACATCCTACTTTCTCGTCTTGAGACTGTGTTTGGAGTTTCTGACACTGCTCTCAAATGGTTCAAATCTTACCACACTGATCGCTGTCACTTTGTCTCTCTTAATGGGTACAGGTCTGAAATTGGTCTTATTAAGATTGGTGTTCCTCAGGGCTCAATACTGGGCCCCTTGGTCTTCAGCATTTATATGTTTCCACTTGGTCAGCTTTTAAGATCACATGGCATCAGTTTTCATTTCTACGCTGACAATACTCAAATATACATCCATACCAAACCTGACACTGATGTGGCTGTCTCTACTCTACCTAATTGCATCTCTGACATAAAAATTTGGATGACTCAAAACTTCCTTCATCTTAACTGCGACAAGACTGAAGTCATGCTTATTGGCACCCCCCATCAACTCCGTAAAGCCAGTCCTATAACCCTATCTGTAGATGGTTCTGTACTTGAGCTTCAATCTAAATTGAAAAACCTTGATTCTGGCTTAACTTCGACCCACATGTGCAGCATACTGTCAAAACATCTTTTTTTTACCTCAGAAATATCGCTAGACTACGCCCTATGCTATCACTAACTGTGGCTGAAAAGCTGATCAACACATTTGTGTTTTCTCAAATTGACTACTGTAATGCTCTACTCGCTGGGGTATCTAAATCTACTCTGAACAAACTGCAGTATGTCCAAAATTCAGCAGCCAGAATCCTGACCAGGTCTATTGCAAATGATCACATTACTCCTATCCTGGAGTCCTTGCACTGGCTTCCGGTCAAATTCCGTGTAGACTTTAAAATCCTCATACTCACCTATAAGGCTCTGCATGGCTTGGCACCTCAGTACCTGTCTGAAATATTATCCACCTACTCCCCACCTTGCAACCTTCGCTCTTCTAATTCTGCTCTCCTTACTGTCCCCCAAGCCCGTCTACATTGTATGGGTGACAGGGTCTTATGCAGGGTTTTATCTTGTGCATTCTTTTTATTTATCGTTGTTGTCATTCTGTAAAGCGCTTTGAGAAGCCACCTTTAAAGGCACTATATAAAATAAAGTTTATTATTATTATTATTTGGCCTCAATTTTTCAAACAGTCCCACTCTGATGAACTCGTCGTCTGTGGGGCTTCAGAATCGGAGTTCATGACTTACTAATTGTGCTCACACACCCACAGTGAAAGTCTAGTGAAAATGTTACAGAAGTGACATCACCCCCTTGAGATTTAGTGTAGAATTCAGCCGTGGCAGAAGAGCCTTTTGGGCCAGTAGAGTTCACAGCTATAGCTATTTTGGATATGGTGCCGTGTCTGCTCTGAACCCACTTTGCATATACAGTATTATCCATGAGAAACATTTTAAAGATAATATTCTTGACCTTTTCATTATTTTCATAAAGCAATAATTCAAACACATTTGTGGTCTCAAAAAAAGTTCAGATCAGTTACAGTATGTAACTATTAAGACACGTACTTCTGTAGCCTCAACTAGATTTTAGGATCTTTTACGAACAATTTCCCCCTCATTTTTGATAATGTGTTCAAATTTTCAACAACACATATCACACTGAAATGCACAATTTTTAGCTTTTTCTAAAATATTAAATGCAGCTTAACCAAATAGAGCTTTTTCCATGACCATTTTCCCAAGGGCTCTTCTCTCATGCTTCATTTTCAACACGTCATGCAGCCAGGATTCATTTTCTCCATAATTACGCGTGTGTATCTGGTTTCATGACATTCAAATTTGTCACTAAATGGTCAGAAGCATGCAAGTTTCATTACCCAGATTTATATTCTCTTCACCTGATGCAATTCCTGATCATTTTGAACCATGCTTTTAGCCAGAGCACCATCATTATTCACAACCATGTCAACACACACCTGCCTCCTGCTCTGGCTTTGTTTCTAGTTTGTTTAGACACGGGTTCAGACTCACTGAAAGTTGTTCAAGTGGTTTACTGAAAAAAAACAGTATATGTATACATTTTTACACAAATGGAATTAAAAATTTCAGTTACAATTTCCACAAGAGGTGTTTTAAAAGCGTTTAGTTCCTCTTGTCCAAAGTCTGTCTGTATTTTAAAACTATCTTTCAACTGTAAATGCATATGTTCATTTTTTTCCATGTCATAAGGAGGTCACAAAGCATTGAAAATCTAAGGCTGAGACAAATTAAACAAATACATGGTATTTGCTCATACCGGGGTACACCTGTGGCTGGAAGGTTGCCGGTTCGAATCCCGCAGCCGGCAGAGGAATCCTACCCGTTGGGCCCCTGAGCAAGGCTCTTAACCCAAACTGCTCCAGGGGTGCTGTATAAATTGCTGACCCTGAGCTCTGACCCCAGGCTTCTCTCCATGTCTGTGTGTCTCATGGAGAGCAAGTTGGGATATGCGAAAAAAGCAAATTCCTAATACAAGGAAACTGTATATGGCCAATAAAGTGATCTTATCTTATATACACAGGAGACATTTAGCAGTAGCAGTAGCATGCACCAGCATGGTTAAGGTCAGAGACTTCTGTGAAGACAGCAGGCAAGCAGGGGATTGCTGTGAAACAATCTACAAGATGCACAATCTTCTACTCTCCAGCGTAGAGTCCATTATCATTAAGACATTTAAGTTCACTGGTATAATGGCCACCCTGCCAGGAAAAGGATGCAAGTGTATCTTACCAGTA
Organism: Atractosteus spatula; assembly: GCF_055471065.1. Lineage (NCBI taxonomy): Eukaryota > Metazoa > Chordata > Actinopteri > Semionotiformes > Lepisosteidae > Atractosteus > Atractosteus spatula. The sequence continues at coordinate 45,649,172 of NC_142707.1, read as the reverse complement.
CAAAATGTGAGACAATCAGTTTTAAGAGGCAGTTGAAGATGTTGTATCAATCTGGTATCTTCAGGATACAAAATGTCAAAAAAACTAATATTCAACACTGCCTGCATAAATGTGGCTTTCAAGAATAAGCATCTCCTGAGGGTAAACCATAGTATACAAGGACAAGTAGAAAGACAGAGCTACTAGTTTATTTCAGTACTATAACTGTTAAGTAGAACACCTCCTAAAAAACTAATATATCCTTAAGTCAAGGCAGAATCCCTACATTACTGAAATATGTAAAAAGTCCAATATATTTGTTTAGTTGTGCATATTATATACTCTTTACTGAATTTAAACAATTTATTAAACATAATCCTCACTGAATTATCATTAGGAGTGTTAACTCTGCCTAAAGTTTTCCCAACACCTTACTGTGCCTTCTCCTGAAGAAGAGTCCCGGGAGCTTGGCAGCTATCCAGTTAGATTTCAGGATAATACAAATACGATGGACTACTGATAAATGCAATTGACTTCTACACATTCACTTGCAGCATGCACAATGAAAAGTGCTGCCAACTTACTTGACATGAAATACATAGGGAACAGGCTTGTATGATGAGTACTGAGTTTTACCATCAGAAAAAAAGCACACTAGTATTTTTAGAACATGAAGTGATATCATGTGATAGAAAAACAACATGTGATACAGCAGGACATGATTGCAATCATACCTCATTTTTTTTTCATGAAACAATCCAAAGTTTTTTTTTAGTTTGACATTTTTTTTTACAAAGACAAACCCAGTACAGAGCAATATAACAAAATAGCACCCAACACCCTCCATACAAACCCTTGGTAGCAGTCCCTTTGCATTCAAGCACTCAGCTCCTTCCAATGATGTCTCATTTGGTTGAAATAAAAATAATACATTTGTACATTTTAAGTGAATATTTTTAATCAAGAACTGAACATTCAAAATAAACACTTTCACATGGTTGACCTAAAATATGTTGACTTCATATGCATAAGTATTTCAATCAATCAGTCAATACTTGGTGGAAGCACCTTTGGCAACAATCACAGCTGAAAATCTTTTAGAATAAGTCTTTACCAACTAGGAGGGTGCAAATTTTTGTCAGGTTGATTAAGGAATGCTTAATGGCAGAATTTTCAAGTCTTGGAAGAGGCTCTTTCAAAAGTGACTCTTGGAAGGTACTGTATTAATGGAAGAATAATAATCTCTATAATAAAAGACTAAAATTAATAATCTCCTGTGACAACATTCAAGGTCAATTCACCTGAAATACCTTCTCATAACTCCTGTATGTATAACCCCTCATGAATGCCATCAAGTGAAACTAGCTCTTTGCCCCTTGTAAACCAGGATTTTTGGATGTATAATTTAATTTGAATTTAAATAATTTCTAGAAAGATCTTCTTACGAGTGTTAGATCATCTTATAATCTAAGACGGCTTCAAAGGCACTTTGAAATGTTCTCTTACATTCTACTATTTCCAAAACGTTATTTTTGTGTCTGATACATGCTGAAGGGAGTCATGAGGGAATACTGTGAAGAAATAAAGTGTGATAACTGCAAAGGGTTCACTACACATACCTTCTTTCTCTGGTGCTTGTTGAGCAGTATCAAGAATAATCGGTAGCAGCCTGCACAGCTGGCCAGTGCTGCACAACATTCAGTGTAAGAAGAGAGTTTACTGGAAAAACAAACAAACATATGCTTATGTCTATAAACTATGATACAGTCAAACATGGTACAAATTTATTTCTGAAAATTCTAAACATTTACAGTACTGAAAATAGGACTGAACATATGAATCCCTGAAGGCCAAACACACCCACTCACACATGCATATGGGACAGACTGGAGGCACCAAGTGACCTGGAGAGTATGTCTAGGTGGAGGAGAAGGGAAAGGAGGAAACTGGAGCACCTGGGAAAACCTAGGCAGTCATAGGGAGAACATGCAAACCACACACGGAAGGTATCTCTGGCCACGAAAGAGCCCAGGAAACAAAGCTTTGATGTAGTAATGTCAAGTGTGATCCTATCCCGACATAATATAGACAGTAACATATATATATTCAAAAAACATTTTATCATCACAAGATAAATACATACAGCAAATTATGAACACTGGTAAAGTTTAATCTTTACATATAGCAATATTTAATTTTGGAACATTTTCTAACACTTTATCCATAAGTGACTACAAAAATATCTAGATCCAGACACAGGTGTGATCATAAGAAACATTTTTGATTACGTGTTAAGCTTGGACAAAACAAAATACCATCTTAATCACTGCTGAAGTTATAAAGCTTAGTAAAGTACCTCAATACTCTGGCTACGTTCATGCAGATATCCTTGTCATTGCTGTGTTGCTCCAATATTACACAGAGTTCTGGAAATCCATTGTTAGAAAGGAATTCCAGTCGGGACTGTGGAAGGTCAGCCAAATTTCTTAGGGTAGCTGTCAGCTAAAAGGACATATGAAAGTAAGAAAATATCACAAATGAAGCGAAAAGGATAAATGAAAGGGATATAGTGTATGCATAACCTTTTAGTAGCTTGTAAATGAATTGACACCAAATCTAGCATCCCTCCATGTCAATTAACAATAGAAAATAGGCTCTTATTGTTAAAAAATACCACAATAATAATATCATAATTATGTTTGAAAGATCTTGCATAAAATTATTTCTGATTGTCATTCCAACTAACATATTTTATGTTACCTCTGTACTCTAATCTAAAGTATTCAATAATACCTGAATTTTTGCAACTTTCCAGGACCAAATTTTAAATTTTAAATAAATGAAGAATATTTGTCACCAGATCTGTGGTTCAAATAGGGAAGAAAATAACTACAAAGATAAGTCAGTAATATGAAGGGGAAACTGGATAAGTGGAGCTCAGCAATTACTGACACAGCTGATACCACCGTTTCCAAATTAACAAAGCACATTCGAAAGGGTATCAAAATAAATGGCTAAAACTGGACACTGTAATTATTGGCACAGCAAAGGACCCTTGAGAATCCCTGTATATCTAATGACAAACATGCTGATAATGAATAGTCAGTCTTTCTTATCGTCATATTTAATTAAAAACTAAATCAAGCTAATTGGACCTTATTTGACATTGTACATCATACTTTAATAAGGATATACTGAAAAGTATATTGAATTTATACTCTAATAACACTGAGGTTTTTTAAATATTTGATTTTTTCCTTGGGAAAGAACTATGGAGTTATCAAAAAACTTTATGTAAAACATGGGCCTTATAATAACAGTTGTGTGCTTAAGTGTGAGATAATGGGATGGGCATGGCTATGTCTCATGAACTCGGAGCAAGAAATCAAGATTCTGTCCCTGATCTGATATGGGTGGAATAGCAAAAAACGATGGGATGCCTTCACCCAGGCCCTGGAAAAGGAATGTAGTTATGACTGAGGGGCCTCGTAATTGATGTCATACTGAGACCTTCTACCAAATTAGTCTCAAGGGAACCCATCCACATCATCTCAAGGGGTCAACTCCCCCCGCCTGAATTTGAGAAGGCAGATGCTGCTCCATGCCATTTTTGATCCAAAGTAGGAAGGTTAGGTAAGAGGGATCTGAAAAGTTGATGACTGAGATCCTTTTGAGGGAACCAGGAATGTGAACACAATGTGTTTGGTGTGGCCAAAGCCTCTTTTTTTCAGAAAATACCCCATTTCCACCTGGAAAGTCATCCGTCTTATGATATGCCATGATGTGACACTCATGATAACACTGATGATCAAGTTTGAGAAAAAGCCTATGAACCCCCTATTTGAAACCTGAACCTTATTAGATCTTAATCCAAATATCCATAAGGGAGATGCTAACCTGATTAAACAAATAACACAAAACATAATTCATTTATCCTTAAATGATGCAAGATTTAATAATCAAGTGGCACCCCCATGAGCACCAGTGACAAATTAAATATTTCCTGTAACCATTAAGCAGTCTCTCACATCGGTTTTAAGGGTTTCTGGCCCAATTCCTCCTCACAGAACTGCTTCAGCTCTGAGACATTTGAGGGTTACATTGCATGGACAGTTTGCTTCAGGTCCTGCCAGAACATTTCATGGGCGTTTAGGTCCAGACTTTCACAAGGCCCTTATAAAACATGGAATTTTTTCTTTGTAGATCTCCTTGTGTGTTTAGGATCACTGTCTTACTGTAAGACCTACTGCTGGTTCAGCTTCAGGTCACAGGTGGATCTCTTCTAGAACCTTCTGATCTCATACAGAATTCATGGTTGTGTCAATGATGACAAGCAGGTCCTGAGGCACATTAAAGTACCCCCAAACTATCTTACTCCCACTGCCATGCATGAAGGCTGGAATGAGGTTCTTCTGTTCAAAAGCAGCATTTGTTCTCACCAAACATAATGCTTCTCATTGAGTCCAAAGAGTTTTACCTTTGATTCATCTATCCTGAGAACACTGTTCAAGAATCCAGTTGTTTTTTTGATAGCTGAGTCATGAGCTTTATTTGTTTAATTTATACATTATTTTGTTTCAAGAGACATGGAACAGGTTACTATTAACCCTACTGGATTTTTACACAATGACTAGTTTTGATCCAAGAAAGCTATCATGGTAAGACTACAAAACGTCTACATTTATCTTCAAAAATGTAGGTTCAAAAACTTTCTCAGCACTGTACATGCAGTTTATTGCATGTAAAGCAATTAGCTTGACCCATTCTATTAAAATAAAATCATGTAAACTGATCACAGGAACAGAAACATACACAGATAACTGTGAACTGTTCCAATATTTCAGTCACATATTTAACCAGGCAACATCTTTCGCAACAGAACTGGCAGCCTGTCTATCTGTTGACTGTTTAGTATGAAATGATAAGGTTCTGGGAAAGAAGAACCTCTACTTATTCGGTTTTAATCCAAAATAAAATACACTCTGCTAGAGACAGCAGTTTTTTTTATTTTCCTAGTTATAATCCATATTCCTTTCTTCTTATAACACTTGAATAATATATTTTATCATATAATTTATGTTACATTTAAAATAGACACTTTTATAACAACAGTTTTTTCCAATGCATTGCTGTATGAGCACTTCTCACATTTTAATCTAATCTACTCCCTTTCTTGCAACCCCTACAACAAAATCCTTATACCACAAAGATCTGTATATTATTTACGTACTTAATCAAACAAATGACTTTGCACCTCTAATCTAAGAAACACACATTTTATGTTTACTGAGCAAATGGCGAGCACTACGTTGACACAAAACAGTGTGTGGTGTTTTTTATGTATGCCGCTGATCTAAGGCAGCATCATGCAACAACAGCAGCTCTGAACAAAGGTCTGTTGAATCTGTTATCACAAAGCCACACTAAAGACTTGAAGAACATACTGTTCTGTCACACTTAAAAATAACACCACAAACCCACCTGCCACAGCACATATTGTAAAGTGATTTAACTAAGGTCACTAAACTCACTAATGCACCACCTACAGTACAAGGAAAAACACTCACCTGCTCACTACGGGGTTTTCTTTACCACTTCAGTAGCTCTTTTAGAACCATTTAATACTCTGACAAGACGCAGCTGGGGTTATTACATAATCGAAGAGTTTATGACATTTAAAAAAACAAAATGAGGAGATATGGAGCTAGAAAGTCAATGATAGACCATTTGATAATCAGAGGGTTACACAAAAGAGTTATTTTAGCAGAAACGAGAACAATGCAAGTCAATAAAAGAGCCAGTAAAACATTTAGACTACAGTACCCCAGTAGCTTCCCTTTCATTTCACAAACCTATAAACATTGAAACAAAGGCCCCTAGACATTGTAAGGTCAGCATCCATTAACCCTTTCGTTTTGGAAAGAAATTGTTAAACCCTGGAAGGCTGTAACATCTGTGAGCAATTTCTAATGTCTGCAGTAAGAAATAGAAACAGGCCAGTGAACAGGAGGTCTCGTGCCTCTCAAGGTTGTAATGCGAGATTTTTGTCTGCCTACTTAATGGTATCTAACTAATGCAATTCAAAGAACAAATCAGACAAAAACAGCTGTCCGAATAATTTCTTTGGCACAGAAAGCAAAATATTTTACAATGTTAATAGCTTATAGGGTACTTAAGGTGGTTCATTAAGTTCATATAGTTAGTTTTATTCATTATAGAAGTTTAAGTACCCTGACATCACAGTGACTGACTACTTTGACTACTTTTATCCATGGCTAAACCAGCACTAATTTACAAAGCAGAAAAATCAGTAGGCTATCCATGTAGCCTAATCTAATAACAATCATAATCTCAGCAGAAGCAGGAAGTGAAACAGTTAACCAGACTGCACCATTACAGCATAGTGCTTCAGCTCTCTTTTTTTCCTAAATGTTCTTTTTTCATAAAAGAATATAGAAGCTACAATGAAAAAAACACTTAACTAGTGGACTAAGGGATTCAGCTCTTTACACCTGACTATGTTACAAACTCCAGGGCTGACAAGTCACTCTTGCCAACCACCTTTAGTCAGAATAGATCATACAGTGAACATGTCAATTTCAATTTTGTTGTAGGACTGTCCCTTGAGCTATCTTATTTCAGAACTAAGTCCATGAGGGTGTCTGCCACAGGGCATCACAAGAAGAAACTACATTATCTCATACCTTTATATCCATATCAAGTTCTCAGATCACTCTGTCTTACTAGTACTATAAATGTATCTGGGCTCATGACACACAGTGCTGTTCTGCTCTCTACTGGTTCCGTATCAGTGCTGCTCTCATCATTTAAATAATTATTAAAAGCAGATTTCTAACATGGGCCTTTTTCAGTGTGGAATGGCGTTAGCTTCCATTCACAGGTAATATCCTTTATTTCTATACTTTGTCAAATTTTGCTATAGTTAAAACGTTTATTTTAAAGGTTTGCACAATTTGCATCTGATTGAATGTACAGTTTTTTTGTCCCATGATAACACTACAAAGTATCTCTACACTTTATGACAATTTCTAAATTAAAATAAGTATATTTGTTATTTTCTGAGACTAAGCTTCCTCCGATAAAATTAAAAAAAATGCATTTTAAAAAGTTTTTGTTAGAATTGAAAACCTGTAGTAAAGTACACAGGTATTTTCTTTGGGAAGTACTCAGTATACTGCAACAGTCTGGATCATAAAACCAACACTGAGTCAGGTTCAAAAAGATCAGATTAATCATTTTAGTTTCTTCTATTGAAAAGGAAATAAAACTCTGAAAAACATTAATTCTAATGAACACCCAATTACCATCTTGCAAATACAACAGCAATAAACAGCAGTTAATCAATCAATCCTCATGCCATTTTTTATGAAATATGAATATGTGTATGTTATGTTGTGATATACAGTACCTGAACCAGAATGTGTCCTGAGATGGTGAAGTTTGTTTTGTCCAGCCTGTTTGCATCATTGAGCTTCATGGTCAGCTGCAGCAAAATACTGACAGCACCTTTGTTCTGGAGGAGCTTGAGGAGCGAGCTGTTTCCGGAGAGGAATTTCAAAGTGCCCATGCAGTACAGGAGGGCCTCGGCAACAGAGAAGATGTTTTCAGAGCAGAGGACCGATAGCAAAGAATCTGTGAAAGAGGATCACAAACGCATCCACTTGAACACAGGCTTTGCAGGTATATAGCAAAAATAAGATAAAACACAAAGGCGAGCTTTTTTTGTGAAAGTACTAATGAGAGAATTTAATCAACAGCTTTCATTTTCCAATTCCATCTTTTTGAGTAAAAAGTAAAGACAGAGTTATTCAATCACACATCAATTCTACACATCATGCCTAAGGTAACATGGGTGTTTATGGTCTTACTTGACCGCGCACAAGAACATTGTGACTAAAGATAGGAAGACACCTTGTCACTTTTCTACTCAGACACTGTGCACTTAACTCGTCTTAACCCTTTACATCCAGTCTTACACCTGCACTTCAATCAGTACTAATCATCTTTCATAATGAGACACTGGAGTCTTATAAACAAAATACTGGAAAAGTTTACCCAAAACAATGAGCTATAGATCACTCTGGATCTTTCTTTCAGTAATCATCAGAAATCCTTAATCTAAATTCTTCTTTCACACTCTCCTATTAGACCCTTTCTGACACAAAAGACTGCACATTTGTCTTCTGTTGGAACAGCACAGGAGCCACAAAAACTACACCTGTGGGAACTAGACTGTTTACATTCAATTCAGAGCTCTCACTCTCTCCCATTCCTGCAAGAGCTTAGGCACAGACTTTAGCCTTTGTCCTAACCAGCAACCCACAGAGGCAATTATATCCTGTATAGTCTTTTCCACCTGTGGAATTATATTCACACTGGATGCCAATTAATCAATTAAGCCAGGTGAATCTAATTTTCACTCCAGTAGGTGGCTTTAAACTAAGCCTCTACATTCACTATCACAGAGACCAATCTGCTGGGAGCAATAATCTATAGAGAGGTCTAGAAGCATTTATACCAGAATGGAGGTGGATAATCCAGCAAAGCCACATCTGGGAAATCAAATATAATGAGAAACAGCTCTTCAAGTAAAACCACCATTAAATGTTTATATCTAAATGCTAGCAGCTCTTAAACCAAATGACAGAACTAGCAGCCTTGACGCTAACAGATAATTATGGTTTTTAAGGGGCTTCTAACACTAGATAATTTATGAATTTAGTAATGAATCTAATATTAGTGGGTACAGTCTTATCTAAAAAGACAGCAAGAGAAAAGAGCTGGCAGTGTAGCACTGTACTGTATATCTGAAATGATCTGCAGGCACATTAACATAGACCAGAAGAATCAAATGTTTCAGAATCTGTATATACACTATAAGAGATAAAAATCTGAAATCTTTAATAATAGAGAGCAAACTACAGACCACAATACACAGCCAAAGAATAACTGCTTCATTATACAGTGGACTACAGTAAATAAAGCATGACAGAAGGGAACAGGTGTTCTTATGGGGATCTCCCTTGTGCAGACTTCAAATGGTAAAAGTGGTTAATGACCATACTCAGGACCCTGGGTATTTCTCTACCCAGTTTATTAGAGAACAGACAAGGGGAAGTGGTTCTGATGCAATTTTCTTTTTATATTTAATTTTATATTTAGGAAGGGGAACTTTGATCACAACATATTTAATTTAAATTTAAGAAACCCCACGTCTACGGTCCAACAACTTACAATTTTAAGCTAAATACAAAAGAATAAACCTTATGTTCACTCATACAGTGTCTATTAAAAGTATTCAGCCCCATTGGGCTTTTCACATTTAACTGTGTTACAATATAAAATCACAATGTATTTGGGATTTTTTTGCCATTGATCAACACAACATACTCTATAATGTGAAACTGATAACAAAATTCTACAGATCCTCCTAAATCAATTATTATTATGAAACAGAAAATAAGTGATAACATAAGTATTCACCCCCTTTGACTATGACACACCTAAATAGGCTCTGGTGTAACCAAATGTCACATCATTTGTTGATTGAAGTCCACCTGTGTGCAATTAGAGTGTTTCTCATGAGTTCAGGATACATATTGTGTTCCTATCCCTGGGAGGTCCCACAGTTAATTAGGAACA